>NC_141911.1:30902750-31507000 GCF_057802395.1 Ceratotherium simum simum | reverse complement strand
GTCTAAACAAAAAGTTACTATTCCCACAAAATCATCATAAAAAGAAAAAATCTGAAATTTTCTGCTTCCCTTTTGTTAAATGATGCTGTAGATCTTTGACTTTCTAAATTATGTGGGTACACTCATTTATGATCCTGTGACTATCTCAACTAACATTGTCACCTACTCTCATTTTATAAAAATTGGAATATTTTTTAAGCAAAGCATATATTTATGCCTCATAAATGTTAAGTGTCCTTAGAAGTCTAAAGAAACCTATATCCAACCTAGAGTGCTGAGAGAAGATTCCTCCAAAAAGAGATTATCTAATTTTGACCAACTAAGCTGCTCTATGTAACTTCCATGTCAGAACAACCATAATCCGTATGACCCTCTTTTAATTTTTTTATATATCTCTTCAATTTTCTTCCATTGGTAGACCCACCAAGTGGTTCACTGACACATCGCTTATAAGATCTGTCCTATACAAGAAGTGGAGACAGAGGCAACTCTGCAAACATTGGTATGTTTTTGCTTATAAAAACCATTTTTCACATCTCTAAAATTGATTTCAGTTATTTAACAGGTTTTCATTTGGATTCAAACAATTAAAGTTTTTGTTTACTGGATTGGTTAAGCTATATTAACTTGTCCAATGCTATATAGCTGTTTCTTACTGCCATAAATACACAAAAATGTGTGCTTCAAATAAGCTTTGGCTCTCAAGATAATAATTCATTTTCACAAAAAAATATATTTTATATATACTTAGGGCCAAAAAATCCACTTCTATTTCATAGTATAATATACTTCTTCTATGAATTTGCCTTTTGCCAAGAGCTCCCTTTTAATCTTTTCCCTGATGTTCTCTAAATAGTACAATACTTCATTGTTATCATCATAGTTCTATTTTTCCTTATTCATATATATTTTCTTTATTTATATATTTTTAAAGAATATTTCTTCACTCTTAAAACTCCTTTCTCCTTTTACTCTCCAGAAATTGCTGGATCCTTTCCTTTTCTCCTTAGAATAATTTCCCTGGTTCTTTCTCCTTTTTAACCTCATGGAATACCATTCACTCATCTCTTTACTGAAATCCCGAGAATAACCAAACTATTTTTTAATAAATGCCTTTAAGTGGACTGTAAAAGCCATTGTCCTTTAGTAAAAATAATATATAAAAATCAGAGTAGACCTAAATCTCTATTGTCTCATGAGTTTGTAAACTGAAAAAAATGCAAGTGTACAGATTCTTATTTAAGGTGCCTGTATCTGAAATATCATACACAGTGACTCCATTGCCACTTTGTCTGGACCTGGCAGGCTCTCTGGATTACAGCCAGTTTGTGTACTTAGCTTCACCATTACCAACTGTGTTTAATTGAGCTGTGTGAGCTGAGGTGACTAAAAGGAATGGATCAGGTAACCTTTTATTCCTGATGATGAAAGAGAAGAATTTCCATTCTCAAAAAATTGAGACTTTTATATTGGCTATTTTTTTTAGTCAAAAAATATTTAGCCCCTACCATTTCCTAGAACATCAGTTGTGAACGGAAATAGAGCAGTGAACATGATAGTCAAGGTCCTTAACCTCTGAAACTTTAGTCTTTTGAAGTGAATATCCCAACATTCTTCATTTGATTTTGTGTCAATCTTCCATCCTCTCTTTGCAAGTTGCAGCTATATGGTATATGCTTAGTTTCAAAAATTAAAGGAATGAAAATAAATTTTCTTAGAATTTCGTAGTAGCCCTTGAGATAATTAGAGTTGACAGATAAAATAAAGAATTCCTTGTTAAATATGAATTTCAGATAAACAACGAGTAATTTTTAGTGTAAGTATGTCCTGTGCAATATTTAGGTATGTCCTAGATTAGACATACCTAAATCTGGCAACCCTAAATTAGCGAAACTCTGGACATTGGCAAAGCAGAGAGAATGACATTCACCACCAAGAGATTCATTCACTTTGATGACAGCAATTTGTCCATTGCATCCCCCCCAAATCCCCCCACTACTCCCATGCCCACCCGATACACAACATCCTCACAGAATCAGATTAAGGTACTTCAAATTAGGGAGTCATCTTGATCCATCTTCAGCATATGTGTTTATTAATGTGATGTTTTGTATACAATAGGCATCATAGCAAGGCACCCGCTCTACTGCCTGTACTTAAAATAATTTCTAACTGCTCAAGCCGTAGAAGATTACTTCCAACATATTCCACATAAAGAACAACCTGAAGGGAATTCAGTAATAAGGTATGGTTCAACTTAAGTGATTAAATTACCACATTTATATTTGGGGCTTATAAATTGTTGAGGGTATTGATTTTTTTTGCTGAGGAAGATTAGCTCTGAGCTAACATTTGTGCCGGTCTTCCTCTATTTGTATGTGGGTCACCAACACAGCATGGCTGACAAGAGGTGTAGGTCTGTGCCTGGGATCCTAACCCGCAAACTGGGGCTGCCAAAGCGGAGTGCAATGGACTTAACCACTATGCCATGGGGCCAGCCTGAGGGTGTATTTTGAATTAGGAAATCACTAGCTTTTATTTTGATTCTAGGACTTTTATCTTGCTCACATTATGGGAAATACAAAAAAGCAGAAGACATGATCATTATCCTTCAAAATGAACTGGTGGTCTTGCTAAATTGACACTCTTTGTACCCTTGTTAAATTGACAAGATTCGGAGCATCTAAGAGGTTAATATGAGACCCTTTGATATATGTTAAATTAGATGGTCCAAACACTAAACCTAGGAGATGGGAGAGAGCTGTGTGACATGGGTTAGGGAAAAACTTGATGGAAATCATATACTGGCCCTTTAGATGTTGCTTCAGTGTCAGAATCAAAATATAATTGAATCATCATAAGCCAGAGAAAATTTATTAATGAAATGTAAGTTTCTTTTGGTTGCTCACTCTAAGTGAAATGTAAATAGTCTAATTTTCTTAAAATTAAAAATTTCTTAAAGAGTATAAGAAATATATTCAAAATATGGGACACTGAACATGTATACAAAACATGATTATGTTTTGTTTTCTTTAAAGATGATTAACATTTTCAATGAAAAATAAACTATACAATTTCTCTTTAAATCAGATTACCCTTTCATTATTATTTAACTTCTGTTCATTTTCTGATAGCTGACTTTTAGAAATTCATATATCTTAACAGTTTAATCTAAGCCCAGAGGATTGAAATAAATAAATAATTAGATGATGTTATTTACCATCCAAAATCAACAATCAGAACATTCAAAACTAAAGGTGGTGTAATAGATGCCACTACTTCTATATAAAATATAATCTTTTCTGTAGTCTAAGATTTTGGAATATGGTCTTAAACACATTGCAAGTTTTCTTTATTTTAGCTCATTAGTGATTTATGCCTGACTAAAAGTAACAGTGAGGCTCTACATTATTTTTGGTACTCCACCTCAAAATAAAGCCATTTGGCACTCCTTCATGCTCTAGATGGGTCTTATGAAATGCTTTGGCCTATTTTAGATGTTTGGAAACGTCAGATAAATAGCTATTGGGGCTGGAAAGTGCTACTACAGTGCAGGGCATTGCAGTTAGAAGGTTTATGCAAGAGTTTTGGGAAGACAGGCAGGGATCAAAACAAGACAGATTGCCATCAGTGTTTTGAGTGGGAGGAGTGTTTGAAATGGACTAGGGTTGAAGAATCACTGGGCAAGGCTTAATTGAGGGCCATGATCCAGTAGACTGGGGTAAAAACAGGGTGAAGCTATTGGCAGGATGAAGCCCATTGGCTTAGCCCTACAGGACAGGCTCTGGGAAGGCCGAGGTCATGATCAGATGAGTTAGCAAGGCATATTGAGAATTTCTTAAGGAAAGTAAGACAGTCAGATAAGCAAAAGCCAAGGTCTAGCTCCGAGATAGTACTAAGTGTCAGTTCCTATAAGTTATTTCGATAAGAGGCTGTATTTAGCTTAGACCTTTTCTCTGTCTGGGCAGGTCCAAGTCTTGCATAGATAGCTCTGCTACTATGTCAGTATTTCTAGGACTGTGTTTGTTGGGGCAAATCAGCAGCTATATTTTCAAACTCCCAAGACCTGAGCCATGTTTGTGTACTCTGCCCGGAGACCTCAGCAGGGCCTCTCTCAAAGACTAAGTCCTCTGATTTCCTCTTATCCTCCTCCGTGGGACTTTTACTCTGGTCTGTCCCCATCTCCTCATCCTGGGCAAAGGGCCAGGCTTACAAAACCAGGCTTTGGATCAGGGCTTAGACATACTCTGCCTATAAAAATGTCTCTGAATTGGCAATAATTAATCTCCTGTGCAACTGTATTTGGCTCTAAAATGCTATGTGTGCTTAGGAATTGCTCTTATTGGAAACAGATCTAGGGAGATAGGTTGGGGATGATGTATTTTCAATCAATGAGGGGCATCTAGGAACATTCCTTTTACTGTCTCCTTATTAAAGCTTTTAAAACTACTGAACTCTGATCTTAGGTTTCTAAGTGTTACTGGGGAAGGGAATATACTAGTGTGATTTGATTCTGCTGTAGTATCAGGCTGTCTAATGTCAGCTAAGTGATTCTCAACCTGGGACATTTGGAAATTAATGGGGATGTTTTTTGGTTATGACAAAGACAGAGGAGCAAAACTGGCATTGAGTGGACAGGAGCCAGTGATGCCAAACTTCCTACAATGCACAAGACAGTCCTGCAAAACCAAGAATTACTCTGCACAAGATTCCCATAGCACACCCATGATTGGCGATGCTTGTAATGGTCTCTAGTTGACTCCCAACTGCATTCCCCCTGGTAACCGCCCCCAAATTTTTCTGCTCTTCTCAAATTCACTCAGTTACTGCCATTACAGATAATTTTATATTCCTGTTTCTTCATAATCTTCAGATCATTCAACAAAAACTCAGTTAACTTCCCTCCCTCTTCTTCTTACTGTTCTCACCTTGTTCTTCTTCCTCCTCTTTCAGAGAAAGAAATCTTTTATCTCCTTTCCAAGGATAAAAACAGCTCCACCCAAGGCTTTGGTCCTGTCCCACCGGATTCCATCCCACCCCACTCCATCCCATCCCATCCCATCCCAGCTCATCCCACCCCATCCCATTCCCAACTCTGTCTCTTGCATCTTTAATGCCTTGCCAGTTCCTTCTTCCCCTTAGAAAAGTACTTGAGGTTTCTCCTCTTAAATATCAAAAGTAAAAACAAAAGCTCTTAAACCTGCTGCTTACCCCCTCAAATCAACATTCCATTTCATTTCTTCAGGGTAGGTCCCAGTGTCAATAAACTGTTTATGCAGCCATTTCCTCTATTTCTTCACCATCTGCTCGCTCCTAAAACACTAATAATCTGGTTTACACCCCCCTAATTCTGCTCTCCTGGGGTTACCTCAATGACCAGTTGCCTGATCACTCACTCTTCAAATTCCTTGGATTTCTCTGAAAAGTTGGATCCCTTAGTAAAGATCATTTCTCCTCCCTTTGCTTCAGTTGGCCTCTTGATGTTCCCAAGAAGACTAGGGCAGCCACACCATCATGAGCTTCTTCATTTTCCTGCCCTCCCTTTTAGTATTTCCCTATCTGCAATGTCCAGGATTCTGGCTGTTGCATCTTTGGGGATCCTTTTCCTCTTCTTTTTCCCATACACTGCATACAGGTGTTGGGCATCCTCCACTCACTGTCCTTAGCCTTCTTCTTAACTAAGTGAGTGATCCTCAGATCTACAGACATAGCTAGCCATAACCCCTCTCTTGAACACCAGGCCAGGCTGCCAGCTGCCCGACAGATAATTCCACCTGGATTGTCCACTGCCACTCCCTAAATTTAACAAAATAAAATATAAAACATTTTGGTGTATTTCTTTTATAGCACTGTAAGTTTGGTCATCATTTTTATATGCGACTGTCTCCACTACCCACCTGAGAACTCCTTGAAGACAAGAATGGTTTCTTTTTTAATTTTTGCCCTAGCATCTAGTGCTTTAAAAATGTTAATTGGATAATAAAGAAATTGATGAATGAGTGAAGACTTGAAGCTCCTTTAGCAGATAGATTGTGTCTTTCATATCTGTGATCCAGTGCCCAGCACAGTACTTGGCACCCCATAGGTACTAAGCAAATATTTTTTGAGTGAATCTGTCTTCTCTTCCTTAATTAGCTAAAATATATTGTAAATATCTTGAAAAGGCAACATAATACATAGTTTTCCAGATTTATTTTACCATGAAAGCATTTTTCTGATGCTACCTCAATTTATATCTCCTGAAAGAGAGTTCCCATGGAGCGTAAGTTTGGAAACTATAGACCAAGACTACTATAATAGCATCCTAATTGCTCCCCCTGACTTCAGCTCATCTTTTTTTTCAAATATATTGTTAAAAAGAAGGCTTAAACTAGTTTTCCTGAGATCCAGCTCTGACAGATTATTCCCTTGTTTATCCTCCCCCCTCAAAAAAGGAAATTCTTAATGGCTCCCAATGACTTACCTAATAAACTTTCTAAATGTCTAACTCTTCACGGTGCAATAGCCAGGATAAATTAGATTATGCTGCATTAGCAAACAACTCACAAGTGTCAGTGGATTAAAATAGCAGATGTTAATTTCTTACTCATGTGCTGTGTCCATCACATTCAGCACAGAGACTCTGCTCATTTTTATTGGCTCAGGGACGCAGGCTGTTGGAGTCTTGCCAGAGGGAAGAGAGAGCTCTGGAGTGTCTTGCGCTGGCAATTAAGTACTTTGACTAGGACATGACGTGTGTCACTTTCACTCAAAACTTATGGCCAGAACTGGTCATATGACTCTATCCCATCACAAGAGGGCCAGGAAGTACATTTATATCATATGTCCAACAGGGGATAAAACCAGAAGTTTTATAACACTAATGACTACCGCACATAGCAGATGTGCCCTTTATGATCTTCTGTAATCTATCTTTCTTGGTTTATTTCTTTTAGCATACATGCTACATTTCAGTCAACCTAGGCCATTTCTGCCATTCATTCAATAACCAGTAAATATTTACCATATACCTACTGTGTGTCAGGCACTGTGATAAGACTGGGAAAACAACAGTGAACAACCCCCAGGGAGGGAGATAGACAATGAACAGTTAATTCCATTACTGAGTGAGGTGGACCACCTTGGTACTAGGGGAGCACAGAGGATAAGCACCAAACCCCAGCCTCGTGTGTATGGGGGCAAAGGAGTGGGAACAGGTGGAAGCAGAAGTAGGGGAGACCTAAATGGAGTCTTGAAGAACAAATAGGTGTCAATTTGCCAAGATGGAGGTGGCGAGGTGGCTCAGGCAGGAGGAGGGAATGAGAGAAAGGGTGTTCTAAGCTCAGGGAACAGAGAGGGGTAGTTTGCAAGTAGGAAGTAGACACAGATAAGGCTGAGGAAGGGAGCCTTGGTCAGAATGTGGAGGGCCTCCTTGCCACACTAAAGAGCTTGGACTTTACCATCCTCAAAATATAACCTGCTTTCCCAACTCCGTGTCTCAGATCTCACTATTTCTATCTCACAACCTACCCTTCTTCCCATCTGTCTTTTCACAACCAAATGGTCATATCTACCCATACAAATCCTAGCTCAAATGATCCTTCCCTATTAACCATCCTTAATTCTCCCAGGCAGAAACAGTCTCCACTTTTTATTCTTTAATCACCTTTTGCTTTGTTTTGGCATGCGTATCTCTCTCTCTTGTGTTCAAGTTGTTGTATCTACTTTCTGGAACCATCTGTTCCTTGAAGGATATGGGGTATGTTTTGTCTTCCTCTATCCTGTCCTTACATTCTTTCCTTCTGGGCACCAAGCACATAATAAATACTCAATAAATATTTGTGACCCTTGGATCACTTTTTCATGGATTTTTAGTATCAATTTGCAAGCTAGTACTTAGTAGTGAAGAGAATATCTTTTTCAGTGAGAAAATATCTTTAGTAAAGGAAATCATTTAATGTATCTACTTTTTTGAGAGAGTTTTTTTGGAGGGCATTTACAAATACATTGAATTATTAAATTATTGTAATTTGGGGTCCATTTTCTTTGATTGGTGTTAGAATGAATTTTTTTGTGTGTGTGAGGAAGAGTAGCCCTGAGCTAACACCTGTTGCCAATCCTCCTCTTTTTTTCTGTGGAAGATTGGCCCTGGGCTAACATCTGTGCCCATCTTCCTTTACTTTAGGTGGGACGCCTTTCACAGCATGGCTTGATGAGTGGCGCATAGGTCTGTGCCTGGGATCCGAACCTGGAACCTGGGCCGCTAGAAGCAAAGTGCGAACTTAACCACTACGCCACCAGCCCAGCCCCTAGAATGAATTTTTGAGAATGGAAAGTAAAGCTATTGGAAGAAATGGCAGCAGTTTAATCTTGTGTGGGTAAGTAGGGTAAAGGTATAGATTTACCCCCGCATATGGATTTCCCCAGGAGATGGTTGTAGGATTTACAAAAGCACATAATGTCCTGAAGCTTGCATTCACTTAAGCCCACTCACTCTTTACTTTAAATATTTAAGCAGGGGTGATTTATTCATTGATATATTCATTCATATTCTCTAAGGATGTTGATAGATAGGTTTCTACCAGTTCATCCCCACCCTCTCACCCTGCCCCTTTTCTTATTTCTATGATATCCTAAGATTAGAGCCATTTGCACTAGAAACTGAAAAACTAATTACCCTGTATAATTCCAATTTTGTGTTCATTAACAACTTTCCCTAATCATTTGGACTAACTAGCACCAACAGCATGGGATGTTGAGCTTAAACATGACTCCAGAATACAAAAATTTAAAAACAGTATGGCCCTTATCAGTGTTTGGATAATCTTGGAATCTATACTTAAAGAACCAAATCCTAGGAAATGTGTAGACCTAGAAAAGCAATTTCTGATTTGTTAACCAGAGAAGCATGTAGCCATCATTGCTTACCTTCTGGTCAACCATACCACCACCCACCCCCTCTCTCAGTACACATACACACATACGCATACACGGTGCTTAAACTTTCCTGAGAACAAATAACATAGTTTATCAATCTTTTAATAAACTACTAACCAATCTTCCTAATAAACTCACCATAGTAGAGTAATTTGGTCTTAATATTTCCTGTGAGTATCAGGAAATATGACACAAAGCATAGCTTTGAATATCTCTTTTTTTTTTTTTCCCCCTAAAGAAGAGGGAATGGGCATGAGTGGTACAAGCAAAGGGAACAACATATACCGAGAGTGTGTATGGAATATTGCAGGGGCCCCCACACAGTACAGGCTGGCTAGGTCACAGACTACAAGAGGTGGAAAAACAAGAGTGAGTGAGGGTGTTGATATTTGTACAGGTGGGGCCTTGAATCTGCCCTAACAGGTGGAAATAGTTCACCAGTTTCAATAACAGGTGACTTGTCACTGATTGCCGTATAGTCTTGAGTCAGGATTGGGAGTTGCTAGGGAGGAGGAGGACTCTGGAAAGAAGTTTGACTGTGAAGGAACAGGGAGAAATAGAACAGAGGTAAAGAGGACTTGAGTATGAGGTGCTTTTAATTTTTATTTTATATTTTTAATTTCATCTAAGTTATCTATTTGTAAACCTACAATTGTTCATGGTATTCCTTTATAAATCTATTTCTATAAGATCATTAGTGATATCTCCTCTTTCGTTACTGATTTGAATAATTTAAGTAGTTTTTCTCTTTTTTTCTTAGTCAGGCTAATGGTTTATTAATTCGTAAACAACTTTTGGTTTCATTGATTGTTTCTATTGTTTTTCCGTTCTCTTCCAGACATTATTATTTCCTTCCTGCTGCTTGCTTTGAACTTAGTTTTCTCTTCATTTTCTAATTATTAAGGTGAAAGGCTAGGTTGTTGATTTGAGATTTAACTTCTTTTTTAATATTGGTTTTACAGCTAAAAATTTTCCTATAAACATTGCATTTGCTGCACCCTGTTTTAGTATCTTGTATTTTCATTTGCACTCATCATCCAATATTTAAAACTTTTCCTTTTAATTTTTTCTTTGATTCATTGGTTTTTTGGAAGAATATTGTTTAAGTTACAAATATTTGTTAATTTCCAAAATCTCCTTCTCGTTTTTTTTTAATAAATTTTTATTCAACTTATTTAAACTAAAAAAAAAAACAAAAAACGAAAAACCAGAAACAGTTGACCCATTCTCTTGGAATATCTTTGAGTGACTTAATGCTTAGATTCGGATTCCTAAGGGGCTGGAATTTTCTTTTTGTAACATCATTTCCCAGGTGTGCTCAATCACGATGAAATTGTAAAAGCTATAATACATTTAAATTTAAGATTTTTATTCTCTGGATAAGGAAAATGGGGGAAAAGTCATATTCTTTCCTTGGGGCCATCTGGTAACTTCACTAAGAAGGAAGGAGTATATGCATTTCTAGCTGCTTTGAGCAAACCCATATGGTGCCGGTCATTACCAACGCTGGCCAATAAAAGAGTTGAATTTCGCTAGTGTATTCTGAGATTTAGTCTGATCATCTGTGGTTTCTATTGTTAGATTCTATGCAGATACATTTTCTTTCTTGTCTTTTTATCTAAAACTTCTCAGAGACTATCTATAATCGATTGAGATGTTCTGTTTTCCATATAATTCACCAATAATAATTTAGCCAAAACTAACAGGAAATTCTCCTGGAAGTCTGATCTCTAATGAATACTGAAACCAAGCTCAGCACATTAAAGGAAGCAATTAAGAAGGCACCCCATTGTGTTTAGGTATGCTAGGTCAGCCAAAACAGGATTTTCCTATTTTATGAGCTTTTGTCAAATTTAAAGTTGGTCTACATTTTAAAACAAAAATTTAAAAGAATTTGTTAGTAGCAATGCTACTCTATAAATATTTATTTTTTAAATTATTCTTCATGTAACTTAAAGATGACTTTTTGAAACAAATGGCCTGGATATGCCAATAAAAGTACCTATTTAACTTGCAAAAAAAAAAAAAAAAAGAAAGTAATAAATACCACAGGTGTTTTCTGGTTAATTATATATACACATACTATAGTAGGTGTGTGTGTGTACATGCCGTAGAACATACCAGCCACATAATAACCATCAATTGTGAAAAACGGTAGAGGTCATCTGGTTCATTGTCCTTCCTTAGGCAGGGCTGCTCTTGCATTATCCCTGGAACTGGGTAAGCTGATGTGGTTCCCTACCTCTTGCTCTTTTACTTAGTTTTCTTCATTGCAGTTGTAGTCATCACTAGCCCTTGTGTGGTGGTCACCATTTGCCAAGCATTATTGCACTATTCACATGCTGACTCTTGTGACCCTTACAGTGAACCCTCAAATAGTACCTCTATTACCGAACCCAAACTCAGGTTCTTTTACCCACTGCATAGTAGGGACAATAAAGAAAAAAACTGATACACCAGGCTTGTGGCAAGGAAAGAGGTTTCTATCGAAAGTCAGCCAGACAAGGAGATGGAGGTTAGTTAGAACTCAGATCCACCTCCTTGAAGGGAAAAAGGTAGGGGTTTTTATCTGGGGTTTTAGGTAGGGAAGGGAGAGCATGTTCTGGGGTTTTAGGTGGGTGAGGGGGAGCATGTGGCCATGCTGATTGGCACCTTTCCAAGCAGCCTGTGTTTGGCCTTGAAGACTGAATTTCTTTTTCTTTGACTGTCTGGACTTTTCTCATTAGTTTTCATCTTCAGCCTGTGTTTGGCTTTGTGAGGCTGAATCTTGATGTCTGGACTTTGACTTACTGGGAAAGATAGCTCAGTCTTGCACTAAGGAGGGACAGAAAGACCTGTTTAGTTTTAGACAAGAGTTGATTATGCTGAATAAGCACAGCTGCATTTAGCAAAGCTTATCTCAAAGTTTTTGCTTTCTTCTAGCTCAGGGAAAATTTTTTAACCTCTTCATCCTTGGTTTCAATCCCCACTGTCTTATGATCATTCCACAGTCTTGGGGAATGGGGGCAAAGACTGTTCTAGCTACTTCCTGCTGTGAAAGGGCGAAGATCAGGATCAGAGGAATCAAACTGTTTTACCTTTATTTTAAAATATTTTTCAGTACCAAGTGGGGAAAGCAAGGTATGCTTTGCATGACTAATAGTTTAGTACTCTGTTCAATGGCTTTGGAACAACACTTAATTCCACATTTTATAATTACGTAGGTGACTATACTACTAGCAAAATAGACAGCCCAAATTTTAGTATCCCCTCCATAATGGACCTCAATCCTTGGGGAATCTAGGAAAAGAGGCCTGTAAACCAATCACGGTTAGTGCCTAGAACCTCAAGTGAAATCTGGCATAGCCAAGTAGCCTGATGTCTATAGTCCAACAAATAAGGTAAGAACCTGGGAGTCATTTGTTACTTATCTTTAGAAGACAGTTTTCTGAATAGTAGCTTGCAGTCTGTCAGGGATTTACTTGACCAATAAGAGAAGTCAGTGTCTAGAGTGTGAAGTCACCCAAGATTTGAGTGATCTTAGTTGTGATGTTTTTCTATGGTATGGTTCATATTCCCTGTGGCATTTCTTGAATGATCCCATCCAGTAGGGATGAAGTCCAGGATTTCAATAGGACCCAGTCTCTATGACAAAGATAGTGCAAAGAAACATCTGACAGTGCCTTCTTTAGTTCAAGCTCCCTCCAGGTCTTTTGGATCATCTCTAGAACATAGAAAGGGTCTCCCAAAGTTAGGCTTGCATTGTGTAAGCAAGTAACCAGATATTTAATAAGAAGCATTTCTAGAGAAAAAAAAGAAAAACAAAGTTAATGATTGGAACAAATTATAAACCAATTTCTGAGCTCAGGGGATGGTCCGTCAAGAAGATCTCTAGATGTCAGGGTTGAAGCATCTCCTGCAGTTTGAAATGTCTCCAGTGACGTCATCAGACATTCAGGTAAACCTTTTGAATGGCTTACACAGCAACAGGCATGAAGATTGCCCAAACGTGGGCTATCATGGTGCTCTATCTTAGGTTTATATTGAGTTGTCCAGCTTCAGTTTGCAGGGCTTCAGGAAAACGGATGATTTTAGTTCTCAATGATTCCAAATGAAAGGGACAGAAAAAAATTGAAAACATTAATTTGGAGGTCTGTACTAGATATTTGAGGAAACTAAAATTCAGAATCCAGTCCAATAGAAAACAAAAACCTTGAAGACAACAGAACCAGAATCCAACATCCACAAATATGTTTTATAGTTTCTGTTGAAACATAATTTTTCTCTCTAAAATCATCTTCATTTTTACCAAAGATAGCCAAATTAAGACTCGTTGGTTTGCAAAAGAAGTCTAGTTTTACTAAGCTTGGCACAATTATTTACATAAGCATGGCAAGAATAGCAATTGATCATGTAGGCTCTTTTAAATATGCTTTGCTGGAACTTTTTATAAGGAATCTAAGATTGAACTTTATAGGCCTCTCAAGGCCAGGCCAAGCCAGAGACTTATCATTTGACTCTGCCTGCAATACTTACAGATTTGAGTAAATTCCTCTCTTCTTGAGGTCCCCAAAGTATCCTGGGGTTCTCTGTACCTGCGAGAGAGTGACATTCTTTACTCACATGGTAAGGTTGCTGGGAACCCTGTAAGCAAGGTACCAGGCCAATATTTCCAAGTGGCTTTATTTTACAAAGTCCAATCTTTGTTCCTCAAAAGCTGTCTGGTCATATCTGAGTCTGTATGTTTTTCTCACATGTGACATTTCAGTCAAAGCCTTGGTAATATAACCAGTGTTTCCAATTGTGTCCTGCTATAAGGAGATTCTTATTGAACTTACGTAAATAACTATATTGCCATGCATATAAGAATACTCACTCATCAAAATTTTTCAAATTCTGGATGGATCAGATAGGGAGAAAAAGATAAATGCTTCAATTCTGTTTACAAATTGTTATAAGACATAGTTCCTTAAGAGAAAAGAGAAAAAGTTTTCCTTAAACCTGGAAAAACAAAACATTAGAAAGTCAGCAATGTTTTAAACAAAAAGTAATAAAAATTACAATCATCCTCATCAATTTATTCAGTCCCATGATATCAACTCTTGACCTTCTGTTAGCAGTTTCATGAGGCCATCAGTTTCTCCGTTATAGTTCTGTAATTTTTTACCCAGCTCAGTTTCCTAATCTGAAAGTTTATCAGAAACCTGCATTCCAGAGCAAGTGTCAGAGTCCTCTCTATGAATCTCTCTGAAAATGAAACATATTTGCAAAAACATCAGGGTAAAACAACAACTGTTTGCAAATGACGAAACATTCAAAATGGCAATTGACAAAGACACTTGGCTATTTCTGTGATATACAGCACAGACAACTAGAATTATGACTGACAACCAGGACAGAACAGAACTTGTGGAATGTTATACAATTTTTTAAACAAACATTTATTTTAATAACATTTATACACATAATGTAACCTAGGGAGGTTTATTATCATTTATTTGATAATGTTTTCCATGTAATTTTAACATACCAAATAAGCCTAATTACTTTAATATTACTCTTTTTATAGAAAGAGAGAACAAATTCTTTGAGAAGTCACAGGGATGATTGGAAATTCTCAAAGTTTCCTTTTTAAGTCAAAAGAAAACTTTAATTTGGGGGGAAGTTTGTCAAAAATATCAAAGTTTTAAAACACTTGGTCAAATAGGAAACAATCCTTAGTTATCCATTTAATCACAATGACAACAGAAGATGTCAAAGGCAAACAGAGAGTTAAAACAATCAATAAAACTTTAATAGAGAGATCTCAGTCCTTTCAAACATAGGAAATTATTTTAACAAAACATAGATTTTTCTGTCTTTTAGGTGGACTTACTCAAAGGAAAACCTTTTATAACATCTTTATCGAGAGGAGACCAAAAGTTTAAGAAAATTAACTTTTTAAGAGAGAGAGCCAAATTCTAATTTTCCACCAGCTTACTTTAACCAACTTGACCATGCACAAAACTCATCAGGATTTTACTTCCGCAAACCTCCTGTCACTTACTTTTTACATTCAGAATTTGTCCCATGCCTTCTTTTCTTTTTTTCTTTCCTAGTACTTTAGGGCAAATTTATCTTTCTTAACAAAACAAACAAAAATATTTCTATACTTTATACCTTCTTTACTAAAAACATACATTTTACTTTCTTTGTATACAGACTTTCCAGAAATACGGGATTTCTCATATGAAATTTCTCAACATGCACAAAACATGTTTATCAATAAACTCAAGCATATTTTAGTTTCTTTGAGATAGGAAACCAAAGGTAGACAAATCTATGCTTAGTAATCAATTTCTAATATTTTATCCTATGTGGAAATGACCTAGATACTCAACAAATTTTATTATTTAACTTAATTTAGCAAAATTCTAAAGTTTCAAGTTACCAAAAAGATTTCGGAAGCTGTTTTTCAAGTGTATATGTCATAAAATATAATTATTACACCCAAAAACTCTTACTCATTTTTATATAATTATTACACCCAAAAGCTTTTACCCATTTTTGTCTATCTAAATTATTTGTTCCCAAAAATTATGTTTAGATTACTCACAAAAACTTCATGTGCCATTAAGCAATTAACCGTCATCTTGAGTTGTTTTAAGTACGTATATTATAACACATAATTATTGTTAAAAAGTTCCCCCAAAAAACTTTTATCCTTTTTACGTCTATTTAGTTTACTTGTTCCCAATAATTATATTTAGATTACCTACAAAACTCTCATGAGACATGAGACAAAATCAGCTATTATTCTAAGTTATTATTTTTTGCTGACAAATTTTGTAACAGATAACATTCCCACCATATCCAATGTTGATAACTCTGAAAACATATTTATTTTAATGAAACCAACAAACTTAAACAAGCTTTTATTTACCACAGATCATTTTATATTATGTTAACTTGAAAGACATTTGGGTTAGTTTCTATTACATTTAGAAATAATTTATATAATCACTTTTATCCAATTAAATAGAGATCTTTTAGAAATTATATCATCTGGAGGCAGACAGATGTATATAGAGAGACTTACATACAGATAGATACAAATGGAGATCTTCAAAAGTTTAATCATGTCTCAGGCACAAAATTTAAAAGAATGCTGGATCGAAATTGTGACCTGTTCAGATAGCCAAAGTTTTTATTAAAGATTCTTTTCTTGTTGTAAGAATCCTTTTTAGAGCTGTTTTTGAAATCATTTTGTCTGTTAGAAACTTTTGCATATTAATCAATGACCGCATTCCATTATGAGAGGTTTTGAATCCTCTCTTGTAAGGATGTACCTTAAGGTGGACTCATCTAAAACACAGGTTCCCCAGAATGGGCATTACAATTCCAAATTGTCTCAGAAGTTTACTGATTTCCACTTGCTTAAATTTAGGTCAGGAATTTTGGCGAAGTTGAAGTAGGGAAGCTCAGCAGGAAAGGAGAGAGGAGCAGCAGATTCTGCTCAGCTGCTAGCATGTTTAATTATTTAACTATTTTCTTTTGAAGAAGCAGTAAGGTATTCCTGATTTCATTTAGAAGCCTCAAAAGATTGAAATAGGCTACCCATTGGTTGTTTAGCTTTGTATCTGGCTTTTTCCAATTGTATAAGCAAATACACCAGTTTCAGTAAAATGAAATTGCTCCATTTTGGCCATTTTAAAGTGAGATCTCCTTTAGCATGTTTAATTAACATTGCCTGAAGGGTGGACTTATATGCTCTTACAATATCAGGCAGGGAAAACATTCCCATTGAGACACAATGTTTATCCCCACAACATAATCTATAATACAATCAGACAAAAGACATGTAATCATTTTACATAAAGTCCATTTAAATATATCAATTTATACAAAACTTTATCTTAATTTTATTAACTCTTATACCTCTCATTATAGTTTTGATTAAGATTCCATCAATAAGTCTCATTCTTATAATATTGTGTAGGGGAAGCATTCCTAGCCAGACATAACATCCATTCCAAAAATACATTCAGGCAAAATTGACATGACCTCTTCATATAATATTAGCTCAAACATTTTAATCTTTATAATTTTATCAACCTTAGCAGCCTAACTGTTGCCCCAAACAATTGTTGGTCAGGTTTCTCATTGTGATTTCTGCCTTCTGGCATTTAAAAATTTTTTCTTCCCAAACTAGGGTGAATAGAATAGGACTGTCTGAGGTCCTTTAATATTGAGGAGCCAATAGGGGGTCTCTTTAGCCCACCTAACCTTAGGCAGTGTTTTATTAAAATCTTTACTTTAACCTCATTCATGTCCACTCCACTTATCCCATTTTTCTTTTTAATAATTAGCTAAAGATTTGCATCCTGCTATGATGAGTCCTGTGACTCTTCCCTTTTTGATTCTTCTTTATTTTTGCCCCTTTTAATATTTGTCTTATTTACCCCACTGTGTAATTTACCTTATATTTAAAAAAAAAAAAAAAAACCTTTAAAAATTTACACGTTGTTGAGAAGAGTCCCTTTACCTTTTTTTTCTCAGCTTTTTAAATTCTTTTGTTAACTTGTTTTCATTAATATCTGTAAGACCATGAGAGGAAGCTGAGAACCCAAATTTTTTTGTTGCATCTTTTTCATTTTCATGGGTTTATAATCGAAAACATCCCAATTTTGCAATACAGAGGGCTGCCACTGGGAATCAAATCCAAGTTTCCCATTATGCTGCTGCCCCCCCCACACACACACATTATACACACTCACACATTTCCACACAAGTATCAAAATAGATGGAACCAAGAGTTAGTCCTTTCAACAAATTGTGGTTCCCCCCGAACAAACTCCAGTAACCTAGAACAAAACCCCTGAAACAGAGGCGAACAAACTACACATTCACATACACAGACACACACACACACACACACACACAGGTATCAAAGCAAATGGAGCTCAGAGTTAGTCCTCTCTGAGTGAGGGCTGTAGTCCTTGCACAAAGTCAGAGCCCCCTGACAAAACTCCAGCAACCTGGAACAAAATCCCTGAAGCAGGGGCAAACAAAATGAAAAATAAGACTCAGTCAGTTTTAACGAGGCAACTCAACCAAAACAAATAGGGTCCAGAGTTTTCTCCTGAGTGAGATCCCCCGTCCTTTCAACAAAATCAGAGCCCCTTGGACAAACTCCAGTAACCTGGAACAAAACCCCTGAAACAGAGGCAAACAGAGAAAGGAAGAATAGGACTCAGTCAAATTTAACAAGGAAACTCACCAAAAGTAGGTCCGTTCCCAACCAGAAGTCAAAACGACAACAAACAGACAGACAAATGAACAAATCTAGACCCTGTTTCCTTGCCACAAGAAAAATGCACCTAGGGCCAGTGGTGCCAGGTCAGACAGAAAGTACTGGGGACTGTCCCTAGGGCAAATTACTTAGGCAGCTGCTGGACTGCTTCCCAGGAAATTCTAGTTGAACCCACGGAGCCATGGGCAAAGATCCTCCTGACTGGCTCACCAAATTCTCACCAAACCCAAACACAGATTCTTTTACCTGCTGCATAGTAGGACCAATAAAGAAAAAACTTGAAACACCAGGCTTGTGGCAAGGAAAGAGGTTTACTATCGAAAGGCAGCCAGACAAGGAGATGGAGGTTAGTTAGAACTCAGATCCACCTCCTCAAAGGGAAAAATGTAGGGGTTTTTATCTGAGGTTTTAGGTAGGAAAGGGAGAACATGTGCTGGGGTTTTAGGTCGAGGAAGGGGAACATGTGGCCATGCTGGTTGGCACCTTTCCAAGCAGCCTGTATTTGGCCTTGAAGACTGAATTTCTTTTCTCTTGACTGTCTGGACTTTTCTGGTTAGTTTTCATCTTCAGCCTGCGTTTGGCCTTGTGAGGCTAAATCTTGATGTCTGGACCTTGACTTCCTGGGAAAGGTAACTCACTCATATACTAAGGAGGGACAGGAAGACCTGGTTAGTTTTAGACAAGAGTTGATTATGCTGAATATGCACAGCTGCATTTAGCAAAGGTTATCTCAAAGTTTTTGCTCTCTGCTTCTAGCTCAGGGAAGATTTTATAAGGTCTTCATCCTCGGTTTCACCTCCACACTCCTTTTCTTTCTTTCGCTTCTCATTGAACTCAACTCTGACTTTAGATAGAATCTTCTCTCTTTCTTCTTATAGTCTCATGTTCATCCTACTTCCTTGCTATTCTTTTTTTTCTGACCTATTCCCCTATTTGTATCACTATTTTATCGTCCTGCCATTTTTCTTCCTTGTCCTTCTTTCCATCACATTTTTCAGTACTTTCACTTTTCTTAAAATCCTTCGCTGACAGTCTTTGCAGGGCTGTGACCTCTCAAGGTATGTAGGGTGAGTGCTCAGCACTTCCAAGACAGAGTGCTCACTTGTTCCCGTATCGTGGGGGTAGGTGAGGTAGACAGGGAGGCTGGGGTGCCTGGGAAGTCTAATGGGCTTGGCAAGCGACAATTGTAATGAATGGTTCACAGTGCCAGTCTGAGTCCAGAGATAATCACTCAGTCATTCAGACTGTTATTCAGATTAGGAATATTGAAAGAAATAAAGGCCTGCCTTCTCTGATGAGTATATTTAGTATACCCTTCCAGGCAAAAATCTTGTAGAGCAGTGCTTAAGAAACTTGAGCTTATCAGAGTCACCTGGGGGTCTTGCTAGAACAGATTGCCAACCCCCCACCCCCCAGATTCTGATTCTGTAGGTCTGGGGTGGGGATTGGAAATTTGCAATTCTAACTAGCTCCCAGGCCAGGCGGATGCTGCCTAGTCACAGACCACACTGTTTGAGTAGCACTACATTGCAGTTCTTTCCATTTTTCTAATCTCTAACTTAAATAATTTTGGATGCACTTCAAGGCCAGTCATATGTATCCTTCTTTCTGTGGAAATGATCTGCAGACAATCCCTGTTTAGTGACGTTCACCCATGAGATGATTTTCTTGTGGCTAACTAACACAAATTTCTCTAGCTTTTTGTAAACTCTATGCTGTAAATCTTTCATGACTCATTGCTCTCTTCCATTTCTTCTACCAGTTGTCTACATCATCCTCCAATTGTAGATACACAAACTGAATTTAATAATCTATATAGTGTTTAAATTGAAGAGACTTGTCTAATTCAGACTTTGGTGTGTGGATTAACTTTTGGTTCCCATAAATTATACTTATTAAGTAAAAAATTATATGTATATACATATATACACACACACACACACATATATATTTAGCACCAACATATAATGTACTGTGCAAAGTAAAGTAGGGATACAAAAAAATTTAACATATGGACCCAACACTCAAGTTCCTTTGAAACTCTAGGAATATAAAACAAAACAATAATATGACAACAAAACAAACAAAATCTCTGAGAAAGAGAACTTTTAGAACTGAAGTGGACCTACTAAATATCAAACCTTGAGTAATAATACAAAATTGAAAAAGCAATTCAAGGGAAAATAATTGAGTCAATCATGCTTAACTGAGAAAAGAATGACCTTGATAATAATTGTTCATTCGTATATGATTACCAATACAAATACATTTTCTATCTCTGCTGCACAGTTATCATTTGATACATGCCACTTTTTGTAGTCATTTGTTGTGTATGTCCTATTGCTTCTACTACCATTTAAAGCACTCCAAGGCAGCGATGATGTCTTACACCTCTTCAACATTACCAGCACTTAATATAGCATTAAGTATGTGTTTCCAATTTACTATTGATTGAATATACAAAAGTGAACACACAGCACATAATTTGGTTGGCAAGTAAAATGGCTCATTTTTTAAATTCATTGCATCAGTTTTTTAAAGCTTGCTAGGTAATTTCACATCAACCGTATTAAAAATCCTTGTGGGAAGTAGCATCTAAGATCAAGCACAGCATCCTGCATGTAGAATGACCTCATTAACATATATTGAGCAATATCAACTCATTCAATGGGTGTTAATTATTTATTGAAATTCTATCTGACCTACTCAGGCTTTTTCTACACTTATTAATTCACTTATTCCTCTTCACAACCTTCTTATGATACTGGGCGGGAAGTACAGCACACAATGATGAAATAATTTGCCTAAGGTCATAGTAGTTGAGCCAGGATTCAAACCCAGGCAGTCTAGCTCACAAGTCTGTGCTCTTGGTCGCTACACTACATCACTTTACCTCACCAAAGGAATGCCTGTCACAGTCTCCCTCTCTGCAACCAGGTGACACTCTCCCTTGCTTTATTTCTCTTTGCAGTGTTGGACATTGATGCTTCCAAGGTATAATGGGATGTGTGGTACATGTGGGTTTGAGGCTTTGCCTTGATTTAGCACTGGTGTGTTTAAAGTGATCCAAATGTTAATAATGTAGATACCATGAGCTTAGTTTGATGCTAGTTTGAACAGGATACTGGAATTTATGTTTTTCGAGTCTCTGGTAAAATATTTTTATAGTTTTTTAAATACTAAGATTAGTATCTCGATTCTTCATTATCTGAAGTTTGGTTTTCTGTTTTCGTAAATAAATTGTTGATCCTACTCACGGTCTTTCTCTCTGTAACTAGGTGTCCCTCGCTTGCATTATTTCTTTTTGCAGACTGGGACATTGATGCCTCTAAGGTATAATGGGATGTGTGATACATGCGGGTTTGGGGCTTTGCCCCGATCTAGCACTGATGTACCTAAAGCAATTCAACTTTAAATAATATGAATCAATCTTGGCCAACATTTCATCCTTCTTCAGCTCCTAAAGGACCTTATATTATTCTCTTGTCACACATTGCCCTGGATTGTTATGGAAGACTGGTATGCATCCTGTGCAGCAAGGCAGAAATATTTGTCCAGTTATTCAAGAAATGAATGAAAGACTGGGGAGAATTTATTATTATCTGAAATTCACGAGCAGACTTTTCTTTTTGAAGATAATTGCAATAATTATAAAAAGATGATTAATAACAGTTCTCATATAATTTTCTATCTCCTTATTAAGCCCACATTCCACGTAGTTATATGTACAAGGAAAAAAATGAGTCAAATTTATATTAACAGTCACCAACTTACAAAGGAAATAGTAACCTCGGGCAAGTTCTCTTATTTAAAATTAATCTTTGCTTGAAATAACACATTTCAGATTCATTCAGAATTGCTCTTAAACATGGCCTTTATTCATGTGAGTAATAATGAACATATTTAATACTATGTAAAATTGATAGCTGAAATTGCACAGTGGAAAAACAAATCAAAGGCTAGTTGTTTCAGTTACTTGAAGGTAAAAAGTTTAAGAGGAAAAAACAATCCTTCTTGATACCAGTCTTATGATTAACACAATATATGCTGTGTGTAGATGTCAAAACAAAATGAAAAAAATGCTTTAAAGACATTGATGATGAAGCTGTCTTCTGTCAATCTTAATGCTAAAAGAAATGTTGAATGTATAAATTCTTATCCTGGTGCCTGTGCAATCAATCAGGGTATTTATTCTACTTCCATAATAATTTTATTGTTTTATACATCCTTGCATAGTTTCAACCATTTGTTTCCATGTTATTATTTAATAAATGAACAAAAACAATGTTTAAAATATCACACGTAAAGGAAAATATTTTGTTACTAGACAGCAGTATATCTACACTACGTCCAAGCAATTCAGCTATCTTTTCCTTTTCTTTTAATTTCCCCATTTCTGCCTCTACTCCTTTTGCAGGTACACATCGTGGTCACAATACCCTGTTTCACACTGCCCTGGACAGTGTTGGTCTTCTCTGAACTATCTCCATGCACGTGCACATAAAAGTAAACATAAGTATACCCATATATAAGACAATCTATTAGTACATACTGTTAATATATATGTGTGTGCTTGTATACATATGTGTTTTTCCCATGCTCTAAGTGCAATGTACACTGGACAGAAGATACAACATAACTTTGTCTTGTGGTCATTAGAAAGTCTTCCCTGTGAACACTCTCATGAACTGTCCAGTGAGCTATTCTAACCTCAGCATATATGGTTTAGTCCATGATCAAAGGCTAATACTGTATGAAGGCAAAAAGTTTTAGAGGAAAAAACATATGTCATGATAGCACCCTCATGATTAACATGATATATGCTATATGTAGACTTCTTGCTTTCTACCATCAATTTTGTGTCCTGGCAAACAGTTTTGAATGCTAAGGCTGATAGTAGTATGCTATCACTTGTGCTGAAACTGTAGCAAAGAGACTGGAAGGATGTTTCCGTATGTTAAAATGCAAGTTTTATCATGGTATAAGCCTTCTTCAAACTAATTGTCAGAGAAACAGTGGGCAAAAATCAATTTAGGATTGATGGAAGCCCGTTACTGATATGAACGGCATCATTACCATGGCTGACACTTGGGAGTACTGACCAGTAAGTGTAAGGATGGTAGCTGGAAGAAGCTATGACTGGACTCTAATCAGAGCTTTAGGAAGAGGGATTGCTAATATAGAGCACTGGACATGCATGTCCATAAAGACCATACTATACCTATCCTATAAAATGCCCTTCAGTTAAAACTGCCATTGTTGAGGACATGCTCTTTATCTCCCATCCATGATGTATATACTTAAAATGCCTTCCAACTCTGGAAGGACCCCTGGAGGTATCAGGATAAACTCATGGTTTTTAATATATAAATACAGACATAAAAATAAATATAGATTATAACATGTGTGCCCATATATATGTGTGTGTGTGTACAATTATTTCCTCCTTCTGTCAGCTGAGAGGAAGTAGAAGCAGTGACACTCCAGTAGCAACAATGCCAAGTGTCCAGATTTTTATTTCTAAATACCATTCTACATTAGAAGGAACAAGGGCTGCATGGAGAAAGGGTTGATTGTAGGATTGGAGTGGGAAAGAAAAAGATGAGCTTGGAGCATCTTGTGGTGGCAGAAAGTAGAGAAGTGCTCAAAGAATGGTAGAGACAAATCAGAACACACAAGCTGGTCTGAAGGAGCTCCCACAAGACAAACTTGGAATAATTTGACCATCAAAATAAATAAAACATTAATGTATTGTAATCCATTGAATAAAATAAGAATACAAAGAAGTCCAAAACAATATTAATAAGTAGGGGAGAATGGAAAGCTTTTCCTTAAGATAGAAATCTAACTCCTTACTGTAGAAAGAAT
This sequence comes from Ceratotherium simum simum, assembly GCF_057802395.1. Taxonomy (NCBI): domain Eukaryota; kingdom Metazoa; phylum Chordata; class Mammalia; order Perissodactyla; family Rhinocerotidae; genus Ceratotherium; species Ceratotherium simum. Next base: position 31,482,945 of record NC_141911.1, on the reverse strand, counting down.
GATCAAAATAGAAAAATTACCATTTGGCAATATTTTGGGTTCTTGGACCCAGTTTCAACGTGGTGGTGGTGGTGGGGTTCCCACTCCACTGGCAATTCTCTGGGCGCCAACTGGTTGTCCTACAATTCAACTCAATTCTGACACTATCTACCTGGATATAGCATCAGATCCCACAGGTTAACGGCTCAGTCCTGCAAGACTGCCCCCTCTCAACACAACTTTAGATACCATTCACAAGCCCCTGTGCTTCTGACCTCCTGGCTACAGACTGGAGGTTCCCACGACCCCCTCCTTGCACTTCAGACTCCAGTCACAAGTCCAGGTTGTTACTGGTATTTCTGATGACAGGCTATAAATCATAGGTTCCTACAACCCCCTTCTTGGGTTTGATTAAGTTGCTAGAGGGGCTGATAGAACTCAGGAAACCCATTTACTCACTAGATTACTGATTTATTATAAAAGGATATAACTCAGGAACAGCCAGATGGAAGAGATAGAGGCATAAGGCAAGGTAGGTGGGAAGGGGTGCAGAGCTTCCATGCTCTCTCCAGGCGTGCCATTCTTCCCGCATCTTCACGTGTTCACCAACCTGGAAGCTCTCCAAATCCTGTCCTTTTGGGTTTTTATGGACACTTCTTTACTTAGGCATCATTGATTGAGTCATGGGCCGTTGGCGATTGATTCAACCTCCAGCCCCTCTCCCCTCTTTGGTACTGAAAGTTCCAACCCTCTAATCACATGGTTGGTTCCTCTGGTGATCATCCAGCATCCTTCAGTGATCTAGGGACGTTCCAAAAGTGACCTCATTAACATAACAAGACACCTTTATTGCTCTCGTCACTTGGGAAATTTCAAGGGTTTTAGGAGCTTTGTGCCAGACACAGGACGAAGACCAAATATATATTTCTTATTATAAATCACAATATCACTAGTTATCTCACTAATAACTGATTCAGGCAAGAATCATCGATGGATGCTAGAACTATGGTAGAAAGTTGGATATTATCAGGCTTTACACATAGTCTCAAAGTATCACCCTGTAAGGTACATATTAATTACAAAAGGAAAATAGTAACTTTACAATGGATAAACCTGGCAGAGATACGTTAACCAATTGATCAAAGTTATCATCACAAGTGTCAGTGCCTTGCAAACTAAGACCACCAGGAACACACCTGTACTTCAACAAGCTGGGTTTATTAATTGTTGTGGGGAGGGAGAATGCACACCATGGGAAATTATGGGGCGTTTCAGTAAGAAGGTGTTAGTTAGAAAGGACTTACAGGATTTGGTTTGTGTTAGGTAATTTTGGGGAAGGGTTAAGGAAGCAGTTCTGGATTGGAAGTGCCAGGAAGTAGGGGTAATTCTGTCATTGGGTATCTTATTAAATCTTACACAGAAGGAAGGAGGACTAGAATGAAGCTAGAGCTGTAATTGGTAAAGAAGCCACAGGCATACATATTAGCCAGCATAGAGGGATGTTTGGCCGTGTGACGATGACAATGTTCATTGTTTTGTCTGTGTTCCCACATGATAATGGAGGGGTCTTGTCACAAGGTCACAGAGTGGCCTTGACTAATACTGATGTTCTGGGAAGTAGTTTATGTTCAACAGACGAACACTGAGGCCTAGCTCTGAGTGCCAGCGCATCTCCTAGCAACACAGAGGCCTAGCTGGTGGCATTCTCAGACCCCAGATATCAGGGGCTGCTTTGCTCTTTCTCACTAGTAATGGGACAGATCAACATCACATGCCTACTACTATGAACACAACATCACTCTTGTGGGATTCTTGCCAAAACTCATAACTTGAATCTAATCATGAGGAAACATCAAACACAAATTGATAGGTACGCTACAAAAGAGCAGGCCTGCATTCCTCAAAAATGTCAGTGTCATGAAAGAAAGAGACTGAGGAATTGTTCTAGATTAAAAGAGATGAACCGAGCATAACAGCTGACTGCAATGCATGATTTGGAATTTTCTTTTGCTATAACAGACATCATTGAGACAATTGGCAAATTCTAAATAAATCTGAAGATTAGATCATTGAAGCAATGTTAATTTTCTGATTTTCATGATTATACTGTGATATGTATGAGAATGTCTTTATGTTTAGGAAACACATGAAGAATTTAGGGGTAATGGAGTATCATATCTGCAACTTATTCTCAAACAGTTAAGAAAAAGAAATATATATCTATATGCACATACGTGTGTGTGTGTACAGAGAGAAAGAGAAAGAAAAGATAAAGCAAGATTTGGAAAATCTAGGTGAAAAATATATGAGAATTCTTTATACATTTTTTGCAACTGTTCTAGAAGTTGATAATTATGTCAAAATTAAAAGGAAAATTGCCTTCCTCTTCTCATTTACCTAGTGCTTTTCTTTTTTTGTGTATGAGGAAGATTAGCCCTGAGCTAACATCCAATGCCAATTCTCTTCTTTTTGCTGAGGAAGATTGGCCCTGGGCTAACATCTGTGTCCATCTTCCTCTACTTTATATGGGACACCGCCACAGCATGGCTTGACAAGCAGTGCATCCGTGCGCGCCTGGGATCCGAACCTTCGAACCCTGGGCCGCCACAGCGGAGTGCACACACTTAACTGCTATGCCACCGGGCCAGCCCCAGTGCTTTTCTTTTTTGATAAAGATATCCTGGGTGGATTCAGCCTTGGTGTTTCACTCACTGGGTTCTTGAGTAATATATCTATTTATATTCATATTTACATCTAAATCTCCTACGTTAACTTTTTATGGCTATCATAAGGCTGACTTGGAGGGTTTCCTTGGAAGGTATATACTTCCTTTAGCAGTCCTTATATTTGGTAAAATTTTTATAATTAATCTTTTCTTTTCTTAACTCTGTGGATGTGAATTGCCAGGAACATATGCCTTAAACGTTTTTTTTTAAATGTATTTTATTTTATTTTTTATTTATTTATTTTTTGAAGACTTGTTTTTTGTGGAAGATTGGCCCTGAGCTAACATCTGTTGCCAATCTTCCTCCTTTTTTCCTTTTTTCTCCCCAAAGCCCCAGTAGATAGTTGTATGTCACAGTTGTACATCCTTCCAGTTGCTCTATGTGCGATGCCACCTCAGCATAGCTTGACGACTGGAGAGCAGGTCCGCGCCCAGGATCCAAACCCGCAAAACCCAGGCTGCCGAAGCTGAGCGCCCGAACTCAACCACTATGCCTCCAGGCTGGCCCCATTAAACTATGTTTTGAAAAATTCCCTTGGTGGTGGAGGCACTGCCTCGCTGAGAAGTGATCCACAGGTGGGCATCTAAACATTGAACACTTTCTCTTTTGTGTCTTTTTTCCATGTGTTGTCGACATCAGCCTGTATCCACAACATTCTGTAAAACATAACATATACACTAATACTACAGAGCTCTCAGTTCAGAATGAGGAAGAAAATAGGAGCAAAGTCTTTTTGGATAACTTCTTAGGGAAACGTAGTTATCATCATTTTAATGAGTGTTGCTTTAGAAGATTTGAAGATCATATAGCAAGACAGAAAACTTAGTATCTCGACCTTTAAGAAAATAGTTCATACATGACTCAATCTTGAAGCTAAAGAATATTTGGTATTCTATATATTATGGAGAGCCATTATTTGAGGTAAAGAAAGTTATTATCTTATCATTGTCTAGAACCAGCTGAAGCCAGATACCATGGAATTGGCTTGAAATATGCCTGGGTCATCCTAGGAAGGAACTAAAATCAGTAACTTTAGCTCAGTCCAGTGTTTCACGTAGCCTTCAAATTTACCTATTATTTTGAAACTTTGCTATATTTAGATCTTCGTAATGATAATTGACAACTGGTGGTGCTATGTAATTTTTAATAAATGTGTTGTTACAATATCTTGTTTAGTGGGAGTTTCTCTTAGGTTCTCATGTATAAGCGTGTGGGTTGCCTTACCCACTAGTGAGGACTCCTCTATCAACCTCACTCAGCCCCATTGCCTGTTGGCAGTGACCTGAGGTTTGGCAGAATTGTAAGGAAAAGCAACCTCCAGTAGCAGTGGTTCTCAAGGTGTGTGGGCCACCTGCCTCAGAATCACCTCGGGTGCTTGTTATAATGAAGATTCCTGACTCCACCTCGGACCTACTCAGTTGGAGGCTCTTGATGTGAGGCGCAGGAATCTGCTTGTAAATGGGCTCAAAGTGAGTGATTTCTTAGGCATCTAATGTAGGAAAAACATTCTCAGTAAAACTTGCCTGAAATGAAATTTTTTAAAGTGAATGTGCTTTATACTCCTCCATGTCACTTTTGTATTTCTTTCCACGTCACATGTTAATCAGTATCTCAAATTAAATACATAAGAAGCCATAGAAATAATTTTATTCAATCCAAATCTGAAAAGGCCAGAACTACATAAATTATCCTCCATTCACTTTGTAGTTCTGCTGTCTTTCAATCCATCATTTGAATCCTCTGAAGCTCATGGAGTCATTCTCCGCTACAGTTATTGGATAAAGGAAAAGAATGTAAAGTTGATCAAAACCACTCACATCTTCAGCCATGCTTCTTGTCTAAGCCAATAACCTGCAGGCATCATTGATGAGATTAAAATACTTGTAGTCATATGGTGAATCACGAGCAGAAAGAACATGATCTTTCAGTTCCTTTATATGTTCAATATACTTAGATGTTTATCTGTTTATTACGCTCTGTATGTGATTCTTATTTTTCTCTTAAAATTTTCCTTCTCTGTCATTTTCTTGCTACTAGTACATTGCCTTATAAACACTGAGGTTCTAATTCAGGAAGTCTCTCCTTTGCACATGTTAAAGTTTTTTTTATTTTTTTCTTCGCATAGAATTAATCTAGAAATAGTATATTTTACTTTTATCTTATTTACCAAAATCATTTAAATAGAAGTCACTTTTTAAAAATGTGTGACATAAAAGAATTAATAACTGTAATAGAATCCTCTAAACACTCAGTGATTTTCTCATTGTTTTGTTCAACAGGACAAAGCACTTGGACAAATGGTACTGGACTTCCAGATAAAAGATGTTCCTGATTTAAAGTCATTAGTAGGTGGATAAAAGAGCTTTGGCTTTGGGAAACTTATTGTTTCTTAATACAAATGCAAAATTGAATCCAAAGTAAAAGAAAATAGAAAATATGCATTATAAGTAAACACCAGCTTGGTGCATTCAATATCAACATTAACAATGTGGTCACTGGGTGGTAGAAGACAGTAGGTGATTTTTAGCAAATATAGAAAGCAGAAGAAAAAACATAGGAGACAGACAAGAAGGCTGGTAGATATCTTGTAGGCATTTGATGAAGATATTCTTTTTTTTCTGAAAGCATATACTTTAAAACCTTGGTAAACTACAGTTTCTTTAATAATATATTCACTTTTAGACTATCTGTCTCTCTGATATCCACATCCAAACTGGGCTAATCTTGTCATTTGTTTGAAGAGTTTCTTACTGTAAACATCATATTTCCTATTCTAAACAGTCTTCATGCATAAGCATACAGATTAAGTTCAGGTTCAAAGAAGCAGTCTATCAATTACTTATACAATTTTAACACATTTATAGTGTTCTTGTACTGAATTTGGAAAAATAGAAAATATCTGAATATTTTATCCTTTTCAGTAGGAAAGAATTTGAGAAATTAATGGTACAGTAACCTAATATTTTGAGCTCAAATTAAGTTCAAGGTTTGCTATAAAACTACTTTTGCTTTTTAGTCTGGGGAACAACAACATTTAACTGCTTTTAATTGACTATAAATATTTTCTGTTCTATAATAAATAGTATGGTAATGATATTGCAGTGATTTGGTATAATAAAAACATAATTAAGAGTCTTAATGAATTCCTCTGGTGAGCCTGATTTTCTCTAGTGTCTATCATTAATATGATTCCCTCATCAACACCCCACCACACTCCTAATTTAATACTAGAGATGGGCATCACTAAGGGAGAGCCTATTTTTACTTGACAAATGAGGAGAAAAAAAATCAAGCTCCTGAGAACATGCATGTGAAATTTACTATAAATAAATGCTCTGAATGGGAATGGAATTCAAAACTCTCTCATTTTTCATTAAGATTTGTGACATAAGCAAATGACCTCCTGTCACTTTGTCAATTTAGTATACACCAATAAACTTGCATGAATTTTGTGGTCACATCAAATCTCGAGGCATTTATGGGAACTTTGCCAGTTCGTTGGGTTTAGGAGTTTTCTTCTTCAGTGTACAGTACAAACTAAAGTGAGTGGGTAAAGGCAGTACAGTCTTTTTCTTTTCTTCTTTTTTTTTTTTTGTGAGGAAGATCAGCCCTGAGCTAACATCCACGCCAATCCTCCTCTTTTTGCTGAGGAAGACCGGCTCTGAGCTAACATCTATTGCCAATCCCCCCCCTTTTTTTTTCCCCCCAAAGCCCCAGTAGATAGTTGTATGTCGTAGTTGCACATCCTTCTAGTTGCTGTATGTGGGACGCGGCCTCAGCATGGCCAGAGAAGCGGTGCATCGGTGTGTGCCCGGGATCCGAACCTGGGCCGCCAGTATCGGAGCACGCTCACTTAACCGCTAAACCACGGGGCCGGCCCCGGCAGTACAGTCTTTTTGACTTCTACCTCCAGACATTTCTAGAGCTACACTTCTTATCTCCTTCCTCCTTTCCTGTCTCAGAGGAACAAAAGTCCTTACTCATCACCAGCTCTAACTCTCCCACCTGTAGTTTCAATCTCATCACTTCCCACCTCCTCTGGGACAGACTTCCAGCAGTTATCCTATTTTTCTTTGCTATATATTTTTCCTCTCCTGATTTCCCTCCCTTTTATGTACAAATAGCCTCATGTGTTCCCCATTTAAAACAAACTCACAAAAAGCAAATAAACAACAAAACACCTTTCATTTGATCCTCTATTTCTCCTTTCCTTTATTGCAAAAATTGCTGAAAGAATTGTCTCTATTTTTTGCCTGACCCTTTTGTTTGCCTAACTCTTACTCTCTCAACTCTCAGCAGTCTGGTTCTGTGAATTGATGCCTTCCTTATTGCCTAATCCAGTGGTATCTCTCGACCCCCTTGCTAGCTCTTCTGCATTTGACACTACTGAACATTCCCTGACCTTCTTCAGCCTCTCATCCCTTCTCAAGCACCTTGGTGACTTCTTAATGCTTCTAAGTCCTTCTGTCCTGGCTGCCTTCTCATCCCATTCTGTGTGCTGTCTCTGGGCAGTTTCATCTACTCCAAAGGTTTGAACGACCACCCAGACACTTCTGACTCCCAAATCTCTATCTCTTGGCCAGACTCCTCTACAGAGAATCTTGTTTTATCTATTCATCTACCTATTTAACATCCCCACTTCAAAAGGCATAGAATCCCGAAACTTAACATACCCCAAATTGAACTCATTTTCTTCCTCTCATAAACCTGTTCCTACTCTTATCTCCCTCCTCCCAGTGAAGGGTTTCACTGTTTGTCCAGTTGCTTTAGCAAGGAACTTCAGAGTCATCCCTGGTCCCACCTTATTCCTCTTACAACTCCTACCGCCACCACTAACTACGTCCAGGTCACCAAATCTTGTCAGTTTGTCTCAAGAAATATCTTTCAACTTTTTCCATGCCCCTCCATCTCATTTTCCACCACCTTATGCTAGCTCATTCCCCTTACTCTAGTCTCTTCCCTGGACTACGAAGTGGTCTTGTAACTGGTCTCTGCTTCCAGTTTCTCTTCCTTCTCCTTCCAATCCATTCTCCATCCTGCCTCCAGAGTTACCTTGCATCAGATCATTCGCTTCTTGGAAGCCTCTCATGGCTCTCCACTGCCTGCAGAATGAAGCCTCAGCTCCCAGCATGGCCTAGGAATCTTCACAACCTGGCCCCCGCAAACCTCCCAGTTGGGGCTCTAACCTCGACTCTTGGAGAAGCATACACCTTATATTCTGGTTAAGCTGGACTATTGCTCTTTGCAAAATACACCAAACACTTTTGTAAAATCTTGCCTTTATTTACGCTGCTCGTTTGTCCAGCCTCTCGGCACCAACCTACCTGTGTACCTAGCAAACTCTGACCCCTCAGGGTGCAGCTTAGATGCTACCCCTTCTCTCACTTTCCTTGCCCCAATTAGAATTAATGTTCCCTCAGCCGTGTCCCAGCACCTTTAGTGCAGGCGGTTATTTCAGCACATCACACTGAATTGTGGAAGTTTTATTTAGGTCTGTCTCCCTACCAGGCTCTAAGTTCCATTAGGAAGTGTCTCATTCATTGCTGTATTTCCGAGTATACAGCACACAGAACCTGAGACTAAGTATTCAATAAATACTTGTTGAAGTGGATTAGTAATTAGAATTCTCCCATCCCCATTTATAGAATTTTCTACTACCATATGGATCTTTGCTGCCTCGTGCAAATTTACATGACAGCTATGGACGATCAATAGATTGCTAAATGTGTTCCAGAATGAAAACTATTATGTAGCCATCATTTCTTGAGTTTTTACTAGATATTGCTCTTAAACAATATACGCATATTAGTTGTTTAATCCTTACAACGACCTTATGAGGTAGGCATCATCTTTATTATCATCCTCATTTAAAAAGGAGGTAATTGAGATCAGAGGAGTTAAGTAATTTGCCCAAGGTCACAAAGCTAGGAAGTAGAAAAGCCAGGATTTGAACTCGGGCACTTTGGTTACAGAGTAGACATGTAGTGTGTGGACCCAGCCTACCCCTTGATCTTTACTTATTTAGGTGAAACAAACATGTCCTTCTTCAGGAATAGGCAATAACTAGGTACACTTCATCTAATCCATTTGGCTATACAAGTATAGGAATGTTCTATTGATATAAACAATTTTTGGATATATAATCTGCAATTTTAAAATAGTTAAATAAAAATATGAATTATGCTAATATTTTACTATTTTATGAATTGTTTTATAATTTTATAAATTTGACATTTGGATAATGGGAAAATACTAAAATATGTTACTTTTGTCTTTCTCAAAGAAGAATGGAATTTTAGAGTCAAAGGGACTTTGAAAATCACTCAGAACGACGACTCTTTACCAAGGTAATACAATCTTAAACATAGGAATAATTTTGAAATATTAGCCAATAGATTTATTTTATTTTTTTTTTTTTAAAGATTTTATTTTATTTTTCCCCCCAAAGCCCCAGCGGACAGTTGTATGTCGCAGCTGCACATCCCTCTAGCTGCTGTATGCGGGACTCGGCCTCAGGATGAACGGAGAAGTGGTGCCTCGATGCGCACCCGGGATCCGAACCCGGGCCACCAGCATCGCAGCGCGCGCACTTAACCACCAAGCCACAGGGCCGGCCCTAGCCAATAGATTTAGATTCTTAACTAATTCAAAGAAGTGTAACTTCTAATTAAAATTGTAAATATAATTGTTAGATAAAATTGTAAGTAGGAGTTTTATTGAATGCCCACTGTGAACTCAGAACACTTATTACTACTTTAATCAAGGACAATGCAGTTTGGGATAACATTGCTAAAATGAGTTTTAAAAAGTCACATTTTTGGTCACATTTTTAAAATAGCTTCTTGGCAATAAATCCTTTTTTTGCAATATCAATAATTACTCTTTCTTGAGTTATTTATTCTTCCTGAATTTGGTATTCTGAGAGAAGAACAAAGCTCTGCCAGATAGTCTACATCGGAGGCTTAAATAAGTAGAGAAAAATCTTCCCGATTTCTTCCATTTAATCTATAAAGCAAAATACTTAGTTAAAGTATAATTAAGCCTAATTTTACTTTTTTTTTAAAAGACAAAACACAAATTATTATTTGCAAACCAAAGGGTACAGCCAAAAAGACGTATAAGAAAATCTGATCTCTTTCAAGAAAAGTAAAAACAAATGCAGGACGAGCCATAGTTTAAGGAAACAGAGAGTTTAGACTTTGTCTTCTTGTACTTAGCAGTGAAGCGTGCAGGATGATTGTCTATAGCTATTGCTAGATTGAATTCCAGAAGGTTCAGGAGGTGAAGAGACAATGAGAGTCTTCAGCAGGGAGGGTAATGGATACTCTTGCTCCTTCTGTAGACGAATGGACAAGGGCATGAAGAGTTTAACCAGTTTACTTAGAATCACAAAGGAGGTCGTGACAATATTCTGGGTGATATTGGACTGAATATAGGAAATCTAATAATGATGTTGAGGATGTCTAAGTCTGGCTAAACCTTTGGGCCTTGCACCAGGCTCGCCCTCCTTTGGCTCCCTTATTGGTAGAGCGTGTGACTCTGGCCTGGCTCCACGTGCACAGCGTGGTTGGTTTGGTTACTTACTTTTCTGTAGGAGGCAGGTCACTAGTGGATGAGACTAGTGATCTAAGAGCCTGCAGGTCACCCTCGTGCTGACCACAAGGTTACATTCCCAGGTTCCATAATGCTTTTAGGACTCTGATTTTCTGGATGCCATCCGGCCTCCAAAGATTAGAGCCAGTGGGAATGATACTCTTAGAGGATACCACAGAAAAATATCAGGCTCTTCCCTTGCAGATCCCACACCCAGGAATTAAATAAGAGAGATAAAAGAATGACAGATGGGAAAACAGAAAGTATAATACATATGTGTTAGAATATGAAATAATTATGACCAAAGGGCAAATATCCTGGTTTATTCTTTTTCTTTTTTCAGGGAAAGATTCACCCTGAGCTACCATCTGTTGCCAATCTTCCTCTTTTTTTTTTTTTTTCCCCTACCCAAAGCCCCAGTGCATGGTTGTATATCCTAGTTAGAAGTCCTTCTAGGGCCAGCCTGGTGGCGCAAGCGGTTAAGTGCGTGTGCTCCGCTGCAGTGGCCTGGGGTTCCCCACTTCGGATCCTGGGTGCGCACGGACGCACCACTTGGCAAACCATGCTGTGGCGGCGTCCCACATAAAGTGGAGGAAGATGGGCACGGATGTTAGCCCAGTGCCAGTCTTCCTCAGCAAAAAGAGGAGGATTGGCAGATGTTAGCCCAGGGCCAATCTTCCTAGCAATAAATAAATAAATAAATAAAAATGAAGCCACTAAATTAAAAATAAATAAATAAATAAATATACTTAAAAAAAAAAAAAACGAAGTCCTTCTAGTTTTTCTGTGTGAGCAGCAGCCACAGCATGGCTACTGACAGACAGGTGGTGTGGTTCCACGACTGGGAGACAAACCCGGGCCGCTGAAGAAGTGAGAGCACCAAACTTTAACCACTAGGTCATCAGGGCTGGCTCTGGTTTATTCTTTTTAAAAGTTAAACTAACTGAACATTAAAATTACAGTGATTTCTCATTTAAAATCCGATTTAGATGAAAACAATTTAACAGATTTTTAATTCATCTTTAAAGAAAAAAGTTATTGACTTTATTTTATTAATTCTTTGTGATCCAATTTTAGTCCCACTCAAATTCCTTACATGTAAAGTCTAGGTGTAAATAAAATGAAAGTAACTTTATGTAATATGATGTAAAAGCAAGTTGTCATAGAAGGCAACCAGGATAAAAATAAGTGAACTTAATTCAAGCGCGAAATTTTGTACCTACAGAGAAAAACACAGATAACCCGGCTCCTAAGGAGAGAGCTGCCTACTTGGAGTTCTCCCAGTGAGGAAATCTGAGACCACTTAAAATCAAATTTCCCTTTTTTATAGCTGCTTGAGCTGTTTAGGTATGAATCAGCTTTAGCGGAACTCCACTGAATTTTGTTTTAGCGTGTGGTGGGATGAGAGTAAATGTAATTGCAAAAATATAAGAATGATATGTTTACTTCCCTTCAAATTAACTTTGGAAATTAAAGAAATGTTATTCTTTTAAAAAAACGTGTCAATAATATATATTTCTAAAAAATATTGGTGAAGCAGTGTGGTTATATCATTTAAAATTTCTGTATGATTGAACATATGTTATCACAAGATCCATTGATTTCCAGCACCAACCACTACCAAACTCCTCCTCAGTCTCTTCTCTCCTTCTTATATAATTACTGCTCACCGGAGTATGAGTGATTTCTTTCTTTTTTTTTAAATTTAATTCAATGAGGCATTGCAGTTATTGGGAATTCTATTTAGATTTTCTAGATACTGGTCGGTGATTTATTATCTTTTTCTGGTAACGACTCTCTGTGAAAACTCACCAAGAACAACAGTGAAGACACTCTGAAGGGCCTAAGTAATTTGCTTTACGTAGGCCCGTGGACCATTCACACTTGGAGGAATTTCGAGAGCATCTCATTCTATTTTTTTTTTATAATCTTATTTATTTATTTATTTTTCCCCCAAAGCCCCAGTAGATAGTTGTATGTCATAATTGCACATCCTTCTAGTTGCTGTATGTGGGACACAGCCTCAGCATAGCCAGACAAGCGGTGCGTCGGTGCGCGCCCCGGATCCCAACCCCGGCCGCCAGCATCGGAGTGCGAGCACTTAACCGATAAGCCACAGGGCCGTCAGTCATCTCCTTCTAATCCAGCTCAGCATACTTTACAAATGAGGCCTGCCACGCCTCAAGAGTCTCAATGATCTCCCACACCATCAGGTGTTGAGTATCCTGGTATTAAGAAAGTTCTGCATTCAGTCACCTATCATTATATCCTTAGGAAGTCTATGTATTTAGAAAGGATTTTTGAAATATAATTAATAACATGGCATTTATCACTGTTGCTGGTACTTAGCACTACTGGTGATTGCCAGTGCTGTCCTGTTTGGGGGGTAGCAAAACCTGATTCCTCTGTACGTTCCCCATATGAACACAGTGGTGTTGTAATTGTCTTATGAATATGTAGCCAAAGGCTGTTGTCACATTTGCTTTTGTCAACAAACCTGGGTCATGCAATATCCTTGTTTACTATTGCCTCATGATGATAAATTACAATCAAAAAGGAAACGAGATGAATTTATAAGGTAGTTGCTATATCTGCTCCAAGTATTAAGTAACACGGCTTGCCATTTATTATTTCTATTTTAAAGTGAAATGTGCTTTACATGTTGTGGACAGCTCAAAATTTTTAGTCATTCCTCGGTATTAGGTCATTTTATCAGTTCTAAAAAGTACAAGGACATTTGGGCTTTTTGTATCTTGTGAGAGGCATTTTCAAACAAAGGATGGGTTTTTACCTTTGTTTTTACCAATGAGTTATGAACGACTTAATTGGCAGTGAGCAGCTGGAGGAGCAGAGCTCTGAGAAAGCTTCCAGATCTCCAGAGTGTGATTCCCTTGTGCGGGCTGCCCGCTGTCTCTCTGCCTGTTGCACTCAGCTCCAAAACGCTGCTGTCCCTACTTTCTGCTCACCCTTGAGGCTCTGCGCCGAGTCATCAGAAGGGGTCTCTGAGTAAAAGCATGTCCTTTGTCTATGCTGCCGTCTTGGATGTCTGTGCTGTCAAATCAGAAAGGGAAAAGCACCCCTGCCTTACTTTGTTTCTCTGGAGAACAACATAAATGATATTATAGAAGACGTATCACATTATGGATCTTAATACAATGCTGCAGTATGTTCGATTCTGCTTAATCCTCAAAACAACCCTCTAAAATATTATTGCCATTTTAGAGAGAGGAAATTGAGGCTTATAGGTGGCAAGTGACTTGTCTGAGTTCATTTAGCTGTAAATGGCACCACAAGGCCTTAGACTCAAGATTTCTGCCTCCTTCCTCTACATGACAGCTGCCTCAACTTATTAGTTTATATTAAGCTGTATTCAGTTGGGTCATGATTCTTCATTATATTAAATGTAAATTCCTTGTTTTGCTCAATGTTCTGATTTTATGGTTGGCAAAAACAAAAACAAAAACACCCAACTGAATCCTATCTGGCTGGAGCTGCTGCTGCCTTTAATCTTTCTGAGGACAATAGGCAGGATTGAGGCCATCATAATAAGGTGCTAGCCAACCAGGAAGGAAGCTGGGGAAATCTTCCTCCCAGGAGGTAATTGGTTCCTATTAGCCTAACACTCCACATAGCACTCAGTTAAGAGGCTCCAAGGAAAGGTGTCTGCTCTTTTTCCTCTGCCTCCAGAGCGAAGTTCACAAAAGTCTTTATTCTCCCCACCCCATTAGAGTTAGCTACTTGGGGCCTCTGTTTGTTTCCATGGGGCCAGACTTGAGCATATATAAATGAACTGAAGGTAGACAGATAGCTCAGAAGAAAAATGTTAAGATTATTATTGTTTATGTGCCAATGATTTAATAATCTAAAAAAATCTAACAACAACAACAAAATAATCCTAAAGAAGGGCAATAATTTAAAAATATGAAGTTTAGAAAATTTATCAGACTTAGGGCCCAGGGGAAGGAATGTCTAAGAGGTAAGAAGTCTGGGACATGGCTTAAGTTCTGTTTCTGACTCTGTGCTCTTAGCCAAGACCCTAACACCTACTCCCCATCCCCCACCCTCACTCCCACCCTCCCATTCCTGCATCTAAGGAGGGTGTAGGACTACTGACCACTCAAGGGCTGGGGCCTTCCTGGCGAGGGCATAACCAGGAAGCTTAACCAGGTTAGTCAGACCTTTCTCACTATTGCAGTAAAATAACTGATGTTAAAAATTGGACCCCGTGGCACTAGAGAAGCAGAAAAATGAAGTCCAAATTAGAAAGAAAAGGAGTGGGATCTAAGTTTTGGGTTAGATATTTCATTGAACTTCCAGGGCTGGGCACAGTGCCCAGCATACTCAATAAATGAATGGATGACAGGTGGATGATCCAATGGAAGGTCAGGCCTTCCCCAGTCGTGGTGGACCTGGGGCAAAGAAACCTGTGGTTGAGTCCTGATCTACACGAACTCAGTGATGGAGACAAGAGTTACAAATCTCAATTTCTTCCTGTGCAAATTGGAGATGATACCTTACAGGGTTATGAGGATTAAATGAGAAAATGTTGAGGTCAGTGCCTAGCACATAGGAAGCACACAACAGTATGATCACAAACTCCACTCTAAAGGCTTCTCTGAGGAACAGGGAGAAGCCAGAGGTAAGAAGTCTGCAAGTAAGAAATCCCTTGGCCTTCCAGGCTTCTGCTGGATTCCTGCACTTTGACCCTGCGAGTGGGACCTCTTTCTCCTGGGACCAGCGATGAGGTCGAGCGAGGGCCTGAGGGTGAAGCCCGGAAGTTAGGTGGGCTCTGCGAGCCTCAATTTCACCCTACTTTTTTCGCAGAGCCCCAGTAGAGTCGGCCTGTGAGGCTGTGAGAAATGGACCCGATCCTGAGGGCTGCAGCTAGAACGGCGCGGGGCGGGCCGGATCCGCAGTTGGGGATACTGTTGCTGTCGTTCGTCTTTCTGCGGGAGGATAGGGAAGCGGTGGCCGAGGGAGAGTCGACCGTTCAGTGAAGTCTATATGTTGACCAGGAAAGCCTCGGCTCTTCCAGAATCGCCCGGCCAGACTTGGCGACACATTGGCGTGCCTTTAAGGCGTTTGCACTTAGAAACTTGTTGAATGTAACCGCCTTTCATACGATCTGGGAAACAAGAGGTCTTTCTAAGCAATCCGGGGGGATTCTCCTCTCTGCAAATGATCTGTTCTGGTTTAGGAAAGAGAACTTTCTAACGTTAGATTTCTCTTGGGCCTTTCCTTCTAACAGCAGTTGTCTTCTTATAGTTTAGCTAAAATTGGTACAGACAGGAAAGTATGAGTAGGAGTGTGAGCCTATTAGTGTATAAACATATTTTTATTGTGTCCCTTTAGGGAGCAATCAAAAACTGGCCGCTCAGCCTTTTGCAAGGTAAGGTGACAATGATTTGTTAAAGAATAGGGAAGGGGAGGGCTCATTCGACTCTGCATTTTCTCAGTTGAAAAGCAGCCTAATCGTCGATGACCCCTCCCGGCTAAAGAGGTCTGGGGAGACTTCAGAAACAGGACAAATGAAGATGTTGCACTGCCTCCATTCCCGGCAGGAGGGGCAGAGGGAGAGGGCTGCTTTCGGGCAATTTCACTGAGAAAAATAAATCTATTTAATGGCATAACATTCTAGCTTAAAAATCGGGAGTCATCAGAGGTAAAAATAATAACCTTCAAGAAACTACGGACACTTCTCATTTCCCTCCATTTCCAAACACAGCAGGACGCCTACGTCTTGAGCAACCTACACCGATTCATGCCTTATATTGATCTTATCTCCTTTTTTCTTTAAGTGACTCCTTTTCAGAGGCGGCGGCCAAAACATTAACCCCACAGGGAAAGGGAAAAATCAAACTCAAATCAGCTTGGCACTGTCTGCCTCACAAAACGCCGTGGAGATGCGGCTATCGAGGGTCTATAGGTGATTTCTCCGTAATACTTTGCTCTAAAAGAGTCCTCTGCGGAGCCGTAAGGCAGTTGTCTGTGCTGTCTTCTCCCGCAAATCCCCCCGGAGGAGACAGTCGTAGGCGTTACAAGCCGGGTTAGTGACCGCAAGAGACGGAAATCGCTAATTACCAAGTCCTCTTTGATCTCCCTGGACCGTTTGGCCCTTGACACTAGAGGCTCTTTCCCAGAACTGGACCCGACTAGTGTGTCCAGAGCCTGAGAGTCCGACGTTGGGTCTAAGTTAACGTGGACGCCGAGGTCTGGATCAGACTTTTACAAATTTCCACGGACTCCCCAGATTTTAAATCCAGCAGCTGAGCTGGTATGCTGCTGGAAGCTAACGAGCGCCCGTGTGCAGAGGTGTTTGCTTAGTTTCAGCAACCCGCTAGCACGGCGCTTCTCTTTAAATTTGGGAGGGAGACTGGGGAAATCATGATTTTCAATTTCCACGTCCATCGCCTCCCTCCTTTCTCCACGTTCTTCTTTCGATTCGTTTGTGGGAAATGGAGTTTTCTTCTCATTGCTGGGACTCTAATGTGATTCAGAATCGCTTGTGAAATGAACAAAAGTCACCGGCGCGTGGGACGACTGGGACAGAGCGCTGATGGCAGACCGGGGGTGGGGGCAAAGGCTGGGCCTCCGAGAATAATGGGGAGCTGGCCTCCTCTCCGCCTGGTTTCCATGGTCCCCTTCATCTTCCAGGTAAGATAAATGGCCCTTCATCCATCATCGGCAGCGAGCCCCTTCCCCCAGGCGAGCCGAGAATCTGTTCGCTGATGAAACCTATTAACCCCGAACTGCGCGGCTTTGTGGAGCCAACCGAGGCTCTCCACTGTGGCCTTTGTCCGCGGAATTTACGCCTTTACACAAGGCATTAGCATGGAGCTCTGCGCAGGGTCGGGACACCGCGTGCCCAGCCTGGCGCGGACGGCGCATCAGCAGCTCCCTCCCCGGCTGCGCCCCGGGAGCAGCCTCGCCGAGGCACCTGGGTCACGGCAGGCGCTCGGGCAGGGGACGCAGCCCCTCGTCCTTCCTTGGCCACCTCCGGGCGGCTGCGTTGTAAAAGAAAGCGACAAAGTTTTGGAGGGTGAACTGAAGCTGGGTCCAGGTGACCCTGAAGCCGAAGAAATAAACTTGACACTAATCCGGCTTTCCAGGCGGACGTTGGGGACTTCGCCGTTTTCCCCGGTGACCGTTGGGAGCCGCGCGCTCAACGGTGCCTGGTGCCTCGGAGCGCTGGGGCCCTCGGGTTCGGACCGCCGCGCGCGGGGCCTGGACGCGCCAGTCGCTACCCTACCAGCGCGCGGGCTGAAAGCGAGAGGGATTCGGGGCGGGGCGTTTAAAGGGCAGGAGGATCCGCGGCGTGCGGGACCGCGGCGCTACGAAGTTGGAGAAGGAATCCGCAGGCGTTCGAGGCGCCCGCACTTCGCACACTAAATGCAAACACTTTAGTAAGCCGAGGTCTCGGGGTGTCCCACCCTTTAGAGGGAAGTGGTTCTGCTCAAAGACCTAGCCCAGGGGGACTTTCTACTGAAAACGTTTCCGAAGAGCCCGGAACGCACCCCAGTTCAGACAGGTGCAAGAGCTTTCGTTCGGCCACGCCTTCGGCCTCTACTCTCCAAAAACTGCGGTATAAAGGCCGGAAGAGCTTAGGTCTCGAGTGGAAGAAGGAGCCTGCCTCTGGAAGGGGTCACCTAGCGGAATCCCGGAGCCAGGAGGCCCGCCCCCTTCTAAGCAGGCCACAGTCCCGCCAGATCCCCGCTGCAAGTGGGCTCGCCGCCGGCGCCCAATCAGCGCTCTCGCCGGGTCTGTGGCGGCATGGCCCCGCCCCCTCGACGGCCATAAAAGGCCTCCTCGAAGGTGGCAACCCAGAGCAACGCGCGGCCTTGCGCCCCGGCACCGTCTCCAGGTGCGCTCCTTCGCTTGCTGCTCGCGGCGCCGGGCCCGCAGTCCCCGCGGTCAGCCGCCGCCAGTTCCTCATCCTCCTCAATCCCCAGTGCGGTGCGGCCAAGCCAATCTCCTGGCTTCTCCTCCTCTCTTTTCTCTCCCTTCCCCCTCGGCAGCCGCTGTTGCTGCGGAGCTGGGCCGCCGGCCTGCAGGTGAGCCGCAGCGCCGCGCCCCTGTCCGGCGAGCTCACCTGGCCCAGCCCGGCCCGGCCCGTGCCGGAGCGGCGGCGGTCCCCTCAAGACTCCCTTTGCTCTGCAGGATGAAGAACCCAATGCTGGAGGCGCTGTCCCTACTGCTGGAGAAGCTGCTCGTCATTTCCAACTTCAGGCTCTTCAATTGGGCCGCCCCGGGCGAAGACGAGGCGGGGCACCGTTTCTATGAGATCAGCTCTTTCCTCCGCGGCGACGTGCTGGAGGTGCGCCGGGCCCACGTGACCCACTTTGGTATCTACCTGGGCCACAACCGTGTCGCCCACATGATGCCTGACATCCTGTTGGCCTTGACCAACGACAAGGGGCTCACTCAGAGGGTGGTCTCCAACAAGCGTCTGCTCCCGGGCGTCATTTGCAGGGTGGCCAGCGTCCGCGTGGACACAGTGGAGGACTTCGCCTACGGAGCCGACATCCTCGTCAATCACCTGGACAAGGCCCTCAAGAAGAAGCCGCTGCTCAACGAAGAGGTGGCGCAGAGGGCAGAGAAGCTGCTGGGCTTGACTCCCTACAGCCTACTGTGGAACAACTGCGAACACTTCGTGACCTACTGCCGATTCGACACCCCGATCAGCTCCCAGGCCGACAGAGTAAGACGTGTGACTCGCCGGTGGGCTCGGTGGGGACGCCCCCTCACATCCCTAACCTTTTCTCTCCCCTGGGAGCAGGGATTGAGTTCTAGATTGAGTAACGAATGCTCTGATGTTCCTAAGGGAGGCCAAGTGAATAAATAAATGGCGATGTGCTTTACAGCATATCTCGAAATGCGCGGTGAAAGAGTGTGGCAGGGCTGCTGCCAGCGATTCGAGAGAGCTGCCCAGTTATTGCTGCAGACGTCGTAGGCTGTCCACCCAGCGTAGTTGAAATGCCAAAGGGCAGGGTCACAGAAAATCTGTCGGCGTGTGCTTGCAACTTTTCCCAAGGATTGCAATTGGAAGGAAGGTGTCCAGAGTTTATATTTAACCCCTGATACTATATACAAATTGTTGTGCCTTTCAAATAAGGAAGCATGCAGTTTTCTCCCTCTGTAGGCTGCAGAGAGTGAATTCCCTTGGCTTAGTATAAATATCAAGATTCTTAGTAAGAAGATCCCCAAGGTAGATCCCTTACTCCTGTGTCTGGCCTTCGGAGCTGTCTTTTCCTTGGTAATCTGAATTCCTTCTGTGTTGGCTTTAATCCAACACAGAATCTAGATGGGGATCTAGACTTCGTTGTTAAGCGTCCTTTACCCATTAGCCCCAAAGGTGGCTTAGATTGTTTACCGGTTCCCCAGAGATTAAAACAATTGGTTTTCAAGAAGAGCCATTAAATGCTGGAAGGTAATTTTTATGAGTACTTTAAAAAACACAGCATTAGAATTTAAGATGATTTAAATTAGCCACAAATCCAAAGGGAAAAATGGATTTTTATTTCCTTTTGAAACCTCAACTTTTCAAGATAGTTAACATTTAAAGTCTGCAACTTCATTTGCAATTGGAAGCTTTCTCAGCCTTCACTGCTGCTGTTAAAAGAGGTATTGTTAATATTCACTATTCACAATGGAAACCTGGGTAATCACATAATGAGCTTCATGTTTTACTCTTCACGTTTAGGTACTTTTTGGACCAAAAGAATCTGAGTCCACGTAACTAATTTTTTATTGCTCCACATCTTGATTAATTTTTTGACCCATATTGGAAAATCTTTCTCTCCTCTGTGGCAGAGCATGAAAGTATTATGCTTTTTATACAGTGGTATATGAAACTTCTTGTAGATTACAGAGCCACAACAGCTCAATCTAGGAATTCTTTTATAAGTAAAATAAAAATACAGTTAGAGCACTGTGCATTGATTCACAAATCACAGCTCTAGTCCAGGCTGTTTAGCGATGAACTTCACTACATTTATGAACACTGGCTCCAAAAGTGTACAAAAGGAAACACGTCAGATTTACTTAGAAACTAAGCAAATAATTTCTCTAAGGAAAAACAGTATTTCTATCCCATAATTAGGAGTTACTCTTTCATGGAACACATATAACACTGTGTTATATACTTCTACAGAAAAACAGTACAAGTGCTTTTTTAAGGTACTAAAATATTTTATCTGCATAAGTAACTAGTTGGAGTAGTTTTTCATCTTTGGAAACTTTGTGAGGTTTTACAGAAGTAGAGAAGTGTTTTAATTGCTGTTGCTACATAGCACCTCTTGTGAAACTGAGTTTTTGTCTTCACTTTGAATGGTCTAACAAACAGTTTGGCTACAGATTTCCCCGGAAAAAACATCCCCATCCCAAATTTTCTAATTCTAAGAACTCTTTTTTGAAGATGCACTGAGAGAAGTAGGTCATTGAAGGAGAACTGGTTTCTACTTTTCAGAAACATAAGGAATTACTTGATTCTGGGTCTGATTGTTGAGTTCTCCATATATACAACTATTATCAGCTTAACATGAGAGTTGCAAAGTTGTCTCTTACTTAAATCTGAGTTTATAAAAACTCTCAAGAACACTTTCCCTCATGAAAACATTGCAGCTAATTGGAAAATGTACTGAATGAGAATCTTTTACTTCTTTGCAGTGATGCTCTTCTTTACAAGTTTAGAAATCATAAAATTAAGAGATTTTTATATTTCTGTGAATAATTTCAATGTTTTTGTAAACTGGAAGTCCCTTTAATTAGTGACTATTTCTATTCCTTATGCTTTTTCTACTATGCATTTGTTTTTTACTTTGCTGATAGTGCTTCTCATTGCCAAAAATGAATGCAAATACCCCTTTTAATTTCTGGGGATTCAATACTCAAAAAGTGCTTCGTAACACCTTCTAGAAATTCAGGATATTTCCTACTGTTGAGCACCACTAGAGATGCCTCCTGGGCTGATGGTCAAGTGAACAAGAACAGGACACTAGAAATGAGATGCTCCTTGAGAAAATCTGCTTTGGGAGGAAAGACAGTCCACAATGATTTCTCTGTTTGCCTTAATTAAAAATTATTGAGAAAAGGATAAAAGAAGCATAACTGTATCAAGACAACTTACTCTTTTACCTAAATGTATATCTTCCCATTATTGCCGAGCAGCTTGTCTCATTGTCCTGAAAACTTCATTTAGTTTGATCCTCACCACTTTAAGACTGTGTGTTTGTTACTCAATGTCTTGTTAGTTTAGTAAAAAGATACAAATTATATGTATGATATATAAAAAGACCAACATCTGGATAACTAACAGGAAGTTTTGTATTTGTTTGGATATTGTATAAAAGTATGGATAGAGACAACCTTATAGTCAAGAGAGTGTGTTAAAATATATTGGACTTGTGCATTCTATCCATTAAGGATTTGAAAACCTAGCTGTCCAGTGCTATATAAGCCACTGTAGGAGACCCTAAAAGCATATACGTACAATGTCATGTCTAGAAAATGAATTTAAAATTAGTATAAGTAGCAAAACTCATCTAGAATGGAGCAGTTAATTGCTAAATTCTGGCCCTGACAATGATGAAGTAGAGATAATTGTCAGCAGGTGTAGCAGTAATAATCTTTGTAATACTTTACATTTACAGTGTGTAGAAGAATGCAAAGTCCTTTTGCATAAAAGATTTCATTCGATCCTCACGACAGCCTCAGTATTCCCATGGAAGAGAAGAGAGTAGTCTAGACAGGCTCAGTGATTTACTTGAGGTCACACAGCTAATAGGTGGGTGATCCAGGATGCAAACATAGGCCATCACTGCTGAGTAAAATTAGTTTTCTAAGAAAAAAAAATTACACGTATTAGAAGAATACACTCTTCAGGGTTAGGGATCATATTTAATTTATCTTTTCAACAGCCAATTTTGTATTGCATAATTGATTGTGAATTTGTTTAATTTAATTAGGCAGGGAATAAGATATGACAACAATATTAGATTTTCTATGCCTTTAGATTTTGAGACATATAAGAAAGTTATCACTGGTATCACCAAATTTTAGAATGATGACTTGTAGGAATTGAATTCACCAATAATAATAGGCTAAATTCCATTTACTTGAGATTAGAGATCTCTTTGCTCGTGTACTTTTAGAATATGTTATTGTTATTGATAAGCAGTTTAATGTTGTTTTTAACTTTTAATCCTGAATAACTTTTATGTGATTACATTCTCTGTAGTTTTCCATAAAAGTTCTGGGTGTACAAAGGCAACTGCCATTATTAAATTGCCTAAAATGTCGTTTTAGCTACTGTGGGATATGGAATCAAGAAACTGAACTACGAACATCTTAAATTCTTTCATAAGTCATAAGAGAAATTCTAGTTCCTCTGGTAGACAGAAAATAGCTGGGAAAATTGTGCTTTACTGTTTGGCATATGTGATTCTTCTTAGGTTTAGCTACTTTTTCTAATATTCTTAAATTTTATTTTCCAGTTTTGTGAGACTGTGAAGATAATTATTCGTGATCAGAGAAGTGTTCTTGCTTCAGCAGTGTTGGGATTGGCATCTATAGTCTATCTGGGCTTGGCGTCATATGCTACCCTTCCTGCAATTTTTATTCCATTCTGCTTATGGATGGTTGGCTAACTTCATACCCCCACGTCAATGTGTGTATTCTGTGTGTAAATATGTTTATAGAGCACAAACCAGTGTAAGCATCATCAAGAAGAATGTGACCTGTAATGCTGTGTTCCGGATAAAAATGTGATTAAGAATCACGCAAAGTGCTTACTGTGTAAGCCCAAGAACAAAGGCTTTCTGAATCTTCTTAGGCAATTCCGTTTGAAAGCACTGTGAAAATCTTGGAAACATGGCAAGTTGTGATAGAATTTATCATTACAAGAAAACCAGCCCCTGAGATGATGGCCACAGGAGATTATTTGTGTTACTTTTTTCTCCTGTAATCATTGCTCTTCTCTGTTAGGCCTGAATTTGAAAATTGGAAGTCTTATTGAATGAGGTCACTAACTTTACTGTAAACTTATCCTGTTTCATTGAAAAAACTTATATTAAACTGAAAGAATTTCCTTCATTCAGATGAAAACATGTTTGATGATTGGCCCCCAAAAATTCACAATCTGTTTTTTTCATGTATTATATATAATTCCCAATAAGTCAAGAATACTTTCATTACTTGAAACCATATTGGCAAAGTTAAGGTTTAATGATAAAGTAATTGAACAGAATTATAGAAATTTGTGTTTCCCTGTAGAAATAGCTACTATAGCATCAGTTGAACAATTTGATTTGGCTTTACTTAATAGGAAGCCTGACATTCATTTTTTTTTTTTCCTTTTATGTGTCATGTGGTTACTTTGAACCACTCTGAGAGGTAAATGGATATAGGATTGAAGTAATTTGGGCACTTGGAGTGTGTATGTGCCAATTAAATATGCAGATATCCACATACTCTCAAACTGATGAGAGAAAATTTATTTTTTCTTGATTGCTTTATCCTACCAGCGAGGTCATTATAGAGCATCTGTAGAGGTGAATGTAAAAGCAAGTTTAATCCATATTCTTATGCCCTTGCATTTGTGGTGTAACTGGCATATATGTCATTGGATGGTTTATCTTTTAAAGCACTTACTAATGTACTATGTAATTTGCAAAAGCCCTCAGATTTGTATGCTAGTCAGGTTTCTCCATTTCATTACTAAGTATAGCTTACATGCTTAAGAAGGGGGCCATGGCAGTATATAAAACCCAATCAAGTAGGACGAAAGGAAATGACTGTTAGAAATAATTTTTAAGTGTCTTAGTACCGCCAGGCATGTAAATTGATTAGACTCAGGCTGTTTTAATATCAGACTTGAGATGTAGCCATGTTAGAGCAAGCATTCGAGTACTTTTCCAAAATTACCAAATTCTAAAAATTAAGCCACAAGCTAGACTTGCATTTCAAGTTAAAATTGCTTTATAAACTATCAAGAATCACAAAATAATGAGCCACATAACAAATGGTATGGGGAGGGGAGGGTCAGTCACTTAGTGATCCAATCAGAACAAATTTAAGAGCAGATTTTAATTATAACTGATGTTTCGTCACCACTAATTTACCCAACAAATTCAATTGGAGTTTAATAATAATTAAACTTTATGTTTAATCATTTAAATGTTTCAAATAATAAAAACATGAAATGGACACACTACAGAATAAAGGTGTTCTATGGGCCTATTCCAACCACTTAAAATTATTTTAAGTATGTATACATAAAAGTAACCACTATGAGAAATCCATTGTATTAGTGGTTTTTCACTTACTATATATCGCCCTTGTAGCAACTGTTTAAATAAAGTCATTTCTTAAAAATATGGTGTCCTCATAAATAATTAACACCTTTTTTGCAGACTTTAGTATTGCAGGTAGTAGAAACCTCTGTCTGATGTTAAATCTGTGTTCAAAGATAATGATCCCTCATTAAATGCCCAGGGAAGTACTTAAGGTTGGAATAAACATAATTAGTCTTGACTCACTTTGTATCCTTAAAGTGAGATTCAGTTCATCATTTGTTTGAGTGCTTATTATATGCCAGGCACTGACCTGTTGTAATTTCATGGTCTAGAATTAATACTATTTTTCAACTACATTTATTAGAATGTATACAGTGCTGTGAGAATAGAGGGGAAGAAGAAATTAAACCTTCCTGAAGGGTCAGAAATCTATCTGAAGGAGGCAATTCTACCATTAAGCTGAATAGTAAGAGGTGATCTTATCACACTGATGTGTTCCACTACTTATGGGAAGAGGAAACTAGAAGGAAGGTTTTTTCAATTAAATGTTCCACAACACTAGAATTTGTTGAACTTCTTAGGAAAAAAGGAGAGTTTTTGTTTTGTTGTGCTCAGTTTGATTAGTTGCTTAACAAGGTAGAAAAAGGAGCATATATTCCTGATTATGGTTATGGAAAAAATCCTGAGCTATTAATGTATCTCGAATGAATTTCTCTGGGCTTCATTAGTTGAGATTCATCCTTGTAATCCTTCAAGTCCCTTATATTTCTAAATTTCTATTCTAATTTGTGAAATGATAGTGTCTGATGCAGCTTTTTGTTGCTTATTTTGTTTTTTGCCGTACTCAGATGAAGGCCAAATAGGAGTAGCTGGGGCTAAGATGAAATAATGCAAGTGTCAGGTACTATGCATGTATTAGGGATGAAAAGATGAGTGAGACATGGAGCTCTTCCTCAAAGTTTATGGCTTCATAGACATAGAAGTATTAAGACTTCCTGCAATAGAGCTGATTTAAGGCACAGAAAAAGAAGTGGTTGATTTTTTTTTTTTTTTTTGTGAGGAAGATCAGCCCTGAGCTAACATCCATGCCAATCCTCCTCCTTTTGCTGAGGAAGACCGGCTCTGAGCTAACATCTATTGCCAATCCTCCTCCTTTTTTCCCCCAAAGCCCCAGTAGATAGTTGTATGTCATAGCTGCACATCCTTCTAGTTGCTGTATGTGGGATGCCGCCTCAGCATGGCCGGAGAAGCTGTGCGGCGGTGCGCGCCCGGGATCCGAACCCGGGCCGCCACTAGCGGAGCACGCGCACTTAACCGCTAAGCCACAGGGCTGGCCCCAACAAGTGGTTGATTTTAACTGATAAGGCCAAAATTATAGGGACTGTGCACTGAGAATTGGAAAAATGAGATGTTTTCCAGGGGGACAGACTTGGGCAGGACATTCTACACATTGGGAACAGCATGAGCAAATGTATGGAAACAACATGCCTGACACGTAAGTGTGAGGTACTCTACTATTCAGGGACTGAAAGCATGAAACTGCCTGGGGCATTCAGGCAAATGTAAGTGGTTCCAGGCTAGAGCAGAGTGAGGATGATGAGGAGAGATGTTGGAAAAGGAAAGCAGTGATCAGGTGGTGCAAGTGTAGACCAAGAGGTTTGGGCTTTATGAACAAGCAATGGAGATTTGGGGTTCAGAAAGGTAACTCCCAGAAGTATGGAGGGAGGATGGGAAAATGGGTAAGACAGGACAAGGGGATCTATTAGGAGACTGGCTGTGGTCCTCAGTCTCTCAGATTAGGACCTGTAATTGTGAGGGTAGAGAGCAAACATGTCAAGGAAGTGTCAACAGACTTTAGCCAAATCCTTCTATTTGACTCATGAGTAACTTTTGGTAGGGTGTCAGGGAGGAGTCATGCTTCCTTTCCAGCAGAACAGATCTATGTTCTGCGAGGTATATTTATTCCCAAGGACAAGCAAAGAAGTATGGATTTGTTGTTTAAAAAATTTTTTTTCAGAATATAGATATAGTTCTTATTTTTGCATTTTCTATTTCATACTGTAAAATATCAAAAATGTTTTCCAGTGATATCAAAGTTATGCCAATAGCAAAAGACTTTTGTTATAGATGAGAAGCATATAAGAAATGATGGTTGCCAATCTTTTGTTTTATATGATCTCTTTAGAGAGTTTTACCTAACCTAAATCTGTGAGCTCAACTAGTTTTATATTTGGTATACATGCATGGTAAATAAAATCAATTTTACATACTGTCCTCTCTTGTCTTTGAATTTGAAATACATAAAAGTAGATCACACACATTTTTTTGAGCATGGTAGCCTGAAGAATTTTGCCTCTAAAAGCTTCCTTTACTGAACATAGTTTATATATTTGAAATCAAAACTTTATGTGGATCTGCCTTTAAACTGATATGATCTATGTCATCTACATCTTGAAGCCTACCTTGATTATGTAGAAACGGGTTCTGTGTAATATAAAGTAACAAATCCCTTCTCCATTCCACAAAATCAAGCAACAACAAATAATTAGAGCCATGGGCATGAACTCTATAACCAGATGTGTAATGTGACCAAGGCAGCCTGCACCTTTACTCTATTGGTGGAGTGGGGATGAGGTGAGAGTAGGAGCAAGGCCCAGGGCCAGTCTTGAAATGCATTCACAGCATTGCAAAGGACCACAGAGGTTACTGGGCTGAACCCTTAAACATCTAACCACATTTCAGGTGTGGAAAATCAGGCACAGAAATTGAGATACTTTGTGACTATGCAAATAATCAGAGCCAGACCCAGAACTTGACTCCAGCGTTCTTTCCACTATACCACATTGGCTCCCTGAGGTCTCCCATGAATTGGACAAGCTTTCCTCCAATGAATGTATTAATTTCTTGCAGACCTTCTGCGATTCCAAGCAGGGCCACACAAGAATGAACTAGTTAGAATCTTAGTTCTGCAGTTACTCAATCTAATGAGAAAGAGGGGCAAGTAAATAGATTTCAAACAATGATAAGCTTGTACAAGTGTCAGAAGAGCAGAAAGACAACACTTATACTTGTCTGCTGGGGGCCAGTAAAGGAAAAGGATGTCAAAAAGTTTTTCATTGGTACCTTAATTGAGTTGTAAAGAATACAAATATTTAAAGTGAAAGAGACTTCTCTTTTCCAGGCCATTGCAGGCACCTGGAGCAGTAAAATACAAAGGTACAGACTCATGAGAAGCCATATCACAGCGGGTTTACTGCTAGTCATTAAAAACAATTACCTGTGTTTATGTTGTTGCTTTGAGAGAAAGGTGCCCAGTACTGTTACAAAGAACTCGCCATTCCTCTGAGGAAGAACAACTCTGACTGAGGTGGTGCTAGAGACAAGAGGCAAGATCACAGAGGATTTTACACTATAAAAGTCTGAGGTAGAAAGAAACCATTACATAAACTTTCCAAGTGTCTCAGGTGAGTCTTATGAGCATGCAGTTCTGTGAAACATATGATGAATAGGGGTGGAGTTAGGTTGTAAGGAAAAGAAACATAAGTTTTATGGATGGAGGTTTATTTAAGAATAGATGGAGAGAGCGCCGAGTCCTGACCACTAGACCACCAGGGAGCGTCAAGTGAAATAAGTCAGAGGGAGAAGGTCAAATACCATATGATTTCCTTCATTAAGTAGTGGATAATAACAACAATAAACAAACACATAGAGACAGAGATTGGATTGGTGGTTACCAGAGGGGAAGGAGGGAGGGCGGAGGGCGAAAGGGCTAATTCGGCACATGTGTGTGGTGATGGGTTGTAATTAGTATTTGGATGGTGAACATGAGAACATGATGTAATCCATGCAGAAATAGAAGTATAATGATGTACACCTGAAATTTATACAATGTTATAAACCAATGTTACTGCAATAAACAAAAAATTAAAAAAAAAAAAGAATAGATGGAAAAGTGGGAAGCACAGGAATCACCTCAACAGGTGAATGGTCACTTCTCCTCGTTCAGCTCACCACTGCTCTCATGTCCCAGTGACAACCCTAGTGCTATCCTGTTCTTGACTCTAGATTCTGTCCCACATATTTCTTTCCACTGAGCTTATAACTGCTACTTCTACGGCTGTCTACCTACTGCTACCAACCCTCACTGTATCATTGCTTCTGTTGCCTCATGGCTTTCCTTACACCTTTATTTTGTTTCTTTAACTTCTGCTTCACTCTACTGGGTCTCTGTCTCTCATTTAAAATTGCCAAAGGATCTAATTAGGCTGAGCAGTTACTATGCAGTATTGGTGGTCATGGGCCACCTCATGGGCCATCGGTCCCTCTTATATCCTTTAAGTCAGGTTCCTTCAGATCAGGTGACATCCCTGGGCCAATCAGTGGTTGCCAAGTTGCACAATCATGTGCTCCAAGCCACGGTGATCTGCTCTAAGGGAACTAGTTGTAACTGATTTTCCTTTGAAGATGGCTATCAGTTTTAGTTTAAATGGGAGAGTAATTTTTACTGACAGTGTTGATGTCAACAGTGTTGATGGTTTTAGTTTTGTTAAGGTATCCATGCAAACTGCACCCAGTTACACCAGGTACTGTTCATGCTCAGCAGTCCTCTGATGAGGCCAATATGGAGTATATGAGCTGACACCATGATGACCACTCTATGTTCCATAGTGAACTGTTTACAAAGCAGTGTCCTTTCATGAAGCAATGCCAAGACAGATGTTAAGATAAAACAAAAGCCTTAGGATATCACCTCACACCTGTCACAATGGCTATTATTAAAAAGATAAGAAATAACAAGTGTTGGAGAGGATGTTGAGAAAAAAGAACCCTCATACACTGCTGGTGGTAATGCAAACTGGTGCAGCCACTATGGAAAACAGTATGGAGATTTCTCAAAAAATTAAAAATAGAAATACCATATGATCCAGCTATTCCACTTCTGGGTTTATCCAAAGAACAGGAAAACACTAATTTGAAAAGATACATGCACCCCTATGTTCACTGCAGCATTATTCACAGTAGCCAAGACTTGGAAACAACCTCAGTGCCCATCAATGGATGAATGGATAAAGAAGATGTGGTATATATATACACAATGGAATACTACTCAGGCATAAAAAATACAAAATCATGCCATTTGCAACAACATGGACGGAACCTGAAGGTATGATGCTAAGCGAAATAAGTCATATGGAGAAAGCCAAATACCATACAATTTCACTCATATGTGGAAAATAAAAACAACAACAACAAACAAACACAGAGATATGGAGAACAGATTGGTAGTTACCAGAGGTGAAGGGGGGTGAGGGGCAGAGGGAGGGTGAAAGGGGTAAAGGGGCACATGTGCACGGTGACAAATGGAAACTAGACTTTTGGTGGTGAAAATGATGCAGTCTACACAGAAGTCAAAATGCAATGTACACCTGAAATATATATAATGTTATAAACCAATGTTACCTCAATAAAAAAAAGACAAAACAAAAGCCTGTAATAATAACAATATGTGTGTCCCTCTACCATCTGTTTGTTGGTATACACACAGATTCACACATAGTTCCCTAAGTTGGGTGTCTTGGTATTTGGGACTTACCTTCTCGGTATGCAGGAGTCATTTCTGGGCAATGAAATTCACATTCCAAATTATAGCCCTGGAACTCAACTGGGAAAATACTGAAAAGCTGCGACACAAGGGTGGCAAATGGACCATCCTGGCTCTCCACCAACGGGGAATGGTGCAAATGCTTCTCAAACAAAATTTCCAGGCCTATTGTGAGTAGTAGACTCACAAACAATGACAGACCTGGCTTACAGATCAAAGGACATTATTTACATGTGTGACATGTAATATTGTTGATTCAGCAGAAATCTGTCAGCCATTTTCCGAGAACAGACAGGACTGAATATCCTCCTATAGTTCTAAACTTTTTTCCTCCAGTCTCTACCACTTATGAATCAAGCCCTGGAATACCTGCTGATGGCAGCCATTGAGAAGCCAAAACAGAGGTCACGGTCGGGTCTGAAGGTGAGGCCCTACAGAGGAAATTAGCCTAGGAGATGGGACATGTGTCAGAAGGCAAAGTGGGAGACAGGCAGGGCAAATGGCTTAGGATGGCACCTGTCGGAAGGCCGTGGGATTGACCTAGTCTCATAAGAACAGGCTTCTCAGCTTCACGTGGCCCCACCGGGCACCTGTTAAGTACCAGATGGAACGTTTGTAGCAGTAAGAGGAAACAAAAACAAACTCCACACCCACTCTCCCGAGTAGGTGTGAACTGGTGGATGCAGGCCCAGCAGCTTGCTTCATCTGTGATTCTAAAATGGAGGCTGGGGCTGGGGCCAAGCTCAAGAGGCTAAGACGACCCTGAAACATCCCATGTGACAGTTTTGAAATTGATGTGTTTGCCTTATTGACAGCTGGCTTGTCCTGCTCTCCGATTAAACTACAAGCTCTTTTAAAGTGTTTCTACGTGTCTAGTATAGTGCTCAATAAATTCTAAAGAACGAGTGCAATTTCACTCTCTCCCAGGGTTTTGTTTTTTTCTATAGACAGGCAGCCAAAGTAAGAAAGATCTCTTGTTTCTAGTTCCTCAGCAGATTTACATTCAAGCATCTAACCAGCCATTATTTTTTCCTTTTTACCTTCTCCTCTTCAACAAGTAGACACTGAGCACTTGAGTGCAAGGGCACGCTGTGCCTTTATTTGCCATGGATGTGGACGAGGGGCACAGACCTTCCTTACCACCAGAGGGCTGAGGGTGGCTCTGTGTTGTCTCTCATAATCTCATGCCTGACAGTATTAATGGTGATATTATTCAGGCTGTGGTTTATGTGCTTAAACATGGGATATATCACTATGTATTGTAAATTTCCCGTTTAATCCTTTGCTTATCTCTATAGACCATCTCATCTCATAGTTCAAAATCCTCATTCTTTGGACTTGGCTCTGGGTTTAAGGAGAAAATGGTCTTTCTTTTCTGTCTTCCTAAATTTCTTCTGTTGCCCAGATAACTAACATATTAAAAAAAAATACCTTTGGCATGCACCAGCCAGAGGCCCCAGTGGGAGGGTTACATCAGGGTGGTTGGTGCTGGGTGTGGTAAGAGATGATAACAACAGAGGCAGGTCCTGGAGTTATCCCTTCCTCCTCCTTCACTCCATAAGCACTGGCAGCATATAACCAAAACATAAGAAGACTCTTTGGCTTATGCCCGGCTGCCTACTCCTTAAACTCACTAGGAAGGGTACAACGGAGGGATTGGGCTTTGTCTTCCACCCCCAGTTCATATACTGATGAAGATTGTGGATGTGACCATGAGCTCACAAGGAATGTTAGGTAACTGAGGAGCGTGACAGCTACAAAAGAACTAAACGAGCTATAGTAGATGAAGTTAAATTAATGAACTAGATTACAAATTTAAAATAAGCATAATTCATATTCTGTAATAAAGAAGGGAGGTGAATGGTAACATGAAGCAAGAACTAGTAGTTATAAAGAAAAATCAGGAAGAAATAGCTGAGTATGAAAAACAGAATTTAAAATAAAAACAATAGGAGAGATAAATAGCAGACTAGACACAACCAATAAATTAACTAGGAGCTGAAAGAACTCTACCAGCAGCATCAGGAATAGATAAAGGGCAGCCACATGGCATAGTGATTAAAAGTGTGAACTCTGGATCCAGATGTCTGGGTTCAAATCTCAGCTCTGCCATTTAGTAGCTGAATAATGCTGAGTAAGTCACTTAACTTTCTATAACCATTTTCTCATCTGTAAAATGGGTATAGTAATAGTATCTACCCTATTGGGTTGTAATGAGGATTAAATGAGTTAATATATGCAAAGTGCACAGAAGAGTCTTTGGCACATAGCAAATGCTTCATAAAATAAGCTATTATCATTACTAAAAGACAGGGTATATAAAAGAATAATGTGTAGGAGATGTAGGAGAGAAGTACACATGTTATCATTCAACTAATAGGAGTCCTCAAAGAGAAAGACAATCAAGTGGAAAGAAAAAAATGTTTGAAGACTGAGAATATTCCAAAATGAAAGAAAGATGAAATATCTCTGATTGAAGGAGCTTGTAGGGAACTAAACAAAA
The DNA here is from genome assembly GCF_057802395.1 of Ceratotherium simum simum. Taxonomy (NCBI): domain Eukaryota; kingdom Metazoa; phylum Chordata; class Mammalia; order Perissodactyla; family Rhinocerotidae; genus Ceratotherium; species Ceratotherium simum. Next base: position 31,450,251 of record NC_141911.1, on the reverse strand, counting down.
TAAAAGAGAAAAAAATCTATACCTGGACATTATAAAACTTAAGATCAAAGACAAAGAAATTATAAATGCTTTCAGAAAGAAAGAATAGAAAACTTTCAAAAGAACAAGATTAGATTGACGTCTGACTTCTCCATAATAACACTAGATTCGAGAAGACAATGAAGTACTATTTCAAGGTGTTGAAGTAAAAGATCTAGGAAAGTAGAATTTTATATGCAGCAAAACTATTATTTACATATGACGGAGCAAAAACGATGGTGTCAGGCATTCGAAGCTCAGAAAGTTTGTATTCAAAGGCCAACTTTGAAAAGACTATTGGAAGAAATATTCTAAGAAAAACAGAAATAAATCTAGGCAGCCACAATGACGCATATGGGAATAAGAGGTGAGTAAATAATTTATTAAATAATTTATAAGAAAAAAAAGTATGTGTGTATATGATAATCCAAAACTCAAATTCCACGTAACAGTAATGAAACGTGTGTGTAGTTTGGCTGCAGGAGCAGGTGAAGATAAAGGGACCTGAGAGAGTTCTCAAGTCCTTGTCTTAGGGAGAAAATACCAACGTTGATAAGTATAGGTCTTAGTGAGTTAGGCATATAGAATATATAGTTTTCATATTAGCAGAAAAATAATCAATCTATCATAGAAGCTGGAAAAGGGAAAAAATAAAAGAACTCCATCCTTTAGCTTCTCCTGTGGTGTTAAATCCTACTTCCTTTATTCTTAATTTCATCATGCACAAGTTGAGTTAACAACTGGCCACACACTCAATTTGTTTATTCCCTTGCCATTATTATAGATAATATAGTGGCTTTAAATTAAATACCAATATACCTAAAACCTCATTAACTCAGCAATTAATCTCCTGAACAATTTGCTCAATAAATTGTATTCTGTGACACTGCTGACAGGGATGGGTTGAGGCTTAATTCTGCAAGAATTTAAGAAAATTAGTAGTGTACCCAAGATTACGAGAGAATACTTAAATTACTTGAGATAGTCATTTTAAGAATCCCAAATACTTCTAACGCAGCCATTTACTCACACCCATTTACTTGCAAATATGCTGATGTAAATCACTCACGTATTCACTAAATCTGTCCTCAAAAGAATTCAGTCAGTATTTTATTGCTCAAGTTCTTGTTTAAAATAATAAATATTTATTGTCAGTCTGGACATACAAAACATTTGAATTTTTCTTAAATGAAGATAAAAGCTCCTTTCCCTCCTTTGATCTGAATTAGTGAGGTAAGTGTCTACTGTAAAGAGAAATCTACTATTAAATCTTTACTAAGGGCAACACAACACTCTAGCTGACCTCACGTTAACCTGAGGTGACAGTGTACACCTCGTAGGTAAGAAACTGACCCATCCATGGTGATTCTAGTTCTCAGAGTAAGTGGTATCTAGATTTCTTTTTTTTTAACTGTACACTTACATATACCAGGACAGTGCATTCAGACAAGATAAATGGTGCATAACCAAGTAACATATTCCTTATTAAAACTAAATAAAACATATATTTCTTTGGTTTAGTACTAGTATCTCTTTTTTTATGGCAGATGAAAGCTTGTTTTATTGAGTGATTTATTTATATAATTGTCTAGGCCACTATGTACAGACAAAAGAAGGGAAGCTTTATTTCTTGGTCTCTTCCTCCTTGAGGAGCCTCGATTAAATCTTCCTTGACCTGGAGCGGCTCCTCAGGGCACTTGCGTGCTTCCTAGGGCTCTGCCCTGAGAGTCTCAGCCTGGTCAGCCAGGAGCTTCTTGCAGTCTCCGTCTGTCTTCAGCTTGTGATGTGTTCCTTGAGAATCCGCCTGCTCTTGGACACGCTCCCCTTCACTTGCAGGTACAGGCTGTGATGCAGGTGGCATCAATCTCTGATGGGCGGTGTCTTCTGGACAGTGGGTGCAGAGTTCTCATCCAAGTTACTTTCTCAGACATTTGAGTACCCTTTTGTTTACCTATGCCCATGTGTCTGCCCTTTTCCCCACATCAAGCGTGGGAATGGACAGTCACAGGCTCATGGATGACCAGCCCATCTTTGATCAGCTTCTGATCTGCACACTGGAGCTGGCATTGGCTATTTCACTAGTCTCTCTGGGGTCCGACTAGACCTTCTTCTTCCCACAGTGAAGGACACTGGAGGTAAGCCTCTTCTGAATGCTGGGCATACTCATGGCTGCAGCCACAAGCATTGAAAGAAAGGGAAGTTATCTGATTTTTTTTCTCTTAAAAAATACATTATCTTTTTTCTTTTCACAAAAGAATTATATTACATGCTCACTGTAGCAAAATAAAATATCTCCTGTAATCCTTCTGTTAATATTATATAAAAATATTTTACTTTTAACAAAAGTGGGACTCTTGCCATCAAAATCATAGCAAGGAGTGTTTTCCATATCAAGAATATTCTTCCATAACAGAATTTTTAATGACTACAAAGCACTCCACTGTATGGATGTTTTACAATTTATTTAATCGATCCTTGAGTTTTAGACATTTTACTAGCTGTGCAACCTCTGTTTTTCTCATCTGTAAAATGAGGCCAATAAAAGTGTCAACTTTAAGGGTTGTTATGAGAATTAAAGAAATTAACCCATGCAAAGTTTTAAAACACTACTGATTGATATTCCCCTTTTAGACCATGACCACCATCAAGGCAAGGATCTTGTCTAGCTCGTTCAGTATATATCTCTAGGGTCCAATATCAACTTGGCACATAGGTGGTATTCAATAAATGTGAATAGTAACACATATTTGTTTTAGTAGTACTGGTGGTAGAATTAAATTCTCAATAAATATTTGTTGAATAAAGTAATTAACATTCTTTTACTTATGTATTGATAGAGATTCTTTTTTTTTTTCTTTTGCTGAGGAAGATTCACGCTGAGCTAACATCTGTGCCAATCTTCCTCTATTTTGTATGTAGGTCACCACCACAGCATGGCTGCCGATGAGTGTGTAGGTCTGCACTTGGGAACTGAACCTGGGTCACTGAAGTAGAGCGTGACGAACTTAACCACTAGGCCGTCGGGCCAGCCCCTGATAGAGAACTATTTTTAAACAACTAAATATACTAGGAAATCTGTAATAAATTTCAGAGTAAGATATTTTGTTTTTAAATGCTAAGAACTTTTTCGTTGTCATCTAGAAATTCAGTGAAGCTAGTCTTATGTTCATTGGAGCAGCATTTTCCAACAAGTGTTTAATGGGTGTTTGTCAGATTATTAACAGGCATTATACAGACCTGTTGGATGATTAAATAAGTTTGTTAAACCTTGGGTTAAACAGAATTAAACAGGTATCTTTACCACAGGACATCTCTGAACTTTTAATTAGCTACAGTGCACTACAGTGCACAGAGAATTTCTAAGAAGGGATATAGTATATGATGTTTCTCAAATTAATTTGCTCACCTAACTATTTTTTCATGGAGCATTTTCTGGCTCAAACATTGTACTGGACACAGTTTGGGAATTTAAGGATAATGTTTTTGAAATATAGGTATCTCTACTTTATAAACAAGAAGGCATACAGGGAGTAGCCTGGAGAGAGGAAAGGGATGAATATGAGGAGGATGCTATACTAGACATTTTACATTTAATATCAATGGTAGTCATTGACAGCGATCAGCAAAAATGCAGGTACCCGCATTCTGGGTACCTAGGATTATACCTCCTAGACCCCTTTGTTGGTGGCACCTTGTGACCAGTTTCAGCTAATGACATGTGATTGGAAAGGACATGTGTCAGTTTAGAATCTGGCATGTAATTGCTCATGTGAAATGGTCCAGAAATCTCCTTTCCTTCTGCCATGGCAACAGGCAATGTAATAGCTTGCATTCTCCGTCAGTCTGGGTTCCTGAGTAAAGAGCTGAGGAATGACTGCGTAGGAGCAGAGCCACAACTACTGTAGCTCAAGAGAGAAATAAACCTTTCTTATTTTAAGCTGAGATTTGTGGAATCGTTTAATTATTGCAGCATGACCTAGCCTATCCTGACTGATACAGTATCTTATTTGATCAAGACAACAAACATACAAGGCAGGCAATATTGTTATACATGTAATTGATTTAAAAATGGAGACTTTGGGAGGCTAAATAATTTGTGTCCAAATTTATACTGCCAGTATTTGAATTGTTTCATTCCAAAGCCCGATGTATCTCCACCTTATCACTCCTACTAAAAAAATGTTTTGAAATACAACTCATTAGTCTTCCGAATGTGCTTAGAAATCAGTAGGTATTAGACAGATGTTTGTTGAACTATGTGGCTCATGCCCTTGAACTACTTGTTCAGTGATGCCTGGGGTTAGTGAAAGAATGGAGTCTTCTACTTTGCCAGCTAAGTAAACTTCCAGAGGCTAAAGAGAAGGCTGGCTGGAAAATTTCCTTTGGATTCTGCAGGAATTTAAACTTCATTACATTTTCAAATCAAGGATAAATAAACAGAGCAGCATAAATTGTCCAAAAGCTAATTTTTGGAGTCATATTCCCATCAGTTTCAAAATACTTCAGGTATAAGTTCTCTAAACCCTGACATTATGAAAGTCATTCCACACATATTTTGAAAACAAGTGCATACTTGAATTTTTCTATAGAAGCAGGGAGATGGAGATAATGTCTTTTTACATACTTGTAATTTAGGAAATCACATAGGAATTATACTTTCCTTTCATTAGGTCACGTCAAGCATTCAGGTTTGAGAGGAAAATAAGCTGCCTCTAATTTTTAATCGTTGATTCCTTCCTTCGTTCATTTGACAATTATTAAGGGCATTGTGCTAGGCACTGGAGACAGAGCAAGAAATAAAATAGACAAAAATCTCTGCTTTCTTGGATCCTATATTTTAGTAGGGGAGACAGATAATAGCAAGATCAATAAAATATGGAGAGTTGGATGGTGAGAAGCACTGTGGAGAAAAATAAAGCAGAGATAGATACAGCTTGTATGTGCGATGTGGAAGAAGGATATAGTTTACATAATATGACGTTGGAAGGTCTTACTGAGAAAGTGAAATTTGAACAAGGCCTAAAGAAGATGAAATAGCCCGCCCCTTGAGTATGTACAGGAAGCACATTCCAGGATCATGGAATCCCAAGAGTAATGGCCCTGAGGCAGAAGTTTGCCTGGTATAGTCAGGAACAGTCAGGAAGTCAGTATAGCTGGAGTAAAGCAAAGGCAAGGATTTTTGTCTGTCTTGTTCACCATGAATCCCCACTCTAGCAATTAGCATTGTGCCTGACACATAGCAGGCACTCATAAATGTATGTTGACTAAATGAACCAATTAACAATCCACGGGCAGAGGGAACAAATGGGAGGCCAAAGGGGATTCTAATTTTATCATATGCATGTATGTGTATATGGTTTTGTTTTTTTTTGTGAGGAAGATCGGCCCTGAGCTAACATCTGTTAATCCTCCTCTTTTTGCTGAGGAAGACTGGCCCTGGGCTAACATCCGTGCCCATCTTCCTCTACTTTATATGGGACACTGCCACAGCATGGTTTGACAAGCACTGCATCGATGCGCGCCTGGGATCCGAACCGGCGAACCCTGGGCCGCCGCAGCAGAGCACGCACATTTAACTGCTTGCGCCACCAGGCCGGCCCCATATGGTTTTTTTTTAATTAAAAAAAAGAATTAAGGCATATGTGACCAAATGTTAAATAGTCAGTTTAGAGTTGTGAGAAAGTCTGTTGCACTTAATTTTTTACATGTCTATTTTTAAATTTCTAAAATTATCATAAACAAACAGATAACATACAATTCAACAGATGACATCAAAAGTCTCATCCACATAGGCAGTGGCCACTAGAGGGCTTAGAGTCTTCACGTGCTATCTCATGTCACACTATCCTCCTGTGAGAGAGTTGGTATTACGTCCGTTTTCCAACTGTGAAAACTATAGCTTAAAGAGGTTACATTAGTTGACCCAGGCTGCTATGTACAACTAAGAAAAAGAAGAGCTGAAATTTGCTTATAGCTTTTCTGACTCTATAAGTGCTTTTTTCCCCTTTACACCGTTCTGCACATAAGATGTATATAAAAACAGGCTTTTCTACAAATATAAACTAGAAAATATATTTAACTATTTGTCACAGCTAGGAAATAAGTAGGAAGAAACAACAAACCTGTGTAAAATTGCAGTATGATTTCATGCTATTAATATATGTTCTTAAAACAAAGCAATCATCCTGAATTTATATCTTATACTCATTCTACTGACCACTCCCTTCTTCCCTCTTATACCTCCAACTAATTACTCACCCACTCCCTGGTCCTCTAAACACGTGCTACAGACTTCCATCTCCTATTTCTTCATAGAATTAAAGCCCTCTATTTGGGTTACACAGGGCTCCTGGACTGAACCGGAGAAGTAGTTCTCATTCAGTCTGGTTAGCCTGCCTCATATACACAGGGCAATCCTGATGAAATCCAAATTACAGATGGCAGTTGTTTTGACAGTTTACATTTAAATACATTATTCTAACAGAACAAGATTCCTGTTTTTTTTTTTTTAGTCACAAGGGCTTAGTAATTCAATGGTGCTAAGACAGAGTTGAGATGGAAACGTATCTCGATTATTAAGAATGAGAATTGGAATGGAATAAAAGCTGGCAAAACATAAAAGGCCAGTGATTTTAGGGATGCCCTAGAGATTGTACATATAAGTAGATGAATGCATATTAAAACAGATATAATGATTTATTAGAAATATCTGATGCTTTAATTTAAAACACAGACTGCATTCTGGATTGTAACGGCATTCTACTTCCCTCTTAGATTTCCATGGACTCCTTATTCCCTGCATCTGAGAAAAGGCAAAATGCTCTCCTAGTCACAGAGAGGGAGTCTCCCTCTGCTTCCTCTGCTATGACAAATCGAGTTGGATAGTCAGAGCTGGGTCCTCTAGGGAGGGCACCACCCATGGAGTGCAAAGAAAGATATGTCATACCTAAGAAACTGCTTTGCCTCACACATCCTTTATGGCCAGGTGTACTAATGTCCCTGAACCAAAGCTGACCCTGCTGTCCTCAGCCAAAATAATTTTCTTCACTGGATATATTTCTGACGACTTTTTAAAAACCACTGTCGAAGTTAAAAGTACAATTTAAACGTTTCTGTGAGAGCCAGTACAGAAGACTGAAAGTCAGAAGAGAGGAGTTGGAGATCCAGGATGGGCAATAACTGGGTCTGTGATCTGGGTGAGTCATTTCGGCTCTCCCAGCCTAATGATTGCTGAGGGGTCTGTCAGCTCTGGTTCCACTGTAACTTGTTACCCGAGGAGGCACACTACTGAACTCCTCCAGTGAGATGAGACAGGAAAGAGTTCATCACACTCTCTCCAACCAAGTGTTTAAATTTTTAATCTTCACTGTTAGAAAGTTATTTTTTACAAATGTTAGTTTCCTCATGTCAGTTAAGTCTATATCCCTCAGAGGAGAAAGATTAATTTCCTGGCATTGCCTAACACTATTTCTAATGTTGTAGTTGATTTAAAGAAAAAAAAAATTGGATGACTGGATCTTGATGTTAACTAATGACTAATATCAATCAGCAACGGTTCACTTGATTACTACTTCCTTTACTTAGCACCTATGTTAACTGAGACCTTATATATGGGTTTGGTGCCTGTGTAGACAATTAAATTATGTACAAAGATCTCTATTTCTGATTTGTTGTCTTGGAAAGATAGGTTGTTAATCAGGGGAGGTACAATGACTGGATGTAAAGATGGTTCAGGGTAACTTAGCACCACAACTGGAAAAAGCACCTATCCTACCTTATAATCTTGGTGCTGACACTCATATCCCAGAGTCACGAAAAGTTCAAATTAATATGTCAGGCAGAAAGCATCAAACCAGGGTCTGTGAATTGGAATAAACATATTTACTATAAGCATGAAACAGGCATCCCTACTCCCATACTTCTGAAAGAGTTTTGAGATATCATTTAGATTGGAGAGTCACCAGATTAAAGGAGGGTCCTTAGGTCCCAAGCTGTGTCCTGTAGACCACTAATTCTATACACATGCAAGTAGTTATCATGTTTTCCGTGGATGGATCTGTGTCATCACTGCCAGACATGGAGGGAGGAAGCTCCAACACATTGAAAACAAACCAGAATACCGCACAATCCTCTTTTATATGAAACTATTCACCTTTTGTTTCTTTTATTACGACTAAATTGGATTTTAAACATTTACATGGACTTATTGCTTTTCTTTCCTTTTGGGGATTTATATTTTACAGAAGGTATGTGAAGATAACTTTATTCCAAAAAGCTGGCATTTCATATGGGAAAAAACACATTTACATGGTATCCAAACTATATATCCCTTCCAATTTTTATTGACAACATTTTCTTCCTACGTCCCAAGGTCAGTATTATTTATCTTCCTGGTGTTTGCAGAGCTCCCCAGAAGGGAGCTAACTCTCCCTTACTAACAAGTATTTTCCACTTTTGGCTTCTTTTTAGCCAAAAACATCTCTATATCACTTAACTTCATTCTTCCTATTAATTTGGACCACCTTTTCCCATAAACTTGCAAATAAATTTATAGCAAACACTAATTTGGGATACATTCCTGAAAAAGAATTCTAGCTGGTAAAGATGTTTTAGATCTTCTGTTCTAAGAGCCTTAAGAAATAAAGTTAAAGGCCATTCCTTTAATTTTACACGCAGAGAACATAGTTTTCATAGCATTTGAAAAATACACCTATTAATAGACTTTGGATAAAAAAGATTTAGAGGGAATCTGACCAAAAGGACATACAATGTAAATACTGGAAGGGTCTTTACATAACACTGCCTTCATCTAAAGCAAGGGTCTATGGCCCGACTCTAATGCCTATTGAGAAGCCTTTGTCTATCTGGTTTTCTTTCTACTTGGGGTAGGAAAAAACCTAGAAATGTAAAACAGCCCTTCAGACTACTTCCACGAACTATCTTTCGCACCTCACAAGATAACATCTCCACTTAGTGATGTGTTAAGAATCCTACAGCAACTCCTAGAAATTGTTTAGTTGTTTGAATTTTTCAGACTAACACGTCTAACACAATTTCAGCTAGTTTAATCTTAAACACGTGTATTTAGAATTAATTACTGAGAATTGAGACAGCACCAACACGAAAATAAAGAAATGTGGGGAATCTTTTTCCGGAGAAATAAAAGAGCAGCCACTAATAGTAATCAATATGATAGAGGTAGAGAATTGACATGTCAAAAATACCAAGTATGTACCGTCATCCCCTCTTATCTGTGGTTTCACTTTCCAAGGTTTCAGTTACCCAGGGTCAACCTCTGTCTGGAAGCAGATGATCCTCTTTCTGAAGTATGGTCAAAAGGTCAATAGTAGCCTAACGCCAGGTCACAATGCTTACGTTATTCACCTTACTTCATCTCATGCCATAGCCATTGTATCATCTCACAGCATCACAAGAAGAAGAAGGGTGAGTACAGTACAATAAGATATTTTGAGAGAGAGAGACCACATTCACATGACTTTTATTACAGTCTATTATTATAATCGTTCTATTTTATTATTTGTTATCATTGTTAATCTCTTACTGTGCCTAATTTATAAATTAAGTAGATATAGAGTTTTTTACTATCTGTGGTTTCAGGCATCTACTGGGGGGTCTCAGAACATATCCCCCAAGGAAAAGGGGGGTTACCAGATGTACATTCTATCAGTCTAAATTTTCTAGTTGCTTTATTTTGCACGTATGCAGCCTATATAAATGAGATTGGTATTCATTAACTGACTGAAGGGCAGAGAGTTTAGGAAAGAATCTTTGTTGAGCTTCCACTGTGCATTGGGTATTATGCCACTTGCTTCTGGACACATTTTGAGACAGTATAGCATAGTGGTTATGTCTGCAGGGTGTAGAGCTAAACTGGGCAACTTACTTGCTGTATGACCTTGAGCAAAATACTTAAGCTCTCTGTGCCTCGGTTTCCCAATCTATAACATGGGGTTCCATGGGCTAATACCTTTGACAAAGTTACTGTGAGAATTATGTGAACTAATACATGAAAATACCTTAGAATTGTTTCTGGCACACAAAAGGGCTCAGCATTTGTTAACATTACTATTTATTATTTAATTCCCACAACCCCCATTTTAAACTGGAGCTCAGAGAAATTAAGCAATTTGCTCAAGGTGTCACACCACAAAATGGTGACATGGGGATTTGAGCACAGATCTGTCTGACTCCAAAGTCCTTGCTAATTCCCCACTGTTGGAGTGTGTGTGTGTATATATATATGTTATATATATTTATGTATACACACACAGAGTTGATTTATTTATTTTTTTGTGAGGAAGATCAGCCCTGAGCTAACATCCATGCCAATCCTCCTCTTTTTGCTGAGGAAGACTGGCCCTGAGCTAACATTCATGCCCATCTTCCTCCACTTTAAGTGGGATGCCACCACAGCATGGCCTGACAAACGGTGCGTCGGTCGGCGACCAGGATCCGAATCCAGGCTTCCAGCAGCTGCACACCAACTTAACCGCTATGCCACGGGGGCTGGCACCCAGAGTTGATTTATTAATAAAGAAAATTTAAGACATTCATTAGTACCTTGAACATATGGAGACAACGAACTGATATCACGAGTTAGTATGGAAGAAAGCAGAGCCCTGAGGTTGGGAAGTAGGGGACCTGCGTTAGGTAGATTATTCACGACGTCAAGTTTCCGGTTTGTTAAGGGAGAAACTACACGATCTAGGTTCTTTCCAGTTCCAATATTCTACGGGTCTATGAATCTACAAAGCTGGTTCCGAAAGCTATTTTTTTTCTTTCTTTGTCTGCCATTTCAACCCAAGCTCTATTTTTATAGAAAGCAAAACTCAGCGTATGTATGCAAAATGCCACACAGCCGTTTCCGTGAAAATTTGTTTTACACAAGCATAGAACCCGGTTCTTCAGCTCCAACACCGCCAAATCTCTCCTCAAACTGATTAGTGGTCAAGTCAGGCCTATTATTAGGTCTCTCGATTCAGCCCATTCTCCTAGGCATTTAAACCATTTAACCTTTATTTGTCTAGTCCTATTTGCAAATCCATTTCTTAGCCATATACCTTCCCACCCTCCACCTCCCAAGTCCTTATTAAAGAAGGGTCCATAGTTAGTATACGGGGTCAAACTAGCAGTTAAGAGTTGAAAACTCCGTTAAACGAGAGAAAGATCCTTACAACGCATCTACATTTTCCCCAAGTAAGAGAAGTACGGAAGTTCAAACCACAGCCCTTGTGTTTACACCCCTTAACAAAACACGCAGGATTTCGTTTTGGTATCGCTCCCGGTCCACCCACCCCCTAAAACCGCTCTCTCGCCCCAATTGGCTAAAGTGTCAGTCACTCCAAGTACTTTTACTCCCCTCCCAAGAGCCTCCTTCAGTTTTAAACGTTGATCCCGCCCACTCCCCTCTCGCTCCTCCCCGCGGCCGGTCACTGATTGGTCGAGGCGCCACTCCTCGTGGGGCTGCTAGGCCACCGCGCGCGGCGCCCGCTGGGAGTCGAGCCCAGGCGCGAGGACGGCGCGAGCTGTTCCCCGTGCGCTCCCCTCCCCCCTGCGGCGGCCCCGCTCCGACGGACTGGTGCCCGAAACGGTGGCGGCGGTTTGTGGTCGTTGGTCCCAGGGATTTAGGACCAACATTTGAAGACCCGAAGGGGTGAGAAGGGGTTGGGGGCAGCGGGGTCACTGCCAAACCGCTGGTAACGGTTGGAGACCCTGCCTCCTGGCCGCGAAAAGCCTCGTCGACTCACTCTCACGCCAAATCCGCAGCGAGGACCCACGCCCGCTGGAGGCGGTGTCCGCGGGTTCGCGCTCCTCCTTCCCCAGCCCCGTCGAGCTGCGGGCGGGCAGGTGTCACAGGCGCGGCTGCCCAGCCCCACGGGGCATCTTTCGACCGGACAGCTCCTGCCGCCCCCTTCGCGCCGCGTGGTCCCGCCGTCTGTCCCCACCTCCCCGTCTCGTCGGGGCCCCTCGGTGGCTCCTTCCGCCCCGGGGCGCCCTGCCCTCTCTCCGCCTCGTTTCCGCTCTCCCCCGCCGCCTTCCGGACGCTTCCCACCTGCTGCCCTCCATGTTCTCCCCCTAACCCTCTTCCTCCGGCGACCGCCACAGCTGAAGGCCGCCCGCCGTCCCTCTCGGCCGGCCGTTGTCGCGCCCGCGCGTCCGCTCCAAAGGTTTTGGGACGGCGTCCGGGCGTCCCCACTGCCGGGTGAGATTTGGCAATCACGTCGTGGTTTGCATTGAGTTCTAATAGGATGAGCCTCGAAGTTTCCTCTGTCCTCTGCTTTTGACTCGCTTGTTTCTTCCCAAGTGCTCTCTCGCGTGTCCGGTTTGAACGGCGGAAGGCTGCGGGTGTGCGGGAAAGATAACTGAACCCTCGCACCCGCGACACGGGGCGGGCAGCCGTGGATGGTAATACACGCGAGGGTCCTATCTTTGTTTCCTAACATCAGCTAGTTTTAATTACTAACTTTTAAAACATTTTCTTTGGGGTGCTGGAAAGACCGCTGAACCTGGGGTCAGGAGACCTCAGATTTAATCCTGGCGTCGATATTAACTGAGATCCTTGTGAAGCCCCTTGATGTATTTGGGCACCGGTTTCCTCATATGTGTATTTAATTTAGCTAATGTTGAAGTTTCTTTAAGCTCTCTTTACAGTCTTGATAAATAACGTTATAGCCTTTATAATATAAGGTGATTCTAAAGTAGGCCAATATCGTAGAGGGAGTATCAGCAGGAGCTTTCTAAGACGTGGCTTCTCTTACAAATCCGTCCCACTTTGTGTTTGAGGATGGTGTTAGAACCAGGAAGCAGGATGTATTACCTGTATAAGAAGACTAACATATAAATAACATATTCATCTGTCGGTAGAATTTTGCTTTTTTTAAATAAAGGAAGATATTTTCGTTTAAGAATCACTACAGTGTATAGTTGAGTTGGCCAAACTTCCATTTGGAGCCTTTCAGAATTAAAGCTCCTTATGGGCTCTAATGATAGACTCCTTTCCAGGGTACACATTTAAAACATTCTATTTTAAAATTATTTTGGGGTTGGGCCTGGTGGTGCAAGCGGTTAAGTGTGCGCGCTCTGCTGCGGTGGCCCAGTGGTTGGCTGGTTCAGACCCCAGGCACGCACCGCCACACTGCTTGAGCCATGCTGTGGCGGCGTCCCATATAAAGTGGAGGAAGATGGGCACGATGTTAGCTGAGGGCCAATCTTCCTCAGAAAAATAAATAAATAAAATTATTTTGTGTGCAACTATGTGCTGTTATAGACATAAGAAGGACTATTAGTGCTGCAATTACTAAATATTAGCAATGCCTTACTTTCTGCTTAAGGCACTGCTTTAGTTGCTGATTTTCACTTAAGAGGGTGGAGTATTGGACTTGAACATAATTGCCAACGTATAATACATGTGAACAGTTGAAATATAATCATGCATATTACTGGATATATTATGGAGTAAGAATTATCAACAACAAGAATAAGCCTAATTTGTGGACTGAAATTAAGCCTCATGTTTTTAATGGTGGCATTTTTGTTGTTAGGAAACTTAGACATGTGGGTTTAAGGAGGGTTTGTGACTAGAAATCAAATAATTGGTGTAAAATCTGTCCAGATTTGCATATAAATGCTGAGTGTTGTTTCCCATTTTATTTTACTACCTGACGGTTGGTGAAGCAAGAAAATGAGGGAAGAAAATGTGATCTTTATGTTCAGATTGTCACAGATTTCACATGACAGGTTATAGAAGACCTTATGTAAGGAATAGTGTACTATTTTGTGGTAGTGTACAAGAATTTTGGTTCTGTTTTAGATATCTTTATCCTAAGTTCTAAGAATGTGTTACACTTTTGTGTTCAAAGCAATATTTAAAAAAATTTACTTACAATTATTTTTTTAAATAGTTCAAGTTTTAAGTCTCTAAATTGAACTTTCCCTCCACAGTATTACTAGAGGTTGTGAAATACCTAATACTAAAATAAAACTTCTTATGCATTATATATTTTACCTTCTAGGAAAAAAATGAGCTCTCATTCTTTAATAAAAATAATTTAAAATGGAATTGAACTGACCCATCTATACTCTTTTATTTTGAAATAATGTTAGACTTACATATCCATATACTTTTGATTAATCCGTCTCATTTTCCAACCATGTCGCTGTAGTGCTGTCATTAAAATGAGTTACCAGTAAAAAAACCTCCGTTACCCTGGCAACCATGTCTCAGTGCACTATACTGGATAACAACTGAACTAACAAATCAGGACTTTAATACATGTCATTTAAGGAATGCTATAAAGATCTAATGTGCTTTCTATAAAGTATTCTGATACCTTAAAAATTAATGTGTTTTCACTGTTTAGTTTTTAAAAAGTGTAGTAAAACTAATAAAATGTTCATTTTCAGAACTTCATAAATTTTTCCAGTAATTCAGAAGATAGTTTCAATTTAAGTAGTTTGAACACAGCTGACACAAACTCCTTTAGATAAATGATTAATTTTCATTTATATTTTGCTAAAATTGTGCTTGTCATTTTTTTCATATATTATTTTGAAAGGGCAGTACAAATTTGAAAATTTATATTTTTGTTAGCTTATTAAGATGGTTACACTCAATGAACATATAGTTAGCATTTAAAGGTGAAGGCTTGATTCAAATTGCTACTTGAGTGTCTATCCTGTGATTAGCTATGCTATCTTGGTCTTCTACTTTATAGCTTAGTCAGCTTTTTTCTTTTTTTCTTCTTTTACTTTTGAAACTGAGCTGGAGAGGAATCTTTGAAAGTCTAAACTTTAGGAAAAAAGATTTACCTATGAAAGCTAGAGTTTGTATATGGTACTTTTAAAATTCTAATCTACTCTTCCCACCTTTTTTTTTGCATGAACGATTTATGTCATTCTCTTGCTCAGGACCCTCCTTCCTTTACTCAGATTCCTTGGGTCGGCAGGGTAAGGAAAAAAGTTTATAGAACACTTTGGAATGTGAATCCACAGCTGAAAGTGGCAGAGGACTAATTGAGCCTGGAAGCTTCAGTTGGTATGTCAGCTTTGTCATAGCGTATAGGACTGCTCTGCCTCCTTGGAATTTTGGTAATTCTCAGATTCGTTCTGGAATGTTTTAGAATGACTATAAAGATATTGTATGCTTGTTTTAGATTTGATTTGTAATTCTCTAGTTGAGGTTCTTGAATTCTCTTTTAGAAATGTATTTTGGTTAAATTAAGTATGGTGTTCAAGTTAGATATTTTTAAACTTTCTTAATTGTGAATGAGATGTGTATATGTTACTTTTGTTTTGGAGACTTTAAGATAAGGACACATTCTTCTCTAGAGAGAGTATGAGATTGGTGACTCTCCAGTTTGTTTTATACTGCTGTAATTTCAAGTTTTTGTAATATTTTGATATTTCTTGAAGTGTACTAAATTTAGCATATGTTTCTAGTCATTCTCTAGTAAGAAGAGTCTTTAATGTGGGGACTGGTGTATCTTTAAAAATACAACTTTAGGTATATGGATTAACCCAAAATATATGTCTGTAAGGTAATTGCAGGGATGGTTTGGGTTGCAGAAATTAGCCATTTAGAGCAAGCTATGAATTACAGTAAGAAAAAGGTCCTATTTATTAATTAAATTCAGTTCTACATTTTGGATAAAATGGAAGCAGAAGCCATGTTTATCTATTGCTTTTATAGGCAGTAAATAGCATATGAAAGGTAATGTACTAAAACTGGAATCTTAGTTTTTTCCTCATCCTTTTTCCTGAGGCGTGTTTAAAAAATATAAATCTCACACTTTCCTATACTCCACATTGTATCAGTGTATTAGTGAAATGGGCCAGTCTGATGTGTCCTGTGGGATGTTAAGGTCCCTGTGGACTAAATTATGGAAGAGAGCCAGAGTTTATAAATCTCTTTGGGTTTGAGTCCCAGGTCTTTTCAATTGCTAGTTTTATGACCTTAAGCAAGTCTCTTACCTTATTTGCTCTTGGTTTTCCTATGTATAAAATTGGAAGTGGTCTAAGGTAGACTTGCAATTCTGATATTTTCTTACTATAAAATCGTCAGTGATGGTATAAGGGCAAAACCTAGAGTAAAAATAAATGGAGAAAGGTAATTATATCATTTAAAATGCTTTTAATTTTAAAAGAATGATGGTAGAAAAACATTACATTTTTTTAAAAGATGGAAGCCTGAAAATTGCTTTGGTTAATCTTTATCTCATTAATGGTTCTCATTATCAAAGAGTACCTTATCTCTTGTATCAAATCTATTAATAATACATTTATTTATTGGATTTGATGTCACATAAATAAATACTTTCCTGAGGTATAATGTAAGCTACACAGCTGATAGTATAGACTTAAGACTTTTCCCTTGATCAGACTTCTTTCCTATTTCCTAATTCTGCCATTAATAATTTAATGTGAGGCCATTAAATTAAAAGAATCTAAAAGTGATGTAAAGCAAATTGAGACAATACCTGCTGTGATGAAATGAACATGGAAGGAGGAATTGAGGAAAAGCTGAACAGCTTTTTACCTTCTCTGGAGATGGGTCTTTACCATGTAGCTTTATTATTTAAAAAAAAAAGTTTCTTAAGAATTAAATCACATGCATCTGTTCTTCAAATGTAAATACATTTTTAAAATGAATTAGCAGGGCCCAAATAGTATTAATGAGTGAATATTCTATCTCATTACAAGGACAACAGAATGTTGACTGTTTAAGACAATAAGTTCTTAAGACAACTTAAGAAGTTGACTATATTAAGACTATTTGGAATCCTATTACAATTCACTGGTCAGACTAGGGCAGTTTTAAGATGTTTTTTGATTATATTTGGAAGGATAGCTCTTAATTAAGCTTGCAAATATGAAAGTTATGTCTTGGAAAAGGGGGATAAGTTAGGCCATTTCATGGATGGGACATAAGTGGGTGAAAGATCAGAGGAGAGGGTAGGAAGAACTGGTGGATTGAATCTAATAAGATGAAGTTCAGTATGATTCTGAAATCTGGCTACTCGATATAGGCTAGGGCAGATTTGTTTTTTTTGTTGACAGTGTGCTTAATTTGAACCATTAGTATCATGCAGCTGTGTAGAAAATGTAGTCTTTCTCTGTGTCAGTAGACTTTTCAGTTTTGGCTACCGTGCTTTCAAAGGAAAAAGAGACATAGTGAGGGAGCATGAAACTGTATCATGTAAGAAGCAGTTAATGCAGCATTTTCTAAATGGTTCTGTAGAAAGTTAATAAAGATACCAAGGAAAATTAGGGTATCATGCTGAAGTGTTTGAGAAACACCGAATTAAACCAAGCTAAAAGGTTTGTTTTTAACTGAAACTTTTCATGACCTTAAATATGCTGATGTTTATTGTGATACTCTTAAGAGAGGGGAGGTATAGTGGTTCTCAGATGTGTTTAGTCATGGAACACATTTTTGAGGCCTGTTAATAGCTCCTGGAATAATTTTCTAAGGAACATCATGTTAGGAAATATTGAGTTAAAGGAACTGGTAATGTTTAGCTTGCAGAAGAGGAGAATGGCTTTTCAAATGCAGTTATATGAAAGAGGCATGTTCAGTTTGGCTAGAAGGATAAAATCAGGGTCTATATATGAAAGTTACAAGGAAAGAGAGTATGAACCATTATAAGGAAGAACTTTCTTAAAGATTTAACCAAAGTTAACCTACTCTAGAGGGTAGTGAGTTTCTTGTAAGAATTCCACAATAAGGTGGATGACTGCTTTGCAGCAATATTATAAAGAAGATGCAAACATCAGGTGGGTAGTTGAGTTAGATGATTTTTAAGGTCTCTAATAAATGTGAATTATTTTATTTTATTAGAGGTTTTCCAAAAAGTGTTTGTTGATGGATCTTTTTCCCTCTAAGTTAATACATAGTGCTATTGTTATTTTTTTAAATTATACTATAGTTTTTCAAAGAAGGCATGAATAATTGATTAGTTGTAATTTTGTTTAAAAAAGGCTATTGTGAAAAAAATTTGGATTCAGGTACTGGTGTTGCAATTTTTAAGTTATGTGACTTCAGGCAAATCACATCACATTTTGGAGACCTCAGAGTATTAAATATCTAAAATGAAAGTAACATAAAGTAGGGGTTTAGAAGCCCAATATTTAGGCAGACAGGTCTCTGATTTGAATCTAATCTACCAATTTACTAGCATTGTGACTTTATCTCAGTCTCAGCTTATTTTTAAAATGGAAAAGATTCATACTTATCTCACAGGGTTATTATAAGTACTAAATGAAGTAATGCTTATAAAGTGCCTGTCATCATGCAGGGTATATAATGTGCTAAATAAATGAATACAGAAATAAACATAAAATGCAATTTCACAGATTAGGAAAGTAAAGGTAAAAGTTGTAAAGTGATTTGTCAAAGGTCTCTTGACTAGGAACCAGACTCAGGTCTTTTCTCACCCAGGTCTGTTATTTTTAGTTAAATCACAGTGTCCCTCCGTCCCTTTCTCATTCATTGAACATTTATCATATGCCCAGGAGAAATTTGAAAATAAAAGACTAGACCCTACTTGATACCTGGCGGGGCTGGGAAAGAGGAGGTGGAGGGGATTGACAGTCCAGCACTCTGAGGTGGGTTCTGTGATAGTAGTACAAACAAAGGAATACCTAATGTACATTGAGAAGGGAGGGTTTTCCTTGAAAATTTTAGGAGTGGGAAAGGCAAAGAAAGGAAGGCCCGTGGGAACAACCTACGCAAAAGCTGGTATATGAGAACATGGCACATTTGAGAAATTGCAAATAGATAAGTATTGTTGTTCACATATGGTAAGAAATGAAGTTGGAGAGGTAGGCTGGGCCAGATTATCAAAGGGCCTTTATGACTTTTTAAAGAGCTTGGATTTTATCTTTAAGGAATAGCAGGAAACCCCTGAAAGGGCTTTTTGCTTTTAGTACAAGTAGCACATGCTCTTGATATTCACAGAAAAGTGAGAAGTTAAGGTCCCTTGACTCCTTATTCCTACTTACCAATGATAATGACTGTTAAAGTTCCTTGTGAATTTTTCCAGAATTTTTGTATGCCTATACATATAAACATCTGTGAATGTATATCTTTAAACAAAACACACTGTTGGTATTATAGTAAATGTATTGTTCTCGAACTTACTTTTTCTCATATATTTCTTGAATATTTTTCCATATCAGCATGTACAGATCTATGCCATTCTTTAACAGCTGTATAACATTTCATTGTGTAGTTATACCATACTTTTTGAATCAGTTCTCTATTGGTAGACAACTAGATATTTTCTAGATGTTTGCTTTTATATACATTATTTCAGTGAACGTGCTTGTGCATATATCTTTGTATAATTGTATAACTATATCTGTAGGTTAATTTCTTCAGAATTGAATTACTAAGTAAATGTACATATTAGATTTTGATAAATATTGCCAAATTTCCCTCTAAAAAGATAATTCCAATTTAATGGATACCTGCCAACATTATATGAAGTCCTGTTAAGGATTTTTCTCAGTTTTCTCTTAGGCTCTTCATCCAACAAATAATTATTGAGTACCTACTGTTTACCAAGCCCTATGGTGGATAATAGGGAAAGTGTTGAAGGCAGGTGGGATTTCTGCCCTCATGCAGCCCAGAGTTTAAACCATAGAAAGTCTGTAGGTGTTTTGTTTGGTCTGTACAGTGTTTGTTATTGTTTTTATAATTGAATTAATTTCCAGTTTGTTTTTTTTTTCCGCCATGCAATACTCTATTTTCAAGGAACCATGAACCTCTTGTAGAGCTATTACTCTCTAAAATGCAGGCTTAAAACATAGAAGACACCTAACTGGATGACAATGGCATTACTATTTCCTGGATTGTAAGTCTTTTTAAGGCAGGGTCTGTGCTTTAACTGTCTTTGTACTAAATTTTGGAAGGGATATTAAAAGCCATATGTTCCAGCAATGCACCCTTTGCTTGAATCTCTACAGCATGTCCAGCCCATGTTTGAATACTTCCATTTGGCCGGCAGCTACCTTCTGTGGCAGCCTCTCCAACTTTGTGCACTTCTCTTTGCTTAGTAGGTTATATTGAGGCATACTCTGTCCCTGGCACTATCCACCCATGGTTGCAGTTCTACCCCTTAGGGTCATCAGTATAACTGAAAATCCAGTCAAGTGACTTGGACATAGAAAACATTCAATAAATGTGGAGAGAATTGAACTGAGTTGTGAGAATTTGACTCATTAAGTTTTTGAATTGGGATTTGGAGCTAAAATATACCCTGGACTGAGTTTGAATATAATTTCTCACCAGATTACTTTTTAGTGGTGCCATTTTTATGCTTGTGAGTATCTGCACATGTAAATGGAAATGACATATATTATGTAGCTTTGCAGTTTTAGTATGTAAATGTGGCTCTTTGGCTCTCAAATTTTAAAAATTGAGAGATTTCACCTAAAAATCTGCAGTTTTTGGCTTTTCTTGATAGGTTGGAAAATTTTGCATAACTGGGAAAACTGAATTTCCTTATTGTAACAGTTTGCTAGAGTTGAGTAGCTGCTGCCCTTTTCAGATGCGTGGGCTTTCTAGTTAAGCAAGTCCATAACACTTCTTAGAGGCTTATACTTGGCCTTTCCACTCATTAAACATTTCTTGCCAGAGCCTTGTAGGCATTTGAGTTGGTCGTTTAGCGGATACTCATACTTAACATATCCAAAACTGACCTCTGATCTTACCCTGAAAAACTGTTCTATCTCAGCCTTCTTCACCTCTGTGCTTCTCAGGGAGAAGCAGAAAGTTTTGCTCAGGCCAAAACTTTGGTGTTATCCTTGACTTTTCTGTTTATCTCACAATCCGTATCTGAGCTGTCAGAAAGTTCTATTGGATATACCTTCAAAATATATCTCATATCAGAGACTACTACTTTTCCCCTCCGCCTCAACCTCTCTGGTCCATGCTACCATCATCTCTCACCTGAATTTTAGTCTTGGTCTTGTAATTGGTCTCCCTGCTTCCACCTTTGCTCTTTTACTGGCTTCTCCATACGATACAAGATAATCCTTTTAAAATGAAAGATCATATTACTCCTGTGCTCAAAATCTACAGTGGCTTCTCATTTAACTCATTTAAAAGCTCAAGTCCTTCATTACCTGACTTTCAAGGTCTGTGTGATGTGGCAGCTTGTTGCCTTGCTGACTTCATCTTCTACTGTTCTCCCCCTGGCTTTACCATACTGGTCCCCTTGCTGTACCTTGTATGTTCCATGCACACTTCTACCTTTGGGCCTTTGTCGTCATTTTTCCATTTATGTGGAATGCTCTTCCACAGTAACTGCATGGCTAGGTTCCTTAATTCTTTGCTCAAATGTCCCCGTCTCAGTGAGGCCTATACTGGTTATCCTGTTTAAAATTGCACAGTCTTCTCCTGCCAGCCTTCTCCCCACCCATGTGCCCAATTCCTGTTCTTTTTGCCCCCACTATTACCTTTTAACATATATTATTTACTTATTACTTTTATTATCATTTATTTTCCTGCCTGGAGTATAAGCTATGCGAGGGAGAAATTTTTGGTCTTTTATTTACGGGTGTATCCTAGATGTGAAGAATAGTGCCTGGTACACAGTTGGTGCCTAATAAACCTTTGTTTAACAAATGAATGAATTTGAGTTTACAGTCCTTGGTCTTCAATTTGTGTTTTTCTTACTGTTTTATTAATCAATTCATTAGAGAATACTATTCTTTTATTAGAAATTAATATTAATTATATATTGTTTTATTATAAATTATATAGTAAATACATTTATAGTGCTGATATGCAAAATACTATTTTAAGCCCTTTATTCTTAATCCTGGCAACAACCGTGTGGTAGAAACTATTGCTTTCCACTTTTTAGAGACAAGTAAACTGAGGCCAAATTTGCCCAAAGTCACAGCTGGTAAGGGGGGAGAACCAGGATTCACATTTAAGCAGTCATTTAGGTACCTGAGTTTGCTCTTAATTATGACATCATGCCACTCTTAATAATTTAAAGAAATTAGCCTTTTATTCTGTTTGTTGCAGACATTTTCCCGTTTGTAATTTTCTGTCTTAATTTTGTGGCATTTTTTTGCCTTCCAAAATAGTTAATATTTATGTAGCAAAAATAATCAGGTAATATTTTCTTTTGAGGCTTTTTTGTTTATTTTTTAGAAGGGCCTTGATTCTAAAGAATAAAAAATAAACTTACTCATTTTTCCCTTTAGTTTTGATTTGTAGTAGAAGTTTAAGATAATCAGATATATTTTATATCACTTTGACAGCTTTGTAGAGATTTGTTCGAAGGGCCAAGACTAAAACCTGGAACAACAGTTAGGAACCTAGTACTAATTCAAGTAAGAAATAATTGAGAACAGGCTGTAGGGGTAGACAGGGAAAGACTGACTTCCAGAGATATTAGAAGGTAAACTAAGCAGGTCTTTGTGACTAATTAGCTATGAGTCAAAGGAAGGACTCTGGGTTAACTTCCAAGTTTCTGGTTGTGACAGTTTGGAGGAGAGTGAGTATGGTTGTGGTGCCATTTATTGTTTGAATGGATGAATTGATGGAGAGAGGTTAAAATAGGAAGGAACAGGTTTGGAAGATAAAATGACATTCAGTTTTGGATGTGTTGAGTTCAAGATGCCTATTGAGCATCCCATTCTCAATACTTACGTTCATTAGGCAGTTTGATAAATGAATCTTAGCTTAATAAAGAAAACTGGGCTACTGAGTTTAAGGAAATGAGATCCATGGCAGAAACTGCATGTGTGAACTACTTTCTTGCCTTGTTTTCTTCAGAATTACTTCATTGGATGCACTGTAACAGCTTGGAAGGAGCTTTAAAGATTATAAAAAGATTGTATGTGGTGTATATGATATGGATTTGTAGCTATATTCATCATCACTCAGAGAAATTCAGATATTTTAAAACTGGGGAAGTACTTTAGAGTTCACCTAATTTTAATATATCAATTTATAATTTCTGAATATTTTAGTTGCATAAAAGTTAATTTGGGGGGCTTCTTTGTTCCTTGAGGGACTTTTTAAGATGACATTGTGGCAAAAAGTATGTCAAAATCATTTTGTTGGCAGGAGGAGATGTTTGAGATCAAGCAGACCTAGGTTTGAATTCTGTCTATGCCACTTCGTGGCTCTGTGATCTTGGATAATTTATCTTTCTTAGCCTCGGTTTTTTCATCTGTGGAAATGATTTTCTTTTAGCAAGGTTTTGACTCCCTTCCAGTAGTTGAGAGACTAGAAATAGATAATGTATAGAAATTCCCTGGCGTTTATAATAAGCCTACAAAATAAACTGAATCTCTTATAATTGTTATTCTCAGCCTCTATCTGGTGTCACAGTTTTGTTCTGAAATCAATTACCTAAAGATAAATTGAATGTCTAGATTCTAAGCTATAGTTATTTGCAGATATTTAATGATTTGAAGGTTCCAATATATACATAAAAATTAGTATTTGTGTTCAAGGCCAAAAAATGTGTCCTGGAGGGTTTTTTTTTTTTTTTTTAATAATAGGTAACTGATTTAATATTTATAAAAACTGCAATATAGGCAGTGTTGTTATTTACATTTTACAGATGAGGAAATTCAGGTACAGAGGCGCTAAATAACTTACTTAAAATTATGTAGCTAGTAAGTGAAAAGAAGGGATTTGAATCTAGGCAGTCTGGCTGCTGAGCCACTGTGCTGTACTAGGTACTAGTGAGGATAAGTGCAGGAACACTTCCGCTTACTCTAGAGCAGTGATTCTTTGGTGATGTCCTCTCCACTCCTATCCTCTATCCCCTCTTCCCTAGGTATGTATCTGCCACGTCACACCCACTCCTCCACCTTTGAGAAAATGAAAAGTGTTTCTGGAAAAAAAAGAACAACCAAAACAAAAAATGTGCAGCCTTTGTCAACAATACAGGTGCATGAACAATTAAGATGCGCTATTCTCTAGTATTTATCAAAACTAACCTTGATTTGGCCTTATGTAATTTCAACAAGCCTTTTGCGTGCATTGCCTCGTTTAATCCTGACAGCAACCTTGTGATAACTTGTATTGGTACTCCTCTTTTACAAATGAAAAGACTAGGTGTAAGGAAACTGAATAAGTTGCCCAAGCTTGCAGGGCTAGGAAGTGGCAGAGCTAAGTCTGAAATTGAGGTGCTGTGGTTGAAATTTTCATACTTTGTAAAATGCTGTGCTACAATGACTTGGTTTCCATTTATAATTAGGAAAGTTGTATTGAAACCCAGAATAGCTTTCCCAGTACATTTCCCATACTGTGGATTTTAATTTTTGTATTTGTTTGTGGTAACATCAAATGAGACATAAAATTAAGAAACAGAATAAATCACAGTATTGAACTTTAGGATCAGTGTGATTTTTCTGTCAGCCTGGGGATATAGTAAATAAGTTCATTTAAAAAAAAAAAACACATTTTTATATACAGTAGTCAACATAGATCTCAGCTCTTCCCAAGCTCCTGCCCAACCATTGATGTGAGTTTCTTAAGCTGATGCTAGTTGGAAATCACAGTAGCTCCTGTTTCTGCTCAGAGAACAAGTGGTTTTGATTCCTGCTCTCTCTAGTAACTTCTCCAGTTGATAGGAACAGGGGCTAATTTGAAGCTCTGTTTACTTATTCCAGGCATCTATTTAATTTCTGGTAACTGGTAGAGCTCTTGAGGATTGCTGACAGCATGAGCAGTATTGGCATCAGGTTACATGTATCTGACAAGTATAAGGGACAGAAAAATCCAGTTGGCCTGTATGATAAAATAATGTAAACCTTGTGCTGTATAGATTGGCGGTGATCATGTATATTCATTGATGGTAGTATATTTATTTTGTTACTCCTGCTTTCTGTTTTCTTCTCCAACTCCCTTTCGCTTCTGTTTTCCCACTCTTTTTCTGTTGTTCCTTTCTCTTTTTCACTTTCACTTCCATTTCTTGTAGCATAGGGCTTCTAAAGGTACTGCTTATTAATTCATCAGTGACATTAAAAGAAGTTTCTGGCTTCCACTGTAGAGACGAATTTTGGGGGCAGGACAACAGTAATTACCAAATGTAGTGCCCACAACTATCTTTGGTTTCTTGCAACCCAAAGAAATGCTTCATAGATTCCTGGTGCTCCATGTGATAAACACTGTTTTTAAACTTTGTTTTAGGAAGTGCAACCATGAATGAAGAAAATATAGATGGAGCAAATGGATGCGGTAAAGTCCGAACTGGTACTCAGAATGAAGCAGCGTTACTTGCTTTGATGGAAAAGACTGGTTACAACATGGTTCAAGAAAATGGGCAAAGGAAATTTGGTGGTCCTCCTCCAGGTGTGGATTTGTTGTTCTTCTTTTTTTTTTTTGGTGAGAAAGATTGTCCCTGAGCTAACATGTGTGCCAGTCTTCCTCTATTTTGTATGTGGGACGCCACCACAGCATGGTTTGACTAGTGGTGTGTAGGTTTGAGGGATCTGAACCTATGAACCCCAGGCCGCTGACGTGGAGCATGCAAACTTAACCACTACCCCACTGGGCTGGTCCCTGGGTGTGGATTTGTTTATGTTCAGAAAAACGGAATCTTTAATGTGGTTAATTCCGTTAGGTGTACATCTCCACAGGTATCCCAAACAATAGCTCTTTCCTTGTAACTGCTTTAAGAGCTTAGCAGTAATTTTTACTGTCATGAGGGAAAAGAGGTAGATTATATATGTTACACATGTCTTACCCTCACATTTTTTTAAACTCTGCCTTTGGTTTAAGAAGCAGTTGAGAAAGAAGTTGGGTTGGGTTTAGAAAGAAGTCAGGATTGGATCAGTGGGGAAAAGGGTACTCTAGCTGTTAAAGGGAAGGTGGTTTTGGGAGGAATTGGAAAGAGCAGTGAGTAGAGGAGTAGCTTTTATACTAGATGCAAGCCAGATGCACACAGGTAAATAGAGAAAATGTTTTGTCTTTCTACCAATAGCCAGTGCAATTTCTTTGCTCAAAACCCTCCAGTTAACTTTCTGTCAGGCTTAAAATAAAATCTTGGCCTCTAGCTACATTGGTGGCCACATCACCTACCTCTTTACTCCTCCCTCAAGTGCACGTTAGCCGTGTCGTCCTGTGTGCTCTGTGTTGTTTTAACACATAAAGCACTTGTTTTTCTTCTTGATGCATCCTCAAGGCTCATTCCCTCGTTTCATTCAGGTCTCTGCTTAAACTTCATGTGCTCAGAGAAGATTGACCTGACTACTCTACCAAAGATATCACCCTTCTGTGGCTTTATTTTTCTTCATAGCACTTATCACCCATTGTCTCTGTTTTCTTTTGAATAAAAGCTTCATGAGAGAAGAGGCTTCTATTTTGTTCAGTGTTGTATCCACAACGCCTAGAATAGTGCATGGCACATAGGAGGCTCACAGTAAATTTGTGGAATGAATGAGTGATTAAATTGTGAATATGAATATCTTATTAGAATTTATCTGTCTATTTTTGTCTTTCAGGTTGGGAAGGTCCACCTCCACCTAGAGGCTGTGAAGTTTTTGTAGGAAAAATACCTCGTGATATGTATGAAGATGAGTTAGTTCCTGTATTTGAAAGAGCTGGGAAGATATATGAATTTCGACTTATGATGGAGTTTAGTGGTGAAAATCGAGGCTATGCTTTTGTGATGTACACTACAAAAGAAGAAGCCCAGTTAGCCATCAGAATTCTTAATAATTATGAGATTCGACCAGGGAAGTTTATTGGTGTGTGTGTAAGCTTGGATAATTGCAGATTATTTATTGGAGCTATTCCCAAGGAAAAGAAGAAAGAAGAAATTTTGGATGAAATGAAGAAAGTTACAGAAGGAGTTGTAGATGTCATTGTTTATCCAAGTGCAACTGATAAGACCAAAAATCGAGGTTTTGCATTTGTTGAATATGAATCTCACAGAGCTGCTGCTATGGCTAGGAGGAAACTAATTCCAGGTAAACTTATCCTTTTAAAGGTTATTTTTTCATACTAAACTTGTTATAAATATGGAAGAATGACAGTATCTCATAGATCAAGATATGAATATATGTAATGCCTTTAAAGAGGAATAAAGATTGTTTGAGTAAGGAAGTAACATAAATCAAATGATTCTGAAAGACAAGAAGTAGTTCCTATAAAATGAGTCATTATTTATATTAATTTACTGATTTACTGAATGTATATACTTTTTCTGAGCTGTTAATCATAGTTTGAAAAATCCAAAGGATAGTACCTAATTCTTCTAATAAAAGTCTATCTTTGAAGTATATTTGTTCTGTTGACTCTTAAAATTAACTCTACCATAAGTTCTGGCTAGGTTTACCTTAGTAAAAACTTTCGTATGAGTAGGAAGCTATTGCTTAACCAAATATATTGATATGTATTTGAGTTTCTGCTTCTTTGCAGAAACAGTGTTCTTAACAGTTTTTGACTTTTATTTGCTTTAATTATCTTCAGATGAATTTATTCTTTTTTACAGGAACATTCCAACTGTGGGGCCATACCATTCAGGTAGATTGGGCTGACCCAGAGAAAGAGGTTGATGAGGAAACCATGCAGAGAGTTAAAGTTCTCTATGTAAGAAATTTAATGATCTCAACTACAGAGGAAACAATTAAAGCAGAATTCAATAAATTCAAACCTGGTGCAGTTGAACGAGTAAAGAAACTTAGAGATTATGCTTTTGTTCACTTTTTCAACCGAGAAGATGCAGTGGCTGCTATGTCTGTTATGAATGGAAAATGCATTGATGGAGCAAGTATTGAGGTAACACTGGCAAAACCAGTAAATAAAGAAAACACTTGGAGACAGCATCTTAACGGTCAGATTAGCCCCAATTCTGAAAACCTGATTGTGTTTGCTAACAAAGAAGAGAGCCATCCAAAAACTGTAGGCAAGCCCCCAACTCTTCCAGCTCGTCTCAATGGTCAGCATAGCCCAAGCCCCCCTGAAATTGAAAGATGCACTTATCCATTTTTTCCTGGAACAAAGCTTACTCCAATTAGTATGTACTCTTTAAAATCCAGTCATTTCAATTCTGCAGTAATGCATTTGGATTATTACTGCAACAAAAATAATTGGGCACCACCAGAATATTATTTATATTCAACAACAAGTCAAGATGGGAAAGTACTCTTGGTGTATAAAATCGTTATTCCTGCTATTGCAAATGGATCCCAGAGTTACTTCATGCCAGACAAACTCTGTACTACATTAGAAGATGCAAAGGAACTGGCAGCCCAGTTTACATTACTTCATTTGGGTAAGTTTAAAAATACTTTAGATAATACTGTAGAATAT
This sequence comes from Ceratotherium simum simum, assembly GCF_057802395.1. Classification (NCBI taxonomy): domain Eukaryota; kingdom Metazoa; phylum Chordata; class Mammalia; order Perissodactyla; family Rhinocerotidae; genus Ceratotherium; species Ceratotherium simum. The sequence continues at coordinate 31,421,921 of NC_141911.1, read as the reverse complement.
GAAATTAGGAAATATTATTATAGATTATATATAAATTATTTTGAACTCAACATTAGTGTAAATATTTAACATACATTTAACCTCAATTTTATGAATTCATGGTAAATTTGGTTGAGATTTTTCTCTTGTATAATCTTCCTATATTAAGCTTTTTAAATGTTACTTAGGGGAAAATTTGATTTTGATTTACTTTAGAGTTCATGATCCTGTTTCATTAATTTATTGTTTTTGTAATGACTAATCCTCATTTGGAATAATAATTTCTATATGTGTTACAAGATTTGTTACTTAAACCAATTTATGAAAATGTCCCTGCATCTTTGGTGAAGTCTAGATGATAATCTTTTTTGGGGTCAGGGATACAGAGTTGGTAAAATCAGAGGCATTTCAGATGGGTCGTGTGTAGACACAGCCTTATGCTCACCAATCTGGAAATTTGTTATTATTACTCATGAAAGACAAAAAGCATCATTCAGAGATGTTTATGACCATTCTCTTCTTTAATTTCATGCTTTAAAAAAAAGTAAGTTTCTCTAAAGGATTTGAGGGATAATTAAGAAAGGCTTTGGGCCGTATGGTAACTAAATATTTGTCATTGTGAAGGAAGAGATGTACTATCATTCTGATGTTTTCCTGCTGCCTGTTTTTTACTATTATGTTAGCCCTCTCCCTGCCCCCCCCATTTTTCTATTTTTTAATGCAGTTATAGATTTCAGTTGGTGATTACTTTGTGCCCAAAATATTTATTAGAAGAATAGTAGGTTCTTGAAAATCAACAGTAAAGAAGAAAGGTCTCTTGTTAAGGATTGTAATTGTTTCTTGATTATATTTGTCAAACTCTTAGCTTAAAATTGATTTGTTATATGGTTGCATAACCATACTACTGAAGCTTATATCTATTTAAAATTGATATTCTCAAATTTGTTAAGAGAAGACAGTCAAAAAGGAAAAACATTGACAAAAGGGAGAGGAATTTTTATACATTGTGTAGACTTGCTTATCCATCATGGTATTATGAATATTTTTAGGAGATTCTGATTTGGAGAGCTGGTCAGAATTTTGGGGCTAAAGGTAGGGTTCCCCTCAAAGAAACTTTTCAGTAGTGTCCTCAATTATTAGTTTGGAAATATTTGGCAGTTTTATAATCATCTAAGTTAATAAATTCTTAGATAGGGTTTCCATTAATGCACAAAATAGAAGCCTTCCATTTTTCTTTTAATAAAGATAATATAAGTTAAAAATAAAATTAGGTGTGTAGCAAACTATTCAAATTAGGGTTCTGAGAGAAAAATGGGTCAAGTTATTCTTTTGGAGTGAAATATATATAGGTAATTAGTTGCTGAGCAAGATTTTCCCAGGGTACTTGTGTCTGATCTAATGTGATAATGCTGAAACATTTTTTTTTTTCTATCCCCACTTATTTCTTTTACAAATTTAACTTAAATTTCCAAGATTCTTAAAGCATAGTCTTCTTTGTTTATTTTATGTCAGTTTTTCTGTTTAGACATGGTTTGACTATCTTGTTATCCCATAAAGAAGATCAGATGTTATGTGGAACCAGAGGTTTTTCATCAGCTTTTAATTCAATTATTAAGATGTTTTTTACTTGAGTCTTTGGGCCATGGTTAATGCATACTGACCTGTAGTTCCCAAAGAAAACCCCTGTTCAGGTACAGTGTTCTCCACTTGATTATGTTAATTAGGAATAAAATTCATTTCAGTAAATGAAATTTTTAGAGGGCACAGGCAGTCTGCTTTAGTCTCTATTTCAGATTTTATCAACCTTACATCAAAGGTGCTTATAATAAAAAATTGAGCAGTTCATGTTTTATATGTTTTCTCAGTTTCTATTCACCATCAGAGAGAGGAGCTAAGATCCAAATATAAGCCAAAAATTTCAGTTAAACACTAGGGCCTGTTTGGATGTAGTATACAAAGCCTTAGGCCTTATTATAGACAGTAACACAAAAATCCTTACTGTGATTGACTAGAAATATGAGTGAAGGTTGAGTTAGAGACAACTGAGGAGAAAGAGAGAGAATTCAGGGAAGTGGATGAGTTAGGGATCAGGGGTCTAGGAATCTTTGATCAGAAAACAAGTGTCAGGCCTTCAGAGATCATTAAGTAGGGGCAGGAGCCATAGACAACCAGGAAGTTGCATGTTGCCACATGGCAGGTTAAGAATAAATTGAATATTGTTGTAGCAATGTTCTGGCTTGCTTTTTCCTTCTGTTAACATTGGAGCCTCTGGGCTCTAAAGAGTTGTTGCCTTTTTAGGTGCAATTTCCTTTAGATAAAAGTTGTGGTGTTTCATTGGATGGTTCAGGGTCGAGATCAGTTGGTGGTAGTGGTGTGTTCTTAGAGGGGAAGCACTAGTGTGTTATTGATATCCTGCTAAATATTTACATGTTTCAAGCATTGAATTTTTCTGAGGTGTCTTGAGAGGTTGGTTCCCAGAGTCCCTCTAGTGTAGTTCATTAAGTATTAAATAATCTTTTGGCTCTATTGTTTTGGGATTATCTTGCCCATTTTTGAAATTTGGAAAATAAGAGAGGAAAAAATTTGACCTTATTTAGTTAAATGACTATCATTGGTGTTAATAGGAAAATAGAAGTTTTTTTAAGGGATAACAGGCATCTAAATGAGTACTAGAAATCAGAGAATTTACTTCTGGTGACCATTTAGTCCTATTACCAGAATCCCAGAAGTTCTTGGTATACAGTACCTTAAAATCAATTTTTAAAATATTTTGGGGTGTTTTGGTCCCATTTAAAGTGAGCTCTATTTTAAGCAAAATACCCCTATCAGAAGAAAAGCTGAAAGCTGGGGTTAATGCCAAAATTGAACCCTCATTTTTTTTACTTCAAAGTTAGAGACTATGTTTACTTTCATAATGTCATAGAATAACTTCCCTAACCTCATTGGGAACTATCACCCAACCAGTAGGATAAGAAGTGTATCACCTGGTTGTATTTAGAAACCTGTAATAAGACGGATTCTCAGTGGGTTTAATGGGTAGAATACAGACTTGGGGGCTAGGAGATAGAGTCTACACTAAATATTTGATGTGTGGAGACATCTTGGGTCATTCAATATCACATCTTTTTAAGTAAGCCTTTTCTATTTCATAATTTTGTACTTGTTTAATAATGGATCAGATGATCAGTGTGAATAATCCTGCTTTTCCTAAAACTTTGCCTCTGTTTTGAATCCGTGCCTTCCAATATTGCCACTGCTTTCCTCTGGAGGATTCTTCACCACCTGGCAGTGAAATAAGCAAAATCAAGGAGACAGAGGAAAGTCCTAAGAGTTATAGTTTTGAAGAAGAAAGTCCTGGAGAATATTTACTGGAAGGAGGGAGGTAGCCTCAGTGTGTGTTGATAATTCACCTTGTTAAATAATTTATTAACAAATAATTGTAGGCAAGGCATTTCTTTTCTCATTTCTATGTTTGTGTAATACTGATGCAAGTGGTAGTTTTTCACTTGTGTGACCACCTAAAGCTTTAAAACGGGTGAAGAACCTCTGTCACAAACCAGCTTGTGCCATCGGTTTAATTTCTTCTGACTTGTGTACTGTTATTTTGGTCATGACAGATGAAGTTTAATTAAAATGTTCTTTCTTGAGCACTTTGAATCTTTTTTGAATGCCTTTCCTGTGCTAAGTGTACTTTCCTAAGCAATTGGGAGCTAACGATAAATAGAACATTGTTTTTGCTCTTAAGGAGTTACAGTCTACTGAAGAAGGCAGAGACAAACTCTATGCATAGGTTATTTTGGGAGTACAAAAGAAGGCACACCTCTGCCTGATCTGGGTTGTAAGTCTAGAGTGTGTGGGCAGAGAGGGGCACAACATGAGCAAACACCTAGTAGAAAAATAGCATGGTGGTTGGTTAATGGCAAACAGTTCTATATAGTGTTGGCTTTGGTGATTTCAGTCAGATTTTAAGAATTAGAAATTGAAAAGCTGTGGACTTGAGTTATTTGAAATTTCATCAGTCCTGCTTTTTAAAACTTTGCAAGTCTCTTTTTAGTACAACTGTGTTAATTGTACTTGCTTTTCCTCTGAGCAAGTAATCTTTTTCTAGATGAATCCATCCTGATTTGTGTGGATCATTTTAAAATGTGTGAATGTTTATCTTTTTAATTATCTTCTGTACTTTCTTTTTTCAATATTCATTTTGTGGCTGAGTTGCATATTATTTCTCATATTTGACTTTGTAATGACATACATCATTAGACTCTAATTTTTTCTGGTCTTTGAGTGGCAAAATATTTAGCATATATATATTCTAAGCATGATGGCCATTGTGTTTGCTATCGCTTGAATATCATTTAAATTATTAGGTTTTGGTTTTTGTTATCACTGTAAGTTGGTTGAAAGTTATGAAATAGAAGACACTGCAGGATGAAGGTATACTATTCTGAAACTTTTTAATGAGAAAAATAATTGATGCTTTTTTTCTTATGAGCTATCATTTCCAGGTTGATGGGCAGAAATGCAAAAATAAAATTTCAGTCTAAAAAAATTGCCAATAAACTGCTTTGTAACAAAGAGAAACCATCTCCAGTTTTTTTTCTAAATTTAAGAAATAATTTTAGGAGACACTTTGGGTAACTATAATATAATGGTTGTATTATAATGAAATTTATTATTATAAATAATTAGAAGAAAAATAATAACTTTTAGAAAGTTATTCTTTCCTTTCCAGTTTTAATTGCAGATCTAACTTTGATGATATTTCAAACTGATATTTTAAAGAACAAAAATAATTTGCTGAATTTGCTTTAAAATTCACCTAGTTAAATAAGAAGTAGGATCAGCATTAACATTTTATACATTTGTTTTCATATGACCAAGTGGTGAGATGAAAATTCCATTAACTCAACTATGTGTCTTTGACCCTTAGGGCCCAGTGCTCATGAAAATGTATTTCTATTCCTTTTGAAACTTACTATTTTTTTCTGGAAGACCATCATCTGGTATTACTCATAATTCTTATCTTACTAACATTTGTATTAATGGACCATCATTTTTATGGAGTTAGTACTGTGAGAGAAACAGCTTATAATCAAGTAAAAGTACAAGAATCTGTAGTCTCAGCCACCAGTGAATTGTGACCTTGGAATGACAAGTGAATCATTTACTCTTTGTGGACCTCCATGCCTTCACCTCTAAAATATCATGGTTTTACTTGGTGAGCTCTAAGGACTCCTTTATCCCCCAAATTATGGTTTTGTTTAAAATATGGTCAGAAATCTTAGGAATGACCAAAAGTAATACTTGACATATTTTTTATGTCTACCAAGATACATATTTGAGTTCAAATAGTTTAAAACCAAGAGTTGCTTTTGCAAGAATTACCAGTTTAATATCCTTTCTTTTATACAATTCGAAGCTTATATCTGTCTGTTTCACAGCAGAACAACTGGATAAAAAAATGGATTCAGTCAGTCACGTATTTTATTTGCACGATGACAAGTAATTGTTTTTTGATTATTTCCTTACCTGAATTTGTCAATTAATTATAATCAAAACCAAGATTTTATAAAACAAGTTAATTACTTAAAAGTTTGGAAATTAGTTTTCTTTTTGTAACAGAGATTCTAGGAAAATAATGATGTGTGTTAAAACATATCATGTGACCAGTATTTGTTTCATAGTTATTAACTGGCTGATGTGATCATGTGATTTCATTTATTTTATGCATTTATTTTATCATGCTTGATCCTTTATCTTATAATTTCTTGGTATCTTTGGTTGATACCTTCCTAAAATACTTGTTCTGATACATTAGTTTTAACAATAGTACTGCTTTATTAATTTGTAAATTTAACATCTGATTTTGTCATTTAATATTTAAAAAAATAATAGTTTGTAAATTTCCCCACTTCTATCGAATGCCACAATAAATTTTGCATATAGGTTCCATTCTTAGATGTCAGCAGCAATTCATAATTTTGCCACATGGTGTCGCCTAAATATATTTTTTAATGTGGCTTTAAAAGGAATTTCAATGGTATATAGATTTTCTCTTCTCTATGGCTTACTTATTTTTTTTGGGTTTAGAATCAGTAAAAACTGTGTGAGAAGGTGTACTTCGTCTTAAGCCTATCATGCCTTTATTTCTGCTTCCTTTTTAATATCTAGTGAACAATAATTGCTTATGCTATAACAATATAATTTAATGAATGGATTAGTAGTAAATGGAGATAGGAAAATGGTTTTACTTTAATGAATTTATTCAAGTGATCATCTGCACTTTTAACCACTTTAAAATTATTGTCAATTGCTTCCAGGCCTTTTGGTTAAGATTGAATGTAGTATCTACTCTTATTAGTTAATTTCAGATGTATCATCTATCCTAGAGCAATTCATCCTCTATCCTAGGGTAATAGATCCTCTATCCAAGACCTGATAGTGCATTACCTCCAAGAATGTGCACTTCCCTCTGCGCGTTCAAAACAAAAGAAAACAAAATAAAAAACATTAGCCTGCTAAACTAATTAGAAGTTGTAAATCACCAGAATATTAATAACTGCTTGGATTTTCTTGTTCCTTAAATTTGTAGTATTTGTTAAAGATATATTAGTTACTTGTGGGCCATTATTTATCTCATAGTAAGTGATATTTGAGCCATAAAAATGGCCTGTATATGGATTTTTATATATATGCAACAGTATATTTTAAGAAAATGACTTATTTGGCTAACTAAATGCCTTCCTGCATTGCTTTGACTCAGTAAATATAATCTGTATACCACACTGATAATGATTTCTACTGTAATTATATCTATAACTTTAGGTTAGAAAGTAACATATATAGGAATGCAATCATCAGAAAACATTAATTTGTTGTAATTGTATTGCCTGATAATTTGGTAAGTGTACTCTGAAACCCCTCTTTTGTTGTGTGTTTAAACAGTATAGCTTGATTTTTATACACAAATTAATTCAAGGGATTGACACTTGAATAAATAAAAAAATGTAAACTAAGATGGATAACTCCAGCTTCTTTTATACGGTAGACATCTACGGTGACCTTTACTTCACTTTTTTTTTTTTTTACGCATTTTGATTTTCTTTCATTATGTTTTCTAAGGTAGTTATTACTAGAGATACTTTACTTTTTTTTTTTTTTGCAATCCTGTTTTTGTGTGTGTATTGTTGTAAGACTGCAAGCCCATTAGATCTTAATTTTTTTCTTGTTACATTTGCTTCCACAATACATGTTCCGTTCTGCCTGTTTACTGGCCAGATTATGGGGTAAACAAATAAATTTGCAGCATATGTGCCATATATGTGTATGACTTTTCGTTTCTTCCACTGCTATGTTAATTTTTGTTCCAAGGGTCACCAGATCTTTAATTGTGGGTTTATGAAAGTATTGGATTATTTTCGGCGCAGAATTTATAAGGTTCCAAGTAAGCTATTGTGAATCTTTGGAAAGCAGGTTTAAAATTGTATTCTGCACTGTAAAGTTATAATTTTTATCAAAGGCAAAAAATAAATAATTCAAGCAGGGAAATGTTTACTAATTTAAATGTCTCACCTGTATGTATTATGTGTCTACATATGTTTCCTTGAGAGATCACAAATCCAGTTTCCTTGAGTGATAAAGAATCCCTTGAAAGATTTCTTGGTATGAAATTTAGGTGTATCAAGTAGTATAGAAATAGTGATGATACCAAAGCATTGGTATTATCTTAAGAATACCTTAAGAACTAGAGGAAAAGAGGAGATACTAAGCAAGATAGGATTACTTACCCTATGAAAGCACTCTTTTAGCTTCTGAGGGGGATTTTTAAATATGATGAGATAGCCATGGTTGTTTTCCCTTCTTCATTTCTTAAATTTTTGCCCTATTATTTACTTAGTAGTAGACTTAAGATTTTTAAGTTCTTGTATTGAAATGCACATAGGATATCTGTGCCTCTTCTTTTTGCAATCATCTGCTCATTTATGCATCAGCTTTTTTTGAAATCTCACTTTTCTTGATTTTAAAAGATCTTTACACTTTTATTTATTGTTTATTTATTTTTATTTATTGTAGTTTATGCTACAAGCAAGGAGTTGCTGCATTAGTGAACATGGCTTGGGGAGGGGTATGGACAGGCTTTTTCATCAATCCTCTCAGGCCTCAGAAAGTAGGTTGGTGATGTCAGGTACTCTTTCATTTGAATTGGTAAATAGGGGTATTATTTCATTGTCTTTAGATTTTATCTGAATTTTCAGGTAATGATTTTTATTTTCAGTTCTTTCAATCTGATATTCTATTTTGAGAGTTTTTCTATAACAAGAAAAATTTTTCTAGTTAACTCCCAAATATTTATATTTAGATATGAGGTATGAATAAATTGAAACTAATCCAAATATAATTGCCTTATTTAATTATATTTATTTATTTATCCTGGGATGATCTTTAGATATGTGGTTCATCAGTTCAGGGAGTTTACATACATTCTAAAGCCCTATTATAAAACCCAATTGAGGAAAAGATGGAAAGATGTTCAACTTTCCCTCATCTAAGTTGCTTACTGGGGAGAGATGGCATTGTCTCATATTGATGGAGCATGCTGACCTAAGTAGAATATTAATCTTCCCTCTGTCTTTCTCTGTCTTTATTACTGGTAGTGGATGGGTTATTCACTTTCATCTTTCATCCCTGCCTCATTCCATGAAAGATAATGAGGTGACTTATTAAAAATATGTAAAATACAAAAGGATTCAAATTTTAAGTTGAAGGAATTGAGGCAATGGGAAATGACGAGTAGGTAAATAAAGCCACACAAAACTAAACAATATACTATTGAAGGATGTGTCAATATATGGCAAAACCATAAAGAAAAGCAAGGGAATGATTAACACTTAAAAATTAGGACCATGATTACTTTAAGGGTTAGAAGGAGAAATTAGAGAGGTTGCAAGAAAGACTTCTAAGGTATTGATAATTTTCTATTTCTAAACCTGGGTGCATGTTTTTATTTTTTAAATTATGTAAGCTGTACATCTATATTTTCTACATTCCTCTGTTTATATAACAATTTTGTAATTAAATAAATAAGCTGGCAAGGAATGAAAGGCAGCCAGCCAGCCAAGAGTAAGAGCTTGAATTATTTTGTCAAAACCAGAATTTTGAGTCATTCTACTCTGGAAATTTCTCAAATTAATATAATTCAAGGCAAAATAGAAAAGTTATGTAACATCTAGACCAAATAATTTTATTTTGTTTACACTCTAGCTGGAATGTTTTGTTTGCTTTTAGGCACCAGGGTTTAATTAAACCTTGAAAACTAGAGAGGACTTGGAAACTCTGTAATATGAAGGACAGTGAACAACTGAAGTATTTGGGGCTGTGTAGTCTGTATATACTAATATTTACTGGGGGAATATGATTGCTCTCTTCAGATATTTGAAGAACTGGCACATGGAAGGCTGAGTTTAATATGAAGCTCCAGGGGTTGGAGTTAAGTCTGATAGAGGGAAATTTCAGGGAGATAGATTATGATTTAATATAACCCAGAACCATGTAAGCTTTTAAGCTACTAAAAGCTCTGAATTCCTCAGTTAAAAAAGAAAAAAAACCTTTAATTTTTTTACATTTATTTTAAATCTGTTTATGTTAAATAAATGTAAGGGGGAAGGAAGGATTCTTTACTAGACTATTGTAACTCAGAATTATCTTCCTTAACAACACTTGGAGTATATTAGCTTTGCTAATGTAAGCCCTCTAAAAAATTTGCCTTTTGCCAACTTTGATTTAAGAAAGTTTGTTTTTGGCATCCGTATTCTTCTCATCTGAATAACGATTTTGTTTTTATTATTCATCCCTTTAGGCTTTCCCTTCTCGTTTTGTTAACTGGCAGCTGGCTGATTGTTAATCCTTGTTAATATGTATGTTCATCCAGTAGATACTTATTGAACACTGCTTTGTTTAAAAGTCCTGAGGATCGCTGTAGTGAGTCAGACACAGTTGCTGCCTTCATAGAGTTTTACGTTCTACTGAGGGAGACAGTTACTCAGTTATAGTTCTGATAAACACTCTGAAGTTCAGGTGTTATGAGAAGGTATAATTGGATGACCTGACCTAATCTGAGATGAGAGGGTCAGGAAATAGTATATTGCATTTTAGAAAGAATTTCAGCAAAAGGAAATTCACTACTTTAAATTTAGTGTAGCATATAGACAACATAGAATAAAAGAGCATGATATTTGGAGCCAGATTTCCTGGTTCACATCCCAGCTTTGTTACTCACTTGGAAAAGTCACATTAACCTCTCTGTACTTCAGTTTCTTCATCTGTAAAGTGGGAATGTTAACAGTATTTATCTCATAGGGTAGTTACATGTATTAAATGAGTTAAAATGGTAAAGGGCCTGCAACAGTGCCTTTTGCATATTAAAATGTGCCATATAAGTATTGAAGAATAATATTTATTCAGAAAACAAATCCAAGACACGAGAGTTTCCAATCATTTGTAATAATAAACATTATTAGTAATAATAACAGTTAAGATTGAGCACTTAACTGTATGTTAGGTACTATGCTAAATGCCTTTACAGCATACATTTTTCTGACAGTTCTTTGAGGTAGATATTATTTTAATATCTGCACTTTTTTTTTTAACAAGTGAAGAAAGAGTGAGGCTTCAGTAGATTAAATAATTTGCCTAAGAGGGGCCGGCCTGGTGGCGTAGTGATTAGGTTTGCACGCTCCACTTCGGTGGGGTTCACAGGTTCAGATCCCAGGCACGGACCTACGCACTGCTTATTGAGCCATGCTGTGGCAGGTGTTCCACATATAAAGTAGAGGAAGAGGGGCATGGATGTTAGCCCAGGGCCAGTCTTCCTCAGCAAAAAGAGGAAGACTTGCAACAGATATTAGCTCAGGGCTAATCTTCCTCACCAAAAAAAATATATATATATATTAATAATAATTTGCCCAGGAACCCCAGTTAGCTAAGAGGCTGTGCTCTTAACTGCTATTCTTTGTAACTTCACATGATTCCAATAAAAACTGACCTTTGTCTAATGTTAAACATTGATAACAGACTGTGAAATTGTGGAATATTATTGGCAAGTTATTCTTGTAAAAAGTAAAATATAATGAGACAGGCTTTTGTTTCCTGCTTTACCTCCTTTTCAGAAACAGTTTTATCTTCACCAGTCCTACAAGCCTGTATACCAGACCATGCCAGTGTAGTGTGGACCCAGGACATCTGACAGAATCATAAATGAATTATTCTAAGCTACAAAGATCTTGTGGACATATTTTGTTTACAAGGTAGCTTTGGGACTTTTAAGTTTACTCTAGGATAAGCATTGCCAACTGATGGCAGATGTGTCGAGGTGGGTGGCAGATAATATGTGCTTTTTTCTTCCTTCAGATGCTAGACAATTTCAGAAAGGTGAAGTTTGTGTGTATCTATTTCATGGTCGCTTGTTGCTTGGTATGCTCATTTTGCTCTCTGATTACATTTAAAACATCTCAACACATAATTTAACCATATAATTTATCATTCCAATTATGTCTGATTATGCTTTTTCGTTGTTTCCTTGCTCAGGAACCTACAATGGCTTGCTATTGTAGAATAATCAAGTCCCTCGAACTGTACCTTCTCCTGTTCAGAATGCTCTCTTGTTTGGCCCCATCTTACCTAATCATAGACAGATACCTCTTGCTTTGATCATCATATGAACCTGCCATCCTCCTAATGCTGCTCACTCTGCTTGGAATATTCTTCTACCTACTCTCATCTACTTAATCTCTTATATTAAGCTTTTCTTGGACATGGTAACTGAGAATGACTTGTTCGTTATAATATTACTCAATAATTTAGTAAGTTTTGTATTACTGTTTATTTATTATTATGAAATTTTTGATCCATCAGGATTATAAAGCCAAGGGACTTTGTACATATATGATGTCTCTTATTGTTGTTATGTCCTGCATTATGTAAGTCAGTACTGTCTCCTCCTTTGGTACTCAGAATGTAGTGCATTTCAAATAAGTGAAAGTAATCTACATGCTGTAAGGTTAAAAGATAAAGATTCTGAGGAAAGATAAATTTTGGCCGTGCTTTGAGCAGAAAGAAGAAAAGATTGGAAAAGAAATATCTAAGCTATGGAGTTGGTAGGTACAGATAGAATAATTAAATTATGAATGGTGGTTAACAGGATGATATATATTTATATTTCACTGAAGTAGAAAAGATCGGTATACGATTTTTAAAATCCTGCTGAAACGAGTATTTCACAACAGAGAAACCCTTGACATACAGACTGAATCATGTGGATTATTTTATACTGAATATGTATATATTATATATGTGTGTGTATATGTATATAAATGAAATTTGGATAGTGGAAAAACAGGAGATTATGGTTGTAGTAGGATAGAATATAATGGATCATATTATGTACAATTTTATAATTTTATTGACCATTATGATAGCTTCTTAAGTTCATCACATAAACTACAGTTATATTTAGTGCCATCTATAACATTTAAGGCTTCTCAAATGGAAAATAATTGGCAATATTATTTTTATTGTATGTTATTTCTAAACTTAGTTTTCACTAGCATTGCATTTCTTCTTCATTCTTCTACACAGGTATAGACTGAGAAGATGGCGTTCTTCCTTTTAGTTTAGTTTTCTAAAGGCAGGGAAAGCACGGAAAATTCAGGATGCTAAGATAATAGTCTTATTTGGAATATACTGGAATCCTGTGTATTCACTTATTTTCTGTTTTCAAAAAAAGGCGTAGCAGTATGAAATATTTGAAAATCTGAAAAATAGTTTTTCATCTTTAATACCAGTTACTTTAAAATTTATTTGGAATTCTTCTTTGAACTGAAAACCAGTAAAATCTTCTTGAAAGATACAGAATGTGCTTATACAATTAGTTTTAAGTGACCTTTAAAACTTTTCATCACATCTTTATAGAAAATTCATGTATCTACTAATGTTATCTCTTAATGAATAAAATGAAAATTAGTGTCCTAATTAGTGGAATTTTACCAATTTATCTTTCTTTTGACTCTTATTCCTATATAACAGAAGACTAAAAATCACACATCTAATGATTCCAGTTTTATAGAAAACAAGATCCTGTCTCTCATCTTTGAAGTTTAATGTATCCTGTTCTTATTCTTGACTTTTCAAGATGCCTGTTCTTTTCCCTAGTCTCTTTCTTGTGTCTTGATTACTGAATAATCCCTTGTGAAATAATTTCTCAGAATATATTTATTAATAATCAGTGCTTTTTTCTTTTTATTTCTTGTGAGGAAGATCAGTCCTGAGCTAACATCCATGCTAATCCTCCTCTTTTTGCTGAGGAAGATTGGCCCTGAGCTAACATCCGTGCCTATCTTCCTCTGCTTTATATAGGACACCGCCATAGCGTGGCTTGACAAGCAGTGTGTTGGTGCGCGCCTGGGATCCGAACCTTCGAACCCCGGGCCGCCGCAGCAGAGCGCACGCACTTAAGCGCTTGCGCCACCGGGCCGGCCCCAGTCAGTGCTTTTTTAAAGGAATGACACTAATAAATGGAAAATTAAACTGGACTAAAGCACCGGTAGTAACCTTGTATTTGACATTAAATTGAGATTCCACTGATATTTTTTACTTTTGTTTTGAGGATCATCACCATCTTTTCTATATATTCACGAAAATGAGATTGTCCTATATCGATAATTTAAGTCCCAGCATTTTTTCCTGTTAAACTTGATTTCATTCAAATTAAAGATGAACAAAAAGCTAATTCTAAAAACTCCAGGAGGTAGTATGTAAAGGCATTATGGAGAGAAGACTGGTTCCATATTTAATAGTAATCCCATTTAGCATCTCTACTGAAAAATCACCATTATAGTTTTTAAATTACTCTAAATCATTTTTATATGTTATCCTGTTTTGATAATAACTTTATTATAATCAGTGATGTTTTTTATCATAAATGATCAGCTTATCATTTATATATATCACTATGGTAGCTGTTGTAATTCCCCCTTTTTTTAACTTTTTAAGTTATTACATTACATACAAACAGAAAAGTGCATAAATCATGAGTGTAGGCTTTGTAAATTACCACAGAGGGACCACATCTGTGTAACCACCAGGTGAATACATAAAATATCAACACCCCCGAGGGCCTTTTTGTTCCTTACACTCAGTACTAGCCTTTCCCTTCCCAAAGGAAACCACCCTTCTGACTTCTGTTTTTTGAAATTTATACAACATTTTCTAGATTTTTGTCTGGCTTCTTTCAACATTATGTTTATAGGATTGGCCCATGTTGTTGCATGTAGCAGTACTGTTCATTCACTCTCATTGATGTTAAGTATCCCATCGAAATGATATAATGTATTTGCTGTTTCTGTTGATAGAAATTTGAGGTTCTTTTAGTTTGGGCGCTTCAAATAATGATGCTATGAAGGTTCTCGTACATGTTTTTTTGGGTGTTCATTTGCCTGCATTTCTGTTGAATACATAGTAGTAAAAGTGGTGGGTCATATTTTTAAAAACTTTAGTAGATAGTGCCAAACAGTTTTCCAAAGTAATTATACCAATTTACACTTTACTAGCAGTATATAGGCCTCAGTTGTTCTACATTCCTGCCAACACTTGTGTGTTATCAGTCTTTTTAAATTTTTAACATTATGGTTAGTATATGTTGCAATCTCATTGAGATTATAACTTTTATATCACTGTTTACTAATGATGTTGAACATCTTTGAATAGGGTTATAGGGCATTAAGATATCCTCTTGATGAAATCTCATTTTAAGTCTCTTGTCCCTTTATTGTATTGTCTGTTTTTTTCTTTATTACTTAAGATACAAGCCCTCTGTTGGATATATAGTTTCCAAATACCTTTTCCTTTGTGTGGCTTACCTTTCTACCATCTTCATGATACACTTTGAAAAAAACAGAAGTTCTTAATTGTAGTATAGTTCAATTTATCAATCTTTTGAAGTTAGTACTGTTTGTGTCCTGCTTAAGAAATCTTTGCTTACCTCAAGGTCATGAAATATTCTCCTGTATTACCTTTTAGAAACTTTTTTTATCTTTTAAATTTAGTGAAGTTGTGAAGTATGTGTCAAAGCTTTTTTTTCCTACCCCAAGTATGGATAATCATTTACCTAGCACCGTTTATTGAAAAGACTGGCCTTTTCCCGTGGCTCTGCAGTGCTGCTTTTAGTATAAATCAAGTATGTATGTATATGCGTGTGTGTACACATATGCACACCTACATACATATGCATATGTACACGCCTTATTCTGGATTTTCTTTCTATTCTATTGATCTGTTTTACTACATTGTCTTAATTACATAACTTTATGAAAAATCTTAATATTTGGTAGAGAATATCTTTCCACTTTTTTTTCTTTTTCACAATTATCTTGGCTCTTCTTAGCCCTTATATTTCCATATGAATTTTAGAATCAGTTTGTACATTTATACCAAAAAATATCCTACTGGGAATTTGATTGGAGTTGAATTGAATCTGTAGATCAATTTGCTAAGAAATAACATATTGATAGTATTGGGCCTTCTGATCCATCAACATTGTAGATCTCTCCATTTATTTAGGCTTTCTTTAATTTCTCTAAACATTCAGTAGTTTACTATGTAAATATTTCTTCCAACTTTCATTAGATTTATTTGTAGGTAATTAGTGTTTTTCAATGCCATTGTAAAAGGTGCCTTTTAATTCCAATTTCTAATTGTTCCTGTTTATATAAATATGATTTACTTTTTTATATATTGAATAAAACTACTTATTTGATTCTAATGGTTTGACTCATTTAAATTTTCTACATACACAGTCATGTCAACTGCAAATAATGAGCTTTTTTCTTCCTTTCTATCCTTATACTTTTCTTTTTTCTCTTGCCTTATTGCACTGGCTAGAACCGCTTGTCCAGCATTGAATACAAATGATGATAGAAGGCATCCTTGTAAACTTTCAATATTTCTCCATTAAGGTATGATGTTTGTTGTAGCTTTTATTGTAGAAGCTCATTATCATATTAAGGATATTCCCTTCTATTCATAGTTTGCTAAGAGTTTTTATCACGAATGTGTGATGAATTTTATCAACTGCTTTTCTGCATCTATTTAGATAATTATATCATTTTGTGTCTTACTTTTTAATATGGTAAATTGCACTGGTTGATGTTTGAATGTGACATGAACCTCGTTTTTTTGAAATAAACCCAATTTGGTCGTGGTATATTATTATTTTTATGTATTGCTAAATTTGGTTTTTGATATTTTCTTTAGGATTTTTACATCTGTGTTCATTAGTGAGATTGACCCATACTTTTCCTCATAAAAATAGTTGGGAAGTTTTTTCTCTTTTACTGTACTATGGAAGTGTTTGTATAAGATTGGTGTTATATATTTTTTGAATATGTGGACTATCATTTAAAAAGCCATCTTAGAGTTTTCAGCTTTTCTTTTAGTACAATATATGGATTTTCAGGCTACAAATTTTCCTTTTAAGTATGGTTATAGCTAACACATACATTTTGATGTATTTTATTTTTATCATTTATTTCAAAATATTTTGTGTTTTCATATCTTGAATATGAGTGTACATTTCTGAACATATGGAGATTTATATAGTTATATTTTTGTTTTTTATTTTACTATGACCGGAAAGTATGTTATGTATCATTTCAGTCCTTTGTTTTTTAATGACCAATTAAAGTAAATATTTCATGCCTGCTTAAAAAGAATGTGTTTGCAGTTGTTAACTGTAGTTTATTAGTTTGCTATTATTGCTGTGGCAAAGTACCACAATCTGGATGACTTAAGCAACAGAAATTTATTCTTCCACGGTTCTGGAGGCTAGAAGTCAGAAATCAAGGTGTTGGCAAGGCCATGCTCCTCATGAAACTGGTAGGAGAGAATTTACTTGCCTCTTGTAGCTTCTAGTGTTTGCCAGCAATCCCTGAGTTCATTGGCTTGTAGATACATTACTCCAATCTCTGCCTCTATTGTAACGTGGTCATCTTCTCCCTATGTGTATCCGTGTCTTAACATGGTATTCTCCTCTCTGTATTTCTCTACTCTTATAAGGATACCAGTCAGATTAGATTAAGGGTCCACCCTACTCCAGTATGACCTCATTTTAACTAATTACATTTGGAATGACTCTGTTTCCAAATAAGGTCGCATTCTGAGGTACTAGGGATTAGGACTTCAACATATCTTTTTGGGGCACACAATTCAACTCATAACAAATATATATACAGATATATATATATATATGTATATCTCAATTAGGTCAAGTTTGTTAATCATATTTAAATTTCTTTATCTTTCATGATTTTTGGTCTGCTTATTCTGTTACTTACTAAGAGGGTTATGAAAATCACCCACCATGATTTTAGATTTATCTTTTCCTCCTTTTGGTTCTGTCACTCTTTGCTTTCATATATACTTTGAGGTTATGTATTAGATGCATAGAAATCTAGAATTGTTATATTTTTCTGGTGAAGTGTACCTTTTATCATTATACTGTGTCATTCTATCTCTATCATGCTTTTCTGCCTTAAAGTGGACTTTCTCTGATATTGACATAGACTTACAAGCTTTCTTTTGGTTAGAGTTTGCCTTTTATATATTTTTTCCATTTTTTACCTTTTATTTTTCCTGTATCTTAGCCTTAAGATGAGCCCAATATAGCGTTAGGTTTTGTTGTTGTTGTTGCTGTTTGTTTTTGTTGACAGTGTATCCATTGAGTGTTTGGTCAGCTTGCATTTAATGTATTTATTGATATGCTTGGAATTAAGTCACTCATCTTGCATTTGCTTACTATTCCTTGTTCTATTTTCCTTTTCTCACCTTCTTTTAGGTAACTTTTTTTTTTTTTTGCTGAGGAAGAGTCCCCCTGAGCTAACATCTGTTGCCAATCTTCCTCTTTTTGCTTGAGGAAGATTTGCCCTGAGCTAACAGCTGTGCCAGCCTTCCTCTATTTTGTATGTGGGTCGCCGCCACAGCATGGCTGCTGATGAGTAGTGTAGGTCTGCACCTGGGAACTGAACTTGGGCCGCCAAAGCAGAGCACGCTGAGCTTAACCACTCAGCCATGGGGCCGGCCCTAGATAATTTTTTTTGCCCTTTTTATTCTCTTTATTCTAGCTGTATTAGTCATAGAGTCTTTACTGTCCTTTTAGTGATTACCCTAAGGAGTCCAACATGCATTCTTAATTTATTAAAGTCTAATATTAGTGCTTTTATCACATTCCAGACAACGCATTGACCTTGGTATACTTGAACTTATTTTCTTTCTTCTAATTTATATGGTATCTTGTTATTTCCCTATGTTTTAAACCTATATATTTTAACCCCTACATACCTAATTATAATAGTTTTTGGTTAATATCCATTTGTATTCATTTACTATTTATATATTTATCATTTCCTTTGCTCTTCATTTCCTGCTACATCTCCAATCTTCCACTAGGGTTGTTTCTTTATTCTGCCCAAAGAACATTCATTTGTATTTCCTTTGGTGTGGATATGCTTATGACAAATTACCTCAGTTTTGTTTGCCTGAATATTCTTTAATTCACCTGCCTTTTGAAAGGGTATTTTTACTAGATCAGCACTTATTTTCCTTTAGCCTTTTGAAGTTATAATTCCACTCACTGTCTTTTGGATTCCATTATTTCTGTTGAGAAGTCAGCTATAATTTAGCTCCTTTTTTCCCTTCTGTCTACTTTTAAAATTTTCTCTTTATCTGTGATTTTCAGAAGTGTTACTATTATGGACTTATGTGTAGTTTTCTTAGTTTTTATCTTAATTGAGACTTCACCACTTTAAAATCTATGGATCAATGTTTTTCACTTCTTTTAGAAAGTTCTAAGTTATTCTGTTCTCAAATATTGCTTTTGTCCCATTTTCTCTCTCCTTTTTAAATGGTACTCCAGTTACACGTTAGACCTCTTTAGTGTGTCCCATATATCTATTATGTTCTTTCTGTATTTTCCATTCTTTTGTATGTTCAGTCTGCATATTTTCTTCAGACTTATCTTTTTTCATCTGTGTCTAACATGCTAATAAAACCATTCATTTGGATTTATTTCTCAGTTCTAGAATTTTATTTGATTCTTTTTTATGATTTCCATTTTTCCTCCAGAATTTTCAGTCTTATCTTTTATTTCCTTGAGTATATTAGGCGTAGTTATTTTAACATCCAGGTCTAAAATTTTTATCTAAATTTCCTGTTGATCTCTTACTGTTGACTGTTGGTTCTGTTGGTTTTAGGTCACATTGTTTCATCTCTTTGTATGACTGGTTATTTTTGATTGAATGCCAGATATTGTATAGGAAAAAATGTAGAGGTAATTTGAAAGCTAACATGCTGTTATCTTTATTCAGAGAGGATTTATTTTTTGCTTCAGAATGGTGGCCAAGGGACTGGAAATCCCAGAATGCCTTAATCCAGGCAGGGATTGAGAAGATTTGAAGTTGAACTTAGTCTCCATTATATTTGGCCTACTTCTAGTTCAGTTTTACTCAAGGTTTCAGGCATGCCTCATCAGTAGCTCCTCAGCTCCAGTGTTTGTCCTCCTATCCTCTGAGCTTGATCTGTCTCTTGTCATCTTCCCTTGCCTCTCAGATCCCTCTTCAGAATTGGCCAGTCTTCATAGGGGAAACGAACCTCCAAAAGATATGCACACCTCTTTGGGTTTCCTTCTTTTCTAAGGTCGTCGTCCCATAATTCTTCACTATCTTGGTCATTCTCAATGCTTTCAGATAAATATTTTTGCTTTTAATAATTATCTACATTTTCTATTTCTCACCAGAAGGGTTGATTAAAGTTAGCTATTTTATCATGTAAAAATCAGGAACTGTTGTGACTATTTTTTTCTACTGAGTTGTATAATCTTTAAGATGCCTATTTAAAAATGTATGGTTTCATATGGGTCATCAAACATTTTTCATTTGGTCATACTTTTATGCACAGTTTCTTAGCATAGAGTTGAGTGTACATCCCTGCCAGCAAGCTTTAAGGCATATATAGAGATAACCACTAAAATGGATGGATATCCAAAGTTGTACTACATATGGTTAAATTAGGCTTCGAGTAGATAAAAGTTTAGCTGCTAATAAATAAGCAAAATGTTTTTTAAGCTTAGTATTATTTTGGCCATCTATTTCTTTTTAAGACAGAAGGACAGGATATTGATATTTTTCAAATTCACTTAGATTCTTTGGCTATACACTTATCAGAAATTGGGCCATCGCATTTGTTTTTACAATTCTTTATTTTTTTAGTAGAGTAGTACTTCTAGGAAAAGCCAACTAATAAGAACTTAATTTGTATAGAAAGATATGATTTTTTCTGATAATGTATTAACTCATTTTCATTCAAATATCAAAATACTTTTCTCTTTGTTCATCTTTCAGAACTTCAGTAATGATAGCTATTTGTCACTTTTTTCTTTTTCTCTAAATTTATTTTCCTATTATTGATCAAAAGGTTTTTAACTAAAGGTGTCAAGGATTCCATGCACTTCCAAGATAGGGATAACATTAATCTAAAGACTCAATTCTTTTCTGTCTTCACTGCTTACAGACAGGGAACACAGTCTCTTCAGCCTGGACCTATGTAGAAGAATTTGGAGAAAATAAACAGGTAAGAAAATGTCTCTTAGGAATATTAAGTAATATATTTAGTTTTCAGAAAGCCAGTTATAAATTATTTTTCATATGGTTATGAGAAGCAATATTTAAAATTGTCCAATGAAACCTTGTAAAATATTTTGATTATTACAGCTTTGTTAATTATAGACTCATTAACCAATGTTTTAAAAAGTTAAACTGGTTTCCTTATTTCTGATCTTCTCAGAACTTTTCATATGCTAGTGTACATTGTGAACCACCAAGATGGTAAACAGTATTTTAAAGTTAGATGTAGTTGGAGTATGTTATATGTAGATTATCCAGCATTTCTCAAATTTATCTGAAAATAGAATGGTAATTTCTTTTCAAACTTATTAAACCAAAAATATTATTGATACAATTTAGAATAAAAGTTATGTGTACTAGGATTTACTGTTTAGTTTTTCCAACATGGTAGTGAGGACAAATTTTAGTGGAAAGTTAAAGGTAGTTTATAGTTTGAGTAAAGAATATTACTATGCAAACTCCTTTTTTACATGTAGAGGCAAAAGGAATGTTGTAGTTCCCTGGATAACAATCCATGTACTAGTTCTGTGTTCTTGAGTAAGTTACTTCACCTTTCTGTGCCTCAATTTCCTCATTGTTAAAGAGGAGAAAGTAATAGTACTTATCTTGTAGGGCTGTTATAAAGATTAAATAGTGCTGATCTTGTATAGTTATTTTTGGCACTTAGTAAGTGCTCAATAAATATTAGCTGTTATTAATATATCTCATACTTCAGATACAAAGAAATACATATATTATGCTTGAGATTTATAACTTTATTTTCATAGATCTTATTTCATAGATCTTAATCTTGGCATAAATATTCAGATTTGTGATGCTAGTCTCAGAACTACCTTTTCCCACAAGTTTTTAAAGGTCAAATTTTGAATTCTGAGGACTGATTTTACTGATAGAAATGAAACTTGAAAAGTTTCATTCAAAAGATAGCAACTTTTCTAAGGCTATCTTTTCTATCTTTTCTATCTTTTCTAAGGCTTTTATCTTCTCTTTTGCCCAGATAGTTTTTCTAGTGAGCTACAAGTTTTGAGCTATCCTGAAGCCTAGGTTGCTGCAGCTCAGATAATAATTTAACCTCTTATAGGCTGCTGTTCTGTTACTCTCTTTTTGAATGGTTTAGAAACTAGCATTAAAAGGAATTTGAAATAATTAATCTCAATACAAAGGTAGCAAACTGGAAGCTGTAAATATGGGTTGTTGGGTCTCTTTAGTTTTTTGAAAGGAAAGCAACTAGGCTTACTTTCAGTACAAATAGCTAGATACCTATTGTTTTCCATTTGGTGCTTTTTGAGTTCTTTTTTTTTTGTTACATCTTGGCTTCTGTAGGCATTTGAGTTTGTGATCGCTGTGTTTAACGTGTTTCAAAACTTCTGTTTTGTTTTTAACGTTTTCTTATTTTACATATTATCCCCATTAAAAGTTCTTCCCAAACTGATTTGCAGAGTTGTTCAGTGAAATAACTGCTTCTAAGGTCAAAGAAGTTTGGGAAAAAGTATACTATATACTCTTTTGGAAAACCATAATGCATGTTAGCATACTGAATAATGGTAGTAGCAACCTGTTTAACTGTTAAACCCATCTTTCCAAAGTTTTTAGCTAAAGGATTCTTATTTCGAGGTGCTTGAATTGTATGGGATGTAGTTTGGGAAACACTGAAACTAAACCAAAGAAACACTTGGGTTTTGTTTATAACTTTATTGAGGTATAATTGAAATACAATAAAATGTACATATTTAAAGTGTACACTTTGGTCAGTTTTGATTTTTGTATACATCTGTGAAATGACACCACAATCAAGAAAACAAACATTTCCATCACTCCTAATGTAATTCATTCCTCCTCCTACCCTCTTTCCCAGGCAACCACTGATCTGATTGCTGTCACTATAGATGAGTTTGCATTTTCTAGAATTTCACACTCTTGTTTTTGAAGGTTTGAATTATAATCTTTAGATAATTTAGAATAAATAGCTGTAATTTATTACATATATCTGACAGATTATATGTTTATCATAATTATTAAACATTATCAAAGTTTCACAGTAAGAATTTAAAACCCAAATCACTCATTCAAAATTATATGGGAGGGGGCCTGCCCCATGGCTTAGTGGTTAAGTGCACGTGCTCTGCTACTGGCGGCCCTGGTTTGGATCCTGGGTGCGCACCGAGGCACTGCTTCTCCAGCCATGCTGAGGCCGCGTCCCACATACAGCAACTAGAAGGATGTGCAACTATGACATACAACTATCTACTGGGGCTTTGGAGAGAAAAAGGGGAAAAAAAGGAGGAGGATTGGCAATAGATGTGAGCTCAGCGCCGGTCTTCCTCAGCAAAAAGAGGAGGATTGGCATGGATGTTAGCTCAGGGCTGATCTTCCTCATGAAAAAAAACAAAAATTATATGGGAAAATGTATGGTAAATTAAATAATTTAGTTAAAAACAAAAGCAGATGATTTTTCCCCCAAAATTGAATCTGAAAAATATCATTACTTTAATAAAAAGAGACCCAACCAACTAGAACTTTATAAGGAAGCAGTTACAGACAATAACTTTCTTTCTTATCCAGCTATACATTACTAACATTAGCATACTCAAAGCCTTTTAAAAATCATCTTAAAACAGAAATACTGACCTAAACTACTATGTGAGCTAGTCTTAGAAAAAAAAATTGGTACTTCATGTCTACTTCTTGCCCTTTGCTGACAGTTGCCTGATAGGAAAAATTAAGTAGAGGATAAAAGTACCTTTTTTTTTTTGGGTCAAAATTTAATTTTAATAGAGAAAGTAAATGAGGCAAAAATGCCAGTAAATTTGATAATACTAATGTGTTCCAGCTAAAAGTGTCACTTAAAAATTTCTAGTTAATGATTTTTAAATGTTTCATAGGTTATAAGTTGCTTAATAATTAGCAATTCTGAAAATTCTTTCCTCTACTTTGCAATTAGCTCTTGATTTTCTGTACTAGGATGGAAAGTATAAAATAATAAATTATGTTATTTATATTCTAATATGGATGATTTTTTTTTATCTCTTTGAACTTAGTCATATTTTATGTTCTAGGATTATAGAGTGCTATCAAAAAAATTTGTTTTGCTGATAAAGATCAGTGGTTCAGTGAAAGAAAGTTATTGAGTTATTTCAGTTACAGCTATTTGAATGTTAGAAATTGAAATAATAGAATGGTGAAATGAAGATAAATTTTCAAAAATTTTAATAAAGATTCCATAGAAATCGAAATAATGCTTAAAGTGTGTATTAAAGGTATGATAAATGTATTTCATAGATTAGAATCTCAGGTCCTTTACCCTCATACATTGTTGTTTGGGAGTGTAAAATGGTATAGCTGCCTTGGAAAATAGTTGGCAGTACCTCAAGAAGTTAAACATAGAGTTATCATATGACCCAGCAATTCCATTCCTAGGTATTTACTCAAGAGAATTGAAAACATATGTCCACATGAAATCTTGTGCACATTAGTCCTTAGCAGCATTATCCATAATATCTAAGAGGTGGAAACAACCTAAATGTCTGTTGATTGATGAATGGATAAACAAAATGTGGTAGATCCATACAATGGATATAATAAAAAGGAATGAAATTCTGATATGTACTACAACATGGATGAACCTTGAAAACATTATGCTAAGAAGCCAGTTAAAAACAGACTACATAAGTTGTATGATTCCATTTATACGAAAAATCTAGAATAGGCAAATATACAGAAACAGAAAAAATTAGTGGTTGCTGGGGCTGGGGGAGAAGGAATGGAGAGTGACTGCTAATAGGTACAGAGTTTCTGTTTAGAGCACTGGCTGAAAATGTTCTGGATAGGGGTGTTGGTTTCACAGGCTTTGTGACTATATTAAAAAACACTAAATTGTATACTTAAAAAGGGTGCATTGAAAAGAGGGGATGGAGGGTTCAGCCTGTGGCCTAGTGGTTAAGTTTGGTATGCTCCACTTTGGCAGCCTGAGTTCGGTTCCCAGGCACGGACATACACCATGTGTCGGCGGCCATGCTGTGGTGGTGACCCAGATACAAAATAGAGGAAGATTGGCACAGATGTTAGCTCAGTGCGAATCTTCCTCAGCAAAAAAAAAAAGGTGGATGGATGTGAAGATAGAACTCACATAGCTAAAGAAGAAAAAAGCCCATTTTGAGGAATGTAGTATTTAATGGAAAATTAGTTCAAGGAGTGTCTGGTCAGAAAGAAACTAAAAGAAAAAGATAGCCAAAGTTAGTATGAGAAGACACTTTCAATGAACTCACTTTAAAGTCTCTATTAAGGGTTTCCTCCCTCTTTATGTGAAGCAGAAAAGCAGCTAGAGAATCTGTGGTGTTTGGTCAAGATGTGTAAGTGGATTAGGCACAAAAAAATTATGCAAATAGAGTAAACCAGTATATACCCATTACTTAGATTTTCACGGAGAAACATAGTGGTGGTGTTCATCTCTTGTGTTGGACAGAGAAAGGTAGTAACCAAATTATAATTACTACAGAAGCAGGCCTGACAAGCAGGTGGTGAATATGCTGCCAGTCTCTGCACTTGCTCCCGGGTCCAATGTGATGCAACAGTTATTACTCACTTTCCTACTTATTCAGACACAGCTTCAGAATCCTTTGGAATCCAGGGTCCTTTTAGCTATGTCTGCTTGATTAGAATTGGCACTTAAGGTTAAGCCTATTTGCTAGTCATATAGATTAAAGTTATTCTACAAAATGTTTGTATTCATTCAAGATATAAATGTGAAATTGCAGAGGATTTGATCAAAATGCTTTCTCTAATAATTCATTATATTCGAGCAAGTTATTCTCATGCCTTTTTTTTTTTTTTAAAAAAGGGCCTTTTCTTCAAATGAAATATTACAAAGGTTAACATATAAAGCAAGAGAATGCAGAGCTGCGTGAGTTGAAATGGGAGGTGTGAGGTGGGTAGGTGCAAGCAGAAGCCAGGTAGCTTAGAGCACCGTCTACTTGATTTCTGTCACCCTGCTCACAACAACCTCTTGAGACACTTTCTCTCAGCCCAATTTTGAGAAGATTGCCAGAGTGAAAAAGCTTGATAAAGTGGAAATAACACTTTCCTAGGAATTAGAAGGCCTAATTTTTAACTTATTCTTTCTCTATTTAACTGTGGGAGTATGGAAGAGTCACTAATCAATCATCTTTTGTCTGTGTCATTCTTCAGCAAAAGAAGTGGTTTGAATTAGAGACTTCTGAGGACTTAACTTATTCCTGGTTTATGATTTTGAATTAGAGAATTTGATTAGTCAAAAACGTTATTAATATCAATGATAAAAAGATAAAACCAATAAAAATGAGCAAAAGGCTTGAATGGATACTTTACTAATGAAGATGTTCAAATGGGCACTAAACACATTATTAGTCATAAGGGAAATCCAAATTAAAACCCAAATGAGAGGGCCAGCACAGTGGTTAAGTTCACGAGCTCTGCTTCAGCAGCCAGGGGTTTGCGGGTTCAGATCCTGGGCGCTGACCTGCACACTGCTGGCTCATCCATCTCTGCTGTGGTGGCGTCCCATATACAAAGTAGAGGAAGACTGGCATGGATGTTAGCTCAGGGACAGTCTTCCTTACCCAACAAACAAAAAAACCCAAATGAGATACCATTTCACATCGCTGGAATAGTTATGATTAAAAACACTGGCAATACCAAGTGTTGGTGAGGATGAGGAAGACTCTGGAGCTCTCATATGTAAAATGGTCACATTGGAGCACGTTCAGCAGTATCTGTCTGCCTTATGACACAGCAGTTCCACTCCTAGTTATTTACCCAAAAGAAATGAGAACATGTATCCACAAAAAGACTTGTATAAGAATGTTCATAACAGCTTTTTCATAATAGTCAAAATTTAAAAACACTACAGATAACTATCAACAGGTGAATGGATAAAGAAGTTATGTATATTCATATAATGGAACACTAAACAGTAAAATGGAACCAACTATTGATATACACAACATGAATGAATCTTAGAAATCATATTGACAGAAGGTACACATAAAAATACTTTAAAAAATACATTTTATAAGAAGTCCAACAACAGGCAAAACTGAGCTGTAGTGATAGAAATCAGAAAGTGGTTGCCTCCAACAGAAGGGCTATTGACTGGAAAGGAACACAGGGAACTTCTGGATTGATGGCTATGTTTTATGTCTTGTTTTGGCTGTTGGTTACATGGGTTTGTACAATTATAGAACTCATTGAAATGAACACATAGGATGTATGCATTTTATTGTATGTAAATTGTACCTCAATTTAACAAGTGTTAATACAGTTAAATAGTTCTCAGTGTAAAACTTCAATTCTGAAATTGGCTCTGTATCATAGCCTTAAGAAGGGGAAAGGGGAATACAGATCCCAGTCTGAGGCAGAAACAGTAGGATTGAAGAGCTAAGGATGTTCATTGGGAAGAAAAGCCAGGGGTGGGCAAGTAAGAATATGCTAGGAATTTTAACTCATTTATTAATTTGTTATTTCATAAAAATCAGTGATGCTTTCTGACTTTTATTGTCTATGATATATAAATTGTATGTTAGATCTAAGGAAAACAGATTCATCTAGGTTTATCCCACTAGTAATTATCTTAAGTTTGATATGTACTGTATTTACTAATCACCCAGATGCTTTTCTGAATATATTTAGATTCTTAGATTGTAATAAAATTTATTTTTGAAATGCTTGTAAATTCTTATAAACATCTGAAGCTTTTCATTTTCTAACCTTTGTAGTATTTGGGAGAAATTTTTTTTCTCTTGATTTATCTTGTATGAATAAAATCATCAAACTCAGCTTTTAATTTTGTATTTATTTAGTCTCCTTAAAAATGTGAGAATACGGGGCCGGCCCCATGGCTTAGCAGTTAAGTGCGCGTGCTCCGCTACTGGAGGCCCGGGTTCGGATCCTGGGCACGCACCGACGCACTGCTTCTCTGGCCATGTTGAGGCGGCTTCCCCACATACAGCAACTAGAGGGATGTGCAACCATGACATACAACTATTCTCTGGGGCTTTGGGGAGAAAAGGGGGAAAAAAAAGGAGGAAGATTGGCAATAGATGTTAGCTCAGGGCCAGTCTTCCTCACAAAAAAATAAATAAATAAAAATGTGAGAATACAACAGTGTATTCTATTTTTAAATTTAAAGTTTACAGTAGGGGACTAGTGGAAATGCAAATTTTCTGACCTAAGCCCTATGCCAATAGCCAATTGTCTGGCTATCTTCTTTGTGAAATCTTCCCCTGAAGAAATCTGCTCTGTCCACATTTCATGACTAGGCTGCATTTGCTCTTGAATGGATATGAACCCAAAGTGAGAGTGATTTCTCTGAAAACTGCATTTTCCCACCTACAGAAGTGTAATGATTTAAAGGTCTGCTCTTCTAAATCATGTTGTCTATGACCACATTGTTAAAATTTGAAAGAACTAGTTGTATTATAGATACACGTGGCTAATAAGGAATTGACTGTACTTGTGTAATAATTTTTAGGAGAAGAGAATCAAAACTTTTCTTTTAAGCAATTATTTGAATTATAGGAGCACTAAAGTTTCTATTTATATTCGCTACCATAACCCTTCAGGCAAAGTAAATCCTTTAAGAGAAAAAAAAAGTTGTGTGATACCTGGAGTTATCCTACCCTGGATATTAGAAAAGTAAATGGTATCAAAGTAATTCCTTATCCAATGTCAAAATACTGAAAATATTTTGAACTGGATGCTTTAAATGTCTTCTTGGAACAAACTGCTTTTATTGATCTTATGGGGCCATAATAAAAATAAAAAGGTTATAAAATTGTTCTAATTACAGTTTTACAATGCTAGAAATTAAACCTATATTTAACTGATTTTTATGTTTTCCATTTTTTTCTTAACTAGGTCCTTTCTGATGTTGCTTGAGCTTATTCTCCTGCAGTTGATCTCATTCGTGTTGGCTAAATATTAAGTCCCATGACAACATTAAGTTAATGCTCATGTTAGGCTTCATTTATAGTATCAGAAAAATATAGAAAAAGTGTTACCTGTACACTAGATGACCTAATTCCTTTTCTTCCATTTCTAGAAACACCATAACTTGTATAAATAATCATTTTATAGTCATTGTCACACCCTTGGCTTATTCTACACTAAAGAACATAGTTGAGTTTTTGGAAAGTACAGGATTTACAAATTTGGTCTTTAATATTCACACAGATCTATAAAGATTACAATTAACAAAGCAGGAAATTATTGGTGCCTAATATGAATGTTTATTGTGGAATAGTAATATTTTAAATGTAAGTGGTTTAAAAAATAATTTGGTTTAATTTTGGGATTTTTCGGTACTATAAGTTTATAATGGTTTCTTGAAGTTTATTTTGTAAAGATGATTCATTTTACTGTTTTATGGTACCAGTAGGACTCTAATGCTAAGTTGGTGTGTTGAGTTTTATAAATGTTTGTATTCGTATTTAAATAATGAAATATTGGACAGTTAGTTTTTGCAGTCCAGGGGTGAATGTTTCTGCTGGCTTGATTTTGATGCCTAATAGTTTCAAAAAAAGAAGCAAATATGAATTCACTGTTTTTTATCTTTTCTTCATGGACTACCCTTTAGCATCAGAAACAAATTGAAAAGGAGCTTCATTGTGAAGCAAGAGAAATCAGAGGTTTGCTTTTTCTATGATCAAAAAAAGACACAAAACATTTTAATAGGTACCCAAGAAATAGATATCCAAGAATGCATTCTAGTAAGATCTCTGAAGCATTGTGTCAATGAAAGAAGCATAATATTGACTGATAAAACTTTCAAGATTTCCAATGCAGTGAATACTGACACAATCTTTTTACCAGCAATATAGTATTGTCAGGATTTTGAATGTTAGAACATTATGTTAAACTGTGATTATAGTTTTAATGCTTTGTCTTTTTGAATTAAATCTGTATCCATAAAGATGTGCAGCATAATTGTTCATGTATTTATTTACAGACTACAATTTCCGTCGCAGCTCAATAAATAGTCTTTCCCCTCTTAGTGCTACCCTCTCTTCTGGGACTCCCAGCGTGCTTCCTTATACTTCAAGGCCTTATTCTTATCCAAGCTATTCCTTGTCACCAACAATATCACTTGCTAACGGCAGCCATGTTGGACAGCGATTATATATCTCCAATCAGGCCTCATTCTTCTGAAGAAAATATTGTAAACATGAGTATGAACGTTTCTTTGTAAAGCATGCAAATTAAAATACTGTTTTATTTTAGAATCGGGTTTGCACATCTGGTTTTAAAATTATAAATATATATTTATTTCAACATAGTAAACAGCCATAATTCAGAATAACCTACCGTTGTAGAACTTGTAAAAATGCTAAGTTTAAAAAGTTACTCAGTGGTTTCTCTTGATAGAGGTATAACAAACTACTATTCTTTTTAAACTTTTGAGATTTTAAATATTTCTAATTCCTGAGTGGGCAGTAGAACCCAGTAGTTTATGTTAAATTTTTGCATAATAACTTTGCTAAATGGCATTTCACAAATATTAAAGCACTTGCTTTAATTAACCATTGTCTAATGGTTACGCTAGATTTGGTTACCAAGGATCACTATCTGTATTAGAGATTAGAGCAATTATATAACTAGAAGCGTCTAAGTATTATGTAGAAAGAAATGAAGGGCAAAAAGATTAAGATGCAAATTTTATGCAATACTAAAGAAAAAGCAATCTACCATTGTGGTCCTTGAAAATAACTATAAATATTTTAGTTAATAATTATTTGTTATAGAAATAAATTATAATTTTGCTGTTAACATATTTAAGGTTTTTACAGTTATGCTTCATTTGTGTTTTTGATATTCACTGTACAGTTGGGTAATAAGTGTTACTGTTTTTTAGTGTTGAAATCATGTGTTGTTTAATTTTTGTACTTGAAATTCTTTGACATTAAATATGTGATGCTTCTAATATGTATGTGTTTTATTTTTGTTTATTAGTATATACAAAAAATTAGCTCTCACAAGCACCTTGACGTTTTTTTGAGAACGATTTCTCTTACTCGGCGTACAGTCCTGGGCTCAGTGTCTTCATGGGACCAAAGCAAAGGATATTGCAGACAGAAAATTGTTAGTTTTGTGAAACATAGTAACAAAAATCCTTTTCAGGGACCAGTAGAAATATTTTGTTCATGAACCCAGTGAAGTTTCCCCCTTTTACTTATGAATAATTAATGAATCCAGGTCATTTTGACTGTTTAAAAAATGGTTTAGTAGTGTACATTTATAGTGAATTTCTAATGATGGTTTACATAATTGACAGAGACAAAAATCTTTCTGCTCTTAGATACCAGATGTTAACTTTGTTGATCAACTTATTGTTTAGCTGTATGGAACATAGGATTTGCATATATAGAATATGAAATGGTTACAGATATTTCTCCTACTGACTTAAGTTTCTAGCAGAAGTTGTATGGGGAGTAAATTTGATTTTTTTTTCATCCTCTAAAGAAGATTCATTCCATATGACCATATGCAATAGTTAACTTTCCAGGTTACTGCCTTAGGATTTTCTAATTTAAATGAGCATAAACACTATACTTAACCAGCATTATTTTTTTTCCTGACATTCTGTGTAAATTACACAGATCTTGCAGTTTAATTACCATGACTCACAGGTTCATATCACTCCTTCAGCAAACATATGCAGTAGTCCCCACTTATCCGGGGGGGGGATACATTCCAAGACCCCAGTGGATGCCTGAAACTGCAGTTAGTACAGACCCCTATATGTACTATGTTTTTTCCTATACCTACACACCTATAATAAAGTTTAATATATAAATTAGGCACAGTAAGAGATTAACAACAATTACTAATAAAATAGAACAATTATCACAATATACTTTAATAAAAGTTACTTGATTGTGGCCTTAAAATATCTTATTGTACTGTACTCACCCTTCTTCTTGTGATAATGTGAGATGATAAAATGCCTGTGTGATGAGATGAAGTGAATTGAATGATGTAGGCATTGTGATGTAGCGTTAAGGTACTATTGACCTTCTGATGATATGTCAGTAAGGAGGATCGTCTGCTTCTGGCCGTGGTTGACCACACTAACTGAAACTTCAGAAAGGGAAATAAGGATGAGGGGGGACTACTATAATGAGTGTTTATTTTGTCAGCTATTGTGCTAATACCCTTGGGATACAAGGGTGTCTCAGATTCCAAACCAAAAGAAAAACAGACACATTAATTTTAGTTTTTCATAGAAATGTTTGGAATGGCCTAAATCATAGTAATTAGAAGTTCCCATATAGGTTTTTCACTTTGGAAAAAAATGTTGCAAACAATTGAGAGAGCTTACCAACCACACAGTGTATTTGGACATCATAGCAATGTTATGGGAAATGTATAGGCTTTGCTATCAGATTTGATTAATGCTTCTGCCACGGAACACCTCTTTGAATTTGGACACAGTTTTTAATTCCTCTGAGCCATGGTTTCACATCTGTAAAATGGTGATGTGTACCTTAAAATGTTAAAGGTAAAACACCTGCCAAATAGAAGGCACTCAGATGGTAGCTGATATTATTTAGGTATAATTATATAAAGAATATAGTATTCATTTAATTGTACCGGTTTTTCATCCCTTCTGCTCCCTTCAACCAGAAATATAGAAAATAGTATATTCATGTCAAACACTGTCGCTTTTTATAATATTATGGTTGAGCAGTTAATTTTGGTCATACTGCATATGAAATTTCATTTGTCTTGTGAACATAGCTACTAATTATTTGCTGCTTTAATTCTTCCAGCATAGGCCATATAAGGTATTTGATTCAAATGAAGGCTTTCCTAGTCAGTTCATCACACGGTATTATTGATAAATCTCTTAGCTGTTTGATATTGCTCATTGGGCTGGGAAACAATTCTAAAGATAGCCATTTGTCAAATTCTTTGTGCAACTTTGTGCAGGAGACTAAGGCTGGGATGTCCTATTATGTAGTCATGATCCATCTTGCATAAAATTCCTTGTAAGCAGAAAGATCAGAGAGGTTATGCAGAAAGTTTAATCTTCTCTCTCTTCTTTAGTTTTTCCTTTACGATATTAGAGTAGGAAATATTTCTTTAACTGTGATTCAAAATCTAGAAGCCACAATAGAAAAGATTGATAAGTCCAATTTGAAAAGAAAAGCCTGCATCGTTTTGTTAAAAGACAAATGATGAACTTGAACAATAATTGCAAATAATTTCACAAAGGGATGATCTCTTTAATATTTCTTGATAACAATAAAAAGACCATCCACTCAAGAGAAAAATGGATAAAATATGAATAGGCAGATGACAGATGGCCCTTAGACATATGAAAAGATGCTTTATCTCACTCATAATAAGAGAAACGCAAATTAAAAGTTCAGATTTGCACAAATTCAAAAGTTTGAGAAACTTCTGTTAAGCCTTTAAGGAAATGAGCATTCTTATACATTGCCAGGATTATAAATTATTAAAAGTCATATAGAGAGCAATTTGGCAGCTATTGTCCGAAATTACAAGTATTTAAATCTTTTGACCCAGCGGTCCTACTCCTGGAATATACTTGTGTGTGTGTGTGTCAAATGATACATGTAAAAGGCTATTCATTGAAACGTGGTTTGTAACCTGAATACCCATCTTTAGGGGACTGATTAAATAAAATAATACATTTATTGGTGCATACTAAGAAGTACAAAAGAGAATAAGAACACTTTATTCCTAATATAGAAAGAATATTAATTGAAAAAGAGCAAGATTCAGAAATATGTGTGTGATATACTATGCTGTATGTTGAGTAAAGAGGGAGAAAACATTTGCATGTTTTTATATTTGCAAACAACTGTGGAAGGATATACAAAAAACTGATTATGAGGAAAGCGTATGAGATCACACTTTAAAAGTTCCCTTTACTTCACACACGATGCAATGATGAATTTATCTATCTAAATTTTTTTCAGGTAAAAAGACATACTTGTTCTCAGAAACAAAATGAACATCTCTAGTGAACCATAATCTGAACAGAAACGCATTAGAAAAACCTACGCTGATCTGTTTACTCTGACCAGAAGTTAACGGGTTTTGAGTAGGAATCCAGGGCAAAATAAACCAAGGTGGTGAATGCAACTGTGCAGCAGCTATGCACTGCACCACTTTTAACTCAATGGACTCAATGTACATGAAATGTGTCACTAATGATGTATGTGAAGCATGTATAATCTCTGATAGAAAAACACAGTGAAGACCTCTAGGATTTGGAACAATGCCATGTTCTCGTAGGCAAATAATTTGCCTCCTTTTGAGAAACGGCTCTTAGCTAGTGATTAGGCCTCACAGAGACTGACCCTCATGAGTTGGGTGTTACTTGACTGCCGGATAATGTTGAGCATGCCCAGCAGCACCACTGTCCAGTGGAACTGGTGTATGATGGCCTAGAGGACTCTTGCCGTACTGCCATTCCTTATTCAATCTCTTGTATCATGGAGGGTTCCTAAAATCAGTTGGCTAAGGGAAAAAAATTTGGAACCCAGTCTTAAGATAATGAAAGTCACCAAAAACTAAATCTCTTTACACATCCCCTAGAAACTATACAGAACAATAACAAAAGCAAATAAAGCCACACATGATCCACACCTTCATCGTAACTAGAGAACACTACAATTTGCAAACTACCTTAAGTAGTAGTAAATACGGACATCAGATTCCAGAAGTTTTTCTTTTTGAGATAAATTTCACATGTAATGTTTTAATTTCAGGCATACACATGATTTGATATTTGTATGTATTGTGAAGTGATCACTACAATAAATCTGGTTAACATCCATCAACACGTGTAGTTACAATTTTTTTTTTCTTGTGATGAGAACTTTTAAGATTTACTCTCTTAGCAACTTTTCAAATATACAATACAGTATTATTAACTATAGTCACCATGCTGTCCATTACATCCCATGACTTATTTTATAGCTGCAAGTTTGTATGTTTTGACCCCGTTTATCCATTTGCCCACCCTCCAGCGCCACCTCTGGCAACCAACAATCTGTTTTCTGTACCTACGACTTCAGGGTTTTTGTTTGTTTGTTTTTTGTTTTCAGGTTCAACATGTAAGTGAGATCATATGGTATTTGTCTTTCTCTGACTTATTTCACTTAGCATAATGCCCTCAAGGGCCATCCATGTTGTCCCAAATGGCAAGATTTCCTTATTTTTTTATGGCTGAATAATATGGTCACTGTATGTGTATTTACACCACATTTTCTTTATGCATTCAGCCATTAATGGACATTTAAGTTACTTCCATGTCTTGGCTATTGTAAATAATGCTGCAATGAACATGTGGGTGCATATATCTTTTCAAGTTAGTGTTTTCATTTCCTTCGGGTAAATCCCCAGAAGTAGAATTGCTAGATCATATGGTAGTTCTATTTTTAATTTTTGGGTAACCTCCATACTGTTTTCCATTAGTGGCTGCACCAATTTACATTCCCACCGACGGTGCACAAGGATTCCCTTTTCTCCACATCTTCACCAACACTTGTTATTTCTTATCTTTTTTATAATAGCCATTCTAACAGGTGTGAGGTGATTTCTCATTGTGGTTTTGATTTGCATTTCCCTAATGATTAGTGATGTTGAGCATCTTTTCATGTACCTGTTGGCCATCTGTATGTCTTCTTTGGAAAAATGCCTATTCATGTCCTCTGCCCATTTTTAATCAGGTTGTTTGTTTCTATGCTATTGAGTTGTATGAGTTCTTTATATATTTTGGATATTAACCCCTTATATATGATTTGAAAATATTTTCTCCCATTTGGTATGTTGCCTTTTCATTTTGTTGATGGTTTCCTTTGCTGTGCAGAAATTTTTTAGTTTAATGTCATCCCACTTGTTTACTTTTGCTTTTGTTGCCTTTGCTTTTGGTATTAAATCTAAGAAATCATCGTCAAGACCAATGTCAAGGACCTTACTGCCTATATTTTCTTCTAGGAGTTTTATGGCTTCAAGTTTTACATTCAAGTCTTTAATCCATTTTGAGTGAATCTTTGTGTATGGTGTGAGATAGTTGTCTAGTTTCATTCTTTTGCATGTGGCTGTCGAGTTTTCTCAGCACCTTTCATTGAAAAGACTGTTCTTTCCCCATTTTATATTCTTGGCTCCTTTGTTGTAAATTAATTGATCATATATGTGTGGGTTCATTTCTGGGATGTCTATTCTGTTTCATTGATCTATGTGTCTGTTTTTATGCCAATACCATACTGCTTTTATTACTATAGCTTTGTAATATAGTTAGAAATCGGGAAGTGTGATGCCTCCAGCTTTGTTATTCCAGAAGAGTAGTTATTTGAGCTCTTGATACAAACCTTTGTGGAGAGCAAGGGATGTGTTGATGGGTCTGGAAAACTGTGTAGGAAAGAAAATGGGAGTAGAGGGCTTAAGAGTGAGCTAACAGTCCACCCCAACTGTGAAAATGCTGGAAAAAAATTCCTGGTATATACAAGCAGTCTCTTCTGGGAGAGGAGGGTCAAAAGGAACTGGGACATTCCCTTTGGATTCTGGGTTGTGAAGGGAAAAAAAACAAAAGGAGAAATTCAAGATTCTATAAAACAAATGAGAACCACAAAAGAAAAGAGGGCATACAATCCCTATCACTCACAGAAAAAAATTCATTAAAGAAATTGTGCTTTACTACACTGAGAGCAGAGGGCATTCTTGAACTTGGCATCTTATGAACCACTTACAACTGCCAAACCTATCTGTGAAACCAATAGACAAAAGTAGTCTACTTTTTTTTATTGAAGTATAATTGACATACAATATCCTATTAGTTTCAGGTGTACATCATAGTGATTCAATATTTATATACATTATGAAATGATCGCCACAATAAGTATAGTTACCATCTGTCACTATACAAAGTCATTACAATATTATTGACTATATTCCCTATGCTATACATTACATCTCTATGACTTATTTTATAACTGGAAGTTTGTACTTCTTAACTCCCTTCACCTATTTTGCCCGCCCTCCAAGGAAGCAACCTTGCTTCCTTGAATGCATAAGAAGATGTGATGTATATATACAATGGAATATTACTCAACCATGAAAAAAATGAAATCTTGCCATTTGTGACAACATAGATGGACCTAGAGGGTATTATGCTATGTGAAATAAAGTCAAACAGAGAAAGACAAATACCTCCTGATTTCGCTTATGTGTGGAATCTGAAAAACAAAACAAGCAGTCTACTTTTTTACAAAGCCACTGTAAAATAAAACAGAAATGAGAAAACATCTCAGCTGATGAAAATTTCCTCAAAAAGACCAAACACTAAATAGAAAACAGTTACACAACTCTAAACTGAAATATCCTCAAACAGGCATTTGGCAATATGAGATAAAACAAAAACAACCACCTTGTAAGAACTCAGGGAATATCCTCCTGAGGCTTCTTGAGGCTACTAGAGGATGAGCTTTTAGCCAAAAGATGACTAGGGAAACTTTAGCAAAAGCAATGATGGTGAGCATTTCCTGTATTTAATTGTAAGTCTAAGGCTAAAAGGTGGGAATATAATGCATAAATGTTATACGTTGTAACGAAGTAGAAATAAGACAACTAAAATAGGAGAAGGGAGATGGAAAGAGGAGGATAGAATAAGCTCTTTGTTTTGTAAATGGTAGGTAGCAGTCAGAGGATGCATTAATAACTGACAGATTGTAAAATATCAAACAAGAAAACATGGACTAAAAGCTTTATAAAAGATATAGGTAAAAAGATAGCCACCAGAGCAAAAATAGGCACCTTCTAAAATATTAAAAGAACAAAGAAAACATCCTGGAGAGAAAAAAATAATAAATATAACTTAATACACGTAGTAGTTATATCCTAAAATAGTAAGATAGTTGTGAATAGGCTTACCTCAAATTGGCTCACAAAACAGTCTCCAACTCTATGATGGATACAAGAGACAGGCCTAAAACAAAGTGATTCATACAGGCAAAATATAAAGGGATGGCAAATGTATATCAGGCAAATGGAAATAAAAGTACATATGTTCAACTCTATTCATTGCAGCATAATTTGTAATTGCAAAATATAGCAAACAACCTAACTGTTCATCCATGGGAAATTGGTTGAATAAACTAGCACTTCCATACAATGGAGTACTAGGTAACTGTAAAGAATGAGAAGAAAATGCTATGAACTGACACGCAGTGATTTCTGGGATATATTGTAAGTGAAAAACCAAATTTTAAGAGAGTATAACATATGCTGCCTTTTGTAGATGAAGAAAGAAATAGGCCCTATGTGGACCAGTGATTCATATCCACACTTGAATTCATTTTTTAATGAGTCTCAGCCCCAGCTCCTGCTTAGTCAAGACACAGTGCTACAAAAGCTTGGAGAGAATTATACCAAGAGCCAAGCTTACTAAGTAATCTGGCTGTGCCAAGCTCTTAGGCCAAAAACAGCTCTAGCAGATAAAATACAAATGAAAGTCTCAGTTGCTTCATTATTTCAGTAACATAGAGGACTCATGACTAGCTGGAAAGAGGATCACCAGGGATAATAACTCAGAGAATTATTTGTATTCAATTCAACAAGAATTTACTGGAGACATCCTATGTGCTGGGTTCTAGAAAGATGCATATGAATATAGTCCCTGAACTGCAGAAAATCATGATACCGTAGAGGAGATAAACATATAAAGAAATAAAATACAACATAGTGTGGCCAGAAAATTTTAAGAAGCATCTGGATAGATGTTACTGGAACTGAAATTTCAGGGTCAAGTAGTGAACACAGAGGTTAGTCTGGTGTCCAGAATCTTAGGAAACTTTGT
This sequence comes from Ceratotherium simum simum, assembly GCF_057802395.1. Lineage (NCBI taxonomy): Eukaryota > Metazoa > Chordata > Mammalia > Perissodactyla > Rhinocerotidae > Ceratotherium > Ceratotherium simum. Next base: position 31,383,356 of record NC_141911.1, on the reverse strand, counting down.
AGTTCTTTTGTTGCCCAATATGTCATAGGTGTAGGTGATAAGGTATTTCAGACCAACATGAAGTTTAAGAAAGTATTTATATAAGCTAAGTCTCTCTCCACATTTAAACATTCTTCACAATCACCTTTCATACCATGATACTGACATTCCAAAATAGGCAATAGAAGCCATTCACAGGAAAGATAGGAGCAGTAGGCTACAAGTCACCTTTCACCCCTAATTTGAGGATCTCATGTATTCAATATTTAGACTCCTTATATTAATTCATTCAGCAGATACTTATTTTATACCTACTTATTCCTGTTGTTGTAATTAGTGTCGTGTTTACAGTAATGAGCATAGATTGTCCCTCTTCTCTTGGAGCTGAATATAACTAGTCAGAACTGACCGACCAGTATATAAAAGCCCCGTCTAGGTCAAAGCTTCTAGATTGCTTGATAACAGAGATATTACTAAGAACCTTAAGTGTCCACGCCAATATCCAGTCCTCAATAAATAAGATGAATAGCAGGATTGCATGAAATCCTATATAGCACAAATGTTAAGGTAAATCACGTCAGCTCTGATTATGTAACTGTGTACTCATTACAAAAGGGCTCTTTAGAATGTTCTTCAACAATTGGTAATGTGTAAGAGGCAACATTCAGAGAACATTGAGAGAGGAATGCAAACCCAATTGTCAACCCCTGAAGGATCTTTGACTCTTTAACTGGGTGCCCCGTTATCTTATGCCAATTGTGCTTAAGCAGCCGCTCTCTGGCCTTTTACATTCCTCAATACAGTCACCGAAGTAGTACACAGTGATTAATGATCTAAGGTGTCACATAAATAATTCTGGATAATATGCAGTGTGAACTAGGAAAAACTGTTCTCTGAGCAGAGAAGAAGGTCACGGTATTCCAGGTAGTAAAATAATATATGAAAAGACAGCGTTGAAAGACAGCATAATATGTATAGAGAATTTCCTGTATTAAATCTTTCTGCTTGAAATATCTAGAATTGTTTCTATTTCCTGCACTGACAGGATGGGGGAGTATATCCCTTGCTGCCTTTGGTATGGGGCAGCCGTCTCTGCTAAGTTGCTGGTTACTTTCATCACTCACTGAGTATCTGAAATTTTAAACTTGGTGGAGAAGTGAGCTATAAGATTGAAACCTCTGTAGGTCAATGTAGATGAAATGTCAAATGTACCTGGGAAAAATTCTTAAAAATTTGGAAAAGAAATATTATTAGATCCTTGCCTCACATGACCCATCAAAACAAAAAAATCCCAGTGGATGAACAAATAAAATGTTAAAAGTGGAATACATAAACATGTGCACTCCAAGATGGGAGAATAATCCCAGGCGTAAAATGAACCTCAAACTGTCACAGCATTATAGGAAACAGTCACAAGCTACCTGCCCTTCTCAGCCACCTCCTTAGATATTCCTGCTCTGTAACAATCAGAGACCCCATGGCTATTCTAAGGGCAAACTAGAAGGAGGACATTTTATGCTTTGTGCTTCCCCTTTGTTTGAGGTGTATGGGAAGGAGAAAACAATGAACAGGTCCTCTTTACCTAGATTGTCAAAATTTATGGTGAAGAATGCACTTCAGTGGCCCCTTCTTCCAAACTGCCTTTTCTCAGAAGCCCTTTTCAGGTGGGGCCAATGTTTTCTCCCCAACAAAAATAAAGACTGTTCCAGAAGTATCTTTCTGTAAGTTTGTGAAATTACCTGAGTTTTCCTGCAGGAAGATACATCCTCCAGTTTATCAGGGAAAAAAAAAATTAAAACCTGCAATATCATCAATCTGGGTTAGTAAAAGTTATAAGTGCTTTTTAAAAATAAAAGTTGCAAATGTGTCTGCTTGATTCCTATTTTATTTTTCTTGGGTGAAGGATAATTCTATCACATTTTTAAAGTAAAATAGAAGGACTTTAACAGAATGTGTGTTACCTTAAGTAAATCTAAGTTGACCATTGTATAATATTTATTGCATATACCGTTCTTGGATGGCCCACATAATTTAAAACTATAACTGGCCACCTGCTATAATTAGTTTGTATGTCTGCAGATCTAGAAAGAGCTACCAGGACAGTGGTAAAGGCTTAAAGGAATAAGTGAGATATTCAGGAAGGAATAGAATGGGGGTTGCTATTCCTCACACATTCCATCCATCAAAATTTATTGACTACCTCTCATGTGTGAGCCATTGTGCTGTGTGCTAGGGATACAAAAGTGAAAAATGTGGTGTTTTGATTGGCCCTGAGCTAACAACTATTGCCAATCTTCCTCTTTTGTTGCTTGAGGAAGATTAGCCCTGAGCTAACATCTGTGCCAGTCTTCCTCCACCTTATTTGTGGGACACCGCCACAGCATGGCTGAAGAGTAGTGTAGCTCTGCGTCCGGGATCCAAACCTGCAAACCCGGAGCACTGAAGTAGAGCACACCGAACTTAACCACTATGCCATGGGGCCAGCCACTTTTTGACTTTGAGTTCAAAGAGAAAAAATTGTTTGGCAATAAAGCATTTTAAAGATTTCTTTCAATCTGATTTTTTTTTAGTTGGGTTTAGTTCCTTTGTTCCTCTAAGGCAGTGGTTTTTTTGTGTGTGAGGAAGATCGACCCTGAGCTAACATCTGCCAATCCTCCTCTTTTTTTTTTGCTGAAGGAGACTGGCCCTGGGCTAACATCCATGCCCGTCTTCCTCCACTTTATATGGGACGCCGCCACAGCATGGCTTGACAAGCGGTGCGTCGGTGCGCACCCAGATCCGAACCAGCGAACCCCGGGCCGCCGCAGCGGAGTGCACGCACTTAACTGCTTGTACCACCCGGCTGGCCCCTCAATCTGATTTTTAAAATGTTTGTTTTTCAGAGAGATAAATGAGGTGCATTGTCATCTCACTTTATCTTTGGGCCTAGAGAGGAGATGTCCCTTTTACTTGCTTCATGATATTTCATCTGGTCCTCAACCACCTAATGGCAGCACCCAGAGGCCTTTGCCAGATCCTCACTTTCTTTGATTTTTTTGCATCATTTGATGCCATTTCATAGAAAGCTTTACTTCTATGTGATTTGCAAAGTATTTTCACACATATTATTTTCTTTAATCCTCCTTCAAGCTCTGTGGTGTCAGCAGTGCAATGAAGCTGAGCTACAGCAAAATTGTGAATTGATAAGGATCTTTTCTTCCTCCCCAAACCTGTGTGTTATCAAACGTTTTATTATTATTATTTAGATCTTCTTATTCTTTATAATCTCCCTCTAGATATCCTATGTATATCTAAAATTCAACATATCTATAATCCAACTATCCACATCTCTTATTTCCTATGCCAATTATTATTTTTCCAGACTTCTTTATTACCATGGAATTACCTTCATTCTTCAGGTCATTGAGGTTTAAAATACTGATCCTCTTACTCCCATCAGTTACAATCTCTTCCCTTTGTACTTCCAAGTGTATCTTGCTTTATTTCTATCCTGTTCACCTGCTGCTGACACTCCCTAGAGCCTGAACAAAAGTTTTTTTCTTATCTGGACCATTGTAATAGTTGAGCGCTGTGTTGAAGAGTTTCTTCCATCGACAAAGTTTGTCATTACCTATTATTGGCAAGTGTGTTTATTCATTGCCTATTTCCTTGAGGACAAAGACTCAAGTATATACAACATTAGAATAATATATTGAAGTTTCTCAATAACTATTAATTGGATAAATTTTAGATTGATGAATTCTGCTATAATAATCTTCCCAAAGCCCACTTCTGCTTATATCATCCTTGCCTCAAAGCTTCCATGGCCCACCCAGGTCAAAACTCCATTGTCACTGGCTTACACCTATTTTTCCAGTCATCTTTGACAGGGTTCCTTTGCTTGTAAGACACTTAAATCTATGAAAACCACCTTAAATAAAAAGAGGATATTTATTCTGGAAGGATACAGGCATATGCATCTTGCAGAATGCAAGGGCATATAATATGGTCTGGCCTTGTGAGGGATTATAACTAGCAGTAAAAACATCCATCCAGGGTGCTGGCCCGGTGGCATAGTGGTTAAGTTTGCACTTCGCTTCAGTGGCCCAGGGTTTGCAGGTGTGGATCCTGGGTGCAGACCTATACACCACTCATCAAGCCATGCTGTGGTGGCGTCTCACAAAATAGAGGAAGATTGGCACAGATGTTAGCTCAGCGACAATCTTCCTCAGGGAAAAAAAAAAAGTGGGAGATTGGCAACAGATGTTAGCTCAGGGTCAACCTTTCTCACCAAGAAAAAAAAAAAATCCATCCAAAGTCAAGGTACCATCTCTCTTTCTCATGGTCTCTCATCTATGCTTTTCTTTGGTGTCTACTTCATTCTTTACCTTCTCTGTAGACTGGCTTTCATTAATTAACGAATTCAATGAATTCTTATAGAGTGATACTATGTGCTAGGTACTATTCTACACCATTCTAGGTATAGGTAAAGGGCAAAAGTCCCTGTCCTCATGGAGCTTGTGTTCTAGTTGGGGAGAGAGATCATTAACAACAATACAAATATGGTGAGGTAAGTGCTGTGAAAAAAAAGGGATAAGGGAAAGCAACTGAAGGGCTGTTTTATATAGGGGAGAGGGTGACATTTGAGAAGATAATTGAGTAAGGCAATACTGAGACCCAGTGACTGATCAAGGCAGGAGTATAAAGGTCCAACCATTTCAGCCCAGTGAAGGATGATACCTAGGATCTGTTTTAGTGTAAGAGCTTGCCAGGGGGCTGGCTGAGGATAGCAGGTCTGCATCACAGATCAACTTCTCCCTGCTACATTTCCATCCCTTCCATAGTATTGATCCCAAGGACACTCCAAACTAAATATTCTGAACATGAAACCCTATATCAGAGTCTGCTTTCCAGAGAATCATACCTGTGACAATTGGTGCCAAGACTTTGCAGAGAAAGCCAGTGATAAGATGGAGTCTTGGAGCTAGATCACTGACTGTTGGGCCAGCAACAAAGACCCCATCTCTGGTAGGTGGAGTGGAGATAGCTCCCGCTGGTGTTCTGATTGTTAAAACTTACACTAGTGGAGAGTTAGAATGGTATGCTGGTGAAGAGGAATACACTATGTGGTGCAGCGTATTAGATATTTGAAAAGTAGGGAGGAAACAGTAACTTTAAAAACAATGAATTTGATGGCTCCAGGTAAGTTTGATCTTCTAAAAAAGGATGATGAAAAGCTGAGAGTATTTAATAGGCAATGAAAACCAAGTGTGAAAGCCAGAGGGCCTAGGTGTCTTACATAGAGACTCTCATCTTTTGAAGAGGGACATCAGAGAAAGCTGTGGTGACTGGAGACCTGCCTAGGACTTAATTGTCAGAGTAGCTCAGCTCCAGAAAGACTTAAACTTCCAACCAAGGCAGGTAGGCCCTAGTTAGCACCTATGAGCAAGAAATGGACCTTGACACGTAGACTGAATGATTTCCTCGATCCCCAAATCTCGAGTTCCCAGATTCCCCTGAACTCTGAGCCTGAACTAGCCCTCTCCTCCCTATTAATAGCTAGCACTTTCCTTGTATTTTTATTTTTTATTTTTTGTGAGGAAGATCAGCCTTGTGCTAACATCTGTCAATCCTCCTCTTTTTTTTTTGCTGAGGAAGACTGGCCTTGGGCTAACATCCGTGCCCATCTTCCTTCACTTTATATGGGACGCCGCCAGAGCATGGCTTTGCCAAGCGGTGCCTCAGTGCGCGCAGGGGATCTGCACCGGCGAACCCCAGGCCGCCACAGCGGAGTGCGCGGACTTAACCGCTTGCGCCACCTGGCCTGCCCCAACGCTTTCCCTTTATTGAAGACAATGCAGAGATGTCTCCCTCGGGATCTTCCCCATCTCTCTTCCTGGCCATGAGGACTACGACCAGGATTAAGTCTCAGCATAACTCAGCTGGATGTGCTGGGCCTGATAAGAGAGGAAAGGGAATATGCCTCAAATGTGCTGCAAGACTTAGCACATACTGGCAGGAGTCAGGAGAGTATGCATGGGACTGGATTCTGAGGGTGCTTGATGGAGGAGTGTAGCGTCTAAGATTGATCGATGGAGAATATATAGGTTTGGGGGCACTCTTTGGTGATACGAAATTTAACCCCCTGGGAAAGATCCTGGAAGATGGTGTGAACTCACTACTAGGATGTCCCCTAGATTCTAGGGCAGTGATGCTCAAGCAGAAATGTAAAGAAGGGACGGCATGTAGCCAAGCCAAGGGAGGTTGTGGGGTGGATGGAATTGGGACAGGGCGGTTAGGAAGCTCCCCCTGCGCTGCTGGGCCAGGCCTCGCTGCTGCTGCTGCTGTGGCTGCTGCTGAACTGTTGCTGCAGACTTTTCTGCACCCCTCAGAGACTCTGCTCTCTGCACCCCTCAGACTCTGCTCCTCAAACTCCTACTCACCAAGGCACAGGCTTTAAGCTTCTAAGAGCTTTCTAACTCTTTCTTTGAGTGTGCAGAAGTCAATGTAAATCTGCTCTGGGCTTGCTTGTCAGGTGTTTCTCTAAGACTGATTTCCCTGTGGGTCCCTCTGGGCACATGTCCTGTAGGAATTCAAACCTGAGCATCAGAAGATTGTCAGAAAAATCATGGTCTATTACCTCCTCTTCCTATATCAGCTCATTCTCAAATGATTACCCAAAAGCATAACCTCTTATCACCTCTCTTTATATATATTTTCAGTGAGAGAGTAGAAGAAGACTTTAGGCTGGAAGATCATCTGGTAGGAGATTTCAGACAATGGGAACAGTCTCTGAAAGTACAAGAAAAAACCTAGAAATAAAAGATAAAATTTGAGGAACTCTGTAGCTGGAGTGTAGAGTGTGATGCTGGGAATGATGAGCTATATAAAGCAGGAGAGCTAAGAAGAGACAGATTATGCAGGGCTTCGTAAACCAGGCTACGAAGTTTAGATGGTAATCTAAGGGCAATGGGACATAAAGGAGGGCTTTGTTGGGGCTGCAACATCATCAAATTATGCCTTATGTAATCTGGAGAATGATTTGAAAGGGGGGATTTTATTAAGTAACTTTAATTTATTATTTTATTTAATGTTAATTTAATTTAAATTAGTATTTAGTAAAGTAAACAAATATTTGTATAAGTAAATAAAAATGTTTATAAATTATAATCTATGTATTTATATTGTAGGTGTTTAATATATAATAAATTACATTTTTATAAATAAAAAATAACATTTATTCATTAACTTTTTAATAGAAAGCATGTGTTAAGGCATTGTCGATAAGGATGTTGAAATAGAAGAACCAGGTCCATGACCTCCATGTGAGGGAGGTTTTGTGGCCCCAGTGAGGCAACATGGTAACAGGCATAACGACCCAGAGGTCGTATAGATCAAAAGGTGAGCTAGAGGAGTTGAAGGACTGGTGGCGAGGTGGGAACCGGACACGGTAAGAGCCTAGGAGTTGAGAATGAGCATGGGGAGCAGCAAGGATCATCAGCACGCATTTGTCGTTTGTCATGGAGCGGTTGTGCTATTACACAGCACTGTGGTACCACAAGAAGAGGGTCAGCCCATCTCCTCAGCCTCGAGTGCAATTTTCCTTCCCCGCCTGCCTGTCAAAATTCTATCTGTCTTTTAAAGCTCAGCTCAGATACCACCTTTTCCAAAAGACCTTGCTGATTCCAAGTTGGAATTGATTTCTCTCCTCAATTCATTGTTTGCGTGTCTATTTTACTCCTTAACTCCTACTTAGTATGGAGTCAGCTGTGAACATGCCTATCTTCTCCACTAGATTGTAGGCAGGAATCATAAAGGCTTGCGTCTTCCATTGCTAAGCACTGCCCCTAACACCTAGAAAGTGCTCAAGAAGGATTTATTAACTTAATTGGTAAGTGACCCAAATCCCAGGTTAAAGAATTGGCATAATTAGTGGTAGACTTGAGAACAGACTCGAGGTCCCTGGTCCTTCCTAGTGCTTCATAGTCCTTCCTAGTCCTTCATTCTATACATTTTGCAGGGTCAACTATTAGTGTCTGCATGGTCTCCTTTTCCTCCTGGCCTTCATTTTCTGTTTTTATTTTTATCTTATCTGATTATAATAAATTGATTTTTGGTAAGTTTTCTCAACTTTTGTGGAATGAAGCAGAATAGCAATAAATTTTGAAAAAATAACTACAATAAATAATGAACATGCACAACTTTTCTATATTGCACTGTGAAAAGGGGCCATTGTAAAGGAAAGTGATTGGGACTAGATTCTCCAAGTTGTAGGAATAGGTTCTTGGCGTTCAGAATGTGACTTGAGAAATCTTGCAGAAGAAAAGGAAGACCTGCTATATATATTTTGACGTTTGATAATCTGTAATGATTGTGTTAGCAATGTTTTGCAGAACTCTTCCTTCATGTTTATGCTGGTTAAGTTTCTGAACATGTCATCCTGAGACCTGTTCTTCTTAGAGCTATGGATGGGACAGAAGCCCATGAATCAAAACTAGATGAGCAATGATGGAATTAAATTCAAATGATTTCCATAATATGTAAAACTGAAGTCAATCTAAGCAAAAGGAATATATTTTCAAGGAGGTTCAATTTGCATATAAATTTAAATTTAGTGATATTATTGGGCTCCAGTAGGCAGGTAAATAAATAATTTCATTGATATGACATTTGATTAACCTGTGTTTCTTTTATACATCTTTGTAAGTTAAATTTTTCTTCAAGAAAGCAGAAGAAATCCTGACAGTTGGACTGAAATTGCAAATTAAAAGCCATTTTTCATAGACGTGAGTGAAAGTTTAATTATCTAATGGTAATTAATAATTATGTCAATAAGCGGATGCTCAGCTTCAGTGAAAGTAGTGCTCTCGCCAGCCCAGGATTGTGCATACACAATTTCAAAAATCGATTTTATGGTTTTTTAAGTAAAATCTGCCTTGGTGAACTTCTCACTCCTCAAAAAGATTAACTTGTAAACATATAGCTGCACTGGCTTTCTCTTTACTGAAGAGTGTATAAGCAGGTCTCCAAATCACAGTGTGTACAAAATGTGACAGTAAAGTCACAAATGATTAGTGTAAACAAATATTTTGAAAGTTGTTTTCAGATCTACTATATGGATCATACAAGAAAAATAATCTCATTATTTCAGTCACTTCTTATTTATAGCCTCAAACATGATTGTTCAAGTTTGTTCAATTCACCCGTTCCACTACTTCCAAATGACTTGGATTTTTCAAAAATTGCATCCATTCTTGATGGATTAATGCATCACTGAGACTACCTAGAAGGCAGGATCTGTTTCTGACTCATTTTGTTGTATAACATATTGTCTGGCTGATGGTAAATGTTCAAAAAATGGATAACTGTACATCTGAAGAAATTCCTCGGGAATTCCTAAAGCTGTTCAGTGCAGAGAACTTATCTCCAATTTCTGAAATGTCACATAACTCAGTAGTTATGTCCAACAACTGAATATTATCCATTTTGAGCTGGAAAGGAAAACTCATTTATGGGAGTCTCCCTACCATTATGGAAGATATGGGTGGCAATGAGTCGTAGTCAAAGCAATATAATATCAACAGTTTTAAATTTTATAGTACTTTTTACTTTTTCAAGTTCCTTAAGATGCTTTATTTTATTTTATCCTCATAACAATCACATGATAAGAGCAAAAAGTACAGGCAGAGAAAGATCTAGGTTTTATGATGGAGACTAAAGCTTATGTAATTTGGGGGATACTCAATAGGAAAAAGAAAATAAAATTATGTAAGAAAGAATATTTATTTGGAATGGAAAGATTACAAATTACAAACTTAAAAAGATGATAAATACCACAATCATCACATAATCCAGAAAAAAACTATGAACTACCTGACACATATCTGTAGGACATTTTCCCTATATTTCTGGCAGTATAATCTTTGATTCCCTATTCATACAACATTTTAATATAATTTTTATAGACTATCAGAAAGATATTTCAATCTTTCTTTTAGCTTGCTTGATTATTATTTTTATGATTGATAGTTGAGGTGCATGAAATATGTGACTTCATACGCAGATGCATTTGTGGTTGGCAGACTGCTACAGATTGTGCCCTAAAACCCCAAGAATTCTGACAAGTTTTGTTTTGCATGATTCTTAACATAAAGAAAAATATTTATGGCTGATTGGTAATTGTATACATTGGATTCTAGAATATATCTCTAATAGGAGAAAACTTCTGTTTTGACTCAGTCTATGTCCTCCAACAATTAAGAATTATTACCATATTTTTATAGTAACTAAAGCCATTTAAATAAAATTATTCTGGAAATTATACATAAATAACATTAAAGACTTTACATCACATAAGGAGATATAGAATTTGAGTGACTATTTAGCTTTTCTACATCTTAGTTCTAAAGAAGTTTTGTAGCCCTTATTGATACATACAATGACCCAAATGAAATACATTTTAAATAGATGAGAAAATGAGGCAAAAGGAAGATAAGGCCATGGGGAAGACAATGAGATCAAGACAGTGACGACAAACACGGATAATATACTAATAATCTAAGCCTAGTACACTTGAATACTGTGTTAGTTGAACAGGTTAGTTAACTGCTCTGAGCCTTTGTTTTCTTATCTGTAAAATGAAGACATCGGTACTATCTACCTCATAGGGTTTTTGTGTGAGGATTGAATCACTTAATACATGTAAGGTACTCAGCACATGATTAGTACTACATAATATTAGGTAATATTATTACTTAGACGGTGAGCTTCAATTATTGCAAAGTTTATTGTTATTTACTCCTTAAAATAGTGATCAGCAGACAACCGACTTCTTACAGTGTAGACTGTTCTGCTGTAATATTCGAGTTCTTTCAGAGTCATAGAACCAGGGCGACCTCCCACAGTGATAATTTGTCTTTGTGCTGCAGCACTATGTGATATCTGTTTGAAATCAGCTTGAGGATTTGATTTAGTTTGAAGCTGAGTTCTGTCCTACATTCACCAAATACTTTTAAATATACTTTTTAGTGGTTACCTGCATATATAAGCCAAATTTCAGAGACAAGGGAGAAAGTAGAGACATAGAGGAAAAAGTGTGTGTCAGTGTCTGTTTTATTCGTTATTGACGTGGAGTCAGCGTCTGTCTTACTGGTTATTGTTTCCCGGTACCTCTTACAATGTCTAGTACAAAGTGTAGGCGCTCAATAAGTGTTTGTTAGGCCTGAAATTAGTGGTTGAGAATGTAAAATGAGAGACTGCTTAAACAATTAGTTTGGTTTTAAAAGAGCTATTTCCAGACATCTTTTTCTAGACAACTGAACACTAAACACAGGATGGAGATACTGAAATCAGAAATTTTGCAATTAATTTTTAAACTCTTATTTTACTGGCTGATAATAAAATGTCTTTTGCAAAAGGTGTTTATGCTAGTGGTGTGGAGGAGGCAAATTAGGAATAGGTAAAGTTTCTCCCCATTGCTCTGCCACTGTCTCAGTCATTATCTTCATCTGGTTGTTCAAAACTGGATTGTTGGCTTATCTGTTTTTCAGTTTGCAGGAAAGAAAAAAGAGCCAGAGTCTTGTAAACGCAGCTTGTCTATAAAAAAGAGATGACCTGGAAGTTGTATACTTCCCATTCCCTCACTTCCCATTGGCCCAAGCTAAGTCACATGGCCATACCTGGCTTCAAGGGAGATTTAGAATTGTAATCCTTAGCTGGGCAGCCATGTGCATGGGAAGAGGGAAGAACAGATTTTAAAGGGACAAGTAGTAGTCTGTCACATTTGGCACGACCATTTTAAGCAGCATCAATGATTTTTGTACTGAAATTCCTCAAAACAATACTACACATTTTCTTTTCTTTAGGTAGTAAAACTTTATTGTATTCAAAAGAATCTCAAGTGAATGACAACATTAAACAGAGCACCCCTGTGACAGTAGATGGTCACACAGCTGTGTAGGAAAGAAAGAAACCATTTCATTTAACCTGCTGTGTTTGGGGATATCTTTATTAGGATGGGTTAGCATTTACCTTAACAAATTCAGAAATAGGTACCTGGGAATGGTGTACTGTCATAAAAAAATGATGATATGTTGCATATTAGCAGACAAGTAGTGGGTGACAAGAAAATACATATTGCAGTCTAGAATGCTGTTGACCATTTCTCATCACATAATACAATATTTGGTAAAACATCTGTTTTTTTTTTTTTTTGATAAAATCTCTTAGCAAACTAGGAATGGAAGAGAAGGTAGCATTCTTATTCTACAAAATAACCATAGCTGTCATCACACTTAATGATGAAATGTTGAATTCTTTCCCCTTGTGATCAAGAGGAAGACAAGCATGTCTGCTAACACCACTTGCATTCATCACTTTACTCAAAGGTTCCAGTGAGTTCGATAAGGCTAGAAAAAGAAATAAAAGGTACAAGGATTAGAAGGCAGAAGCAAAACTGTCATTATTCACAGAGAGTTTTGCTAGGGTTTGCAAAAACAACATACATAAATTGAATTGTACAAAGATACGATTCACAAAAGCATCAAAAATATGAAGCACTTTGGAATAAGTTCACAAAATATGTGCCAGACTTCTACAAATAATCATAAAAGACTTTATGAAAAGAATTCTATAAAAATGGAGAGATATGCACTATGTTCATAAATTGGAAGACTAAGTACTGTACATGCCAAATCATTTAGAGAGTCAATGCTATCTGAATTGAGATCCCCAGAGTGCTTTGTGTGTAACTTGGCAAGTTGAGTCTAAAATTTATGTAGTATACAAAAGGCCAAGATTGCCCCAAAGAAGAACAAGTTGTGAAGATTTGCTTACCAGCTATCAAAAATTTTTTTGACAATATAGTAACTAAGGCAGCATGGTATTGGTATGGAGATAGACAAGCCAGTGGAATGGACTAGAGAACCCAGAATCGTATCCACACATTGTGGATACTTGATATTTGACAGAGGCAGCACTACAGGTCAGTGGAGAAGAGATATAGTTTATAATAAATGGTGATTATAATAAATGGTGGTGAGACAGTTCAGTATCCATGTAGAAAGATATGAAACTTGACTCTACTTCATCCCATACACAAAAAACAATTCCAAGTGGATCAAACTCTTTCCATATTTCATTGATTCTAAGAGTCACATTTTAAACATTCAAATATCTCTAAAATCAGGATGTTTTCACAATCAATGACATGGCATAGTTTACTTAGCAATAGTCTTTCTTTTTTGTGTGGAATAAATTTATGGTTGGTCTTATATTTGATGATGACTTAGGTTTGATGAAATATGGTATAACAGTTTGGGTTTGGTCGGGAAAATAAAAGTCAATGTATGTATTCTGAGAATAAAATATTTTAATACAGGGAATTAGAGGCTTCCACAACCAATAGAAGGACAAAGAGAGTGAAGAGCAGGGAAGCTGTCGTTGCTGATCTTGCTAGCAGTGCTTGAGAGCTCACCTGTAGGCAGCTGTAAATCTCAGGAATCTCCAAGAAGCTATTGACCACTCCCTCAGCTTGCAGCATCTCAGAAAGCCACTACCAGTGATATGAGATGCCTACAGCACCAAAATGGTTAATTCGAAGATAGACATTCTTATGACCCTCTGATGCTGTTAGCAAAATATTATAAGAAAGAGACATGCTCAGGCTAGAATTTGGTCCCCATTATGTATTGTGTGTACAATGGGAAGGATGTAGGTAACATATCTAACCTGCTTTCTAGTTTATACATTTCTGGACCATGAGGAGCCATTCTGGACCAGAGGGAGAATCTGCTCATCACTCAGGGATCCTGAATTTTGAGCTGGTTGCAGTAATTGGATGGGGCTTTTGATATTTTCCCTTGGGAAAAGGGTGTTATGTTGTATGTGTGGGTAGAACTGTGTGTAGGATATTTGGGTGGACAGAGGGGCAGACTATAGCTGACTGCAAGTTGTCTCTTTCTTCCTAGATATATGGTAATACATGTAGAGACTACATTTCCCAATCTTCCTTGCAGCTAGATGTGGCCATGTGACTAACATTGGACCAAGGAGATATGAGGGGAAGTGATGTATTCCACTTACATCTCTTCTGCAACTTAGGTACCAGTCATTTTTCTCAGACATCAGTTCTTTTGTCCTTGCAGGAAGTGGAACGCAGACATGCCAGAGACCTGGCTATGACCATGACGACAAGGACAGTGCCTTTGGGCATGGCCAACCACAAGGTGGAAGGCACATGGATTTCAGAATGTCCAAGTGGAGCAGAGAGGTTCTGCAAGCCTAGAACAGTTAAACTGTAGTGTGATAGGGAAGTAATAATCTACCTTATTTAAGCCATTGTATGTTGGAGTCTCTTTGATCTATCATATCAAAATTATAATCATTGACAAGTACTTATAATGAATGTGATATAAAGTAATATTTGTAGGTAGGTATTTTACCACACAATAAATTTAGCTATAACCCTTTTAACTCCTGAGATCATTTTAAAATTAGCAAATCCAAAGCCTTATACTTGAAGTTTTTCCATGGTCTAGGTTTTATATGAATTCCTTTAATCCTGTCTTCCTTCAACTCCCAATAGAAGATTAACTTGGACAATGTGAATTGTTTTTCACAGTGTATCTTTACAAACAAGGCCAGAGATATTGTAGAAGCTCAATAAACATTCTTTGAATGATTAAAAATGATGAAAATGGACAATATACTGTAGTGTTTCAAAAGAACAAAAAAATTTAAAAATTTATTGAAAAGAAAGATAACTTTCTCCTTGAATTTTGGATAAAGGTGTTAATTTTGTCCTGAAGTTTGAAGTTTCTGACTGAAGCCATTCTTTTAGCCATTAAGAAAGTGGCTCATTTTTCAAACTGATGTCTGTCAGATTCTATTTCCAGTCCTAAAGTATTCTTTGGCCATCATTATATCCTTTTATAACAAGAGATAATCCTGAAGTTTGTTTGCAGATCAGCATTTTGTATAATATTATGTCCTCCATCAATTATTTTATCTTCCCTGAGATGTTTTATCTTAATTGTAAATGTTTCTAGTGGCTTTCATCACTTTCTTCGGCTTTCTCCTCAAGTCGTCTTCTCAACGAACCTTGCCGTGATCGTTCCATTTAAAATTGCACACAGATCCCCACCTCCACACACCTGATCCCCTTTACCTCTATCTATTTATTTTCCATTGCACTCTCCATCTTCTAATATGCTATATGATTTACTTATCACAGTTATTGCTTATTATCTGTCTCTTCCCACTAGAATAGAAAGTCCTTTCAGGAAGAGATTTTTTTTTTTTTTTGAGGAAGATTGGCCTTCATCTAACATCTGTTGCCAATCTTCCTCTTTTTCTTTTTTCTCCCCAAAGCCCCAATACATAGTTGTATATCCTAGTTGTAGGTCCTTCTAGTTCTTCTATGTGGGATGCCACATGCTCATCAGCATGGCTTGATGAGCAGTGAGTATGTCTGCACCCAGGATCCGAACCAGCGAACGCCGGGCCGCCTCTGGAGTGGAACGCGTGAACTTAACTGTTATGCCACCAGGCTGGCTCCCGAGATTTTTGTCTCTTTTATTCATTGATGTATCTTTACATTGATGTATCTTCTAGGTACTTTAGTACCTAGAGTAAGTGCTCAATAGATATTGGTTAAATGAATGAATAATCGCCACTTTATTAAAGAATATTTTGATTAAACTTTATTTAGGCAAACAATTGAACAATTTGTTTAATACAAGGAACTTTAAAAGTATATTTTATTTTAAAACCTGAATATATATTTTCAGGAAAGATATTCAGACAACAAAATGAATGCAGTTGGGTTTCTTTTCTACTTCCCTGTATGAATTGTTATTCATTTTGGCTAAGAAAAAAATTTTCGTTTGCAAGATTGATGGCTATACCATACTATTTCAGCCCATGATTTTACCACAGAATATCATCACAATCTGAACATGTTATCCT
This sequence comes from Ceratotherium simum simum, assembly GCF_057802395.1. Lineage (NCBI taxonomy): Eukaryota > Metazoa > Chordata > Mammalia > Perissodactyla > Rhinocerotidae > Ceratotherium > Ceratotherium simum. Next base: position 31,367,432 of record NC_141911.1, on the reverse strand, counting down.
ACATCTCTGTTAAGTTCATAAGAGAAGATTTTTGCGCTCCATCCTTAGAAAGCACTCCATGCTTTATTGACTTTGTAGGATTGCAGCCAGTTGGTTCTGATAGGGCCAGCATCATCTCTAAATGATGAAGGTTCTATTTCGGGTATTGTTGCAGTGCCACTGGGCACAGGGACTAATTCAACCCTGCAAATCAAATTCCAAATATAATCAGGCATGTTGGGGCAAAAAAGTGGGGAGGCCAAATAAGTAACCATTATTATTGCCTGGATGGCAGGGAGTCATGCCCAGTGCACACTGACACCTGGGTGCAATTTACTGCTGTCTTATTTTACATTCCTGCATCCACACCCTCACCCTATATAAGTAGCTAACATTTATTCACCATTTACTAGTGCCAGATACTGTTATAAGCACTTTATGTTATATTTTTTTTATAATTAACTCTTCTCAGCAATATGATGAATTAGATAATTTAATTAACCCAATTTAAGGGGGAAGAAACTGAGGCATAGAGACAATTTGCCCAAGTTCACTTGTCTAGTAAATGGCAGAGTTAGCGTTAACAAGCAGCAGTCCTCCTCTAGAGCCCATGCTCTCCAACACTACCATATTATAAGATTACTATTTGAATCTCCTGTTCACAAGTTCCCTGATGCCTATCGAATTTACTTCCCTGGGCAGTCAGCACTTTCTATAATCTGGCATCATCTTGCCCTCCATTGTGTTCGCCAATATTCATTCTGCTTCAAACACTCTGTTCACTAAAGGATTTATTGCTGTTTTCAGCCTGCTGTGTCAGTGGTAATTTCCTTTTTAAAATTCTTCCTCAGAGACTGTGTGATATGTAGGAGTGTGTTAGTTAGTTTTAATCCACATGGGCAGTGGTTAGTTACCTGAAGAGGGAATAAACACTTCATGGGTGGTGATGTAGTATTTAATCAAAAGGGCACTCTCAGAGAAGAGAGCTACTATGAGCTCTTTAACTATCTTTAGCTCTAATCAACACTAGATGCTTTGTCCATTAGCAAAATGAACGTTAGAAATTAGTTTTTGATAGTGAAATTAATTGTGTTCAAGATATGTGGATTGGCCAGAAATATGATAGTGTATAAGAATCTAGCAAGCCCAGTAGTCTGTACCCTTTGATATGGTACCCATGGCTTGATTCCAAAATGTTGCCTGTGGGCAGCCTTCAATTCAGAAAAGTCTGGCTGTCAATTCAGAAAAGTCATAAGGCTGACTGATCCTGCCTTTGGAATATTATTGGTTTCATCTCTAGTGAACCATTCATGTCAGTTATGTTCAGAGTACCTAAAAAGACAGAGAAATGAAGAAATGAGACTTGACCTCATAAAACAAGTTTCTGTTTATTTGTCTGCTTGCTAATAAATGTTTGTAGGTGTAGACACGTTTGGTCTGAAAATTATTTTCATTGGAAACTGGTAATGAGTTCGCAGAGAGGCTCCCTAGAGCCTCGCATTCATCTAACAGCCGCTACCTACTGGTGGGTACTGAAATCTACTATAAAATTCTGATAATTATAAATGGCCACACTGGCTGAATCAGTTTGCTACCACACCCATTCCAGGTTCATTTCTCCTCTCTAAACTCTTCTCATAAGTATTGTTTCCCACTGAGATACTGTTCAGCTCATCTATACATTTCACAGAACACATCATCTTTTCATGACCCGGCTCAAAATTCCACTTTCTCATGAAGCCTTTGTTGACTCTTTTAACCCTTTCTGATCATTGTGATGGACTCTTCAGGCACTTACATATGGCACACATAAAAAAACTTTTGATTATACATGCATTTCCCTGACAGTGTTCATTATGTGATTTAGATACAATTTAATTAAGGAACAAGATGTGCATTAAGTGGATCCCAGTTGGTGATAATGCCCATCATCATTGGGAGCCATTCCTTTGCACATGGGAAGCAGTGTCGCTGCTTTGCTCTCTGGCATCTTTGTTCTTTCATCTTGTGGTGCCTTGTTTATCATTATTCTTTTGTTCTCTTGTTTACCTTTGGAGATTTTAAACTTTGATGGAAGCAAAATTACAAAGTAAAGGCTAAAGGTGAGAAAGAAGAAAGAGTTACTGAATGTATGGATCAAAGATCAAAGGAGGACGATTTTACATCCGCTTTTGCCAGTTTTAATCCACCAATTTATTTTTAACTTGCAATAACAGCATGCACATACAGAATATTCTGCTATAAAAACCATGTTTGTTACTGAAATTCTTGCAGGGAAAACAATTTTGTATTATGAGTCTGAAGTTGTATAGCTCCACCCCTTTCTCTCTCTCTCTTTTTTTAACACAATAGCGACTTTATTGAGATATAATTGACATTCAATAAACTACACATATTTAGAGTGTAGTTTGATAAGTTTTGACATATGTATATACTAATGAAAATATCATCACCCTTAAGATAGTGAACATATCCATAACCTCCAAAAGTTTTCTTGCACTCCTTTATCATCCTTCCCTCCTAACCCTCCCCACATGCCTCCTCCCTACTGATCTGTTCTCTGTCACATAGGGAAGTTTACATTGTCTTGAGTCTTATATAAATAAAATTATATAGTATATATTCATATTTATATGGCTTCTTTCACTCAGCATAATTATTTTAAGAATCACTCATGTTGTTGTGTGTACATACTGTTTGTTCTTTTTATTGCTGAGTAGTACTCCATTGTATGAATGCACCACAATTTGTTTTTCTTTTTTTTTATTGAGGTCACATTGGTTTACAACATTATATAAATTTCAGATGTATATCATTATATTTTGATTTCTGTGTAGACTACATCATGTTCTCCACCCAAAGGCTAATTAGCATCCATCACTGTACACATGTGCCCTATTACCCCTTTGCCCTCCCCCCTCCCCCCTTCCCCTCTGGAAACCACCAATCTAATCTCTGTATCTATGTGTTTGTTTATTGTTGTCGTTAGCTTCCACTTATGAGTGAAATCATATGATATTTGACTTTCTCCTTTCTCTTTAAATTAATAGATTTTACACATTTTTTGATAACAAGTTTTCTTAGGAAACTTAAGTTTCCTTAGGAGCCTTATATTATATATATATTTATATATATATATTATATTATTATATAATATATATATATTTATATATATATATTATATTATTATATAATATATATATTTATATATATATTATATTATTATATAATATATATATATTATATTTATAAATATTATATATATATTATATAATAATATAATATATATAATTGCATTAGAACAGACCGCAGACCATTGTGCTGAAGTATTTGTTTAATAGTTGAAATATTGTCTATTCAATGGAATTTAAAAGTCCTTAAAGGATAGGAACTTATTGAACACCTCTTTGGATTGTCTTTATGCCTAACACAATCCAAGGCACATGGTAATAGGAGGCAGGAGGGAACAGGAAGGGAAGAGATCTGGTATCAAGTATTGATTGATTTAAAGCCCATCTAGCATTTTAACTAATTCATTGAGAGAGGGAGTCAATTTCGTGTATGTAATTGTTCTTCTAAGCATTTTGTAAGCTCAAGAATCCATAGCAAGTTACCTCACAGCAACTCATATGAACACTGAGAACTTGAGAACATACAGAAAGAAAACTTTCTGTAAGATAGAGCCAGGTCAAACAATAGATTCAGGTAATAGATTTTCTAAAGATATAAATGGAGGGCAGGTTCTCCAAGATGTCATAGTTACTTTGGGCTCAACTGCTGTATCAGAAAGAGCTCATTTGATTTGTTTTATCTAATTTCATAAATGATTGTGTTGTTCCCACTTGTAGCTTGACCTAATGAAATTAAAAAAAAACCTAAAAAGTTCTAATATTAACCAGCTGGGTGATGTAGGCTAAATTATTTAATACCTCTAGGTTTCACTTTCCACTTTTATAAAATAGGAACACCAGTATTCCATGAGCTAATACATGTGAAAGCACGCAGCACTGTGCCTGGCACATAACTAGCAATCAACAATAGTTTGCTGGGAAACAAGCTGAAATCATTTATTCAGAGAGCTGTTCTTAAGTCGTATCAGACAATTAATTATTGAATGCTAATCAGAGGCAGCATGACATGATGGTGAAGAGTATGAACTTGACCACATGCACATAGTGGTACCTGTGATCTTGGGCAAAGTACTTAAATTTTCTCTGCCTCAGCTTTGTCACTTGTAAAATGGAGATAATAAGACTTCACTTGTGTTGAGGATTAAATTATTTGATGTATGGAAAGCATTTAGAATAACGCTTGACAATGGCAAGCATTCAATAAATTTCAGTGAATATTAAGTTACATGCAAAGGACTGTATTAGGAGTCATAGAGGGTAATAACTCAAAGATTAATGTGACTCAGTTCTTTTTTTCAAGGTATTTATAATATACTGCATGTGGTAGGAGGGAGGGAAGCTAGCCTGGTTAATCAAATATTAAATAATCTGTAAAATGAGATGCAAAGTAAAAAGATGAACTATCATGAGAATATCAAATAAGGAGTTAGTGATTCGGCCTAGGCAGACCAATGAGAGCTTCAAATGAGGCAGTGGCATTTGAATAGGCTTTAAAGGATCAAAAGAATTTTAATAAAGAATGGGCAAACTTATTTCAGTACAACAGAATCACATGAACAAATGTATGGGGTCTTGAGAATGCTTGGAATGTTTGGGAAATAGACATGGCTGGAATGTAGGAGGCATTGGAAAAACGTAGGAATACAAGAGGATGGGAAGGTATTTTGGAATCAGGGAATCTTGCATGCAATGCTAAGAATTCAATCATGTAGAATGAAGGCTAGTTCCTTTTCCTCCCACCATATGCAATATATTATAAACTCCTTGAAAATAAGAAGGAAATCACATTCATCTTTGAGAGTTGTTATCCTCTACAACTCCTGGTACAGTAACTTGCAATGAGAAGCTTTTTTTTACCTAATAAGCTTTTTTTTTTTTTTTAATTGAGATAATTGTAGATTCCCCTGCAGTTGTAAAAAATAATACAGAGAAATCCCGTGTACACTTTGCCCAGTTCCCCCAATTGTTAACATTTTGCAAAACTAGAATAAAATATCACAACCAGGATATTGACGTTGATACAATCCGCTCATCTTATTCAGATTTCCGCAGTTTTACTCATTTGTGTGTATGTGTGTATTAAGTTGTATACAATTTTTTTACCTGTGTATGTTCATGTATCTATCACCACAGTCAAGGTACTGAACAGTACAATGCTACAGGGATCCCTCATGTTGCTCTTTTATAGCTACACCCATTCTCTTTTGCCCTTCTCCCCCAATCACTGGCAAATACTAGCCTGTCTTCCATTTCTACAGTTGTGTCCTTTCAAATGGAAACATATGGTATGTGACACATTAGGATTGACTTTTTTCACTTAAAATAATTTCCTGGAGATTCATCCAAGCTGTTGTGTGTATTAATAGTTACTTTTCATTGCTGAGTAGTATTCCATAGTATGGATATAGTACAGTTTGTTTAAGCATTCACCTGTTGAAGGCCGTCTGGGCTGAGTACAGATTTTGGCTATTATAAATACAGCTGCTATGAATGTCCACATGCAGGTTTTTCTGTGAAAATAAGTTTCATTTATTTAGGATAAATACCCTGAAGTGCAATTGCTGTGTCAGATGATAGTTGCATCTTTAGTTTTTTAAGAAGCTGCCCAACTGTTTTCTGGAGAGGCTGCACCATTTCACATTTCCATCAATAATGTATGCGTGATCTAGATTCTCTGCATCCTTGCTGGCGTTCTGGAGTTGGCACTATTTTTTATCTTAGCCATTCTGCTAGGTAGGTAGAGATATGTCATTTGGGTTTTAACTTGCATTTCCTTAATGGCTAATGATGTTGGACGTTTTTTCATGCCCTTATTTCCTATCTGTATATCCTCTTTGGTGAAATGTCTGTCCATGTCTTTTGCCCATTTTTTAATTGTGTTTGATTTTTTTTATGGTTGAGGATTGAGAGTACTTTCTACATTTTAGGTATGTGGTTGGTAAATATTTTCTCCCAAACTGTAGTTTGTCTTTTCATCCTTTTACATGAGCTGTCATAGAATAATAGATTTGTATTTATGAGGCCCAAAATATTAATTTTTTTCTTCGATAGCATTTGTTGTCAAATCTCAGAATTCTTCGACTAACCCTATATCCTCTAGACTTTCTCCTATGTTTACTTCTAAATATATTATAGTTTTTAATTTTACATTAAGTTTATAATCCATTTTGAGTTTAATTTTGTGTAAGTTGTGAGGTTTAGTTTCTTTTTTTTTCCCCTTTTCTGTTTTTGCCTTCAGAGGTCCAATTGCTCCAGGCTATCCTTTTTCCATTGAATCAGTTTTACACCTTGGTCAAATATAAATTGAGTATATTTGGGTGAATCTATTACTTGCTCTTCTATTCTGTTTCATTGAAGTGTGTGTCTATTCCTCTACCAATATCATGCAATGTCTTGATACTGCCAGTATCACAGTGTCTTAATTGCCATAGCTATATTGTAGAGTAATTCTTCCTACTTTTTTTTTTTGGTGAAGATTGTTTTATCTGTTCTAGGGCCTGTGCCTTTCCATATAAATTTTAGGATAAGCTTGTCTATAGCTACAAAAAAATCTTGCTTGGATTTTGTTAGAAATTGCATTAAATATATAGATGAGTTTGTGCAGAATTGAACTCTTTATTATGTTAAGTCTTCCAATCCATGTACAGGGTATTTCTCTCCATTGTCTTACTTGATTTCTTAATCAAAATTTTATAATTTTTAGCATATATGTTTTAATAAGTATATATTTAATTTTCTTTGGAGCAATTGTAGATCCTATTTTGTTATTAATTTTGCTTTCTGCACATCATGGTTGTCATTGGTATATAGAAGTGTGATTGATTTTTGTGATTGATCTGTATCCTGTGACCTTCCTAAACTACATGATTAGTTCTTAGAGTTTTTTATAGATTCCTTGGGATTTTCTCCATAGACAATCATGACATCTGCAAATAGGGGCATTTTTATTATTTCTTTTACAATCTGCATGTCTTTTATTTCCTTTTCTTGCTTTATGGTACTGGCTAGAAATAACTTCTTGAACTATGTTGAATAAGAGCAGTGAGAGTGAACACCTTGTCTTTTTCCCAATCTTAGGGGGAAAGCATTCAATCTGTCACCATTAAGTATAATGGCAGTTGTAGGGCCTTTTATAGGTGTTCTTTATCAATTGAGATAGTTCCCCTCTATTCTTAACTTTCTGAAAGTTTTTATCAAGAATGAGTGATAGCTTCAATGAGAAGCTTTTGAAAGTTTATTTTGGGCAGGAGAATAACATGGTTCATTCTGTGTTTAAGGGTAAAACTGTGGTTGCAAAATGTGACGAGAGGTTGTGAGAGGTTGGAAGAGGGAAGAGCGGTTAGAACCTATCCTTATTATCTCGTGGAGCAGGCATTGTTGGTTGCCTAACCACTACTTTATTTTTGCTAATAGAACCCTGATTTTGTTCAGGTATTTGTTAGCTTGAGGTGCTTCTGGGGATGCTGAGCTCTACCTGGCTCCAGTCGGTGAATCATGATTGGTTTAGAGAGTAGCTGTAAGACCCAGTTACGGCCAAGGGGACATAGGAGAAGTTTGCTAAGTGGGACTCTGGCGAATTGTTTCCTAGTCTTGACAAAGAGGTTTATCACATGGATAAGGAGAACAGATTAGTGGTTACTAGAGGGGAAAGGGGTGAGGGGAGGGTGAAAGGGATAAAGGGGCACATATTTGTGATGACGGATAAAAACTAGGCTATTGGTGATGAACACGATGCAGTCTATACGGAAAGTGATATATAATAATGTATACCTGAAATTTACCCAATGCTATAAGCCAATATGACTCCAATAAAATAATTAAAAAAAAAAAGATTTATTTTATGAGGTGCTTCTTTTAAGCTTTGGTGTTGCTATCTGTATATGGTAGCTGGAAGATCAGCAACCATCCTGTGATTGTAAGGGGAGCCAGCCTAGAAAGCACAGGCATTGGTTTATGTATCCGTGTGTGAATATTACTTACTGCCAGAATGAGACAGAGCTCATCAACAATTCAGTTCATAGTATTTGCTCTTATAGATTTAAGTGCTAAGAAACTTGTTTACTTGAATAGGTAGAGAGGAATGGAAGGGGTTTTGTTTTAATGGTATTGCATTTCTTTGAACTCCTTCTGAATTATTGCTCTAATCACAAAAATTTATTTTTAATGATCTATCAGCTGACATTAAGTCCTCCTTTAACTTTATTGAAAGTGAAGAATTGGAAGCTATCTAAATACAAAAACAAAATTATAATGCAGTCATTAGCGTCATTCACTTTCTCAACTGGGGACTGGCGCTTCCAGCTGTCCTTTTGTTGTGTTTGCAGTTTTTAACACCTCAAGACTGTGTATAATTACAAATTCCAGTGGGTGAGAGGAATGTCTTTCTTTTTTGAAGTGGGAGAGAAATTATCGGAAAAGACTGGTGTGGGAGAGAAAAATCAGAATTATGCCTGAAATTCGGGTGTGTCCTAAGGTAGATGTGTTTTAGGAAAAATACATAAAGAAATTAAAGACCTGGTCACTGATCTCATAGTATAAAGCATGTTCCAGTACTTCTTGGAAAGTCTCTGAGTTCTGCCAGGTCTATGAAATACCAGGTTGAAGACTGCTAATTTAAAATACTTTTTAATTTATATTTTCTGTTATTTGAAGCTAACAGCAATTAATGAGTACATTTTGGTAACATATGATGAAATCTTGATTAATGCTTTTGAAATTCTTTTGCCTTTGTTAGGAATGCCCTCCCTGTTTCTTGTATTCCTAGCACTCAATTTTCAAAATGGCTCAAGGATCTCCCTCTGTGAAAAGCTTTCCCTGACTCTTCCAAATGTACTGGCCCTGGAGTTCCCAGGTCTTCTCTGCTTACCTTATGTGGTACCACAATTGTTTATTTACTTGTATGCCTTCCCATCCACCCCCAATTAGACTGTAAGATTTTACTGGTGTAGGGCAGAAAGACAAATCCTCTACCCCCTCTAGGTCCTTCTGGCTGGGCTACAAATTAAATTGACATGAGACAGAATAACAGGAGAAAATCAAACAGAGCTTTATAACACATATACATGGGAGAAACTCAGGAAAACTGAGCAACTCGCCAAAATGGCAGAGGCTGTTACCGTAAATACTATCTTCAGCTAAAGACAAACGAGGATGTTGGAGGTGGGGGGAGTCAGTTATGGGAGATTACCACAAAAGCACCGTAACCAAGAGTAAGGTTATTATGCAGATTTAAGTCTGAGCCTTCTGCATTGATAAGAGTTTCTGGAGATAAGTCATTCCCCTCTTCCTGGTACTTTTACAAATGGAGATTTCCCTTACAAATGTAAATGTCTCATACAAAGGGTAATTCTACTTTTCAGAGCTTCTCCCTCATCTGCAGTTTCTTAAAAGTAACCAGCCCAAAATAGTCCTCATGCCAAAGAGACACATTTCAGTGTGGCGAATTCTGATCCCCCACACTGGGCAGGGATCATGTCTTATTTTATTTTGTATTCTTGTTAACTAGTAAAGCACACAGCCTATAGTAAGTGCTCAAAAATATTTGTTAAATAAACAAATGGATGAATGGATGCATCATGAATGACTAATTGAGGAATGTTGAAAAGAGAATGAGAAAGAGGAAATAGGTAGAGAAGACACTGTGAAAACTGAATTAACAAAAGACTTGATGATTGATTGTAGAAGTTTTGGGGAAATGATGAAACTTGGAAGGGCTAGCAGTCCACTGAATACATTACAATGCTTCTTCTTGAACCATAGATAGACTATATTTCCCAGTTTCCCTTGTAGTTAATATGACCTTGTGATTGAGTTTTAGTCAATAGAATGTGAGTAGAACTGATGTGTACTACTTCCAAAACTGGCCCAGAAAAATTCTCATGTGCAACCTTCCAGGCAATTTTCTTTTCTGCCAGGTTGATACAGAGAGTATGGCAGCCTTGGAAGCCATATGTTGAAGGTGGCAGAGCCACAGCATGGAAGGAGCATTGGAATCATGCTATGGTCTGAACATTTGTGTTTCTAAACTTCATGTGTTGAAATCCTAATGCCCAGTGTGCTGGTATTAGGAAGGAGCTAAACACCTGAGGGCAGAGCCCTCATGAATGGGATTATTGTCTTTATAAAAGAGGCCCCAGAGGGATCCCTTGACTCTTGTCCAATGTTAGGATACACGAGAAGTCTGAGCCCTGGAAGAGGGCCCTCACCTGACCATGTTGGTGTCTTGATCTCCGATTTTCAGCCTACAAATATGTGAGAAATAAATTTCAGCTGTTTATAAGCCACTCAAGTGGTGTTTTATTACAGCAACCTGAATAGACTGAGACAAACCAGTATCACCGCTTGGAGAATAAACACCAGGTTTAGAATTTATATAAACAAGAAACAAATTCTATCATACTGAGCCACTCAGTTTTGGAGTTTTGCTGTTCCAACAGCTAATGGTATCCTACCTAGTAGAGAAATTGGTACCTGGACTCGAGTCTCGTAGTAACAAAACCTGAGATGTGTTGTTTTAGCAGTCAGGCAACAAAGATATGATGCCAGGGGCTGGAGGGATTGAGACCCCTATGAGGTGGTGGTAAAACATTTGGTAAAACTGTTGTCTGCAATAACTTGGCAATCAGACCATGTATGACTGAGCCTGCACTCTAGGGAAGAGATGGGCAAGAGCCAAGGGATTGTAAGTGTGGGCTTTTATTTTTCTGTCTTTATTAAAGTATTACAAAAAAAAATGAATTTAGGAAATAATTAGTTGATTTACAAGCAAAATGAAAGGGAATAGAAAGAGTCTAGAAATTTGGGGTCTCAAAAAGTTAGAGCGATCAATAGCTTCTAGACCTCAAATAGCAAAAAATAAGATTAAAAGAGGTCTGTTGAGACTCAGCCCTGCAGCAAAGGTGAGATTAGGTGCGGTGAGCTCATGGTAGCCTCAATTAAATTGAAAGAAGAGGCATGCTGGTGAGAGGGAAAGCAAGACATTGCAACACGCCTTGAGAATTCTGTCTAAGAAAGACCGTTGGGTGTGGTTATTGATACATGGAAATGACTGGAAACGAATAGACCAGAAGCCTAGTAAGTGTTGGAGGAAATTATATTGCAAATGAGATGAGTCTTTTAACAACACTCCCAAACTTACCTGAGTAGGGAGCAGTCTACAAAAGCCCCTGTGATGCCAAAGAAGACATACTTCTCAACAACCACTTCAGATGTGGCCGTTGAGGACAATGCACAAAGAATAATCTTCCAAAGGGTGAAGCCAGGAGGTAAAGAGAACAAGGGACAAAAATTCCCCCTAGAGAGCAGAATCAGGACCTGATCAAGGAAATTCCTTCACTGCCAGGACAGAGTTTCCTCAAAATTCCTATTTGGAATAATTTCATCATTTCTATGGGCCAGTGACTATTTCTCCAATTCTTTCCTTTTTCAAAGGAAATGTTTACTGTGGCTTTCTTGTCCCCCCTACACCTTATATATTAGAGGTGAGTAAGTGTGTATGTGTGTGTGTGTGTGTGTGTGTGGTGAGGGGGGCAGACAACTTGTATTTTTAGGTTATAAGTCACTGGACAATGAGAAGACATTTCTATACTTGGAGAGGGGCATGCATCACCAGAGACTCTTGACTTTGGGCTGGATGCAGTAACTGGATGGGACTTTGGCTTCTATCCCTTAGGGAGAGGTAAGTGTGTTCTTTGTGTGGAAAGAAAGATGGAAAGGATATTTGATGAACAGAAGGGTGGACGGTGGTAGAATCTGGCTAGCCATCTACCAAACCTACTTACTCTTCTTCCTGGGAATACAGCTAGGTTACATTTCCTGTCCTCCTGCTAGGGATTGAATTGTGACCCTCTCAAACTCATATGTTAAATTCCTAACCCCCAGTGTGGCTGTATCCGGATATAGGGTCTTTAGGAGGTTATTTAGGTTAAGTGAGGTCATAAGGGTTGGGCTCTAATCCCATAGGATTATGGCCTTGTAAGAAGAGGAAGAGATCTCGCTTGCTCTCTCTCCACCATGTGAGGACACAGTGAGAAGGCAGCCATCTATAAGCCAGGAAGAGACTTCTCACCAGCACATCTAATTGGCCAGCACATTGATCTTGGACTTCTAGCCTCCAGTACCGTAAGAAATAAATTTCTGTTGGTTAAGCCATCCAGTCTGTGGTATTTTGTTGTGACAGCCCAAGTAGATTAATATACCTCCCTTCAGTGTGGTCATATGAATGATTTCTAGTAAATGGAACGTGAACAGAAGTAATGTTCATCATTTTCAGAAACAGCCACAAAATCACTTTTGCCTTATTTTCCATGCTCTTTTTCCTTCTAATGGTTCAATGAAGACATGGTTAACAACCTTGAGAACCAAGTGTTAAGTATGGCAAAGTCATAATATAGAAGGTGCCTGAATCTCTGAATCCCTGCTGGTAGAGAGTGGCCCACTGATCAGGAACCTTTATTTTGGACTATAGATGAACAGGGAAAAATTTTTATTGTGCCTAATCAATATTTTGACAGATTATCTATTGCAGCAGCTGACATAATCGTACCTAATGTAATAGGAATGTCAGTAGATAACATGGGGGAAAAAAGAGACATTTTTTTGGGAAATAGACTGGTTCAATGTTTTTGATGTCTGATAGGCAGTTGGAAATTCAGATCAATCAGAGAGGATGAAATGAGAAGGTGTCTATCTTAGTTAGTTCAGGCTGCTATAATAAAACATCCTAGACTGGATAGTTTATAAACCACAGAAATTTACAGCTCACAGTTCTGGAGGCCGGATGTCTGAGATCAGGGTGCCAGCATGGTCAGGTGAGGGCCCTCTTCTGGGTCATAAACTTCTAGTTGTATCTTCACATAGAGGAAGGGACTGGGGAGCTCTCTGAGATCTCTTTTATAAGGGCACCAATCTCATTCATGAGGAGCTCCACCCTCATGAACTAATCATCTCCCAAAGGACCCACCTTCCAATACCATCACATTGGGCATTAGGATTTCAACATAGGCACTGGGGTGGCGGGGGGGAATGCACAAACATTCAGACCATAGTAGTGTAAGGAAACTCTACATTTAAGGGGTTAGAAAATTAGGAAGGCACATCCAAGGAGAGTGAGAAGGAACAGACAAAGAGAACAGAAACAAACCAACAAGATAAAGCACTGCAGGAGACAAGGAGGGAAAGAGATTGAGGGAGGAGGTGGAGAATATGTCAGTTCCCAGAGAGATGAGAATTTCTTCTTGCAGAGAAGAAATGAATCTGTGGATGACCACTGCTCTGAGAAGTTTGGCAATGAAGAAAATGTTGCACAGGGATAAGCATCTTGAAGGGAAAAGACAGCCAAGGATTTGTTTGTTTGGTAGGGGAGAGGAGACCTGGACATATTGGTTAGCCAGGGAGAAGGAATTATTTTGGGAGGATGGGATAGATATTATGAGATAGAAAAGGAATAACAGAGAAAGGCTTATTCTTGAAGAGATACAGCTACTGGCACAATTTCTAACTAACATTTCCTTAATGAATTTGAAGCCTCTCAGCTTTCACATTAGGAGAGAGGTAAATGTCATAATATTTACCATTCTTTAATTTCTTTCTAACTCATTCAAATAGGAACAGATGTGTCTTTCCTTGCTTCTTTTTCTGACCAAACAATAAGAGTTGCTATGAGTCAGAAATACATTTTGTAGCTTTATGTCTTACTAATCACCATTATTTTTTGTTTCATGTTCTTATTTAAAGCTCATATATATTTTTGGCTAACTCTGGATTTAGGAGAATGTATTTTTAGGTCTGGAGCTTTACATCTTTTGAAATATGGTTAGTAGAAGTTGTTCTCCTATTTCCAGACCTTTGGAACTTAATCTGTTTTTTATTCCTCAACAGTAAGAAAAAGAATGACTGTAACACACTACTGTCTATTGGGAAGAGAAGGGAGGGAGAGAGAAAAAGAGAAGAGAGAAGAGAGAGAGATTTCTAGAAATTTCTGCTTATTATTCCAAAACTTGTATAACACCTATTGTTGAGGAGAAAATTAATTAGCATGCAGTAGCTTTGGAGTCAGTTACACCTGCCTTGAATTATGTGCCTCCGTAAAAATGGGGGGAAATGAGATGCAGGTCTCTGTGGGGATTAGATGTGAAAATTATGTGAGATAATATAAACATCATATGTGAAACCTCTTAATACAGAGACTAGCACGTTGTGGGGAATCAGTACACATTAACTTGTCTTTCATTTCTTTCATAATTATTCTTTGTTTTTTCTAAGTCCATAATTAAAAAAAAATTTTTTCCAGTGTTCTGCATGTTAACTATTGTTCTTTACTAATTATGTCCAATGAAAAATTGTTATTCATTTAAATATGTGTGCTCATAGCTCTGACTTCTATCCTGAAGATACACTTAAAATTAATTGCACATTGTAAGAAGAGTCTTAATAATTCACTGAATCAACACCTTTAGAAGTCATGGTAGGGGAAAAAGTAACTATCAATAATTTACCTAATGTTTAATTAAGTCCTATTTTTTAAAACTAAAAATAGCCTAACTCTGATAGTTATCTATTATGATAATCAGATTCATCTGATTCAGTCTCACAATATAGAATTCAGTCTCACAGAATGAAAGAATGCCTGTTGTCCAGGAACAATAGGTTTTCTCTTGATTGTTTGAGTCTTAATGTAGGGATTACATATACACTTTCAAAATGCTTTTAGATCTTTGCAGTTAAGAGACATATCTATCTCCATCTTCATCTCTACCTTTTTCTCCATCTCTGGCCATCTCTATCTCTGTCTCTATGTCTAGATCTCCCTATTTTCATGTCTCATATATATGTGGTGTTAATAGTACACTGCCATTTAATATATAAGAGCTATGACAGTACATTTCAGAAAATGGAAATGTTAGCAGAGAATTATATTAAGAACCAGTTGGAGCCAACATTAACCTTTTCAGGATGATATGTACTTTTTGGTGAGAAATGAAAGAAAACAAGAGAAATGACCATATTACTAAAATTTAATTTAATCAAAGACATACAGGTAAAGTCCAAGATCATGGTCAATTCAATGGTTCTTCTTATACATTAAGAATATTTCCACTTGAAAAAGGAGATTTAAAGGGCTGCCTTAGTTTAATACTAAAGAAATATCTGGCACCAAATCTATGTTTCAACATTTCCATATAAAATTCTTCTGTTTAGTTGTACTCTTGCATGAAGTAAGCAGTATTCAAAGGAATTAGGATTTGTTTAGCATTAGGAAATTCACTGACACTAGTTTTTAATATCTTGCAGCATTTCTATTTCAGTCTTCAGAACAACAGCTGTATGTTTTTTCTCTGGATACTCGTCTTAATGACTCCCTGGACAACCACCCTAATGAATACACTAATTCTCTCTATAATTCTTGTTTCTTTACTCTGACTTCATTCTGATGTTTAATGACTCATAACACATGGCTTGGTTATATGCCTAAATAGGCATATTATCAATGGGTAATGGTTTAATGGCTTTTTAAAGGGCAATGAAACCAAGATACTTTTATAGTAAAGGCACCTTTGGGACCAACCCATGTTTTAGTCTCTGTGAACATTGTTAAGGCTTCCTTGTTTATTTCAGGTTGTAGTTGTAGGTTTAGGTGAAGTCATTCAACCCAATATCTTGAAGGAACTAGCCTTCCTGGGGAACAGTTTAAGACAGGTTCTAACAATTCCTTTTGGGTCCCATAGGTGAGAGCTATGCAAGGTTCCCCAGATTTTCCTTATGTCCTGCATTTGGTTCTGAATCCTGACACCATGGACAGAGCAACAGAGAAAGAACTAATTGGGTGAAGTTATTTGCAAAATCTAAAACCAACAATGAAATAATATTCAGGATAAACAAAGAACTGCTGTAAATCACTGAGAACAAGAGAAAAAAAGAATGTGAACACATTAACAGATGATGAAAACCAAGAGAGAAATTCTCAAATAGGTCCATGAAGGAACATGTTCACAGATGTTCATCATAGCAGCATTTATGATAGCAGGCAGCTGGAGGGGAGTATAGTATCCATGGGAGGGGAGTGGATGGGTAATTAAATCAGCGGGATGCCCTCAAGAACTACTATGTAGCTGTTTGAAGCTAGATTTTCGCGTAGCAACATGAATAGATGGTAAAACAGAATTCTTAGACGAATTATGTAAGAATCAGCATGCAATCTACACTTTGAAACCATTTATGAAAATTTAAAATATATGCTCACAGAGCAACAATACATGTTTTGCAAGGGGCGGGACAGGAGGGAGAATGGGAGCAGTTATTCATTATATAGAGTACCCCTGAAGCCTTCCTAAAACAGAGTCCACAGGGTTGAAGTCATTGTATTCTAGCTCTTGGATGAGAAGCAAAATTTGGTGGCATACGAGAACACAACTCACTCACCAACTAAACTGGAAATAAAAATAATTGAGCTTTCTTCTAATTTTCTGAAATTGAAATGTGACATTTCAGCTAAATCTGTAACAAGAAGCATAGAAACCTGAAGGCATTAATATGGATAGGTAAATTAATATTAATAGGTAGAAATATGGATAGTGGCCATGGTGGCCACAGTCGTATTACAAGTAGAGGATCCTAATTCTATAATCACTCCTGTCAGTTGTATAGAATGCTAGCTGACTTCTCTAGAAATTTATTTGTAAACTCTGGACAAATTGGAAAAGTACAACGAACGCTTAAAAAAAAACTCTCCAGGTTATAACTTCATGTTGCATTCTCCAAAACTCTCTAAAAATTCCCCTGGAGATTCAGAGACATTGGGTTGAATAAATCCTAATTCAGTGGACCCAGCTCTTCATGAAACAAATCTGCCAGTAGACTAGTGGCACATGAGACCACCCTCTCCATTCACCATTGGACAAACGTGTCAAAAGTCTGGTGCTGCCTCTCATTACTGCCTTGGCTATCAATTAGAAGTCTCATGGCCTCTAACTTATATCATAATTCTGTCACCGATACTACCAACACCACCCTCTCTATCCTGTCCTGCTGGACGATTTCATCATTCAAGGAAGTAGAGAGGCAGGAAGGCTTTCCCAGCATTCACATGTGACGTCCTGTGATTCGTTGCTCCCCAATTTACAGCAGGGATTCATTAGCTTATCTCCCTCCATGCAGCGTTCTTTATAATGTATAAAAATGGAGAAACATCTGATATTTCCATGTTATCAGAATTTCAAAGCACACATCGTGTGAGACTGATAGATATCCAATCTTACCAATTCTTGGAAGCATGAGTATTAAAGTAAACCTCTTAAGAACCCATAACCTGCTTTTCTAGATGTTCCTGTTTTAATAAGCTATGGTGTCATTAGGCCAGTGAAAAATTAGTAAACTTGAAAACACAGCAATAGAAACTTTTAAAAAGGAAATACACAGAGAACAAAAAAAAACACAAGCATTCATGAGTTGTTGGGAAAATTAAATTAGCCTAACTTATATGTAACTGCAGTCACAAAAGGAAAGGAGAGGGACGTATAAAAATGTATTTGAAAACATATGGCCGTAAAACTTCAAAATTTGGTGGATACTGTAAACCTGCATATCAAAGAAACTCAACAAAGGCTAACCACAGATACATGAAGAAAACTACACCAAGGATTCCACTTCCACATGTAAAGAGCTGAGAAATTACCACTCTGTCATAATGACAAGTGAAAAACTAAACATACTGAAAAAATCAGGTCCTCTTGGATCCATAAGAGAAGGGAGGACACAGAGCAAACCACTGCCCATAAGAGTGGAGAGATAGACAGGCTAATACAGGGAGTCACTGCTTACCAGAGCAGAGACTCATGGCTGCTCCAGGAACCAGTCTTGGGTCGGAAAACCTGACCTGTAATTTATGAATTGCTGGAGGCTCAATGTGGACAATTCTGAGAAGTAAAAACTCCAGGGTTACCCAGTCATAGGAGTGCGTGTGTAGTGGGCACTATCTTGTGAGATTTACCTCCAGGAGCTTGACCAGTTTTCCCACAGTAAATATTGGAGAAAAATTCCTTCCTGCTTCTGGCAGGGGAAGGGGAAAAGGAAACATTTTGAAATACCCCAGAGCACTCTGCTTTCCTTTATAAGAGCTTCCCTAAGTAGAAACTAGTTAACAGGAACCAAACCTGCCAGGGTATTATCAGAGCCTAATTGACCTCGGGGAAAGGAAATACCCAACTGCAGTCAGCTCTAGCTTTCCATGCAGAAGAAGAGAAATACCCAGCTCCAGTCCACTCTAGCCACCTTGTCCTACCTAAAGGGGGAGAAAAAAAGCTGAGAAACTCTTGAGAAGTTCACAGCTCAGAGGCAAACGCTCACTAAAAGACAGAGATTGAATCGCAGGGCTATAGAATGCTCCCCCCCACACCTCACTGCCACATTACTAATGGCCTATTTACAGCAGTTCCTTTTACCCAGTACATCATGTCCAGCTATCTAGAAAAAATTACAAGGCATTTAAAAGGCAAAAACCACAATTCGAAAATTCAGAGCAAGCATCAGGACCAGACATAGCAGGGCTGTTGGAATTATCAGACTGAGAATTTAAAACAGGTATGATTGATATGGTAAGGGCTGTAATGGGTAAAGTAGACAGCATGCAAGAATACATAGGCATTGTAAGCAGAGAGATAGAATTCCTAAAGAAAGAACCAAAAAGAAATGTTAGAGATATAAAACATTGTATCAGAAATGAAGGATGTGTTTGATGGGCTTACTAATAGACTGGACATGGTTGAGGAAAGAATCTCTAAGTTTGAGGGTAGTATCAATGGAAAGAGCAAAAACTGAAAGGCAAAAAGAAAAAAGACTGAAAGGAAAAAAACCAGAACAGAATATCCAAGAACTGCGGGACAACTACAAAAGGTATAACATATGTATAATGGGGAGACCAGAAGGAGAAGAAAGAGAAAGGAGCAGAAAAAATATTTGAAGCAATGATTGCTGAGAACTTCCCCAAATTAATGTTAGACACAAAACCACAGATCCAGGAAGCTCAGAGAACAGGAAGCAGGATAAACGCCAAAAATCTACACTTAGTCATATTATTTTCAAATTATAGATAATCAGAAATAAAGAGAAAATCCTGAAAGAAGCCAGAGGGAAAAAGCACTTTACCTATAGAGGAATAAAGATAAGAATTACATCCAACTTCTCCTCAGAGACCAGGCAAGCAAGAATAGAGTGCAGTGAAACATTTAAAGTGTTGAGAGAAAACAATCCACCAATGTAGAATTATGTACTCTGCAAAATTATCCCTCAATAGTGAAGAAGAAATAAAGACTTTCTCAGAGAAAAAAAAGAAAGGAATTTGTTGCCAATAGACCTGCCTTGCAAGAAATATTAAAAGACTTTTTTATAGAGAAGGATAATGATATAGGTCAGAAACTCAGATCTACACAAAGAAAGGAAGATCATTGAAGATGAAATAAGTGAAGGTAAAATAAAAACTTATTTTTCTTATTCTTTATTGATCTATCAGATAACAGTTTGTTCAAAATAATAGTATGAACAATGCATTCAATTATGTATCTTATTTTTATATCTGACGTAGGTGTTTATGCTTATGTATACTTATATAGAATTGAAATAAATGACAGTAATGGTACAAGGGATAGGAGGGAGGAATTAGTATTATTTTGTTATTATAAGGTACTCACACTACCTGTGAAGTAATATAGTGTTATTTGAAAGTGGATCTGGATTAGTTGTAAATGTATATTGGAAACTATAGAGCAACCACTAAAAAAAGTAAAAAAATAAAAAAGTATAACTGATATTCTAAGAGAGGAGAGAAAATTGAATCATGTAAAATGCCCAATTAAAACCACAAAAGGTTTAAAAAGAGTGGAAGACAAAAATGGGAACAGACAGCAAGGGCAACAAACAGAAAACAGTAACAAATGTGGTAGATATTAATCCAACTATATCAATAATCTCTTTGAACATCAGTGGTCTAAATGTACCAATTAAAAAACAGATATTGTCAGAGTGCATCAAAAAAACAAGACCCAACTATATGTTGTCTACAAGAAACCCACTTTAAATATAATAACACATACAGATTAAAAGTAAACGGATGGAGCGAAATATACCATGCTAATACTAATCAAAAGAAAGTGGGAGTAGCTATATTAATTTCAGACAGAGCAGATTTCAAAGCAAGGAAAGTTATCAGGGATAAAAAAGGGCATTATATAATGATAAAGAGGTTAATTCTCCAAAAAGACATAACTATTCTTAACATATGTGCACCTAACAACACAGTGCCAAACTACATGAGGCAAAAACTAACAGAACTTCAAGGGGAAATGGATGAATTCACTATCATTATTGGAGACTTTAACATCCTTCTATCAGAAATGGAGAGATCCGGCAGGCACAAAATCAGTAAGGACATAGTTGAACTCAACAACATCATCAATCAACTGAATATAATTGACATCTATAGACTACTTTATCCAACGACAGCATAGTACACTTTCTTCTCAATCTCACATGGAACATTCACCGAGATAGATCATTTTCTGGACCATAAAACACACCCTAATAATTTAAAAGAATATAAATCATACAATGTCTGCTCTCAGACCAGAAAATGGAATTAAACTAGAAATCAGTAACAGAAAGATAACTGGAAAATCCAGAAATATGTGGAGGTTAAACAATACACTTCTAAATAACACATGGGTAAAAGAAGAAATCTCAAAAGAAATTTAAAATATTTTGAACTACGTGAAAATGAAAACACACCTTATCTAAGTCTGTGAGATGCAGTGAAAGCAGTGCTTAGAGGGAAATTTATAGCATCAAATGCATATATTAGAAAAGAAGAAAGATCTAAAATCAATAATCTAAGTTTCCATCTTAGGAAACTAGAAAAGAAGGGCAAATTAAATCCAAAGAAGGCACAAGAAAAGAAATAATAATGATTTGAGCAGAAATTAATGAAATTGAAAACAGGAAATCAATAGAAAAATTCAGTGAAACCAAAAACTGTTTTTTTAAAAGATCAAAAAAAATTAGTAAGTCTTTAGCCAGGCTAACTAAGGAAAAAAGAGAGAGAACACAAATTACTCGTACCAGAAAGAAAGAGGGGATATCACTACAGAGACTAAGACATTACAAGCGTAATAAGAGGATACTATGGACAACTCTTTTCCCACAAATTTAATGGCCTGGATGAAATGAACTAGTTCCTCCCAAGACACAATTTGCGAAAACTCACACAAAGAGAAATAGACAACTTGGGGCTGGCCCATAGGTGTTGTGGTTAAGTTCTCATGCTCTGCTTTGGTGGCCCGGGACTCGTAGGTTCAGATCCTGGGTGGGGACCTATGCATCGCTCATCAAGCCATGCTGTGGCAGCATCCCACATACAAAATAGAGGTAGATTGCCACAACTGTTAGCTCAGTGACAATCTTCCTCAAGCAAAAAGAGGAAGAGTGGCAACAGATGTTACCTCAGGGCCAATCTTCCTCACCAAAAAAAAAAAAAAAGAATAGACAATCTGAATAGGCCTATATCTATTAAATAAATTGAATTGCTATTAATAACCTTCCAAAACAGAAAGCACCAGGCCCATATGGGTTCTTTGATGAATTCTACTAAACATTTAAAGAAGAAATTATACCAATTCTCTATTTCTTTCAAGAGATGGAAGCAGAGAGAATACTTTCAAACTCATTCCATGTGCCCAGCATTACACTAATACCAAAACCACACGAAAACATTACAAAAAAGAAAACTATAGATCAATAACTCTCATGAACACGAGGCAAAAATCTTCAACAAAATAATATCAAATTGAATTCAACAATGTATAAAAAGAATTATACACCACAACCAAGTGAGATTTATCCCAGGTATGCAAAGCTGGTTCAACATTTAAAAATCAATTAATGTAATCCATCACATCAACAAGCTAGAAAAGAAAAATAGCATGATCATATCAATAGACATAGAAGAAGCATTCGACAAAATCCAACACCTATCCATGGTTAAAGCTCTTGATAACCTAGGAATAGAAGGGAACTTTCTAAACTTGGAAAAGAATATCTACAAAAACCCTACAGCTAACACCATACCTAATGGTGAGTAACTTGAAGTTTTGCCACTAAGATCAGGTACAAGGCAAGGAATTCCCTGTTCACCATTCCTTTTCAACATCTTACTGGAAGTACTAGCTGATGCAATAAGACAAGAAAAGGAAATAAAAGGTATATAGATTGGGAAGAAAAAATAGAACTCTCTTTGTTCACAGATTATGTGATTGTCTATGTACAAAATCTGAAAGAGTCAACAAAAAAAGTCCTGGAACTAATAAGCAATTATGGTAAGGTTTCAGGATACAAAGTCAGTATAAAAAAGTCAATTGCTTTTCTATATACCAGCAATAAACAAGTGGAACTTGAAATTAAATACATAATACCATATAATTAGCACTCTCGAAAATGACGTACTTAAGTATAAATATAACAAAATATGGAAAAGCTTTTTATGAGGAAAACTGCAAAACTCTGATGAACAAAATCAAAGAAGAACTATATAAATGGAGAGATATTTTATGTTCATAGGGAGGAAGAATCAATATTGTCAAGATGTCAGTTTTTCCCAAATTGATCTTCAGATTCAATACAATCCCAGTCAATATCCTGGCAAGTTATTTTGTAGATATTGATAAACTGATCTTTAAGTTTATATGTAGAGGCAAAAGACCCAGAATAGACAATACAGTGTTACAGGAGAAGAACAAAGTTGGAGGACTGACACCACCTAAATTCAAGTCTTACTATCAAGCTACAGTAATTAATTCAGTATGGTATTGGCTAAAGAACAGAGAAATAAATCAATAGAACAGAATAGAGAGCCCAGAAATAGACTCACATAAATATAGCAAACTGATCTCTGACAAAGGAACAATGGCAGTACAATAGAGCAAAAATAGTCTTTTAAACAAATAATGCTGAAATAACTGGACATCCACATGCAAAAAAAATTAATCTAGATCCAGTCCTTACATCCTTCACAAGAGTTAAATCAAAATGGATCATAGGCCTAAGTACAAAATGCAAAACTATAAAACTCCTAGAAGATAACATAAGAAAAAGCTTAGACAACCTTGGGTACGGTAATGACTTTTTAGATACAAGACCAAAAGCACAATCCATGAAAGAAAGAATTGATGAGCTGGTTGTTATTAAAATTAAAAACTTGTGCTCTGCAAAAAACTATCCAGAGAATGAGAAGACAAGCCATAGGCTAGGCAAAAATATTTGAAAAAGACATGTCTGATAAAGGACTGTTACCCAAAATATGCAAAGAACTCTTAAAACTCAGCAATAAGAAAACAAACTGATTTGAAAATGGGCCAAAGACACTAGCAGACACCTCACCAAAGAAGATATACAGATAGCATAAGCATATGAAAAGATGCTCCACATCATGAGTTATCAGGGAAATGCGAATTAAAACAACGAGATACCACTACACACCTATCAGAATGGGCAAAATCCAAAACACTGGCAACACCAAATGTTGGCAAGGGTGTGGAGCAACAGGAACTCTCATACAGTGATGGTGGGAATGTAAAATGATATGGCCGCTTTGAAAGACAGTTTGGTGGTTTCTTACAAAACTAAATATACTTGTACCATGTGATTCAGCAATTGTGCTCCTTGGTATTTACCCAAAAGAGTTGAAAACTTACGTCTACACAAAAACCTGCACACGATGTTTATAGCAGCTTTATTCATAATTGCCAAAACTTGGAAGCAACCAAGATGTCCTTTAGTAGATGATTGAATAAATAAACTGTGGTACATGCAGACAATGGAATATTATTCAGTGCTAAAAAGAAATGAGCTATCAAGCTATGAAAACACATAGACGAACTTTAAATGCATATTACTAAGTGAAAGAAGCAAATCTGAAAAGGCTACAAATGGTATTATATTCCAACTATATAACATTATGGAAAAGGCAAAATTATGAAGACAGTGGAAAGATCAATGGTTGCTAGAAGTTGGGGGGGTGGAGAAGGGATGAATAGGCAGAGGACAGAGGATTTTTAGGGCAGTGAAAATACTCTGTATGATACCATAATGATGGATACATGTTATTATATATTTGTCAAAACCAATAGAATGTACAATATCAATAGTGAACCATAATGTAAACTATGGACTTAGGTGATTATCATGTGTCAATGTAGGTTCATTAATTGTAACAAATGTACCAGTTTGGTGGATGATGTTGATAATGGGGGAACTATGCATGTGTGGGGTGTTGGTATGTGGGAAATCTCTGTATTTTCCTCCTAATTTTGCTGTCAACATAAAACTGTGCTAAAAAAATAAAGTCAAAAAAAAACTTAAGATATTTATCAATACAATGCAATGTGTTGGTAAAAACAAAAACAAAAGTAAAACACTGTACCAAGGCACACCCTTATCAAATTTCCCAACACCAGTGATAAAGAAAAAATCTTATAAGCAGCAGAAAAAAAGACATGTTATGTATAGAGGAAGAAAGATAAGAATGTCAGCAGATTTCTCATCAGAAACAATGCAGTCAAGGAGATAGCAGAGCAACATGTTTATAATACTGAAGGAACACATCTGTCAACCTAGAATTCTGTACCAAGGAAAAATATCTTTCAAAAATAAAACCAAATGAATTTTGAAAACCTCTCAAGCCTCTTCTTACTCTTCTCTTTGTCTTTCCCGTGCTTCTCTGTTTCTCAGACTCTTTCTCAATTTGCATATGCAAATAGGTACCTGGATATGTCACCTTCTACATTCACCCACCACCAACATGCAACCTAGAAGTACTCTCAGGTCAGTCATCTCCCAGAGCAATGCATCCATACTTAGTTTTTATTTGCATAACTGAAAGAGACCACTGCTGTTGTTATTTTCCAAACTAAGGAAAGTATGCTCCAAAGGCAAATCCAGTCTCTGTTTTAAACAGCTGGCAAATGTATTGTAAGTTTTTTTTTTTTGAATTAGAAAGAGCCAATCATGGAATTCCATCCTTTTTTTGTGTTGGAGAAGATTGGCCCTGAGCTAACATCTGTTGCCAATCTTCCTCCTTTTTTTTGCCTCCCCAAAGCCCCAGTAGATAGTTGCATGTCATAGTTGTACATCCTTCTAGTTGCTCTATGTGGGATGCTGCCTCAGCACGGCTTGATGAGCGGTGAGTAAGTCCACACTCAGGATCTGAACTGGCAAACCCCAGGCTGCCAAAGCAGAGCTCAAGAACTTAACCACTATGCCACCAGGCCGGCCCTGTATTGCAAGTTTTTAATTGGAAGTCTTCTTAGAATCAAAAGCAAGTTCCTCTCTCAACTGGGCCCTTGGTTTGCTTGCCCACTGTGTTGTACTTTATCGGCTTTTCTATCTGTCTATCCATCTCTCTATCATTGCACTGTGTCTCTCTGTCTGTCTTTCTGCCCAACTTCTATGACCAAAAATTTTCTAGCATTTGGCTTCCTACTAATATGTTTTTGTATCCCTTTAGATCATTGATTCACATGTACTCACGGTCTTTGTGTGGGTTATACATTTTCAAGACTTTTTAAATCATAAGGGAGAGAGTGCTTGATAGGCTGGGAAACAAAGTCACCCCAGGCATTTCTTCCTGCCTCTCTGGAGTCAGGCAAGCCACATTTGAATAGGCATTTGTCTGGTTTCCTTGATCCTTCAGATACTTGTAATGAGTACATTTATTTTGCAATACCAAGGATTAAAAATCATTCTGCAAAGGACTCAAGGTAGCATTAGAAATACTCTTAGTCTAAACACATAAATTTGTCCCTCATTCTCTTTCTCTCCCTAGTTTTATTTACTTCTACTGTTTACTTTTCAATAATGTCATGTTTTTGAGGCAGGGAATTTTCAAGCTCATTGAAATTTGATTTTACATTTACATTTTCTGCTTTGATGAGGACCATTAACTTCTGGAAAGAGACTCTGTGCTTCCATTTTGCAAACTCATGTCCAATGCCTAGTTTCATTTTTCTCTTCTCTCTTTACTCCTCAGGCTTAAAATTGGCAGCATAATGGAGTGTGTAATGTTCTTTTTTTGTCGGAAACAAGTGACTAGAGGTGACTTGTAGCACTTTATTCAAATTAGCCAACACCCTGTGAAGGCAAGAATCCTCAGGACCAAATTTTCACTGTAAATTTTATATTAGACAACTTTGGATGAAGCATTAGCTGCCAGTTGGCATCTATGTTTATGGATATTAGGTTATAATTAACCAGCATTTAATTGAATATGATTTTATAGATTATTTAGCTTAAAGGGAGAAAGAACAATGCAGTCCTTTATTTTTCATTGCGTCATATTTATGTATCTGTCTGCCTTATGTATCTGTGAGCTTTCTGATATGCTCAGTGCCTTGCACAGTATCTGGCAAATAGTAAGCAGTAAATAAATATTTGTTGAGTGACAATGAACAGGCAAGATCATAGGCACTTGAGGCAAAGAGGTTTTTCAGAACTCATGTATGGTGATTTGCATCTCCTTTTTTTAGTTTGAGAGCCACTTTAAAGTGAAATGCTGTGCTTGGCTTTCTTCAGCTCTGATGTTGGGTCACATATGAATTATTCTTTTTTCTTCCACTGATGGCATTCTTTACCTTGCCTTTGCTTTAAAGCAACGTCTCATCAATTTTCAGCAACTCCAGGACTAGAAGGTTGTTCAATTCCAGTGACAATATACATCTGTTTGGCAGTACTATTTACAGGTCTTTTCTTTGCCGCAGTGATTTAGATGAACAGTCAGAAAATTGAAGTAGAGTGATTCATATGAAGCCTTTTCTATGGAATTTAACTGTATCTGCATAGATGACGACATTTCTCTTTGTAGCAAGCTTCAGTTGCTCAATATATGCCACAATCTGAATGGCAAAAACAAACAAATATCCCTGCTTTCTCTTCCTTCCACATTTTCTTAGAGTAGTTCTCACATCCAAACACATATGAAGCTAGATTGTCAATGTAAACTGTTTATTCATTGATTTATCTATTCATTCAGGACTGGGGATATAAAAGATGATGAAGATGGGGTCTTTGCTCTGGAAGCATTTCAAAATTAATTTACCTATTTTGTTTTAAAAAAGGACCCTTTACAATGGATTTGAACAACTCAAGCACGCTGGTTTGCCGTTGGGCAAATAACACTCAGCACCTAAGTGGAATGCTTGATTTGCGTAAATTCAGAATGGAATTATTCCAGTGAGTTATACATTTGAATCCCACTACAAAACAGTAAGAACTTACAGAATATTTCCTTGACTGCCAATTTCATCAGCCAGGACACCCTGATTGTCCCACTGAAACAACCAAAAATACTGGATGAAATATTTTAAAATCATCTTTTCAAGTGCATCAGTGAGCTGGTTATCAAGAAAGGAATTTGTAAAGATAAAGAGCAAGTGAAGCAGGAAGGCAGAGAGGTAAGCATTGGAGCTGCATGACCTAGGACCTTTATTTTGGTGGTCTTGAGGAGCTCAACACTTGCCCAGTGAGGACATCTAGTCGTGTAAAGAAAAATTTTCCATTTGCAAAGCCCCTGCAGAGGAGATGGCAAAACAGAATGCTGTTTTTTCACAATGGTTTTGAGCAGTCAAAGCTGATAACATTTGGAGCAATACACCAGCCAAAGCTGATGAGTGGTTAAGAATATTAGTAACCCCAATATGCCTAACTGAAAACTCCTTCCTGAATACACAAGGGAAATCAATTGGCCATGCTTTACAGACTTTACCTAATTCAAGACACAAACTTCATCCATAATTAGCATACCTACAATGAATTTCCCAGAATATAAAAACTTCAGACTTTCATCTCTCATAGAACCATGTAGCGAAGCTTTTCATTGGTCGTTGTTTCTTTGTCAGGTAAAATAAAATCAGCACTCATTTAGTCCATAGCTGTATTGGTCTTTGTCTTTTCTTTAACATAGGAGACCCCACACATAAGTCTGAGATGTTGAAAAGCAGCCTACTAAGTGCAAGTGAACTAGAAATCAATTTACACTCATAGCCCTTTTCAAATTAAGATGGGAAAAAATTGCCAGTCTCAAACATGGTTACCCTATGGAGGTAAAACAATCTTCCCCGAGAATTTGTAAACACACATTGGCCTTCTCATGGGTTTACAGTAAAAAGTCACACTTCCTGGGTAGTTCAAAACCCTCAAGATAGACATTAAAACGGTTCCAGGTTGGTCTGGCTCTAGGTACCTAGCGGAAACAGACACAAATCCTCTCTAGTGGAGTACTGGCCTCAAATAATTCCCATAGATAAAATTATAAGAAGCATGAGCTAATGCCACCTCCTTAAAAAACCAAAATAAAATAAAACAAAACACAGAATGCACAAGGAAATATGGCACTGTTGGTGAGATCTGGAAGGAAAATTAGGTAGCAAAAACAAACTCACAAAAAAACTTCAAAAAATATATATATTTAAACCTAGAATATATATATTTAAGAAAATAAAAAAGAGGATTGAAAATATGAACAAGGAGCAAGAGACTACAAAAATAACAAGCAAATCTGAGAAAGCACCAAATAGAAATTCTAGAAATAATAACAATACCACAGGGGACAGTCCTTATCTCTCCCTGGACCCAACTCACTGAGCCTTTCTCCTCATCACTTGCTCTCTAGATGTAATTGGCCACTTCAAGTTCTCACTCCTTCCCATCATGGTCAGGGGCACCAGATGTCTCCACTGGCAATCTCTGTTTTATGTTCGTTATTTCAGACTCACAGATATTTTTATTTATGTCTCACTTTTACTTCCACTTGTTGCAGCAATGATGAGGGAGGCAAGAAAGTGTATTTTCATTCGCTCTGTTAATTGTAACAACTCTAAACAACTCTTGCTTTTCCCTGTGTACTACAGAGTGGTGGATGCTGATCACGTTTGTCTAGGACAGCAGGTAAGGGCATCTCGAAGTCAGTACCTGTTCTCAGCATCCTGCTTTCTCGTTTTATTTCCACCTTGGATTCCATCTTGGATTCACATACTGCTTGGTGATTAGACAGGCTCCTCAATGAGGACATCCCTCCATTTCTTTGATTTTACAGAATGTTTCTGCTATCACAAATATAATGCATGTTCAGTATGGAAAACTTTGAAAATACTAATATGCACAAAAAAGGCAATTAAAACCAACTGTAGGCTTGCCTCCCAGAAATTACTACTCGTATTTTGTTGTATATTCTTCTGGTTTTTCTCTTAAGCATACATATGCATGTAATATACTTCTTTCTTTTTCACAAATATGTCATATCTTTTTATAACCTGTCTTTTTCATTTTATACTTCATGATTATCTTTTATATCAACTGTCTTCTACAAATCATCTATTTCGTTAAAGGTATCATGCTGTCAGTGCCCCGCCTCTGTCTCCCCTAAGCGTCCATTGTTCTCAAGCATGCCAATGGCCTCCTTCTGTAAGCACCTGCTATCCCTGCTTTCTCTGGTGGCAGGAGTGTACTTGGCCTTGCAGGACAGGCAGGAAAAGAAATGCCTTGGGAACAAACTTCAACCAATGACCAAATAGAAATTGGTTGATAAGTACCCTAGCTTCCCCACCCCTCTGGTGGGACAACTCTGAGGAAGATTCTACCCATTTCCCAGAGGTCTCCCAGAGCAGTAACCTGCTAATGAACGTACCTTGTATTGGCTTCCACCTTACTCACTTCTTAGTCTACTCACCTCCTAGTCTCACCTTCTAGCACTTCCTGCCTGACCCCCATATGTAAACTACTTGTTCCAGGTGAGCCTCTGGGGGAATCCAAAATAAGACAGTATTTAAATAGCCCCCAGCACTTATTGCATATTTTCCTTAAAAGCTGTATTTTTGACATTCATTTGGTTGCTCTGACATCTGAATTTCAAATCTGAAGGTATAGGTTCAACCAGTTCTGCTAGTTTTTAGTCGGGTGTTAGTAGGAAAGTCCTAAAATCAACGTGCAAAGCAAAACTCCATATGGTCAAAATTACCATTAAAAAAGTTCAGTGTTTTTCAGCTTAAAAAAATTCTCTCTCTCAGATCTCGACAGTCTAGGTTGAATGTGGCCATGATGGAGGATGTTGGGTGAGCAGGTGGGGAGTGTGTGTGTAATTCTGCCAGCAGGACACCTCTCTAGGCTCTGTCCGCCTAACTGGAGATCAGCTCATCATTTCTGAATGACTCCAACACACCAGGTTCCTGTTGGCCCACACTGCTGCTTCATTGGGTAGACACCAGAGGCAGTCAATGTGTTGGTGTGTGGTGAAAATGAGGTATAGAAATACGTATCTTTAAACGTCAGCTTCACATTCAGTGAGGAGAATTGCTTATTCCAGGAGACACGTGGGAGGCCTGAGACTGAGTGAGTGCAGGTTGACGTGTCCCATTTCCTGCTGAAGCTGGTGCACATCCTCATGGAGTGTACTGGCAAGCTAATAGCCCACGCTATTTCAGGAGAGTCTTCTCTTTCTCATTTGGGTAAATTGTACCAATGTTTGTATTGTAATTGAAGTTTAGAATATTAAATATGTCCAAGCTATAATTCCACCATTCTTGAGTTCTCTGAGCTTCATTTACCTATATAATGGAAATAACAGTCTCTATTTATGTCGTGGAGTTTTTGGGAGACAGATAAGATAGTATTGAAAGTCCTCTGTGAAATACAAAGTTCTAAACCAAGGTAAGGGGTTATTTTATTATTTTTTAAAGGCTGGGTACATCACTATGGACTTGTCCTTCATTCGGTTGCCCATTTAAAGTTGCTAACTATCTGTTGGTGGTGATGAAATTTTCAGACTACATCCTCACACTACTCTGCAGCCTGTGGAGGCCATATGGATCAAACACTGTTCCAAGTCCTATGTAGGAAGGAGCCCCATGTGGAAACTCTGGTCTTGGATAGGAGACCTTTGTTAGTAATAACCAATTGAACTTGGCACGTGCCAAAACTTTTTGCGCTTCGGCTTAATCATTTGTAATACAAGTCGATTAAACTTTACAGGATGATCTCTAAGGTCCCTAACACTTCAAGTTTGTGAATCAAAATAAGTGTTTCTCAAAGTGTCGTCTAAAGGAAAGTCAGCTTCATTATAAGTATCCAGAGAGCTTGTTAAAAATGCAGCTGAGATTTCTGGGCCTCATCCCTGATTTAATGAATCAAAGTCTGCTGGGATGGGGTCCCAGTATCTGCATTTTTATTAAGTATGGAAAAAAGAATATATAAGCCATATATGTTTTACTTCAAGATTGACTATGAAATGTAATTGGAGCTAGCCTTAAAGAGCCATTTAATCAGAAAACTTGTTAGGAATATATGAATATTCTTGACATTGGTTCTTTGGAAGGCAAAACCATGGCTAGCCATTATCTTGCTAGATGGGTATGAAAAAAATAAGTGAATTTTTACGTACCCCATACCATAAAAGTATACTTATTCTATATCATGTCATCATAAAATGAACTTTTTCTCTAAAACCTCTTACTAAAAAGGGCTAATAGTCTTTCTTTAATAATGAAAGATTAGTTTTATTAGGTTCAGGGGCTGTTGGTTTATCACCTTGGAACCTACTTAAAGTTGGAAAAATACAACTCACACAAGCTGAAAATTTACCCCAAAGGAACACAACCCCTCCACTTACCAAAAAAACCCACTGGCCCTGTCCTCACTATCCCCGCCTCCATCTAAGTGAATCATTGGCCTTTTTTCTCATCAATTGCTTTCCAGAGGCAATCTCTGTTTTCTGCTTGCAGATCAACCTCACAAACACGGGCATTCATCTCTCACATTTCCTCCACTCATTGTAGCAATGATCAGGGAGACAGGAAGATGCATTTTCACTTGCTCTGTCAACTGGAACAACTATAAGCTAGTCCTGTTGGTCACCAGTGTTCCACTCACTAACACTTTTTTCTTGTGAACTGTTGAGTGGGTGAATTCTGATCACATGGTCTAGAACAACAAGCAAGATCATCAAAAGTTAAGTGCACCACGGGCCCAGATCTGATGTTCCAATCAACCTCCAATCGTCACCAAGTCTCTCTTTTCATCACTGACCTTTCAGTTAGGTTTGAATTCTCTATATTCAACTCCCTATTGAAAACCATATTTCTAGAGGGAAACAGTATTTGTTCACTTAAACTACAGACAATGTATGTCATAGGAAATATGCTTTTTATCCAATGACTCTGGGTTAATTAACTCACTATCTCTGGCTTTATTGACCTAATTAGGTAGCCTTACTTGTATATGTGTGGCTTGATGTCACATGTTAATTTGAAAGGCTCAAGATCCTTGGGAAATTATTGACTTTGATGATAACAAAAATTAATTTCTAAATATATTTAAGTATAGACATTATCATTAATTCAACCAACATTTATTTCATTTTCAATATATTCTAAACCCTATGAAAAGGGCTGGTGATAGAAGACTAACTCTATTTTGACTCTTAGTATGAGAGTTATATTAAGACCCTCTCTTATACTTTTCTGGGGGAAAGGAGAAGTGCTGTAAAAAGCAGGAGGGAGTAAATGAAGGTAAATTAATAGACTCATCAGGGTATTGATACTAATACATCAGTGAAAATTAAGAAACTTTTCCATTTCAGGCATCCAACAAAATTTGCATTCTTCTTCTCAGTGTTAGCCTGGGTCATCTAGGTGAGGAGGTAGGTATAAGGAAGAACTCAGCTGTGTATTTATCTCTAAAGAAGATCAACTAGTAGCTTTGGGGAGGAGATTGACAGAAAGTAATGAGAATATTTGTCAAATATCTGTAAGAAGGTAGTATACATTTTTGGAAATGAAATGCAAATCATATAATCTCCAGGGTGCCAGACCCATTTATCCACCTTCTTACTCTATAGCTCCAACTGGCTGTTTACTAGTACGTGAAAACTTAGTATATTAAAGTGGAATTTTTGATTTTTTTCCCCATCCCCAAATCTGCTGCTTCTCGTAAGTGACACGACCATTCACCCAGTTGTTAGGCCAAAACCCCTTACATGTATCCCATACACAGGATTAGAAATATTCCAAATCTGATCATTCCTCACCCATCGCCCCTTGCCTCTACCCAAATCCAAACCAGCCTCACATTTTGCCCGAATATAGGCAAATTCTAATTGCTTCTATTTCTATTAGAAATATTATAATTGCTTCTATTCCTTCCTACTTTTCCCTCAATCTATTCTGTCCCTAGTCAACATTCAAAGTGCCCTTTTAAAATAGTATAAAGATTATACACACTCTGTTTAAAATTTTTAGTGGTCTCTGGTTATAATTAGAATAAAGTAGAAATTTATTACCAGGGCCAACATGGGGACTTGTATAACCTTGTCCCTCACTTCTCCTCAAACTCCATTTCCTGTGATTCTCCCTCTCATTTATTCTGTTCCAGCTGTACTGACCTCCTTCCTGCTCCCTGAATGTTCCAGGCTGTTCCTGATTGAGGGCCTTTGTGTTTGCTGTTCTCTTAGCCTGGAATGCTCTCCTCCCAGATTGTAGCTTGGCTGGCTCTTCTTGTCATTTAGACTGACTTTCTCCTTGGCTTCCCCATTTATCACACCTATCAGCCTGTCACTCACTCTCCCTCCCATCCCCTTCTTAATTTTCTCTATAGTGTTTGTCACTCTGAAACTGTTCTCTTTATTCATTTTTCTTCTTATTTTCTGTCTCCTCAAATAGAATGTGAGTTTCATAAGAGTAGTGATTTTTCTTTACTATTCTCTACTATACTCTAGCATCTAGAATAGAATATGGCATAAAAAGATTCCAAATAAATATTTATTGAGTGATCTCAGCATATTAAAAACAGGAAAAATATATTGGTTTGGAGATAATACACGTAATGATGTAAATAGAGTATTTTATCATTATTGCATTGCATTCATAAACTAAATTATATGGTTTAATTTTATTTTTATAGTCTTATCATACATGAGAAATACTTTTGAAAATATGATAGATTTGTAGTAGGTTTGTAATAAGCTGTCCCATCTAGGTTTGTGTAAGTACTGTAGGGGAGGCAAAAATTTTCCTCTACCATTCTAGGTTCTTCTGACTGGTCTAAGAATTAAATTGACATGAGACAGATTAACAGGAGAAAAACAAACAAAAGTTTAAGAACATATATGTGTAGGAGAAACCCAGGGAAACCAAGTAATTTGCCAAAATGGCCAAAGTCCTCACCTTAAATACTCTCCTCAGCTAAAGACAAAGGAAGATGTTTTTGGAGTGGGGAGAGTCAAGGACTTCAAAGGGAAGGAAGGCAATTCACAGGTAGGTGAAAAGGAGCAAACATTTGGAAAACAAGTGTTTGGCCACACAGAAACAGAAGAACATAGAGGAGAGCCCAATAAACAGGCTTTTCTAGGTTCCTCCCTGTCTACCACCTAGTTCATGTGATGCTAAGGTGATAGCTCGCTTCCTGAGACAGGTTTTTTATCTGAATTCTTTTAGGCAGGTAAGGGGGAGGTAACAAGAAAAACTTTGAGTCTTTTGGTTTTTAAAAGTAATCAGCCTAGGGGCCAGCCTGGTGGTGTAGTGGTTGGGTTCCGTGCTCCACTTTGGCAGCCCAGGGTTCACTGGTTTGGATCCTGGGTGTGGACCTACGCACCACTCATCAAGCCACGCTGTGGCAGTGTCCCACATACAAAATAGAGGAAGATTGGCACAGATGTTAGTTCAAGGCCAATCTTCTGCACCACCACCACCAACAACAAACAAATCAGCCTAAAGTAATCCTCATGTTAAAGGACGCATTTTGGAATGGCAAATTTTGTTCCCCTTCAGTACACTCTATGATGTTCACTCCACGAAAAAATCGCCTAAAGATGCATTTCTCGGAACGTATCCCTGTCATTAAGCTACACGTGACTGTAATTTAATATTTATGCAGTCATTCTCTGGATTATTCATCTATAAAACAGGGGATTAATTTGGAAAATATCTTATAGATTTTTTCTGACAAAGTGGTAATTTACTGATCCACTGTTGTTTACCTTTCCTTTCTGTTCAGAGGGTTATAAATCACCAAATCAAAACTCCTACATGAATCTAACGGTGTTGGAAGCAGTAGATTAAAATGTACTTTTAAGATTATTTTGGTTAATTTGAGGGAAAAGAAGAAGGTAACATGATATCAAATGAACCTTTGATATTCAGTCATACTGTGGGTTCTGTAGACCAGTGTCATATTTACCAAAAAGGCTACCTTAGCATCAGTCAAAGAAAACAAAATTCAGTGGTTAGACATCTATCAACAATTTAAAAAATTGGCAAGTCCTTCCCAATTTTAGCAAGTGATATTTTGGTTTACATTTAATGATTTTATAAATGTACAATCTTATTAAATGTCCCCATATTTAGAAATCTGGTAATGTACTAAAGAAACTTAATCAAGGCTCTGATCATTGAGACACTGGTGATATTAAGTTCCTTTACAGCAGTGATTTTCCCAGAGAGAAGTTGTGGGGCATAGGAGGAGGGTGACAACAGCACAAATCATCCTTTTCTTAACCTGAGGATAAAATATGTACAGCAATAACTATAATCCAAGGGAATAAATGGTCCATATCATAAAATGAGTATGGAAAATTTTCCATGAGATTTCAGAGAAGAGAGATTTAGCTTTCAGCTGTGGGAAGGAGAAAGAATATAACAGACTAACAGGATAGGTAATTTGTTCCTACAGAGATGAAGGGAAGGAAATTCTAGGTGAGAAGACCTATAGCCTTAGGTGTTTGCAAGGAAGGTGAGCTGTTTGGAGGAGTAAACTGAGGCCAGGTACTGGAGGGACTTGACGATCACAGAAAGGAGTCTGAATTTTGGCAGTTTACGAGGGATGGTTGAAGGTGAATGGCATGATTGAAATTATGCTTGGGAAGATGATTACAGCAGCAGGATGAAAGAAGAAAAGAACTTTGGAGGTGGGACTGTTGGAAAACTGTGCAATGGACCAGGTGATGGGTGGTGTAGGTAGAAATAGCAGAGCATTGAAAGGCTGGAGAGGGGAGAAAAGACCTGAGATATGTACAAAAGTTGAAATCAAGGACTGGGAAACATTTTATGTGGAGAAGGAAACTAACTTCAGTTTTAGAAATGTTGAATTTGAGGCCTCAGAAAGGTCCCTAAGTAGAGCCATCCACAGACAGTTGGAACTATCTAACTCAAACTTGGCAAAATTTAGAGATGGAAAGAGAACATTGGTGGGTGATTGGGGGTAACTGGGAGGTCAGATCTGGGTCAGATCTTGGGTCTTCAGATTCACTCACAACATTCTTCAAGTTGCTCTATTAAAATTTCACCCACCTCTGTATGGGGAACGCCATCTCATGCTGGAATGGCAGGATCCATCCTTCCCCCACTTCCTACTTGCAAAGTCCAACTCTGAGGCCTTCATTTGAAGAACACGTAAGGCTCTAAGCTGCTAAGTAATCAATGAAAGAGAAAACCCTTCAATCAAAAGACATGCAAAACTTTTATATATATATTTTTTAATTTTTTATTTATTTTTTCCCCCAAAGCACCCAGTAGATAGTTGTATGTAATAGCTGCATTTCCTTCTAGTTGCTGTATGTGGGACGTGGCCTCAGCATGGCCAGAGAAGCGGTGCGTTGGTGCGCGCCCGGGATCCGAACCCGGGCCGCCAGCAGCGGAGCTCGCGCACTTAACCGCTAAGCCACGGGGCCGGCCCAAAACTTTTGTATTTTGATCCACTACTTCTTGTGGCTGCCTCATGGCTTCTATAGCCTCTGAATGGGGCACAGCAAAGCAAAAACTCCAGTGACTAGAAGCAGTACAAAAGCACATCCCTCCTGCAGGCCACAGGCCACAGGCCACATGGCTTGAACCAGTGTGTGCATCCACTGAGCCAAAATGCAGAGTTAAAATCATGTATTGTGAATGTCAAAAGGACCTAGAGAGCATCTAGTTAATGTCCATTATTTTATGACAAAAGCAACTGAGACTTATAAACGGTAAATGACTTGCTCAAGGTCACAGAGCTAGTTAATGACACAGACATGAGACTGCAACACAATAGGTTTCTTTCAGAGCAGTGGTCCTAATTACACTGGGGCTTTGTGTTATTTTTGTAATGAAAAAAAAAACTGGATATATGCCCACAAAGCAAGAAATCACATGCAATATGCTTACTCTTACTTTTGAGGCATTAATTACATTATGAAAATGAAGACCAGTGTACAAATACGGTAGAGGTGGGCAGTTGTATAAGCGTTTCACATATTCCTCTCCATCAGAGAGAGAAATAGAGGCCATACGTTTCTACTGAAAATCTATAGGTTTGGTTATTTCATAGTAAAATGGGGTTTTCAAAGCACTAACAGTGAAAAGAGGCTTAAAAAAGATATACATTCTTTTTGCTTTTACAGTTGGACTGGTCCCACATGTACTGATGAGGTATGGAGTGCTGTTTTTGCAGTTTCCTTTATTGTTCTAGTCAGGACTGAGGATAATGGGCAATTCTCCAAGATTAGATATTTCCATTAAAGTGGAAAGTTGTCAGCAGTTCAACAGTTCTACCTGAGAAATTGGACTGAAATTTTGGAAAGGACAAACTTTCCAATAAAGTGCCCCGTGCTGTTTACTTCCTCCAGGTAGCACAGTCATCGCCCCTGGGGTGGTAGATAAGTTCCTCTCATTCCTGCTTTCCGGGAGAAGTGGCTCAGGAGCTGTGGGGCTCTTGAGCACTATGTGCAACATTTTCTGTGGCAAATCTGCTATTTTTTCTCCAGTGACCAAAGATTGAATTTCTAAAATTGAATTCATGTCAGTGTGACCGTGAAATCTTTGAGTATTATTAAATTTGGAGTCTCCTTCGAGAATGAGAGCATTAAACAAAACAGAAATTTTAACACCCCATGGAGAACTCTAACTAATACAAATATCTGGATATTTTCCTCACCATACTTTCTTCTCATTGCCAAGGCCAGCGGAGAGTGTAAACAAATGGTGCAGTCAGTGATAATAAAAATGCCAGGTACCATTTTAAATTTATATCATGTGCCAGGCTCTTCACATAGTGGGATAATATTACTCCCATTTTACAGTTGAGGAAACTGAGGGCAAGAAAGGGTACTTAACCCAATGTTGCACAGTTGGTAAGTGCTAGAGCAAGGGTTCAAACCCAGATGCAGTAGTGGTTAACAGCAAAGGCTTAGAATCAGACTTTAGTTTTATTCCTGGCTCTACTATGTACTAGCTGAGACCTCAGGCAAGTTTCTTAAGCACACCAAGCCTCCATTTCCATCTATGAAATGGAAAAGGTAATATTTAATGTAGAGAGAAGATTAGGAGACAATACGAGTGCTGAGTGAATAAATCCAGGAATGTCTCACTCCAAACCCTACATCCTAATGCTGTATCACACCATTTTGGCTCATTCACCAGTGTAATCAAGTCACAAAAAGCTGTGATTCAGGAAAGCATGAGGGGGCTGCAGCACAGAGTAGAAGCTGTGGTCACAAGAAACACTGCAGTGCATGCAGCTGGATTTTCTCTTTCTTACTTCTGGGGCCTCTGATGCTGCTGGAGAATTATGGTTGTGGGTGAGGGTAATTTTAAATACCTTGAGTTTCTCCCTTTCACTGATGCTGAAGCAGCAGTGGTAGTGAGGATTGGAGGCATCCCTCACTATTCTGCATCTCACTGATCATGCTCATTTCTGTCACTGGGGAAAAAGTCCAGCATCTGAGGTACCCCAGCTGGAGTCTGGGTTTTGAACTCGCATTTCTTTTATATCCTGATGAGCTGGTACATAGGGATGCTAGATAAAATATTTTTCTTTGCTAAATCTAGTGATCCTACCTGAGAAGGACAGACCAGAAAGGGCCTGAGGGTCCTTTTTCCCTTGGTTATCCAATGGCTTCTCAGACTCCAGAATCAAAGTCCTTGCCTCAGCATAGGTGCTGTCATTCACTTCCAACCTAGTCAGATGCCATACTTGTTTGCTCTTAGCTGATGACATTGCCTCATACTTCATTGAGGAAATAGAGGCAATCAGCGGGAAACTCCACCATCTCCACTCACTCAATCTCCCAACTCGCTTACACTCCTCTTGTTACTCTTCCTTCCCTCCTGTTCTATTGGATCAAAACGTCCCTGCTCCTATTTACAGCCATTCCTACTCCTTGTCCTCTGGATCCCATCCACTCTCACCTTCTCTAGGATTTCACTCTTGCAAATTTCCCTTTTCTCTCCTGTGCCATCAATTTCTCTCTATTTGATCATACTCTTCCTCATTTGAGCATGCTTGGATACTGCCCATCTTTATAAAGCCCTTCCTTGCACTGATGCCCCATCTAGCTCTCACCTCAGTTCTCTGTTCTCCGCTGTAATTTTTTCATTATTGAAAAAAATTAATGACTAATGTGTCTCTTCTATTAGGGTGGTGATTCTCAAGCTTGGCTACACATTAGACTCACCTGGGCTCCTTTAAAAACAATTGCAGTGCCAGTAGAAAACCTAACCTATTATATCAGAATGTCAGTATTTTAAAGCTTCCCTAGGGGATTTCAATGTGGAGCCAAGGCTGAGAATCATCCATTAGAATGTAAATGCCATGGAGGTAGGGATTGTGTCAGTTTTATCTTAAATGTATAGACTAGAGCCTTGAACATTGTAGCTGCTTTATAAATATTTGTGAAAAAGAGTTAGTTTGAATTGAATGTTTACAGTTAGAGAGAGAAGCAGAAGGAAGGAGAGAAGTTTGATCTCCTTTTTCATTTGGAATGAGATGTTATTGTACCTCTCTTTGGTCTCCTGCCATTTCTCCTTACTTTGTGTAACTTTGATATTAACCCTGAGGAGGCTAGTGCTGGGTAGAGTTCTATGTTGTCCAAAAGGTATGGGAGAGAGGAATTTAGGAGAGGGAGATGTCTGGAGCTTCACGGTGCCTGCCTAGATAGAAAGTTGATTATCAGATTCTTATCTTTATGTTTCATTTGTTAATTTCTCAGGCAAAGAGGTTTAACTTCTAGGTTTTGTATAGTTGCTATAAAATTGTTTCATTACTATTTACCACACCTTTTTAGTATCAAAAGTTTAGATTATGGATACAAATGAAAACCATCACTGTCCTCTGTCAGCCTTTAGAGTTTATTTCTTGTTAATACTTGTTACTCCCTTTTTACTGGGAGTAAAATCTTCCTGAAAGAATCCTGAGCAGAGGGCACCCAGATCTGCCAACACCAAGACTTGTCTACTTTCTCAGTCCTAAAGATGACTCAGTGGCTCTGACTGGTCTTTAGTCTTCATCCTCTTAGTTTTGTTCAGCTTAATAAATATTTGTGGGGTATCTGCTATTCATTAGGCACAGATCTAGCCCTTAGAAGCTCACATCCTAGTAGGGGAAGACAAACTTGTTAGCAAGAACATTTTAGTAAATGTTGGTCAGCACTCTGTTAGAAGTAAGCACAGACAGGTCTATCCATAATACTTGCAGGGCATGGGGCAAGAATGAAGCCCATGTGCCATAGGTCTAAAGATTTGAAACTTATAAATCCAACTAACAGACCATTGCTAAATAAGATATGTTCTATTCTCCTCCCTTGATAAATATGCCTGTGTGGCCAGGTTTGAATTTAAAATTATGGGATTCCTTGGAGTTTTACACAGCATAGCAGTGAAGGAAAGCCCATTGCCAACCTGCATCCCAACCCCTTCTCTTTCCATTCCTGGATACCCCCACACTGTGAGGGGCCTCACAAGCATTCCTATACACACCCCAGCCCAAATGTTCAGAATGCATCCACATAGACACAAACAGCTGGCCTCTGGCTACCTCTCAGCCTATGGGTCCACAAGGCCTTGGAAGTGGGCTCTGGACCATGTGTACAGAAAATTCTGGGTCCAGGGTACCTGGAGCAAAATCTGGACAGAATGGGTGGGGCTCTTGGTGGGCATCTCCGCTTGACCCTGAGGAGTCCTCCGTGGGGAGGAGGATCAGAACCCTGGGAAGCTCAAACTCAGGGCAGGGTTCTCCTGGCATGGGTCATAGGGGTGCACAGAGACTAAGCGCATGGTACAGTGGGAGTGTAGAGGAGGATACTTAGTGAAAAAAAAGTCAGGGAAGACTTCTGAGAGGAAATAATATCTAAGCT
Source organism: Ceratotherium simum simum (assembly GCF_057802395.1). NCBI lineage: Eukaryota > Metazoa > Chordata > Mammalia > Perissodactyla > Rhinocerotidae > Ceratotherium > Ceratotherium simum. The sequence continues at coordinate 31,326,146 of NC_141911.1, read as the reverse complement.
CAAATGTTGAAGAGGAGGTTAGCCAGATAAACAAAGGCAGATAGGCCATTATAAGCTGAGCCATTAGCAGAAGCTCATTTGCAGAGGTGGGTTGTGGGGTCCTGGTCATGAGGACATTATCTATCCTGCTAAGAGTATGAGTTTAATCTGTGGGTCGTAGGGAACCCTGATAAGCCTCCACTTCTGTACCTACTTGTGGTTTATACTGTTATCTCTTCAGCTCCTTTGAGCCCCAAAGCATCTTCCACTGTGAGGTTTCTGCTAAGGCTACCATTCTGGCTCCAAAGCACTAAGGAGCTCTCTTGTTATCAGAGCCCTGGCATTGACTCTCTGTTGCCCAATTTTGGCAGTAGCTATAGTTTCACTTTTTGGTTCTACGCGAATCTTTTTGCAACATGTTGTGCTTTTATTATATTTCCTCCTCTTCTCTCTCTTTCCAAGAAATTTCTGGCATAATCTATCCACTCATGCACCTATCCGTCTATCTGTCAGATGTTTGACAATGCTTATGTGCTCACACCTCATTTATTGGGATGCCACCCGCACGTGAATTCAAGAAGGGTATGGATTTGGAGTTTTGTCTGTTCTGGTCACTGATGTATCCCAAGCACTTAAAACAATGCCTTGGGCCCGGCCCCATGGCTTAGTGCGCGCTCCGCTACTGGCGGCTCGGGGTCGGATGCCGGGCACACACCGACGCACCGCTTCTCCGGCCATGTTGAGGCCGCGTCCCACATACAGCAACTAGAAGGATGTGCTACTGTGACATACAACTATCTACTGGGGTTTTGGGGGGAAAAAAAAAAAGGAGGAGGATTGGCAATAGATGTTAGCTCAGAGCCAGTCTTCCTCAGCAAAAAGAGGAGGATTAGCATGGATGTTAGCTCAGGGCTGATCTTCCTCACACACAGACACAAAAAAGCAATGCCTTGTACATGGATGAAGAATACAAGATGAAATGCCCTTTCTTCTTTGTTGCCTGATTAGGTTTTTAATTAGCCTTCAAAACCTGTGTCTAGACTTCACCTCCAGGAAGATTTTACTAACTTCTGGGCTGGAATAGATGCCCCAAGTTTGGCACAGCACTTTGCACACATCTCAGTCCTTAGCATTTGTTTTAAAGTCGACTTGTTTGAATCACCTGCTCTGTTTTAGGCCCATAAACTCAGAATTTTTCTGCTTCTCTTGTATCTTCACTTCTTATCATAGCCCTCAGAACATACTGAGTAAATAACAAATGTTTGTGGATGGATAGCTTACCACGATATCTCCTCTGAACTTCAGGCCAAATGCCCACATAATATTGACTTTGGGAGTTTCAAGGACACCCCAGTGCAGTGCTCTTCCCCTAGATTTTCACATGGCTCACTCTACCCAATGCCTTTTCCTATGACCCTCCTCCAATTACTGTCTATGTTTTATTGAAGTTATCCTTATGTGAAATTTTATTGAATTACAAGGGCCTAAAAATGACCTTGGCATGTAATTGACACTGAGTAAGTGTTTATAAATCAATGGATACAAATCACAGTTCTTTAGAAACCTGGTTATCTCTTCCATTGTTCTGCTGCTAGAGTGAATGTCACCAACCTTCACCAAATTTCTCAAACTGGAAAGCCAGCAGTCATTCTTTCTTATGATTTATTTATTTAACTTGTTAAAGTATTAGTTAAGTATAAGTTATAACTAACATTTTATAGACTAGACAGCCACTATATATTCATTTTGACGAGTTTTGACAATTGTTTACCTATATAATAGTTACCCAAAACAAGGTAGAGAACATCTCCATTACCCCAGAAACTTCTGTTGTGCTCTTTTCCAGTCAATTCACTCCCCAGAGCCAATAACTTTCTGAATTCTGACGCTGTAGATTCATTCTGCTTATTTTTTTTTTTACTTCATTTAAACGGAATCATATAGTCTGCACTCTTTTGTGTCTGGTTTCTTTTGCTTTACATATTTTTTTTGCTTAACCTGTTGTCATGTATATTGTATTATCAGCAATTTGTTCATTTTTATTGTTGAGTAGTATCCCATTGTATGAATATATCATAATTTGTTTATGCATTTTCTATTGATGGGTACTGGGGTTGGTTCCAGTTTTTGGTTATTGTGAGTAAGACTGCAATAAACATTCTTGTACAATCTTTTAGGGGGACATGTTCTCATTTCTCTTGGGTAAATATCTAAGAATATGCAGGTTTGGGGGTCCCCAAGACCACCCCAAGTTTCAGTAATTTGCTAGGACTCACAGAACTCAGCAAATGGTTTTACTCATGGTTACAGTTTATTATGGTTTAGAGATTAAAATTAGCAGTGGGAAAAGACTCATAGAGCAGAGTCTAGGAGAGACCAGGTGTGAGCTTCCAGTTGACCTTTCCCGGTGAGTCAAATGGCCAGTGCTTAGGGAGAACCCAGGCGTGATATGTGACAATATGTACAAGGTATTCCTAACCAGGGAAATAGCTCACCTGGTCCTTGATGTCCAGATTTTTTATTGGAGGTTGGCCATATAGACACAGCTGAGCTTGGCTGAGTTTGGTTGCTAGCCCCTCCAGAGGTTGAGCTGATACTGTGTGGCCCCCTGGCCCAGCCCAAAATCACACAGCCCCACACATAAATCACTGTCGGGTATGGCTCAAGGCAAACAAAGACACCGCCATCAGATACGATATTCCAAAGGCTTAAAGATTACTACCTCGGAGCTGGGGACAGAGGACCAAACCTCTCTTTGGGCAAAGTTAATCCTTTACTGCACAGTGTAACTGCTAGGTCACAGGTAGGTTTATGTTCAACTTTATAAGAAGCTGGAAAACAGTTCTCCAAAGTGTCTGTTCCTTTTGACATCCCCACCAGCAGTGTATGAGAATTCCAGTTGTTTCACATCTGTACCAACATTTCGTGTTGTCAGTCTTTGATTTTAGCCATTCTAGTGGCTGTGAAGAGTATCTCATTGTGGTTTTAATTTTCATTTTCCCTGATGGTTAATGATGTGAGCACATTTTAATGGAATTATTGGACATTTATGTATTTCTTCTCAGAAGTCATTCTTGATACTTCTCTTGCCTTTACATTCTATATCCAATCCTTTATCAAGTCTTGTTGATTTTATCTCCTAAATAGCTCTCAAAACTCTTCTTTTCTCCATCTCTATCACCACCACCCTAATCTGAGCCCCTTGGATTGCCATCCTGGGCTTCTGCAGTGGCTTTTTAGTGGTTTACCTGCTTCCTCCGTGACAACTGTCTGATCTGTTCTCTCTTACAGTTGGAGTAATCTATTCAAAATTAATTCCTATTGTTTTATAATCCTTCTTAAACACACCACAATAAAAGCAAAGGCAAAAACAAAACAAAACAAAACCAACTTCATTGCCTACCCCTTTCTCTTAGGATAAAGCACTTCCCACCATGATGCATTAGACTTTGCAACGTCAAGCCCTCATATACTCTCCAGTCTTATTTTCTGTCCTTCTCACCCTTGCTGCCTATACTCCAGCCATGCTGGCTTTCTTTCTATCCATTGTTTTTACCTCTGGCTCTCTCCTGCCACAGGGTCTATATTTATACTGTTACTTTTCCCTGGAAATTCTCTTTCCCTCTCTTTTTCAGTAAGTTAACTTCTCCTCATCTTTCTTAGTTCAACTCAAGTCTCATTGGCTCAGAGAAACCTTACTAAACTTCCATGACTAGGTCAATTCCTCAATGATAGGTACTCCCATCTTTGTGTAGCTTTTCTGAGGAAGATTTATCACAGGTGCACTTTTAAATTTATTTGAATGATTTTTGATTAGTGTCTCTCTCTGTCTCTAAGTGCCAATAGAGAAGGACTCAGCGGTGTTCTGGAGCTGACTGAAGGAATCTATTGTGGGCATCTTTTCCCAACTCCTCAATCAGAGACAGCACATTGATAGCTCGAAGTTAGCCAGGGTGGGGATATTTACGCCATGGAAATTGGCAAATACTGTAGACTAAGTTTTTTCCCCCTTCCTGGAGAGCTGGCTATTTAAACATTTACTAGCACACTACTGGAAGAACCAAGTGCTTTTTTCTCTATCGTTGTATCCTCACCAAATAGGAAAGTCCTTGGCCACATAATAGGCCATCAATAAATATTTGTTGAATGAGTGCCTAATTCAGTGCACTGGGCTCTCCAACCCCCTCGGGATGGCTTTTTGCTCCTTATCATCTAACTCCCTTTAGAATTTCACAAGACAGTCACTGGACACTGGCTTGTTTACTCTTTTTGAGTGGGTTGCAGTAATAAAAACATATTAATGTTTTTTTATTTATTATTTATAAATTTATTTATATTTATTATAAATTTATTTATTATTTATAAATTTATTTATTATTTATAAATATTACTTCTTTTCTGATTGGCCTATGGAACAGGTTTTTCTCTCCTTTCCCATCCCCCAAACTTGCTGGCTCTTCAAAGGCCACCTTGTTCGTTAGGGCAGATCAAATGACCCAGCATGAGACAAATGCGACGTGAAAAAAGGCAGTGCATATATACCAACAGAAAGAATATATAAGAATTTATGTGGAGCATACTTATGAATGGAAATCACTTAAAGTTCTGTTTCTGCTGAAACACTGATTCAAGCTCTTCTGGAATTATTTTCTTTAGCACGTGTAGTGTGTACCGTAGAGAACAGTTCAAGGCTCAGTTTAAGCTGTTGACCAAGTTGTTAATTGCTGCCTGTGTTGGGGATGCACATGATGTAGCTTCAGGTTTTCCAAATTTTAGACATCCCATCCTATCATTATAATTTTTGCCATGACCATGTGGTAACACATGTGCAAGCCAATTGTATTATTATTTGTAATATTTAATATTTTTCTTTAAATTGAGAAATTTTTTAAAACTTAGATTTATTTTTAAAGGTATTATGCCTTTAAATATAAAACTATTTTATCCCCCCAAGCTCACATAAAACTAACACATAGAAAATATCCATTTACGTACACCAAAAATCATCTCACATACTGCCAGTGGTCTCTATCGAACACTTTGGGAAAAAAACTAATAACAGCAAGAACGTGGATTTTGGAGTTATCTACATTTGGTTTGGTGTCTTAGATCTCCCACAAGGGCATGTCACCTCTCTGAGACTTAGATTCTTTATCTGTAAAATGTAGATCCTTGACTTACAGGAGAAGATAGTAAGCAAGGTGTATAGAACCCAATGACCAAAGGGTGGAGATCAGAGGAGATGCTCCATAGATTAATTTCTCTTTCAACTTACTATTGGCCTTTATTACTGGCTCAATCATTTCTTTCTGGCTATTACTAAAGCATGTTTTTACTGAGGTACAATTTTTATACAGCAAAATGTCTAGATTTAAGTGTACAGATCAGCATTTTTTCATTGTTGGTTCCAGATTTACTGTTTGAATTAGATATCTGAATATCTGAACTCTGGTATCAGATTTGGTATTTACTAAATGTTTTATTTTAGGAGTGTCACAACTTCTATGAGTCTCTTTATTCATACAAAGGATGCTGTATGAATTTGAGTTCAAAGTACTGAATGTTTACAATTGTGAAGTACTGCCCAAGTATGCTTGCTAGTAATATTCTTTTCATTATTCTTATTATCAATGTGAAGACTGGGGTTTTCTAACTTGGATGAATCTGTAATTTGTTATCCAAACCTTGCCCAGGAATGCTTAGCAGTCTTAGTCCATGTGAACCACTTAGCAATCAGCACCTTGCTATTCAAAATCGGTAGCTCATTGGGGGCAGACTCAGAAACAATCACCCAAAGTCTTGCTGATTTGTGTTTCTGCCTCACACTGCAAGCAATTAGCAATTAGCCACCTTTGGGGCACTTCAACAGCTGGGTCTTGAGTCATGATCAATGAAAAGCAGAAATCAGGAGTTACGATAAAAGGAACTGTGTTTAGATACCAGGTTGTCTAATACCAGCTCAATCTATCCACCAACAAAATTTATCATTTGCCTACCATGAACTTGGCCATTCTGGTACCACCTCTGCCAAAAACCTCCCTCATCATACCAGTCCCCACCGACCTCTCTCCTTTGAGTCCTGCATTTGTGGGCTTGCTGAGCCTTTACCCCCATCACAACGAACTCTTCTCCAGTGACCCACATCCTTCATGAAGCCAGTGTACAACCCCAGGAAACACCTTATCTTTGTTACTATTTTGTGGGGGACAAGTCTTGTTTCCATAAGTTCTACCATAGTAGCCATAGAACTATGATCAAGTCAGAGGAGTTTTGGCGAAGAAAAATTCCTGCTTAACATAAGGAAGAACTTTCTTACAGGCAGAAATATCTACCAACAAGATGGCTGCCCTAAGAGAGTGAGTATCCTCCAAACGGGTGTTGTTCAAGCAAAAGCTACACAATCATCTGAAAGTGATGATGTAGACAGAGAATTGAAAAGTTCAGACGGACAGTTAGACTACTTAAGCTCCAAGTCTCTTTATATACAGATTCTATAATTCTATGCATAACAAAGAAGTACCCTAAATGATTACCAGTACAAGGGGTAAACAGTAGAGTTGGAGAAACAAGATCTACAAGCCTAGATAGTTAGCAAATAGGCTTTTGTGAAAACCAGCATTCTCCACTGACATACTAATAAAGCATAGAGTTAACTAGTGTTGTCTTAGTTATTTACTTAAAAATACTTCAGTATAAACAGTATATATATATGTAGAGAGTATATTCATATTATAGTATATTCATAAAATAGTATAGTATACTATATCATAGTATAGTATATTATATAGTATATGGTATATTGTATATATAGAGAGAGTATATTCATATTATAGTATGTTATAGCATATTCTATATGCTATCTCTATATATGTATATATATAGTATATTCATATTATAGCTGTCATTATTAGTCAGGTTAAGTTACAACCCAAATAGCCCAGTATTCTGATTGGATCAGCTAGCATTCTAATCAGGAGGCTTGTATTCCAGAGGTAACTTGCATAAATGCTTCTGGATCCGGAGTGGCAGAGGACTTGTGAAGACCATGAACCCTGGAATCAGACAGCCTCCGTTTGAATCCTGGCTCTGTTATTTACTAGTTATAACATCTCAGGAATTGAACTTATCTGCAATTCAGTTTCTGAATCTGTAAAATGGGGATAATGTTAGTACCTACTTTATAGGCTGCTAAGAGGATTAAATGTGTTAATATGTGTATAGTGTTTAGAGTAGTATCTTCCACATAGTAAGTGCTATATAAGTGTTTGTTAAACAAATAAAATCAATTGATATCAAATACTTTGCTTAATAACACACTAAATGTCAGAAATGTGTTCTCACTGAAAGAGAAATTAAAGGTACTTAAATTGTGTGGATTGGCTAACCTAACTTAGAGACACTCTCTGTCCTTCTACCCTTGCATGAACAGGATGTAAGAGTCTACTAAGGCCAGTAGGGGTGACATCCAAGATTTAATCCTTAATTATCCTGGGTCCAGCAACTGCGTTAGAGGATTCTGGTTTCCTGATGCCAACTGTAAGGGAAACAAAATCTTGACTCTGGAATAATATCATTTTGTCTTGATTAAACAGTTAACTTGTGGTCATAATTGGAACACTAAAAGCATAAAGAACTGGAAATCATGGAGGTCACAAACATATTCTGTAAACATTTGTGTGCCTACTTGCTAATGAATATTTGTTTAATAAATGTATTTATGTGACAAAATTTGGTCTCAGACTTGCTTTTATTATAGCCCAGCAGAGAAGTTGAAGTTGTGGGGGAAAAGCTAACTCTCCCCATATCAAATTTTTTAGAGACTAGGATTACCAACAAAATGATCTATTCTAAGATTTGTGTATGACCAAATTGAATTAGATTCAGTTCACAATAAAAAGAGGGTAGACTAGGGTATATCAAGGAGCAATAGTTTCAGTGTGATCCACCGAGTCCTGTAATTCAGACGGATCAAAGGAGACACTAGTAGAGAGGGTGGAAGTGGAGCCTCTGAGAATGTGAAACCTAGGAAAGAGCAGTAGTAAAGATAGGAAGGAAAGCGTGAGAGTGACTGAGATTCTGAGTTAATGAGAAGTGGGAAGGAGATGTTGGATAAGGGGGTAATGTTAGTTATAGAGCCATTGAAAGTTAGGCGAGTTGTTCTTTTTTGGCTGGGTGGACAATACATGGCTTCCTAATATGGCTTCTCTCAACACTTCACAAAAATGCTCTCCTGCAGATCGCCAATGACCTCCTAGATCCCAAAGCCCGTGACCTTATCTCTGTTCTTCCCTTTGTCCACCTTTCTGAGCATTTGACCTATGATCTACCCTCCCTTTTGGAAGATGCCATGCACAAAGGTGGAAATACTGGCTTTGAACCCTTAAGAGAGTTGGGGCTGGAGATCCAGATTTGCAAAAGAACTTGCTAGGGCAGGGGGTAAGATCACTGGGTAGGGTGCTGGGGTGCAGATGCAGAGAACTGTGATAGAACCTTGGAGGATGATGGTATTTAGAGGGCAGGCAGAGAGATGGGCAGGAGACCAGTAATCAGAAGGGAGGAAGGGAATCAGGGAGCTGAGAGAGAAGCCAAAAGACACAGTGAGTGCTCATTATATGTTGCTGTTGTGGGTGGCATTGAGAGTTGCCAGGGCTGAACAGAGCATTTCGGTGTATTTGCAGAGAGAATAGGGAGAATAAACTGTGAATAAACCGTGGGAGGTAGTGGGAGAACCGGAGATACATCCGACCTGCCTATCAATTTATTCACTCCATGGATGCATTCACCTAGAAAATATTGATGATTCATTGAGATAATGATTTTCCTTGTCTTCCTCTGTTTTCTTTTTTATCTCTCCCTCCAGTTCCTCTTCCCTGCTCAATACGTAAATTGAATCACAAAATGATGGAACCTGCGTGTCTCTTCTTGACAAAGCATAGGCCCTGTTGCCATGGGACTCCCTGTGATTTTCCATTATGAGTATTATTATAAAGATATGTGTACAGGAAGAACAGATGAAAGGTGTCATCGAAATGATGTGTAATTACATTTTTTTTTTAACAACACTGCCTTCTAATCTGTGGGGAATGTTTGCATTTAAAGCATTTTTAGAATCAAAAATAATTGGTTTAATCTATGCTGTGTTTCTCTCTGCAGGCTCTGGACACCCCATCTTGATAACCTTTCTTTGGTTCTTGACTAGAATATAAAGGAGGATACTCTAGTGGATGGAGTCATTCATCCACCCCACAGGTATTTACTGATAGTCTCTCGTGTGCTAGTGAGTGTCCCAGGCACCAGAGACACAGCAGTGAACTGACACAAAATGTCCCTTTCCTCATGGAGCCTCCATTCTGGATACTCTGCCAAGGTCACACAGATAACAAATTCTGATTTACCTTATCAGCTGTTTACTTAGATAAGTTTTTAAATCTGCCAGCCTCAGTGTCCACATCTGTAAAACAGGGTTGCTGTAAAGATAAAACACTTAGAACACAGTTAAATACTCAACAAATGTGATAAAATCAGGAGATGATGTATGCAAAAATGCTGTGAAAACTATAAAGCAATTAGATAATTTAATTTGTAAATTATCACGGATTGGACCACCTTGGAGGCCATTTGATTTGTGCCACTGTTAGCCCTTGACCATGGGTGGACGAGGGACAGTTGTATCTTATGGATAAACTACATTTATAGTGTCACTGCTCAGGATTCATTGGTCATTACAAATCCCTGGAAACCCACCTCCAGGGGCCTCACCCATTGGGGAATTACTTGGCTTTCTGCGTTTATACCCAATAAAGGGTCTAGGGATGACCAGCCTATTAATTTGTTGCCATTTTCTTATTGCATTTTATATACTTCAATGCTTATTCCTGTGCTGATAACCTGCCTGAATGCCTCAGGAAGCCAGCATGTCCAAGTCCTCCAGACATCGCGTCTTCACCCATTAATAGTCTCTCTATGAGTTCTATTCAGGACACTCACCACACCATTTTAGTGCTGTCGTTAGTAATGAATTTCCCCAAAGGTCCTTTTCCTTTTGCTTCTGTTCTGTTCTAGCTCTGATTGTAAATTTGCCAGACAGCTGCCAGAAGTTAGCATCATTGAAGGCTCTGGTTATCTGATGGCCACTTTCCGTATTTTCACTTCAAATATTTGCATTTTTAAATCAATACATAAATCTCTCTTCCTCAAGGTAGTTTATATACCAAATCCAGATTTGGAGTAATGACTAGGGCTGCATTACTCATATAATGAAAGAATATTCTAATTTGATAGAACGAAATTGTTACATTTGGATTCTTACAATTGGGGAAGTCAAGGCTCATTATTTCACTTACTTGCTAATTTCTTATGGCCCCTTGGTGTGCTAACTGAAAAACTTGAACAACTTAATCATCCGTGAGTTATTTGACACAAAAAGCAGCATAATTTTATTTTGAAAAATGCATCAAGATTAGTATATGTGTCCATAATATTTTCAAGTTTTCGTGAATGACGTATTTTTTGCCTGTGATCAAATTTGGTATATTTGTCAATGCATTCTATGAATTTATGAACAGTGTACCAAGATTACAGTGAAAAAATTTAAAAATTTTTCCTGAAGTGTCTTTTTAGTTTTTTTTTTTTTTTTTTGAAGTTCAGGAAAAGATGAGACCATTACCTCCACAGAACTTAAGTAGAAGTGGCTCATCCCTTGATCTGTCCTCTGTTGACCCTGAAGCACCTTTCAGAGTCCATAAATCACTGATCTCCTATCCAAAGCTGGGATTGAGAGTTTTTAGGGACATGAAAGAAATAGAGTTTAAATGGCAAAACATGTGAGGTTCCTTTTAAGTGCTAGAGAATGTTAAGCAGACGGTGAAAAAGAAAACAATTAGGGAGAGGAGTACAACTATAATAATGAGAACAACTAATATCTATTGAGTGCTTACTACTTGATAGCAATTTATACGCCTATTTTATTTATCTCTATAATAACTTTGCAAAGTTGGTACAGTATTACCACTTCCATGAGGAAACAGAGGCTCTGACACCTAAAGTGCATCTCCCAGGTTACTCAATTGGTAAATGACAGTGGTAGACTGGAAGCCGGGTCTCTCTGACCCAAAAGTCCGTTATATCGCCGTCTCCCTCCGCAGGAGACCTCATCAGGGCCTCTCTCAGGTTGTTTTCTGCCTGATGATCTTCGGGAAACTTGGAGTGCTGCAGCGGGCAGAAGCCCTCTGTTTCTGTGGCCTATCATCTGCTCTACCTCTTGCCCTCCTTGTTTTAAGTATCCAGAAACCTAGCAGGACTGCCTACTGGATGGGAGCTCAGTTGGCTCTGGCTAATTCTTATGCTGCTTCCTACCCTTGCCATGCCCTGCCTGGCCTTGACTTTGCTCCCATCTCCCCCAGACTCTGCCCAGGAGTCATGCCCCTTGCCACACCCTCATCTCAAAGACTCATTTGATGACACAGTTCCCTAAAGCACGTGTTGGTCCACTTGCGGGGTGGAGGAAGCCACAGGGGAGAGGCCATTGCAGGAGACCCAACTCATGTAGCACCTGGTATGCATGTCCCTGTACCCCCAGCAGCCTCGCTTCATGCACACTGAGGAGGACTTACCATCCTGTGGGCACAAGCCTGCCTGCCCCAGAACTGCATATTTCTCTTCTTGATAGGAAGAGATACCTAACATAATTTAAATATGGAACATAAATACAAGACGATGATTCCTGACTCTTATACTCTCTACAGCTTATGTGAAAGCACTTTAGCATAATTAGTGTTAAGTACGCGTGGATATACATTTATTTTACCTTCTATGAAGAGTTAACATTAGGAATAACCTAGTCAGGCTTCCACATACTAGGGGTTTTTGTTAGGATTTAAAGACCCAAATCATGAATCTACATTCTGGAAATGCCTATAGCAAGTGCTTTGAATATTGTTAGTGGATCCACACTGAAGGACTTCTTAAATAGCACAAGGATTGTGAAGAATACCTTTTCATTGGAGAAATATAAAACATGTGGCTGGGTATAAAGACTATACAGACACTCCTGGCCTTGCATGATCAATGTTTAAGAATGCAGCACACCCTGTAGCCTACCATGCACAGAAGAGAGCTCCAGGTTCAGAGTTCCCCTACTTAATTGAGGACTGTGTCACCTAATCCTACTAGAGAGTTAGATGAGCCCATCATCAGAATAGTGTTGTATCGGGCCGGCCCCATGGCTTAGCGGTTAAGTGCGCGCGCTCCGCTACTGGTGGCCCAGGTTCGGATCCTGGGCGTGCACCGACACACAGCTTCTCCGGCCATGCTGAAGCCGTGTCCCATATACAGCAACTAGAAGGATGTGCAACTATGACATACAACTATCTACTGGGGCTTTGGGGGGAAAAAAAGGAGGAGGATTGGCAATAGATGTTAGCTCAGAGCCGGTCTTCCTCAGCAAAAAGAGGAGGATTAGCATCGATGTTAGCTCAGGGCTGATCTTCCTAAAAAAAAAAGAATAGTGTTGTATCAATCCTGGGAATGCTCCTGCAAATAACTTGTAGGATGGCTTCTGGATGAAGAGCAGTGACTTCGCTGAGCTTGTAGGTACAGTTGTATGTTTGCTTTTGTGTTGGGGAGCTCATAAATGTTTGTACCACTCATTATTAGTGTGACTTTGAGCAAGTTACCCAACTTTTCTGAATCTGTTTCTTCATCCAAAAAATGGGGATAATAATGTCTATCTCACGAGAGTTTTGAAGATTAAATAAGAGAATATGCATAAGGTTTTTAGCTTGAGTAGATGATCAATAAAGTTTCCTTTCCTTCTCCCTTTTAGAGTTTTGTGCAGAAATTCCAGAAGAGACAAAATGCTAGGATGTACCTTCATCAGTTCTTTCAGACACCAGCTCTTCTCATTTAGGTTCTTTCTCATGCATCCTAACAATGTCACAACATGAAGGAGCAGTGGAATGGCATCTCACATGGGGATTATATTCCATTGTTAGGACATAAAGCACAAATAATATATAGTCAAGATAATCTTGAAAAACTATTAATTCGCCCATAAAGTATAATATTCATGCTTTTGTGTATACAACCCTGTACCATAAAATGTATCTAGAAATGTAAAAAGTATAATGTGATACATAGCATACAATTCCATAAAAGGATCATACTTAGAAATTAAATCAGTCAAGAGTTGTACTTTATGTAGTTTCTAACTTGTTGGCTGTTCGTGTTTCTCTTCATCGCCAGTGATTTTATCAGTTCCCATAGTTTTGTATTCACTTTTCAATTTCTTCCTTGAATGAAATCATCCCCACCCACTCACCTGGAAACCTAGTCAAGGTCTTCCACTTCTTTGTCAGTGGTCAGGAAACTCCTAAAAACATTCATACATTCTTTCTGCAGGTTTCTGGAACATGTAGTTACTGTTTCAGGCTTGACTGCATGAAATACTCATAGATACTAGTTTATTTTGTATAACTGGAATAGCAGGCAGAATTCCCCAGATATTTGAGTTGTTGTCTCGCTTTTCCTGCTCAGTATGCATAATTGAATTTGCTTAGATTAAAAGTACAGTGACTCCATTGCTTATGAAATTATGTTGAAAGTTATAAGGTCCTGTATGCAGGTGAGTACTGTCATCGTTGATGCTGCTATTGAAAGTCTTGCTCTGGAAAAAGAAAAAGAGAATAGAGATTCCAGAGAGGTACCTTTGGGGTCTATATTTTTAGGATGGGAAAATGCTCCTGGATGATGGATAGCTGAAGTGTATGTAGATAGAAAATGCTTTAGCAGGGTTGCTTTGCTTCATCCTGAACCAATAAGCGCCAGGTCCCGCCCAGAGAGGGCCAGTCACTAGTGCTACCAGCTAGAGGAAGCAAATGGCAAGTGGGTGGGTTTGTCAGTTGTATTCTCTGAAAAGCAGGTATTGAGATGGAGTCAGCCAAGGCCAGGCTCTGCCCGAGGAGCTGCAACCAATAACTGAACATTTTGTGGGGGGTACTGGGCCTGGCCACATCTGCTCAACACAAGTCTCCTGTAATGAGCAATCTTTGCTCCCAAGTTCCCTGTTGGATTATGTGGACTTCGCCACGTCTGCGTTGCGGTCTGAGGCTTTCCAGCTGAGGGTGGATCCTGAAGGCAGTGCGGCTGAAGGCTGTCCATTAACTGCACTCTGCACTCCCTGCAAATGAGCAGGGAGATAAGACTAGATTCTCTTGTTATTTCTACAGCATTATATTTTCCTCCAAGACGTGCTATAAGGCTTATTTGGGAGGGACCAAACCTAAGAATAAACAAACACTACCTTTTTTGGAAGAAGATGATCTATAACACCTATTCCTTTTAAAATTACAGTTTCAAGTGAGTTTTGTTCCTTGAATGGCTTTCCTGTTCCTCCTGTTTGCCCTTGACTGCACACTTGAGTATCTGCTCCATGTTCCTGGGGCGCCCACTAGTGGCAAACACAGTGAAGGTGTTTCGAGGACTCGAGTACCAGATTTTCAAAATTATATCTTTGAGTTTCTAAACCATGTGAATATTGTGTGACTGAAAATAATAAATTTATTTTTAAAATTAAAAAACATGGGTGGGAGATTTTTAAAATGTTTATTCCAATATTTACTACTTGATAAATATTATTTTAAAGAGGGTTGTCTGAAAACAGGGAAATTCACCCACTGTAATTTCTAAATTATAACGAATCTTAAAAGCCAATGGCCTTTCACCATCCACACCCTCTTACTTTTCAATAGTCTTTAAAGTAGAGGGCCCATTAGTCCTTGTGGGCACAGCGCCTGTCAGCTAACCTAGTTCTTGATGGCATAAAACACTTCACTATTATAGAACTCAAAGGAAAGGAGATAAACCAGAGTTGGTTGAAAATGTCTCTTCACTGTTCCAGCTGTACTCCATCAAAGTGTGGGATATCACCATCTGGGAACCCAGGTTGGTGGAGGACAAATTTCTCCAGGGACCAAATGCTTGATTTCTTATTTAGGAAGGGTAAACAAATACACTAGGGAAAATGCAGAGTTTCATTGTAAAGTGGCTTACATCTGCTTTTATTTAGACAATTACTTTTTTACTTGTCTCTTCTTAGTAAATGGATTTCAGAGATTTTTTTTTTAGGAGAACATTACATTACATAAAAACAAAGTATTTTGTCTGTTTTTATTTTTATTGAATTTAAAATATCTTCTATGTTGTCAACCATTAGGTTGTCAAATTTCTGTCAGTTTTTGTAGATCTGTTTTAAAAAATCATCTACAGAGTTCAGGGTTCAGTACCCAAGTCCCCTTTCTGGGAAAGGGAGAGGACTGGTGCCAAGCTGTTCCTGATGGCTGGCTTCCATTCTATCAGGGGCCTTGTCTGATGGGTCATTACTGGTTAGTAAATATTTGGACTATTTCCCCTTTCTTAAATCAGCCCTTAACCTGTCTGGTCCCTGAAGCAGACTGATCCTTGTTACGGAGACGATATATCAATTTCTCACAGACAGATGTGTTTAACTATTTATTAATAAATACTTTACCTTTCTAAGTCCACTACCTTCCTTCATTTGGCTCTGACATGGAAGCCTGCATTTCTCTTGGAAGGTTCTCAGAGTTGACAGTGGGAAACAAACATGTCATGTTCTTAGCTGTCAGATGTTAAAAGTTGTAGCCTGGGTTGAGAACAAACATATTTAGGAAAAATATTTACTGAATGAGCACACTCCTTCCAGTCAAGACTAGAGAAGAGCCCTCTGAGGGGAAAGGCAGAATTGGAGAGGGCAGCAAGAATCAGACTTTAGGAAGGGCATCTAGACTGGGGCTTCAACCAGGTGGATGGGCAAGGGAGTGGAGGCAACATTTGATAGAACTCTCTAGGTTAATTTTGGGAAACCCAGGAGTAGAATAACCGTGTCCTGCTTTCTTCCTGGAGATCTGAGAGATGGTCAGGCCCACCCAGAGATCCCGTGCCACTAGGACCCCAGAAAGAGAGCAGAAATGTCTATATGAAGTTCCCAGGAGTGACAGACCACACTGAGGCATCCGCAGAGAGAAACCCCATCATGTGGCAACTGCCTCCCTGCATGGCTGAGAGAGGGCCCACAGGCCTGTGAGGATAAGGAGAGTGTCACTCTCTGACCAAGGCCTGCAGGCCTAAGAGGGGCTTGCCTGTGTTGGAGAGATGGTTGGATTCTGCCAAAGATTTCAAGGTTGGAACAAGGAAGATACCAGGGATCTGTGACAGACACCTATGGAGATATTGACAGCCCAGCACGTGCCAAGGAAGAGAGATGACACCATCCAGGGACTGAGGGGACCCTGTCTCTCAGCAGATGTCAGGTACTATTCATTTGCCCCGGAGTTGAGTCACCCTGTGTAAGCGAGGGCAACGAGGGAAAATACTGAATTTCACTGAGACTATTCCTAAAAATGAGCTTGTACGTAAGACTGGCAATTCCAGATCAACTGAGTTATTTTAGGACTCCATACTGGGAAAAATAGGGTACCAAACAGAGGTACAGTTGAGTTGTAGGAAAGTAAAGCTATATTTTGCACATGCAAATTTGTGACCTGAGTAAACTGTACCTGCACTAGCCATTGGATTGTAAACTGACTTCCAGGGCCTGTTTCCTTAAATGTGTCTGCTTTCTCTGGCAGTCATATTTCTTCAGATAGCTAAGTCTATGGCTATTTTAGCTCATATGTCTGACTTTTAATGAGCTTGATTTGTGTTTAAGTCCAAGCTAGAGAGATGGATCCACTCTCAGGGTACTGGCAAATGATGGCAGAATTTGCAGAGCTAAGGAGAAAACCTGGAGTAGGATGGAGTCACTAAGGCAATGCAGTCTGATGAGGCTCTCCTGGGGTCACATTAGTGCCAGTCCTTTTATGGATCGCCCATGAAACTGAGGGCACAGGGACTAAGTCTTATTTACCTTTTCATCTGGTGTCCAGATTAGTTCATGTGCCTATAAATTTTCAATAAATGTTGAATAAATTGGGCCAAACTAAATACATTTTTACCCTCATTTTGATTCCCAGTGTTTTTCCCAACCTTGCTAACTTAACACTTTCCTCCTAGACAGCACTTGCCTTTCTGGAGAACATGGCGCTTCACGGGAGCCCTGTTTCTCTATTGCTGTTTTGAGAAGCACAAGACCAGGCTTTCATGGTCTTACATCCACTCCTGCTGGATAAGAGACCGGAAGACAATAAGAGGTCAGTGTTGAAGGAGGGAAGAGGAGGCAGAGATCAAATGGAACCAAACAGACTAACTGGAACAAATAGTTAGGGCTTATTTTAAATCTAGTGCCTCAGTGACTCTCTATGGAAGGGACAGATTCACCCGTCTTGAGCATAGTTCTCTACAAAGAGGAGTCTGTGTTTTGGTGGAAGAATGCAAGAGGTGGTTCAAGTTGGATAATCTCAAACCCATCTGCTGTACCTGGGTGTGTGGGCATGATAAGCTCACTCAGTGGTTCTTTGCCACTCAGGGGACAACTTTGCCCCCAGGGGACATTTGGTAATGTCTGGAGACATTTTGATTGTCACAACTGTGGGGGAAAGTGCTACTGGCATCTAGTGCGGAGAGACCAAGGATGCTTCTAAACATCCTACAATGCACAAGAGAGATCCCCACAACAAAGAATTATCTGGTCCAAAATGTCAATAGTGCTGCTGTTAAGAAACCCTTGTTTAACATCTTAATTTAAAGTGTATTAAAAATACAAAAGGTCCAAAAATAATATACTAGGATATATAAGTTATGTCTCAGGCACAACACCCAGAGCAAGATTACCACACTTACTGGACAATATTTAAAGCATCACTTTGATAAGCAATTAAAAAATATAACCCTTGCATTTGTCAGAAGTTTGTGGAAGTGGTAAAGAGAGGAGAAGCCATGATCTTGGCACCCACTGGGAAAACACCCTGCATATCACTACTGGCTGTTTTGCTGGGAGCCATGGAGTTGAAACATGTAGTTTCCATTGCACTGCAGTGGATGCTGTGGTGCACAGCCCACATTTCCCCCTTGAGGAACTGACACACTGTGAGAAGCTGCCCACTGAACATTTTCCACTGAGTCCCTCTTCAAGAATTGCCCTTGGCTAAGGAGAGCAGCCTCGCCAGAAGTCACCTCCCTCAATGCCCCTCCCCAGTCAGCCTGAGTCTAATGACTGGTCCAGGAGGGAATATAAAGGCTTGACTCCTTCCCTCAATTTGAGGCTACCCCGAAGGGCCATCCCCGCCCCAGAGGTCCCAGTGGGATCATCTGAGGCCTTTGTGTGACTACACTGCAGTCCAACTACTCCCTCTGCTCAGTCCTAATTCCTTCATCCTCCACAGCTATTGATCCCAAGGGTGCCCCCCGATAAACTTTCTCAGAGTAGTATGTTTCCCAGGGAGCCCAAAGTGCACCATGCACAAATATGATAATTTTTGGCAAATATAACAGTGCCATGTAAAATCTATGTTGGACCCATTAAGATTTCAGAACTGCACAGAATAAATCAATCGATAATTCATATAAGAGCATTTTGTGTCCCTGTATCTCAAGGGGGTCGGAGAGAAAGTGAAGGAGAAAGTACATTCAATGGATTCTTGAAATGGTGCACAGTGATCTACTGGAAGTAGGTTGTGAGTAAACCATGTGATCTGACTGGACCAGGCCATTTCCTATTTAAAAATCTCTGTTTCTGTATTTTTTTTCTTCTTTTTTCTTTTTTTTTGTGGGTAAGATCGGCCCTGTGCTAACATCTGCCAATCCTCCTCTTTTTGCTGAAGAAGACTGGCCCTGGGCTAACATCCGTGCCCATCTTCCTCTACTTTATATGGGACGCCGCCACAGCATGGCTTGACAAGCTGTGCGTCGGTGCGTGCCCGGGATCTGAACCAGCAAACCCTGGGCTGCTGCAGCGGAGCACACGCACTTTAACCGCTTGCGCCACCGGGCCAGCCCCCTGTATTTTTTTTTTTTTCCTACAAATATCCACATGCCATTTATTGGAACTGACAGGTGGACCACGACATGGGAAGGACTCTGTAGTAGAGCCAGGCCACTCACCTTGTAATTCTCTGTCCAAAGAAGCCCATCACTTCCCCTTCCAATGAAAAGAAAAACATTTGATTTATCATCTTTAGTATCAACATGCACTTAAATCATAATGAGAGAGGGAAAAATAGAGAGCATTTTTTCTATTTCAGTTTGTATTTCTGATGGGGGAAAAACAATTTAGCAGAGGCCTTTCAGCTCTTTCTACAAATGAGTCTCCATTTTTATGTAAATTACATTTATATAATAGAATTTGTTCTCCAAATGCTCTTAAGGTCTGTACTTGGATTTGTCTCACTTGCAGACACCACAGAAGACACAAAAAGGAAAGTATTGTTGTATGCAAGATTAAAGGCACTGATTTTTTTCTGTTATTGGTTATGAAAATGCTGTAGATGTATATCATAGCATGTGCAGAGCAGACAATAAGTGCGTGAGTTTAATGGAGAATTGGAAGTAAATGTGGATATTGAATTATATCTTGGTAAAGCTGCTTATCTTTGTAGTGTTTATTCTTCAAGCATTTTAAACCACGAGGGATTTATTCCTTGTTGGCATGCAGTCAGGAAACATTACACACCTGTCTCAGTTTCAATCTTATTGAAGGTTGTATTATTCCTGAAGAGGACCCATATTGTTATAATGTATGAAATAAGATTTATGTTGGAATAACACAGGACTAAATTTTTTTGGCTACCAGTAATCACATTCTTGTATTTATTTCACACTCCTTCCTTCTTTGGTGAGGCAAAGTGCTTTCATAAATATCTTGTATATTCTCATAAATTTCCTGAGGGACAGATTGGGCAGGTTTAAACTTTTTTTTCACTATGGATTAGGAAGTTGGGCCCTAGAAAGTGTTGCCATTACAACACTTACTGTATTGGGCCACAGGAAGTTGCCATCATACTTGGTGGCGACCGAAGAGCAGGAGAAAAAAACAAAAACAAAAGTTTCATGTCTGTGAAGGTCGGAATATACAGCAGAACTCCATTAATGCCGATTTTATCAGTTCTCTATTTGTGATCTTTCCACTTGGTGCTGATTGAAACTTGGATTTTTGCTCTTTGTGGATATTGTTATGTAAACCTAATTCTGAGGGAACGCACTGAACATACCAAAGAAGAAGCATTTTAAATGAATCTTGATAATTACAAATGAATCTTATCTGTTGATTAAAGAAGGCCCAGCACAAACTCTACTCGAAACTAAATATAAGCAGCGAGTTTCAGTAGTTGGAGGTTTAGAATACATTATGAACAGGGCTTTAATAATTTTATACAAAATAAGGTTTTAATTAAAGAAAAATAAAACAAATGAAAACCAAAATTACTTCTGGGGTCTATGAATATATTTTTGTGTGTGTGTGTGAGGAAGATCAGCCCTGAGCTAACATCCATGCCAATCCTCCTCTTTTTGCTGAGGAAGACTGGCCCTGGGCTAACATCCGTGCCCATCTTCCTCCACTTTATATGGGACGCCGCCACAGCATGGCCTGACAAGCGGTGCGTCGGTGTGCGTCCAGGATCCTAATCCTGGAACTGGGCCGCCGCAGCCGAGTGCGTGCACTTAACCACTTGCGCCACCACGACGGCCCTGGTCTATGAAGTTTTAGCTTCAATTTCCTCTTCCTCTTCCAAGTGGGAGGGAAAGAGTAGGTGTCCTGAGTAGTAAACAACTTCTCGAAAAGTATCAAGAGTTTTGGGATCCTGAAAAGACTGTTGTGAAAATAAGGACTGCAGACTCAAATTTTAAATGAAGCCTCCATCCTTTACTACTGATCGCGTGCAGCAGGAAGAAAATACGGCTGGCTCGCTCATCTTGGTGGTGACTCACTCAGTTCCCCAGGCTTTGTAGGTTCCAAGTTCACAAGTGTTCTTTCATGCTGTTATGTGGAACTAGCTTAGTGAGTTGAGCAAGCAGACAGGGCCCTCTTAAAGAAAACTGCTTTACTTGTTGTCAAGGCTTTTCTTTCTTTTTCTGTTCTTTTTTTTTTTGCACAAATTGTTCTTTTCCTTTCCCTGTAGACAGGACAGCTTTGGCTATGGACATCCTGTGTCAGAGGGCACTGGGGTGACTTTTGGCAGAGGAGCAGTGAGCGGAGTTTCCATCACTCACACGCTGGGATTCAAAGCATGTGAAAGAGAGAGGAATATGCCCAAAAATTTGTGCCACATAGAGTTAAAGAGGCTGTAGGGAAATAAAATCCTCAATTTTGCAAAGACGGTGGATAGTTCAAAGGTTTAGGAAGGAACTTGTTTTTGGTAAAGCAAAAGAGCAAGCAAAATATAACTATTTGGGAGAAAAAGAAGAGTTATTTTAAGATCTGGCTTTGTAGTTTTAAGTTGTAAAACTCCCTCTCTCATCAAAGCTTTCAATACAATGATTTAAACACAAAAGCCTTGTGCAAGTGGATTTTTGGTGGCAAAAAAACCCCACTATGCTGAGATTTACATCTGGGTTGACATGATACAGAATAAGATTAAAATGATCCATAAGCTAAAACAGGAGCTGAGTCAGAGATTAATCTGAATCCATAAGATTCTATCCCTTTAAATGCATAGAGTAACTGGAGGAATGATGAGCTATCTCCCCACGTGGGAGGTCATTCAAGCTTATTTTTTTTTTTGACTGGCCAAAGAAAGGGTTTTTTGGTGAAAACATTTGAGTTACACACAAAGGAAAAAATTACAGTATACATAATTTTGAATTTATACGGATGCCAAACAAAAATAATCTAAATTTAGCCAGAGGAAGATTAGGGGTAGTGCTATTTCCAATTTCACATGAGAACTGGCAGGAAGTAAATGAACAATTTTGATGTTTTTTAATTGATTTTATTTTTTATTGAGGTAACATTGGTTTATAACACTATGCAAATTTCAGGTATACATTATTATATTTTGACTTCTGTATAGATGACAACGTATTCACCACCAAAAGTCTAGCTGCCATCCATCACCACACAAATGTGCCCCTTTACACTTTTTACCCTTCCGTGACACTCTTTTCCCCACTGGTAACCACCAATCTATTCTCTGTATCTATGTGTTTGTTGTTGTTGTTTTATCTTCCACTTACGAGTGAAATTGTATGGTATTTGGCTTTCTCTATCTGACTTATTTCGCTTAACATAATATCCTCAATGTCCACCTATGTTGTTGCAAATGGTAAGATTTCATCTTTTTTTATGGCTGAGTAGTAGTCCATTGTATATGTATATCACATCTTCTTTATCCACTCCTCCACTAATGGGCACTTAGGTTGTTTCGAAGTGTTGGCTGTTGTGAATATTGCTGCAATAAACATAAGGGTGCAAATATCTTTTCAAATTAGTGTTTTCATGTTCTTTGGATAAATACCCAGCAGTGGAATAGCAGGATCATATGGTAGTTCTATTTTTAATTTTTTGAGGAATCTCCATACTGTTTTCCATAGTGGCTGCACCAATTTACTCCCACCAACAGTGTACGAGGGTTCCCTTTTCTCCACATCCTCTCCAACACTTGTTATTTCTTGTTTTTTTAATAATAGCCATTCTGATGGGTATGAGGTGATATCTCATTGTAGTTTTGATTTGCATTTCCCTAATAATTACTGATGTTGAACATCTTTTCATGTGCCTGTTGCCCATCTATATATTTTCTTAGGAAAAAGTCTGTTCAGATCCTCTGCCCATTTTTTGATCAGGTTGTTCACTTTTTGTTGTTGAGTTGTATGAGTTCTTTATATATTTTGGAAATTAACTCCTTGTTGGATACATGATTTACAAGTATCTTCTCCCAGTTGGTGGGTTGCCTTTTAGTTTTGTTGATGGTTTCCTTTGCCATGCAGAAGCTTTTTAATTTGATGTAGTCCCAATTGTTTATTTTTTCCTTTGTTTCCCTTGCCTGAGGAGACATGGTATTCAAAAAGATGTTAAAGAGCATATGGCCTATGTTTTTTTTGTAGAAGTTTTATGGTTTCAGGTCTTACATTTAAGACTTTAATCCATTTGAGTCAATTTTTGTGTATAGTGCAAGATAGGACTCTACTTTAATTCTTTTGCATATGGCTGTCCAGTTTTCCCAGCACCATTTAATGAATAGACTTTCCTTTCTCTGTTGTATGTTCTTGGCACCTTTGTCAAAAATTAGCTGTCCATAAATGTGTGGGTTTATTTCTGGGCTCTCAATTCCGTTCCATTCATCTATGTGTCTGTTTTTCTGCCAGTACCGTGCTGTTTTGATTACTCTAGCTTCATAATATAATTTGAAATCAGGGCCTATGATACCTCCAGCTTCATTCTTTTTTCTCAGGATTGCTTTGGCTATTTGGGGCCTTTTGTTGCTCCATATAAATGTTAGAATTCTTTGTTCTATTTCTGTGAAAATTGTCATTGGAACTTTGATAGGGATTGCATTGAATTTGTAGATTGCTTTACGTAGTATAAACATTTTAACTATGCTAGTTCTTCCAATCCATGAGCACAGGATATCTTTCCATTTCTTTGTTTCTTCTTCAATTTCTTTCACAATGTTTTATAGTTTTCCATGTACAAGTCTTTCATCTCCTTAGTTAAATTTATTCTTAGGTATTTTATGTTTTATATTGTGATTGTAAAGGGGATTGTATTCTTAATTTCTCTTTATGCTGTTCCTTTGTTAGTGTATAGAAATGCAACTGATTTTTGTATGCTGATTTTGTATCCTGAAACTTTACTGTATTCATTTATTATTTCTAATAGCTTTTTGAACAATTTTGATTTTAAATATTTTCATCAGTCATGTTGTTTTAAGCCATCTCACATGTCACTTTAGGCATGGATACCATCAGTTGCCTTTTCATAGTTCATAGAGGATGCACATTTCTAAGTTCTTATATTGACTGTAAGCCCATTCCCTGTGTTTCATATTTAGGAAAGTGAACATCACTTTGTGAACCTAACACTCTGAGCTTGGGTTTCCTCTGTGCCAGAGGTAACTGAATTTACTCTATACATATAAAAAGACGAGATCTTAGCTAGAACAAAAAAACCAGAAAAGAAAATGTCAGAATTGCAAAGTGTAGCTTTTCAAATTTATTTTTGGATTTGACATAGAAAAGAGAAGCCAACTATAATTTTTTTCTGCATTATTGGCATCATAATATTTATTTTCAGTAGGAAAATATAAATGAAAACAGGAACGGGAGTTGAAATGAGTTATTTATTGACCAAATTCATATTTAGACCTTGTAGTGGGAAATAAAGAAAAAAGGAAGAGGAGTCTCCAGCCATACTTTGCCGGAGCTGAAAGAGTCCTCAGATCTTTTCTGACTCAATCAAGCTTGTGGTGAGGACACTGCAGGGGTGGCATGAGTCAAAATCTGACACTAGAGGGGTTACCGTCCTATCACCAAAGCCAGCCTGAAGCCACCTCTCCTTCTCTCACCTCCCCTGGTACTTCCTATCCTCTTCTCCCTGGTTCATAAGCTACTGTACTAATTGGGTAAAAGAGAGGGGGGTGGGTGAGAGAGTGAAAACCAAACAGGGGTTCGTTAAACAAATGATGATGCATCATACAATGGATTCCGGTGAGTTACTAAAAAGCATGTTGTTGAAGGTTGATATAGGAAAAACACGATAAATAAAAAAGACTGCAGGTAATTTATAGTAATTTCTGTCCATAGCACGTATATTAATTCATTAAAAAAAAAGTATAGGAAGAAAACATACCAAAAGATTAGCAGTGATTTTCTCTGAAGTGTTGAGATTAGGACTGATTTTTAAAATGAAATCCTTTCTTTTTGGTTTTATATTTTTAAAGATTTCTTCATGGAAATGGATATTAGAAAAATATGTATATGCCATTTGGTTAGAATGAAAAATATTGAAGATAGCTGTATAATATCTGAAAAGACAACCAGCCTTAGGTTCATCTAGCTCAGAAAAGGGAAGTAAATTAAAAAAATGGTGAGGCTTGGGGCAGATATGCAAAATGTTGACATAAGAGGCCAGATGCCTTGTGGGGCTGAGTGCCCCTGGACTACAGGAGGCTGCAGGGACAGAGGCCTCCCAACCACAGTCCTTTATCAGACTCAAGAATAGTCAGATACAGCCCATTTTCTGTTGCCCATCACATAAGGAAACCCAAACATGTGATGCCAGTTGACTACATGTAAGAGTAGGGATGGGGCTAAATATGGCTTAATGCTGGGATCATTTTGATTAGAGTTGTACCAGCAGGTCACAGTTCAGTGGGATCCCCAAAACTCTGGGCACCATCCAGGGCCTTTCTAATTCCCTTCAAGGCTGACATTTATTCATAGGATGCCTTGGGCACAAACCTGGATGGGTCTGGGCACCCTGGGATGTAGAGTTAGCCTACTTGTTGAAGGTCATAGCTTTGGTGACATGGCATATGCTGCAACCCACATTTTAAACAAATAGATCATGGGAGCAATGTCATTATTACCATTTGCATTCCATGAATATTTTCATCTTGTTCACATTCTGGGATTTAATAAATGCAGATATGAGATTAGGTGTTTGGATTTCTTTAAAATAAATCCAGTCATAATCGTGTATTATAGTTTTTCAGTAATCTTTGAAAATACATCAGAAAAAGAAGATTTAATAGGGAAGGAGCAAAAGGCTCTATATTAAACACTTTCCTTATGGCAAGGCTGAATTCCTGAAGATTGTCTCATCATTGTTAATCATGTAGCAACTGTGCCTAGTTTATTTTCAGGAACGTTAACAGAAACTATGAGAATCTGTGGATAACCTACTTGGTTGATGTGGCAATGGGTTATTGTTCTGGGAATAGTCATTATTCCAATTAACAAATATTTAATTCCACATTTATTGCTTACCTACTTACTATGTGTCAGTCTGGAGAATATAATCTCATGAAAAGACAAGGAACCCTGTGTGAAAGATGTTTTTTGGTACATATTCCTAAATACACTTTTACTTACTTGAAATCAGTAGGCATATATTTTTGTCTTCTACTACTTTTTCCTGATTTATTTTATTTGTAGCTGGGGTTCAATAGTTATTTTAAAAATAGTGCATTGCATGGGATGCTTTTGGTGCCTCACCCATCACTAGTCCATTGCACCCACCCCAGCTGCTGTGAGTGTTGGCTTCAAACAGTTTACAGCAGTATCCTTCTCCAGACAGTTACCCTTGGCCAAATGGGAGCTATCTCAACCAGGTGGTTATGCTCGTATTTTTTCACTTTCCCCTCCACTGCAGACCATGCCTAATGACTGACTGACACAGGGAACGAAAAACTGGCCCTCTTGCATTAAGGAGCGACTATCCCTGTGGCCTCTGGTTGAGGCCACATCCTAGCTGGGCTTTCCTCACTTGCCTTAGCCTACTTCCCTCACTTCCTTATTGGTTCCTCCTAAGAACACTCTCTTAAAAAAATCTCTTTCACAAAAATCCCCATCTCAGTCTCTAGCCAGGCACCATAGGGAGAACGAATAATATATTGAAAAAATTTTTTAAAATACACGCAAAATATAGTATTTCCAAGTAGAGATTTTTGTATGTGTATTTCAGATATATAACAACAGTGTTGTTTTGATACTCTTGCTTTTGTCTAACTTGAAGAATATTTGTGACTGAGAATTCAGCCCAAATATTATTTGTGCTTAAAGGGTACTCAACTCTAGACACAACTGCTCTCTGTGATTCTAGATATCCTAATCTATCCCACAGACGTAGATTTCAATTAGATTGAGGAATTACTAAGAGATGAATTTTTTGTTATGGAAAGGGGTTATTTTGGCTTTGCTGGCTAGAGGTTCCATCTCCTCTTAGCATGATGGATGTATGTCTCTAACCTACTTGAATACTTTCTTTTTATTTTATTTTATTTTATTTATTTTCCCCCCAAAGCCCCAGTAGATCGTAGTTGCACATCCTTCTGGCTGCTGTATGTGGGACGTGGCCTCAGCATGGCCAGAGAAGCAGTGCGTCCGTGTGCGCCTGGGATCCGAACCCGGGCCGCCAGCAGCGGAGCGGCCAAGCTACGGGGCTGGCCCATCGAATACTTTCTTTATTGATTGTCTTACCTTTCAAGCATCCTCCAGGTAGGGATCCAGGAGCCTGATGAAGTGGCTGCCATCTAAGACAACAGGAATCCACACCTTGAAGTCAGAGCCTTCTCTCTGCCCCTGAGGATTATTAGGGTTACATTTTGCTGATTTTCTTTACTATCCCCTGTGCTTAGAGTAATCCCTCTCTTCATTATAAGATATTTTATCTCTTTCCCTCCTTCCTTTTTTCCATGTGTAGAGGGGCAGTAGAATGAAGTTATTAAGAATGCCAGCTTTAGGTTCTGACTGCCTGGGTTGTGCTGTTCCAAACACTATTAGCACTGGGCCTTAGAGCAAGTCACGGAATCGCTCTATGCTTTGCTTACCTTATCTGTAAAAACATTGACTTCGTAGTACTGTTCTGAGGATTCAATGAGTTACTACATGTGCAGCATTTAGAACTGTGCCTGGCACATTATAATTGCTCATAAATGTTAGTGAATAGTTATTAATAGCTAGTAGTTATTCTGACTCTATCCAAGGCATTCTGAGAGCCACAGGGATGGGTAAGAGACAACTCTTGATTTGGGTAGTTAACTGCCTGGTTGGAGAAAAGAGAGCCCTTCGGAAACTCAGAGGCCCCTGCATTTGGAGCCGTTTCACTTCTCCAGCCCTCTTCTTTGCCCCTGTGAGTGACTCATGCTGTCGCATCCCCACCTTTGTCTAAGGAAAGCTCATTGCATTGACTTCATTGTGTTTGCTGTGATTGACATGTTTATGGGGTGTATTCTTTACCAACCCCTCTGCCCAAGCCCTTGACCATTTGGCTCTCCCTATGTGGATGCAGAGACCTGTTTACTCTGGACAAATCCTCTTCACTTGTGCAGGCTAAGTTGAAGGTTTGTCCTGACTAATGATGTTTACTAAACTCTTAAGGTACCAAATTATTTTCAGGTTGGATGCCTTCCTCCATTGTTAATTTCAGTCTAAATTTAAGCATGATTTATTTCAATTTTTCGTAAAACTGAAGAAGTTGTTTTAAGAAATAAAAATATCACATAATGAAAAAGAACCCAGAACACTTACACAGATAGCATTTCAATGAGCATATTCTATATTAGAAATAATACTTCATAGCTGATACACAAAACAGGTTATTTTCCCTTTCTCTTTCTTTATAAACAAACTCATTTTTTTCCCTGATAATAGAAGCTATACGTGAACATTGAAGGCAATGTAGAAAACAGAATTTTTAAAAAGTACAAATTACCCACAATCCCACCATATGTAGTGAGACACTTTTAATATTTTGGTAACCTCCTTCTGGGACTCTTTTCAAAAAAAAAAAGCCTCGAATTAAAAAAATGCTGTTATTCCATTTCCTTTTTGCACATCTTTTGTGTATATTTTAATTCCCATTATTTTTATTGCTGTAAAATATCCTCCACTTAAATCGTAAGTGTGCAAAAAACTTACGATTTAAATTTTTTTGCATAGATGAGGGTAATTTTTAAATACAAACTGAGATACTTTTAAGGATTTTTAAAATCACTGTTCTGGAAGGAAGGAAAAAAGTTAAAGGACAGTGGACAATTTCTTTTGGAATCCTTCTAGTCCAAAGTATAATTATAGTAGTTTGGAGCAGAAAGAGAGTGTCAGATTCACTCCCTCCAATTATCTTAACAATGAGGAAACAGAGGCCCAGGGAGTTTATATGCCTTGTCCAAGGTCACACCCTTTGTTCTATCTTTTGTTGAATTTCCCTGTCAGTGATTCTCATACTCATTTCTCCATTTTCTAGGTAAAGCACACAAATTCTGATCTGACAATGCGTGTGAGTAGAAGGTTTTCCTGGAAATGTGACATGAGTCTTCTACCTTCTGTCTTTGTTATATATTTTTTTAGATCAGCTCTGTCAATATCCATTCTATCTCGATGATTTTGTTTTCTGAGAATTTGGCATTGTCTAGTATGATCCAAAGCTGATAGATGTATTTAGAACCAAAATTTTGAGAACTACCCTGGGGACATTCATATTCAAGCAATTTTCTTTATGAAATGCTTTCCTGGCAATGCTGGCCCCCAGCCAGGATTAGATGGCTTACTGTGCATCAGAATTTAACAAACTCCCAATTGAAGAGTAGGCATTTAATTGAGTTAATGAAACAGTACAGATTGATGAGAAATATATTGGCCACTCCAAAAATGCCAGCATAATCTTTGAACAGAATTCAGGGTAACCAAAATACTCCAAAATTTCCAAAGTCGTTAAGGGAAAGCCTCATAGTCTTGGGTTCAGCATTGTACTTACTGCAAAACCCAAGCATTATTATTATTAACAAGATTTTTATCTGTGAAAATATTAACTCAATTCCTGCATTTCAGCTCTCATTTTACTGTTTTTATCTTGTTTCCTAGCTGTTTTCTCTTTTCTTGTCTTTTTACCACTAAATCCTAAATTAAAAGGAAAGGAGTTGAGTTACCTATATTATAGTTGAGTCTCCTATGGCCTGTTGGTGATTTCTTTTCGGTATAATTTTGCTGTTTCTGTGCATCTGTACAGAATGGCTAAATGTCGAGAGTTAATAGTTTTTGAATTAAAGAGAGACACCTAGCTCTCTGGAGAACAAGATTATCCTGGAAAATTTAAATCAAAGGCAGGTCAATAGACTTTGAGGCAAAAGTCAAAAAGTAGTTTGGAGGAATGTGAAAGAAGGTGGTTGAGTGAAAGTTGCTGGTGAATTCCTGAAGATACCCAGGCATAAGCAGGACCTGAAGATCAGAAGAAACACACTTTAGTGGGTATCTAGGAAATTCACCATGGGGAGCTAAGCCTGGAGTGAGAGCAGAGTAGCTTTAAAGTGGGAATATCAGTTTCTTGGGGATGGAGGGAAAGAAGGATTTGGTTGGAGAGAGGCTGAAGTTTTGAGAAGGACTGAGTAAAATTCTTGCAACTGGTCAAGAAATTTTATTTTCATTTTTCCTTACAATTGTAATGCAAAAACCAGAGAAAAACAAACCATCCATTAAGAACAATAAAAAAATTAACAAATCAATTTTTCTTCTGTGGTTTTCACCTTTAAATATACTAAAATACAATGATTTTATGAGTGAATTATGGATGATACATTTCAAAAATTACAAAATGACAAAAATTGCAATGGCACTAAAATTTTAAGTTGCATATTTTGATTTTTCGTCAAGAAAAAACTTAAGGGGGCCGACCCTGTGGCTTAGTGGTTAAGTGCGTGCGCTCTGCTACTGGCGGCCTGGGTTTGGATCCCGGGCGTGCATGATGCATCGCTTGTCCGGCCATGCTGAGGCGGTGTCCCACATACAGCAACAAGAAGGATGAGCAACTATGACATACAACTATCTACTGGGGCTTTGGGGAGAAAAAAAGAAAAACAAAAGGAGGAGGATTGGCAATAGATGTTAGCTCAGGGTTGGTCTTCCTCAGCAAAAAGAGGAGGATTGGCATGGATGTTAGCTCAGGGCTGATCTTCCTCAAAAAAAAAAAGAAAAAACCTAAGGTTTTCCCCAAAGCATGAAAATTTCTAGCCATTTTATATCTCCCTACTAGGTAGAAGCTCTTAGAACCCAAGAATTTCTCTACTTGCTTTATTTAAACATTTAATGAATATTTATTAAGCATGTTGAGTGGCAGGCACTGGAATGGGTATACCTCTAGATAAGACCTTGCAGGCTAAGGCTGGTTGGGGTTGTCTCTGGAACTAGGCACCTGTTAGTTCAGTTGAAACTTTGAAAATATTATTAAGTAGATATTTTGATAGTGCTGTATTTTTCTAATGTTCTGTTCCTCTCCAGTTCTCTCCCCCAAACCCAATAACACTCTCAGTGTCAGAGTGTCTTCATTCTCTTCTCTACTTCCGCCCCATCTCACCCCAATCAAATCTGGTGCTCACTCTTACTATAATTTGAGAGACAACTATGAAGGAGAAGGATCTGAAAATCATGTCATAAAAGAAAACTCTAACCTTATTTTATGATGAGAAGACTTAGGGGAGACATGGAAATGAACTTCAAATGGCTGAGGGGAGCCATATCCCACAGGGAGCAGATTTATTTTGTTTTTGACAGAAGACAGGACTAAGACCACTTGACAGAAAATCTGATGATGTTGGTTTTTATCAGTTTATGTATACATTTTGTAAAACTTGATGGAAATTCAGGGAAAATTGTTGGCCCATTGCTAAGTGAGTTTGGTCATGAACTGGATGATTATCTCTCAGGCATATTCTAGAGGAGATTTCTGTTT
The DNA here is from genome assembly GCF_057802395.1 of Ceratotherium simum simum. Classification (NCBI taxonomy): domain Eukaryota; kingdom Metazoa; phylum Chordata; class Mammalia; order Perissodactyla; family Rhinocerotidae; genus Ceratotherium; species Ceratotherium simum. The sequence continues at coordinate 31,294,837 of NC_141911.1, read as the reverse complement.
TAAATGGGAACATTGCATGGGGTATCTTCTAAAGTCTTTCTAACCATAATATTCTCTGAGAGCTGAAAATTAGTAAGGAAGGACTCAGATAAGATCAAGTTGCATGTTCAGTGGTCGCAGTAATCAATGTTTGGCAGCCCTAAGAGTAGGACTGGAGAAAACTGATGGTGAGGGTGGCCTGGGGTTGAAATTGGCATGGCTGAGGAGAAAGGACTTGAAAGATCATGTGACATTATAGGGAGCAATAGTTAAAGACTGAACTCATAGTCAAGGCCTGGTGGGAGGGAAATGAAGCCAGGTGAAGACTTAATGAACTAGAAGAATATTCTGAGGATTTCTATCTCTTTCAGTTTCAATAGCCTTAAGCTCCTTGGAAAAAAGACGTTATATGTTTAATTAGTAATTAGTAAAGAGTTGGCGTTGGCAGCGCTGTGCTATGTTTCAAGAGCGTTTTTATTACTGTAATGGGTATGGTTGAGTAGGTGTGTCCAATAGGGGTTTCTGTAACCAGAGTGGTCTTGGCGTGGGCATTGATTGCTCCCAGGTACTGTTTCCCGTGATCTGACCAAGGTAGGGTGACTCATCAAAGAGTGCCTGTCATATCTTCCATCAGTCCCCACCAGTGGTTCTCATTCCCACCTCTTTGGGTGCATGCATTCTCTCAAAGTGGTAAAGCTCTTTAGGGGAAACCTGCTGAGACCTCTCCCTAGAAAAGCCTCTGCACTTTTCTCCATAAGGATTGTGAGAACTTTCTGGGTCCCCTCTTGTGCCCTCCCAGAGTTGCAGGATATCCCATACTCTTTGTGTACTAGGTATGTCATACCATAATCCTTAAATTTCCACAGCTCTGGGTTCTTATGTGAATCATAAGCTGTTTAGTACCTCAAGGGAGAAGGAGGACCTCTCCATAGCTGAGAGAATTGACCTAGAATAATTAGGTCATGTACCACCATTAGGTGGTACATCTTTATAAAATGTGACACAGTTGCCAAATAAATTTAAAGTGGTGAGGGTTAGCTACAATTTCTCTACTATGTTATAATGAAAGAAAGTTTATGCCTCATATACAGAGATGCATTAAAGTTTATTAGCATACAATGATTTCATTATTTCCTACAACTTATTCTATAGGCTCAATGAAGTCCCAACTCTCCATTCATTTAGGTGCTCTGACCATACCTTGAATGAAATGTTCATTTGAAGTGGACACAACAGCATTCCAGACGTGGGATTATTTTATTCTTATAGTTAGCATCAGACATTCAGAAATCCTCCTGTATCAATGACTAGGCAAAGGACAGATTAAGGAATCAAGGCTCAGGTTCTATCTCTAAAGGTGGAAGACAGAGGTTTGCCATATTCTTATACCTTCTTCATCCAAGAATGGGGAGCATATCTCAAATATTTCAGTCAACCCACATGTCATAAATGTTGATTGTTTCACTAATAAAAGCCAATTTCTGAGGTTTATATACCCATCAACAAGCCATAATTTTCAGTTGTAAAGTCCTGTGTCTCATATCTGGTATAATAATTCTCGAAGTGTCAATGGTTGAGTAACATAGAATAAAAGAAATACTTAACAATAGCGACTTGTAGAGTATGGACCTATAATGTTAGTTGACAGTGCCGGACTCTGCATTCTTGATTAGGACAACTGCCTCTAGAGCTTAAACTTTAAGTTTTAACCAACTGCTATATATATATTGTCACACAGTCCATGCTGAAGTATTTAAACGTCCATTACAATCGCTCTTCTCAACTTCGTACCTTACAAGTGGTTCTCTTGGAGACTACTGTCTGAGATTGAGCATATAGTTCAAGGTTCTCTTCCTGTCATTTCCCCATCAATGGAAGAAGGCACCAACTCCAATTTCTAAACTCCAGAGGCACTGTGGTCACCCAAAAGAAGACTCTGCTGTATTGCCCCATCTAACCATTTTTCTGTAGATGTTGGGGAGTGCAGGAAGTGAGAATTATTGCCATACAGCTTTTACTGGAATATCATCACTGAAAATCACAGAGGGGAGTTGAGTCCCCCAGGAGGAGTGTGACATATAGTAAAGCAATCAGTATTTCGTCTGTTAGTTCCAACCATGCTTTTCTAGGGCAACTGCAACTTAATGTCTCTCAGAAAAATTGGAATTGTTGATAAGGGAGAAAAGCAGAATCCAATGTTATGTCTCAGGTAATTGCAAAGTGTTAATACTTCATATTCACTCCATCACACTATTTTTGGAAAAAAAAATCTGTGATCCTTCTTTTGCTGAACCTTATGCATAATGTACAAATAAATGTAAGGCATAACCAATACAATCTTGTTGATAAATATAGATCCATGTAAGAGTTTGTGGGTGTGCTCTAGATGTCTAAGATGCTTCTTCCTATCCTTATCTTTGTATCTTTGTATATATCACGGCGAGAATTATAGCTACACGGTAAACAATGAATAATGAGGTGGAGACACATTTCTTTTCCATTGGGTGCTTTTCCTACCCCTATCTCCCCTCCTTTCCCAGTGGTCATAAACAACTTAGCATTTAAAATTTATTTTTACTTTTAAATTCTTTCTTTTTTGGGTGAGGAAGATTTACCCTGAGCTAACATCCGTGCCAATCTTCCTCTGTTTTGTGTGTGGGTTGCTGCATCAGCATGGCTGATGAGTGGTGTAGGTTCGTGCCCGAGAATCAAACCCGTGAACCCAGGCCACCAAAGCAGAGCCCACTGAACTTGACCACTACGCCATGGGACTGGCCCCTAAATTCATTTTCAAAATTTACATGCAGTAAAAGTCACTTTCTGGTGCACAGTTCTACGAGTTTTGACAAATAATAAAGTCATATAACCACCACCTAGATACAGAACAGTTACATCATGCTAGAAAATTCCCTCTTGCTGTCCCTTTGTAGTCAAACCCTTCCCCTACTCCTAACTGCTGGCAACCACTGATCTATTCTCCATCCCTATAATTGTGCCTTTCTGGAATATGATATGAGTGGAATCATACTTTGGGCAACTTTGACTCACATAAGGAATTTAAGATTTAAATATGTTAATGTGTGTATCAATACACATTCCTTTTTGTGGCTGAGTAGTATTCCACTGTATGAATGTACTGCAATTTGTTTATCCATTCACCCATTGAAGGACATTTGGGTTTTTCCCAGTTTTTGGCAATTATGACTAATGCTGCTATAAACATTCATATATAAGATTTTGTATGAACATAAGTTTTTATTACTCTTGAGTACATACTGAGAAATAGGATTGCTGGGTCATATGGTAAGTGTATACTTTATTTTACAAGAAATGCCAAACTGTTTCCCCAAGTGGCTGTGCCATTTTGCATTCTCACTAATAGTATATGAGAATTCTACTTGCCTTGCATCCTCTCTAGGATTTGTCTCCTCCCTCTGCCCCCTCCACACCCATTGTAGTAGATAAGTAGTGGTATCTCATTGTAGTTTTAATTTGCATTTCATTGATGACTCATGATGGTAAGCATATTTTTGTATGCTTTTTTGCCATCCATTTATCTTCTTTTGTGAAATGTCTGCTCAAATCTTTTGCCTATTTTTAAATTGGGTTTTTGTTTTCATATTGTTGAGTTTTGAGAATTTTTAATATATTTTGCATACAAATTTTAATCAGATATGTGATATGAACATATTTTTTTTCAGTCTTTGGCTTATATTTTTATTTTACTAGCAGTCTTTTTCACAGAGAAAAAGTTTTAAAATAAGTCCATTTTATCAATTTTTTATTTTGTGGATCATTTTTTACATATTGTATATAAGAACTCTATGCCTATCCCAAGTTCAAAAAGACTGTCTACAGTGTTTTCTTCTAGAAATTTTATAGATTTAATTTTTATACTTAGGTCTATGATCCATTTTGAGTTAATTTTTATATAGGTGTGAGAATTAATTCAGGGATCTTTTTGTTGCCTATGAATATCCAATTGTTTTATCAATATTTGTGGAAAAGACTACCTCTTCTCCATTGCATTGCCTCTATACTTTTGTCAAAAATCAGTTGTAGGTCTACTTTGGGACTCTCAATTCTGTTCCATTGATCTATGTGTCTATTTTTTCACCAATGCCACACGGCCTTTTTTTTTTTTTTTTTTTTTGCTGAGGAAGATTCACTCTGAGCTAACATCTGTTGCCAATCTCCTCTTTTTTTTGCTTGAGGAAGATTTTATTATGTTGACAATAATATTATCTGCAAATATAGACAGTTTTATATCTTTCTTTCCAATATAAATGCTTTCACTTCTTTTTCTTACCTTATTGAATTGGTTAGGACTTCCAATACAAGGTTGAAAGGAGTGGTGAAAGCAGATATCATAACCTTGTTCTTGATCTTAGGAGGAAGGAATTCAATCTTTCACCACTAATTTTGATGTTGTAAGGTTTGTATTGATGCCCTTTATCAGGGTAAAGATGCTCCCTTCCTTTCCTAGTTTGCTGAGAGATTTTAAAAAATATCACGAATGAGTGTTGTCAAATCTTGTCAAATCCTTTTTCTGCACCTATTAGGGTAATCATATGGTATTTTTTCTTTAGTTTGTTAATACAGTGAATTACATTGACTGATTTTCAAATGTTGAACCAGACTTGCATTCCTGGCATCAACTTCATTTGGTTGAGATGTATTATCTTTCTTTTTATTGCTTCATTTGATTTGCTAATATTTTGTTGAGAATTTTTATATCTACGTTCATTATGAACATTGATCTGTAGTTTTATTCTCTTGTCATATGTTTGACTTACATTGGTATCAGGGTAATGCTGTCCTCCTAAAATGAAGTGGGAAATGTTTCCTACTCTTCTGTTTTCTGAAAGAGATGGTATAGACTTCTCAAAGTTTTTGCCGTGCTTTTCCGGGTTTATTCTGTGCATGTGTAGCTAAGGGGTTAGACCGGGATTTGTGTTTGTTAATATAAAGAATTTGGAAATCCTTTTTTCTATTTATCTCCTCTCTGGGATTCCTCCATGCTCCATGGTTCCCAGAGAGCCCTATCTCCAGTTTTACGGATCAGAATCCAGGTTTACTCTCAAAGTTTTGGCTCCCCATGCCGTTGCACAGTTTGTGCAGTGGTGGCTACCCTCAGGATGAAGCAATGAGAGAAAATAGAAAAAGAAAAAGATGGAATTTCCCCCCTTACACTGTGGGAAACATAAGAGCCCCTTTACCCATTCCTTTTGTCAGAGGGAAGGGTTTTCCATTTCAGGTGCCCACTACATGGTCGCCAGTACAGCTGCTGCCACAGCAGTGCCATTTTGAGACAGGGGCTGGCCTCAGGGAAGGCCAGGAGAGAAAAGAAGAGAGAGAGAGAGAGAGAGAGAACAGGAAGGAATCTCTGCACACTAGCCAGCATGCAGTGGTCTTCTTTCCTGGTTCTCTGGCTAAAGAGAGGCATTTTTTTTTTTTCTGGAGTTTTTACTGTTCATGCCTGTTGCACAGTTCTGGGACTTGGCCCACTTTTGGGTGAAAGCCTAGAGATAAAAGAGGGCAAAAGTTATCAGGAAATTCACTACTCCTGGTCATTTTTCAAGGTTTGACTCTCCTTCCTAATTGTCCTCTTACTGTTTCATTTTCAGATAGTTGTTTTTTATATTTTCTCCAGAGTTTCTGGTTGTAATTAGGAGGAGAGATAATCCATCCAGGGCTTTCTCTATCTTGATTGGTACTGGAAATCTGCAATTTCTTTTAAAATGTGAATTGTTATAATAAAACCGTTCTATATGTGCTATTATACTTGTTGGTAATTACTCCTATTTCAGTAAACATGAATCAAAATTATATCTTAATCCAGAAACCAAGGGTCACTCTTGACATTGCAATTCATATACAACTAGTCACTAAAACCTACTGACTTCCACAGAAAGCCAATCGGGTGGTGGTTAAGAATATTGGCTATGATACCCAACTGTCTTGGTTTGAATCATGGTTCTTCTACTTGCTAGTTCTTTATGCTGGGAAGTTTATTTAATACTTTTGTGGCTCAGTTTCCACAACTACAAAATGGGAATGGTGTGATAATAAATCTTACTGAATTTGTTTTGGGGATTGAGTTAATACATATAAAGCAGTTGGAATAATGCCTGGCACATTGTAGACTTGAGCTATTACCCCCCTCATCCTAGATATCTCTCAAGTGCGTTTACTTTCCACCACTATCATCCCAGTTCAAGCAGAAATTTGAAACACTTAAAACAATATTACCCTAGGCTCTGAGAACTAGAAAGAAAGCTTTAAAAACTCTTTGGGATGAAAAGTAGGAGGCATCAGTGAGTAAGGCAGAATTTAAAGGCAGGCCAGAGGCAAGAGGTTCCTTTCAGTGGTTCTTGGACTTTATGGTGCTGCACAGAATCAACTGATTCAGAAGCCCTAGGAATCTACAATTTTAACAAACATCCCCTCATCATTCTGATGCAGATGATTCTAAAAGCAAACTCTAGAATCAATACTGCTTCTCTGACAGTGTGATAAAAGTTGACAACATGCCAAATTCTGTTTGAAGTTGAATTATGTTTTGTTGTTTCATAAAAGATGACCTGTTACAACATCACCTCATGTCTAAGGGCACAGGAAATGGCCCAAATGGCCCAGGCATTAGTGTTAGCCTTTCCCATTTACTCTCCATTTTGTTTAGTGGGAAATAATGCCTCTATAAGCAATTGTAACCTTTTAGAGTTCACTCTCTTTGATTTGGGGGCAGCATATCTTTTGCTCCTAATTGCACATCCGTTGCTGTTATTAGCAATCTCTTAGCTATTGTTGCTTACCACTCTCATCAGCTTCACTCCAGTGTTCCAAGTGGTGTTTCAGATTCTGATGTGATTTACCATTTTCTTCTATAAATCCACTGTTCAGCTTTTGTTCTGGTTTAAAGGACAGAGCGTAGACCAGGAGTCAGGAGACTTGCCTGGCTTTGCAGTCACTGTTAGGATGACTTTTGTTCATCAAGTCAACTAATATGGGATGCTGTTCTACAAAATGATGTTTTTAATGATTTCTAGAATTTTATTCTACTTTATTTTAGTCTGGTCTACTCTACTGTCCCTCTTTTTTTTTTTAACCTTTAGCCCTAAAGTGGGACTAAAAAGATCATAATTATGATGATAAACTGAAAGTGCTTCCAGGGTATCTGTTGGGACAGCAGTTTTGAGTGCATTTGCCATGGGACATTAAATGTAGCTTAATTTCTAGATATAGGAGTTTGTCGTTAGGTTAGGATTCCTTATAGGTCCAGTAGTCGGATGGCAAGACTGTTAGGAATTTTGCCAAGTAAAATTCTATTTTGAGGGCTATTATATTTAGTTTACATGTTTTTAGATTTGTTACCCCCTCTAAAGCTACTAGCCAATATCTTCAAAGTCTTCCAGCACCATAAATACACTGCTAAGGTAGACCACCTAGGCATAGCATATTATAAACACTGTGGAAGTAGGTCTACAGTAGGTCTACCTACTGTAGACCTTAGTAAACAGTGTGTTCTCTATCGTACTCACCTAGCACTTGTGGGAAGGTTGAATGGTTAAGCAAAATCCTTGGACCCTGTAAACCTTACTAGACAGAGTGTCCCCTATGGTACTCAGCAAGCACTTGGAAGATTGAGTCATCTCTGTTTTGTTAAAGGAACTCATTTGGAGAGCAAGGGATATAAGTATTCTCATCCCTATCTTACAAAGCAAAGATTTAGCATAAGAAAATGGAAACTTCAATTTTTGGATAAGGCAAACAGAACACAAGTTAACTACCTTTTTTTTTCTTTCTTAAATGGTGCATACAAGTTTGAAGTAGCTAACATTACAAAAGTGGTTGAGAAAATAGCTTGTAGGAGATCAGAGGAGTTGTAATAATTTGGGGAAAAACATCTGTTCTAGTTCACAAGTCTCACTAAACATTGTTTATGAGATTTCCTTTCTCTTTCACTTATTGGATTTTTTCATATCAATTGTTTTCTCTAAAACAATGTTTATTTTGAGACTGCTATCAGGATTCAGCTAAGAATTCATTGGTACTATACTTAGGTAGTCTATCTTTGGGTTATTAAGTTTAGTTTCATAACACTGAATTTCAGTTTTATTTTGTGGGTGATAATTTTTTGGTTTTGGGTGGTGATTTTTGAATTGCACGAGAGGATGAAAGTTCTAAATTTGAGGAAGCGTCAATGCATTTTAAGTAAAATGGATGATTCATTGAGCCCAGAAATACCTAATTGAAATATTCAGGTAGCATTGTTTTACTGGTCAATTAAGCTGGATGCCGTTAATTTGTTTTGCAAAATGAAGGAAAATCTAATAAATTAGGCATAAACTAATATTTTAATAAAACAATGTCGCCCAAGATTTCTGCATATATAATACATTGAAATCCTGATAGCTTATTCTGCCATTAATTTAAATAATAATTACCATATATTTACATGGCACTTGGTACCCTTCCAAGTTACTCCATAAACACTTGAGATTGGCAGATTGAGAATTACTATTGACATTTTACAAGCAAAGAGTGACATATTATGTTTAAAAGGGTAGCCCAGGACTTCTGGTTTCCAGTCCAGCATGTAAGGAGCTTAGCAGTCACCACTCTGTTGTTCGGTTTGTCCTCAGCTGAACAAACTGAAAAACCAGTAATTCTTCTTAGATCCATTAGAGATGTGAGGTCACAGGACAAGCTGCTGCCCCTAAAACTGGGGAGACAGACAGAACCACAGTTACTGGAGCAGAAACCCATGAGCAGGAACCTCTGCAGGAACCCGTGCTGGGGTAGGAAAACTTGAAGTATAATTGAAAAATTGTTGCAAGGCTCAGTGTGGACAAGCCTGAGAGTTAAGACCCAGTTGTCAGTTCCCCACACTTTTGTACTTTTTACCACCAAGAGCCCAACGTGGTTCTCACAGTGAATATTGGAGAAAAACCTCCTGGTGCTTCTGTAAGGGAGAGTGGAAAAGGAACAATTTAGAAACATACCAGAGGATTCTGTTCTTAACAAGGCCTGCCTTCAGGTGAAACTATTTTACAAGAGCCTAACCTGCTGGGATTTTAGCAGAGACTAGCCTCCCTGAGGAAAGGGAAATATCCAACTCCAGCCCCTGTAGCCATACAATCCCACTTAAGGGGGGGAAGAAACTGAGAAGCACTGGTGAAATGCACAGTTCAGGGACACAGACTCACCAAAAGACTGAGACATAATCAGAGGACTATAGGATACTTTCTATTTCATCACACCTTAGTGCTATATTACCAAAGGCCTATTTACTACAGTTCCTTATACCCACTACATCGTGTCTAGATTTCAATGGTAAATTACAAGATATACTAAAAGGCAAAAAACACAGTTTAAAGAGGCTGAAAAAGCATCAGTTTGATGTGACAAGAATGTTGGATCAACAATCAGAACAGGAATTGTTAAAACAAACATGGTTAACATGTAAAGGACTTTAGTGCAGAAAGTAGACAACATGCAAGAACAGATGGATAATGCAAGAAGATCAAGAAAGAATCAAAAAGAAATGCTAGAGATAAAAAAACTCTGTAACAGAAGTGAAGAATGCCTTTGATGGGCTCATTTGTAAACCGGGCACAGCTGAGGAAAGAATCTCTGAACTTGAGGATATGACACTAGAAACTTTCCAAAACTGGCAGATAAAAAAGATGGAAAAAACCCAAACCAAAACAAAACAGATTATCCAAGAACTGGGGGACAACTACAGAAGGTGTATCATACACATAATGGGAATACCAGAAGGAGAGGAAAGAGAGAACGGAGCAGAAACTATATCTGAAGCAATGATGACTGAGAATTTTTCAAAATTAATGTCAGACACAAAACCACAGATCCAGGAACCTCAAACAGGAGAACCAGAAAACATCAAACAGGAGAAATGCAAAAAACAAACAAACAAAAACAAAAAAGGAGACACTGAGGCATATCATATTCAAACTTCAGAAACTTAAAGATACAGGAAAAATCTTGAAAGAAGCCAGAGGAAAACATACCTTACCTATAGAGAAGCAAAGACAAGAATTACATTTGATTTCTTCTCATAACATGCTAACAAGAAGGTAGAGTGAAATAAAGTTTTGAGAGAAAAAAATCCACCAAATTAGATTTTTCTATCCTATGAAATTATTCTTCAAAAGTGAAGGAGAAATAAAGACTTTCTCAAACAAAAATTGAGGAAATTTGTTCCCAGTTAGACCTGTCTTGCAAGAAATGTTAAAAGAAATTCTTCAGAGAAGTGGAAAATGATATATGTCAGACACTTGGATCTGCATAACGAAAAGAAGAGCCCTGGGAAAGGAATAAAAGAAGGTAAGATTAAAAGTTTTATTTTTCTTATTCTTAATTGATCTAACAGATAACAGTATGTTCAAAATAATAATAGCAACAATGTATTATGATTATGTATATATTTGAATATATATACACTTATGTATAAGTGAAATGAATGACAATAATGATATAATGGACAGGAGGGAGGAATTAGGAATATTTTGCTATTATAAGGTACTTGCACTACCTGTGAAGTGATATAGTGTTTTTGTAGTGCACTTGGATTAATTGTAAAGGTATATTGCAAACTCTAGGGCAAGCACTAAAAAAATAGCATAATTGATATGCTAAGAAAGGAGATAAATGGAATCATATAAATTCTCAATTGAAACCACAAAAGGCAGAAAAAACATTTTTTAATGTTTAGTGTTTTATTTGGGTTCAACTGGGGATTTAGTCTGAATTAATGGGTTTTCCAACACGAGAACTGAAACTCTTACCCTTTTAAAAAATGTTAAAACTAAAATGAAATCCATAAAAGACCTTAAACCAGATAGAAGTGTATATTGAAAACAGTCATAGTTACCCTCCCATTCTCCTCTCTTACCCATCTCTGTTTCTGTATGGGATCATACTATGTGTATGTGCTATAGCTTGCTTTTCAAAATTCAGCATATTGTTGTATATTGATGCATGGAAATCTACTTCATTCTTTTTTAATTATCACTTGGCCTTTCATAATATGCAGACTCTATCATTTATTTAATCATTCCCTTGTTAATAAGTTTTTAGATTCATAAAGGGCCTTTTATTTGAGAGTGGAAGTGGAGGATGGAGAGAGAAGGCTTGGCAAGAATTGTGTACATGAATCAAGTAACTAGAGAGAGTAGGATTGAATCGCTCTGGAAACAAAACTGATGGTGAGGAGGGAGGAGTTATGGAGAGTAACACGTGGGAGTGAGTTTGTATGAGCAGGATATTTGGGACAAGACTATTACATTTTAAAAGAATACTACCCACCTGTTAATGGTGATGTTGTGAGACAAATCAAGTAATATATGTGCAGACACTTCATGCACTACAAAATTTGCTACACAAATTTACTATACTAGCTTCTCTTGTTACCTTGCAGCTCTGGAGGCTCTGAAGGTATTACAGTGGGTGGTATTTCTAGAAAACAAAAAGTAGCAGCAAGTAGTTGACTATCTTGGTATTTAATTCTATCTTTTCCATTGATTTTATTTAAAAGCTATATTTAAAAAAATTATATTTTAATGATTTCTCTAGGGATTACAATATACATCCTTAACTTAGCACACTCTCCCTTAAATTAATATTATGACACTTAACATAAAATTTATGAAACTTACATTAGAGTAATTTTATTTACATCCTTCTAACCCTTTTTGTTATTGTTCTCATATATTTTTACATTTGATGTAGTCACCAAAATGCAATGTTATTTTGTTTGATTTAAATAGTCAAATTATTATTTATTTTTGTAATGAAAAATTTAAAGATAAAAGGAATTTACAGTGTATTCCACATTATCCATCACCTATATTTTAAAGTGAATATGTTACCATCGTTTTTTTTTATCACAAATATATCCGTCTATCTTTCCCAGAAATCTTGCAGGCCAGAAGGGAGTGGCACAATATATTCAAAGTGTTGAAAGAAAAAACAACTAAGAATGCTCTACCTGGCAAAGTTGCCCTTCATTATTGAAGGAGAGATAAAGAGTTATCCAGACAAGCAAATGCTGAAGGAATTTATCACCACTAGGCTGGCCTTATAAGAAATGTTAAAGGGACTTCTTTAAGCCAAAATAAAAGAGCACTAATTACTAACAGGAAAATGTATGTGAAAGTATAAATCTCACTGGTAAAGGTAAATATATAGTTAAATTCAGAATAATCTAATGTTATAATGGTGGTGGGATAATTAATTTTAGTGCGAAGGTTAAAAGACAAAAGTGGTAAAAATAATCATAACTACAATAATTTCTTAATGGATACACATATAAAAAGATGCAAATTGTGACATCAAAAATATAAAATGACTGGAAGGAGAATAAAAATGTGGAGCTTTGGAATGCATTCGAACTTAAGTTGTTATCAATTTAAAACAGCCCATTATAAATATAAGATGTTTTATGTAAGCCTCATGGTAACCACAAAGCAAAAACCAGTAGTAATTACACAAATGAGAAAGAGAAAGGAAATTAAGCTTACCATGAAAGAAAATAATCAAATCACAAAGGAAGAGAACAAGAGAAAAAGTAAGGAACAAAGGAATTACAAAACAGCCAGAAAACAATTAGCAAAATGAATACATCCATACCTATCAATAATTACATTAAATGTAAATGGACTTAATTCTCCAATCAAAAGACAAAAAGTGGCTGAATGGATGGAAAAACAAGACCTAACTATATGCTGCTTACAAGAGACTCAACATCAGCTTTAATGACATTCACAGACTGAAAGTGAAGGGATGGAAAAAGATATTCCATGCAAATTGAAACCAAAAGAAAACTGGAGTAGTTATACTTATAGCAGACAAAATTGGCTCTAAGATAAAGACTAATAAAAGACAGAGAAAGTCCTTATATAATGATAAAAGGATCAATCCAACAAGAAGATATAACATTTGTAAACATTTATGCACTCAACAATGGAGCACCTAAATATATAAAGCAAATATTAACAGACCTAAAGGGAGAAATAGATTGCAATGCAATAATAGTAGGAGACTTCCAGACCCCGCTTTCATCGATAGATAGATCATCCAGACAGAAAATCAGTAAGGAAACATTGGCCTTAAATGACACATTACATCAGGTGCACTTCACAGACATATGCAGAGCATTCCATCCAGAAGCAACAGAATACACATTCTTCTTAAGTGCACATGGATATTCTCCAGGATAGATCATGTGTTAGGCCACAAAACAAAAGTTTTAATAAATTTAAGAGGATTGAAATCATATTAAGCGTCTTTTCTGATCACAATGGTATAAAACCAGAAATCAATTACTCAAAGAGAACTGGAAAATTCGCAAATATGTGGAGATTAAACAACATGCTACTGAACAACCAATAGATTAAAGAAGAAATGAAAAGAGAAATCAAAAAATACCTTGAGACAAATGAAAATGGGAATACAACATACCAAAGCTTATGGGATGCAGCAAAAGCAGTTCTAAGAGAGAAGTTCACGGCAATACCTACATCAAGAAACAAGAAAGATCTCAAATAAACAACCTAACTTTACACCTCAAGGAAATAGGAAAAGAAGAACAAATAAAGCCCAAAGTCAGTAGAAGAAAGGAAATAACAAAGATCAGAGCAGAAATAAATGAAATAGAGACTAAAAGGACAACAGAAAAGATCAATGGAACTAAGAGCTATTCTTTTTGAGAAGATAAAAACAAAATAGACAAACCTTTAGCTAGACTCACCAAGAAAAAAAGAGAGAAGACTCAAAGAAATAAAATCAGACATGAAAGAGGAGATGTTACAACTGATACCACAGAAATACAAGGGTCATAAGAGACTAATATGAACAATTATAAACCAACAAATTGGACAATCTAGAAGAAATGGATAAATTCTTAGAAATATACAACATACCAAGACTGAATCATGAAGAAATAGAAAATCTAAACAGACCAATTACTAGTAAGGAGATTGAATCAGTCAAAATACTTTCAAAACAGAAAAGCCCAGGATCAGATGGTGTCACTGGTGAATTCTACCAAGCATTTAAAGAAGAATTAATATCAGTCCTTCTCAAACTCTTCCAAAAAATAGAGGAGGGGGGAACTCTTCCAAACTCATTTTATGAGACCAGCATTACCCTGATACCAAAACTAGAAAGGATGCCATAAGAAAAGGAAATTACAGGCCAATATCCCTGATGAACACAGACACAAAAATTTTGACAAAATATTAGGAAACAGAATTCAACAGCACATTAAAGTATCATACACCACGATCAAGTGGGATTTATTCCAGAGATGCAACGAGGGATCAACTTCCACAAATCAATCAATGTGATACACCACATTAACAAAATGAAGGATAAAAATTATATGATCATTTCAATAGTTGCAAAAAAAGCATTTGACAAAATTCGACATCCACTTATGATAAAAAAGAACTCTCAACAAAGTGGATATAGAACAAACATAAATCAACATAATAAAGGCCGTATATGACAAGCCCATAGCTAACATCATACCTAAATGGTGAAAAGCTGAAAGCTTTTTCTCTAACATCAGGAGCAAGACAAGGATGCCCACTCTCACCACTTTCATTCAACTTAGTACTGGATGTCCTAGCCAAATCAACTAAGCGAGAAAGAGAAATAAAAGGTATCCAAATTGGAAAGGGGAAAGTAAAATTGTCTTTATTTGCAGATGACATGATATTGTATATAAAAAGCCCTAAAGAATCCACCCAGTAGCTGTTAGGACTAATAAACAAATTCAGTAAAGCTGCAGGATACAAAATCAGTGTACAAAAACCAATTGCATTTCTATGTACTAATAATGAACTATCAGAAAGAGAAATTAAGAAAACAATCCCATTTACAATTGCATCAAAAAATAAAATCAAATACCTAGGAATAAATTTAACCAAGGAGCTGAAAGACCTGTTCACTGAAAACTAGAAGACATTGATGAAAGAAATTGAAGAAGACACAAATAAGTGGAAATATAGTCCATGTTATGGATTGAAAGAATTAATATTGGTAAAATGTTCATGGTCCCCAAAGCAATCTATAGATTCAATGCAATCCCTGTCAAAATTCCAATGGCATTGTTCATGGAAATAGGAAAAAAAAATCCTAAAATTTGTATGGAACCACAAAAGACCCTAAATAGGCAAAACAATCTGAGAAAGAAAACCAAAGCTTGAGACAACTCACTTCCTGATTTCAAAGTATATTACAAATCTATAGTAATCAAAATAGTATGGTGTTAGCATAAAAATAGAAATACAGAGCAATGGAACAGAATCAAGAGCCAGAAGTAAACTCACATATACATGGTCAATTAATTTATGACAAAGGAACCAAGATTATACAATGGGAAAAGATAGTGTCTTCAGTAAGTGGATTGAGAAAACTCAATAGCCACAAGCAAAAGAATGAAACTACACTACTGTCTTACAACATATACAAAATCAACTCAAAATGGGTTTAGGACTGGATGTAAGACCTGAAATCATAAAACTCCTAGAAGAAAATAGAGAGTAAGCTCCTAGGTTTTGGTCTTGGCAATGATTTTTTGGATATGACACCAAAAGCAAAGGCAACAAAAGCAAAAATAAACAGGTGGGAGTACATCAAACTAAAAAGCTTCTGTATAGCAAAGGAGATCATTAGCAAAATGAAAAGGCAGCCTATGTAATGGGAGAAAATATTTGCAAACTGTATATCTGATAAGGGGTTCACATCCAAAATATGTAAAGAACTCATACAACTCAGTAGGAAAAAAACCAAGCTGATTAAAAAATGGGTAGAGGATCTGAATAACCATTTTTCCAAAAAAGACATACAAATGGCCAACAAGTACATGAAAAGGTGCTTAACATCACTAGTGATCAGGGAAATGAAAATCAAAACCACAATAAGATATCATCTCACACCTGTTAGAATGGCTATCATGAAAAATACAAGAATTAACAAGTGTTGGTGAGGATGTGAAGAAAGGGAACACTTATGCACTATTGGTGAGAATGTAAATTGGTGCAGCCACTATAGAAAACAGTATGGCGGTTCCTCAAAAAATTAAAAATAGAACTACCAGATGATCCAGCAATTCCATGTCTGGGTATTTATCTGAAGGAAATGAAATCACTATCTTGAAAAGATATTTGTACACCCATGTTCATTGCAGCATTATTTACAATAGCCAAGATATGGAAACAACCTAAGTGCCCATCAATGGATGAATGGATAAAGAATACATATATTCAGTGGAATATTATTCACCATTATAAAAGAAGGAAATCTTGCCATCTGTGATAACATGGATGGACCTTGAGGGCATTATGCTAAGTGAAATAAGTCAGACACAGAAAGACAAATACTGTATGAGTTTACTTATATGTGGAATCTAAAAACCAAAACCAAATTGAACTAATAGATACAGATAAACAGAAAACAGATTGGTGGTTGCCAGAGGTGGGGGTGGAGGGTGAGTGAAATGGGTCCAGGGTGTCAAAAGGAGCAAACTTCCAGTTCTAAGTCATGGGATGTAATGTACAGCATGGTGACTATAGTTAATAATACTGTATTGTATATTTGAAAGTTGCTAAGACAGTAAATCTTAAAAGTTCTCATCACAAGAAAAAAAATTGTAACTATATGTGGTGATAAATGTTAAGTAAACTTATTGTGGTAATCATTTCACAATATATACAAGAATCAAATCATTTTGTTGTACACCTAAAACCAATACGATGTTATATGTCAATTATACCTCAATTAAAAATAGTAAAGCTGCCTCAGTGTGGCTGCACAGATATAACTTCTGTGATTTAAAAAAATGGCTTTAAGGGCCGGCCCAGTGGCATAGAGGTTAAATTCATGCTTTTCACTTCTGTGGCCCAGGGTTTGCCATTTCGGATCCTGGGTGCAGACCTACGCACCGCTCATCAAGCCATGCTTAGGTGACGTCCTGTATAGAAGAACTAGGAGGACATATAACTAGGATATGCAACTATGTACTAGGGCTTTGGGGAGAAAAAAAAGAGAAAAAGAGGAAGATTGGCAACAGATGTTAGCTCAAGGCCAATCATCCTCCAAAAAAAAAAAAAAAAGGCTTTGAGAACCAAAGCCATACATATCAATAAATATCAATGGCAATTTTTTGCATTTCCCTGATGACATATGATGTGGAGCATCTTTTCATATGCTTATTTGCCATCTGTATATCTTCTTTAGTGAGGTGTCTGTTAAGGTCTTTGGCCCATTTTTTAATCAGGTTGTTTGTTTTCTTATTGTTGGGTTTTAAGAGTTCTTTGTATATTTTGGGTAGTAGTTGTTTTTCAAATGTGTCTTTTGCAAATATTTTTGCCCAGCCTGTGGCTTGACTCCTAATTCTCTTGATATTTTCTTGCAGAGCAAAAGTTTTTAATTTTAATGAAGTCCAGCTTATTAATTTTTTCTTACATGGATAATGCCTTTAGTGTTCATTATTGAATTCTAAATGACAGACTATTTTCACCACGCCTTATGATGTTAATTTTTTGCATATTTTCATCTATGAAGTAAAAAATGTGGAATAAAGATTTTCCAATATTCTATTTGCCCTGAAGAAAAAGGATATTGATTTTGCCTATTTTGTCTTCAAAAGGTAATCTTGTGATTACTGACAACATGAACATTTTATTTCATACATCGTTTTAATAAAAACATAGAAAAAATTAGAAGAGGTGCTGAAGTAGTTATGCATTATTCAAAACTATAATATAAATTTATGGTATAGGACTCAATGTTAAAAGTATATAAATAATTTTTATAATATACAGGACTCAATTATGTTAAAAGTATATAAATAATTCTCGTAATATGTTTGTGATAATCACATAAAGAGTCTCTTTAAAAATATAAGGTGTCATAAAGATAAGGATATTTGTCGTGTTGATACCGTCTCAACACAAGGTTGACATAAAGGAAGCCATATTGTAGAAAAGAAACCCTACTGTAGCTTTGAATGACCTCTGTTTAACTAGCTCAGACATGCTCTTTGGATTTTATGGCCCCTCCCAGCTGCTATAAGTTGATAACTTTGTTCTCTTGAGTTCCTTAGGAATGTGATGACCCCCGGGCAGAGAGTCTATGCTGATAGCCATCATCAATGAAAACTGAAAGATCTGCTGTGGCGACTCCCAGTCTGTAACATCAGAGGCTCAACATTCTGAACCCTCTCCCATGTAACCCACTGGCCTATATAACTGCTGTAAGATCTTCTGCCCCCCTTAAGATGGTTCTTTCAGACATGAGTCGGCCGTCTTCCCCCTTGCTAGCAAGCTGTAATAAAAAGTCCTTTCTTTCCTACCACCTCGCCTCTTGACTATTGGCATGTCTCGCAGTGAGCAGAAGACCCCCCTTGGGTGGTAACAACATCATAAATTATATAGCTTAGTTTCTAGTGTGTTTCCTTGAAATAGGCAAACACCTTAATTGAATTGCTTTGCACGCTTTTGAAATTTGTCATTCTGACAAGTCTTGCCAAAAAACTTATCGTGTGGTTTAAGTATTGATTTCTCTTCTTTATTTACTTACTTCTTTTTCACTTCTCATTCTCATGGTTGAGATAATACTGTTTGATAATAAACTAAGTGACAACAGGAAAATAAAATTTGGCCATGCTGTCTAAATCTTTAGCGTCTTGAGAGAAGAATTTTTACAGAACTCTGGCGATTTGAAACTGGTTACTGCTTGTAATCAAGGCTTATCTTGTAGAATTTAAATTTTATTTGCAGGCTTGTCTTGTATATAAACATTAAAATATATAGTTCAGTATATATCATGCTAAACATTGCAATTCTCTATAGAGTTTTGGAATTATAACCAAAGCAAAGGTGCAGGTAATACCGGGAAGAAAACATATTCTCCCAAGACTCCAGTGAATCTGCTCTTGTTCAGATAAGTAATGACCTTCACACTGGCAGATCCAGTGGTTAATTCACAATCTTCATCTGTCTCGAGCTCATAACAGCATTTTCATCCTTTGTTCTTGAAACGCTTTCTTCACTTAGAGGATACTATTCTCTTGTTTTTCTCCTATCACACTCTCCAGATCTTTTAAGTATTTTCATGTTTTTCCTTTTACTCTACATCTATCTCTCTCTCTCTCCATCTGGTTATCCGCTTTACTCAAAGTCTGCTGATTTAAATGTCAGCCTCATCTAAAATATGCCTTCACAGTGACATTTAGGCTGGTGTTTGACCAAATATCTGGGTACCATGGCCTAGCCAAGTTGACACATAAAATTAACAAACTAATATACCTATATACCTGTACCCACCCCAGAATCTCCTTCTCTGTCCATGATAAGATTTTCATTCCACAAATATTGAAGTGATCCTGTAATCCTCTATTTCTCTCACACTCAGCATCCAGGCAATACTTTGGCTCTACTTTTACAATGTATCCTGCATGATACGCTATATACATTGCCATAACAAGAGTCTGGACCACCATCATTCTTGCCTGGAGACTGTAATAGCCTCTTAACTGGTCTCCTTGTTTCCTCTCTTGCTCTCCCTAAAGCCTATTTTGCAAACAGCAGCCACTGTGATTCTCAAGAAAATAAAATGTGCTATGTTAATCTTCTTTTCAATCCTCTAAAATAAAATGGAGAATTTTTTCTTACATAGCCTGATCCCTGCTGGCCTCTCTAACCTCTCAAGTTCTCCATCACTGTGGGTCTCTTCGATATTACTTGAAAGTGCAAAGATGCACCCATCCCAGGGCTTTTGTAACTGCTCTCTCCATGTCTTGAATTCTCTTCCCCAGACACTCATGTGCTTTGCCCCCTCACCCCACTTACGTCTTTGCTGATAGGCCTGACCACCCTGTCTAAAGTAGTACTCAGCGATGGTCACTACCTTTTTTACCTCCCTCATCTTCTTGACTTCATGGATCCCATCCTTCCATGCCTTTTCCTTAGAGGAATTGTCTGGCTGTCATGGACCTGGCTGATCTCTCTAGCCTTTGAAACGCCTTTTAAAGTGAATGTTATACAGAAGAGAGCAGTGTTAACCCTAAAATCATGTAAGATTTTCCTTTTTATCCCATAGCTCTTATTTTTACCTGACATTATTTGATGTAATTTTATATTTATTTATTTTTATCTGTCTGCCTCACTAGAATGAAATAAGCTCTATGAAGTCAGAATTAATCTGTATTTACTTCTGTACCCCCAGAGCCTAGAATAGTGTCTGCACATTGTAGGTGCTCAATAGTAACTGGATATCAGTGCTATGTTCTGAGTCATCTCTTGTGGCAGTAGATATACATAGATCAGCTGCTGATCAGTCTGCAGAGTCATAAAATCCTTTCAAAAATCAAAGCTAAATTTTCCAAGGGAAAGAGACACTCCAAGGGCAAAAACAGTCTATAAATAATCCTCTATTCATTCATTCGTGCAACACATCTCTTGTACACTCATCTGCAAAGCCCTGTTATGGATGTTACATAAAGAAGGGAGAACAGAGATAAATAAGGAATTTATTATGAATAAAAATGTTTATGTCTATAATTTAGGATAACAGAAAAACTTTAGAAGCCAAAATAGGCTGAAAACTTTTGTTTTGTCCTTACTAAGGCTTGAAACAAAGGATATTTTCTTTTCTATCCAAGTATACTATCCTATCCTCTTTTCTAGCCGAGTACACTATTTCTGCAAACTCCAGAGTTAACATGGTGTCTATCAGCCTGTAATTATGGTGAAGGCTCTATTTCAAATAGTTTTGCTGCAATGGGGAGCATAGAAAAAGTGTCAGCAGCTAGAGGAAGGTATAGGGTCAGGCATTTAAAAAAAATTAGTTATTAAAGCATATTCGATACTGGTGAGAATAATAGAGAGGAAATCTAATTTTTGAGCCCCCCAAGCTTTCATTTCACCATTTTGAGGATGTGCACTGGGCTTCTCCAACCAAAATGTCTCCTTTTTTTTTTTAAAGATTTTATCCATTCATTTTTTTTTCCCCCCAAAGCCCCAGTAGATAGTTGTATGTCATAGGTTCACATCCTTCTAGTTGCTGTACGCGGGACTCGGCCTCGCGCTGGACAGAGAAGCGGTGCCTTGGGGCGCGCCCGGGATCCGAACCCGGGCCGCCAGCATCAGAGCGCGCACACTTAACCGCTAAGCCACGGAGCCGGCCCCAAAATGTCTCCTTTTATGTCTGATGGTGTTAAGGTAAATGGGTCCCTAGGGATTATCCAGTCCAGCCCCTGGTATTTTATAGCTAAGAAAGGCAAGGTACAGGGAAAGCACATACCATCATCTCTTTCCTAGACTGCCGCTGTCATTTCCTAACTGGGCTCCCACATCCTCTGCCCCCCAAGTCATTCTCCACACTGAAGCCAAGGATCTTTAAAAAACACAGGCCTGATATTGTTCTGCTCTTATCTCCAATCGCCGTGTACCTAGGGGCTCAAGTGTTTAGATTCCAAGTTCCAATGACCAATTATTCCATACATTTAATTGATATGTGTTTTTGCTGTTTATAAAAATAAAGTTATAGATAAGTTGATATACGCTAACTTGGTTGAAAAGAAAAAGAAGTATGGTCTGATATAGTAGTTCACTGGTTCTAGAAACTTGCTATACATGAGAATCACCCAGGAAGCTTTTAAAAATCCCAATGCCTGATCCCAAAGTCCCCTGATCTGATGTGGCCCCTGCCTGCCTCTTTAATCTCATATCCTTACCATACCTCCCTGTACTTAGTCACTGGGGTCTCTTTCTATTCCTGGAACACACCATGCTCCCTCCTGCCCCAGAGCCTTTGCATCTGTTGGTTACCTCTACCAGGAATTTTCTTCCCTCCTCAATTGACTTTCTCTTCAGAGAGATTTCTGATTATTTCTTTAGTTACCTTTCCTTGACCCAACGGATTACATGAGGACACTGCTACATGTTCTCCCAGGACTGTCTTACTGTCTTTCACTGTAGCTACCTCAGTGTGTAATTATGTGCTCACTCCTTTGGGTGATTTATGTTCCTCTTCGCCACCAGACTGAGAGCTGCATGAGTGTCATTTGTACTTGTAACCTCAGTGCTTAGCAGAATTGCTTTTAGGGACTCCATACATTTTTATCAGGTAAATGAGTGAATAATGAATTGCTATGGGGAGGTTTGAATAGTTTCTGTGAGAGAGATTAGACATCAAGAAAATAATGCATTTATCTGATGATTATTTCCCCCTGTACCCTTTATTTTTCTCCTCTCTCCTACAAGTTTCACCAGTTTCCTACAAGAATCACAAGGGGATTGACTATTATTAGGCAGAAATCTCTAGTGATGTTGAGAGATACTTAAAATAGGATTCACCATGAAAAATATATCCAATTTTTACTTTGCTTTGTTAAAAATCCTTTAGAGTCAGGGCTTAGACCACATATTTCAGTTTGTGTTTCCTTTGAGAGCAATGATCTATCCGATACATATAATTAAAATATTGTAACTGTTTATTATAATGTCCAAATAATTCCTAGGGTCTCCTATTTTCCAGTCATTGTTCTAATATAATGGTTTTTCTCTCATGTTAATGTTGTATTAATATTTCAGAAAAAATAGAATTATAAAATTCTCATTGAAGTTATATGTTGCACATTAGTGTATATTGCTAGATTTGTATCTGGAGCATCGTCCCAGGGTTGCAATCTCTTCTTATTTTCTTTGCCCTGTATTTTGTTATTAATTTATTTGGTGACTTTTGCTTGGCTCACATTTTGCAGTTGGGTATCATGCATTTATTAAGTCCCTGGGTATAAGGAGATGGTAAATCCCATTAAGTAGAAAGATTTTTTTTTTTGCTGGAGGTAATGTCTATCACTTGACTCCTTTTGAAAAAGAGTAAAATGTGCCAACTACTTTCTATCCTTTACTCTAGTATGAAACACTCCTTGGGCAAGCGGTGGTTCTGATCACATTTGTAGCTGATATTCCTGCAGAATTTTAAGGCCCTTGGACTCTGGAAGCATCAGCATCTTAGTGGAATGAACCTAGGTGTGGGGGACAGTTGGACCAGGTTTCGAGCCCTCATTTTCACACTTAGTAGTTGTGTGGCCTTGGATAGTCTCCTAATATTCTGAGTTCCAGTCTTCTCAGCTATAATAAGACAGTAAATAGCCACAGAATTGAGTGTGGATTAAATGAGTTCTGGGAGAACAAACCTGAAAAGGTCAGTAAATCTTAGTTTCTTCTTTTCATATTACAGCTGAGGAAGCCCAGACCCAGAAAAGTCTGAAAACTTTCTAAGCCTGTATAAATATACCAGCAGAGCTGGGGGCCTAGATCTTCTACACAACACGTTGCCATTCCACTATATTTAATTGATAAGTATTTTTTTTTCTTTTTTGAAAATAAAATTATAGAATAGGTTGATAAATGCTATGTCGGTAGACTAGAAAAAAATCCTGTATGATCTAATATAGTGATTTTCGCTGGTGCTTGAAACTTGTTGCACATTAGAGTCATCTGGGAAGCTTGTAAAAATTCCTAATGCCCAGGCTATACCCCCTTCCAATTAGATCACAATATCTGAGGGCGGGACCCAGGCATGAATATTTTTTATAATTCTCTATGGGATTTCATACACGTACAGATTTGCTGGAACTCTGCTGAGATACTCCAAACCACCTCTAGGATAGTTTTTAAAGGTTTGTTTTTCTGTTAACAGTTCATGTATCTTGGGGAATGTGTTTTAAGTGTCATTTAGGGGGTTTATTTTCTGATATATTTTTCCCTTCTCTCCTATAGAAATGCACCCCAGACCTCACATCTTTTGGTGACTTCATCACTGTCACTAACCAAATGCTGCTGACCCCGAAGGAGGCCAAAGTCATGCTTATTAGCGCACATCTCTACATGCCTCTGTCTTCTCTCTTGCTGCCTTTAATCTTTTTTCTTTGTCATTGACTTTTGATAGTTTTAATACTATATGCCTTAGAGAAGGTCTTTATGCATTGATGTAATTAGGAGTGGTAATAATCAAGTTTTCTTATTTGGGTACAGCTTTGGTTACTTTGATTCTGGTCACCTGGGTCTCATGTTCCTCCACTGGATCTCCACGGGCTTGGATGCTGCTGTCCTGTGCACCACCTGTGCTGCTGTTCCCAGGTTGTCTTGGGGTGCTGGCTGCACTGCTGCCAAGGGTGCTGGGTTCACGAGTGTCACTGTTGCTGCTGGGGGCCTAGGGACCCGAGGACTTGTATACAGCCCCTGCTGCTGGTGGAGCTAGTGTCAGAGTTGCCACCACTGGGGGCTGTGTCTGCTATGGTTCCTGTTGCTTCTGGTCTCAGATTCCACCTGCCACCATTGGAGGGAGGGACAGGGGCTGTTTTTTCTGTTCTTGCCCTGTCTGCTTGTAGTTGTGCCAGTTGGCTGCTCTGTGTTCATGTGGGCCAGGTCGCAGCCGCTTGGCGGGTTGCCTTTGTGTGAGTGAGGCTGCTGCTCAGGCAGGGCACCTTCACCTGGGCTGCGCCCCCACCACTTAGCAGGGAGCATTTGTGTGGGCAGGGCCACTGTGGCACAGTTGGTGCTCCTGTGGTCTGGGCTATTGCCACTTTGCAAGCATTTGAGCGTGTACCAGGCTGCCCCCGCCTTCACTCACAGTTGCGCTGGCCACTAGGTGAGGATCCATGACCTGGATTGCTGCTGCTGGTATGGGGGGGCATTCCCCTAGTTCCACTGCTTCGTGGGGGTCCAGTCCACCCCCCTTAAGATGTATAGCAGCATGGAGCTCTCAGGCATCCTGTTGTGCTGTGTAGGGCATCTTCTGTTGGTTAATGGATATCCATTTAGTTGGAACTTAGAGAGGAGACACAAAGGAAACAACTCACTCCACCACGATGCTGATGTCACTCTCCTCTACACACCTTATAGGCCCTGTCTCCAAATACAGGCACATTGGGAGTCAGGGCTTCAACATATGATTTTGGGGAAGACACAATTCAGTCCATAGCATGGGCCAATGACCAAATTCTGGATTCTGGAGGACACTTGGATCTTTCTGATGCTCCAGTTTGTAACTCAACTACCTGCTGGTTACCTACACCTGGAAACCCCACAAGCATCTGATTCTCAACATATCCTAAGCTGGAAACAAGTAATCATCACTCTCCTGAAATATATCCTGGCGGTTATCTCTGAGGGAATTTGTCTCCCTCAACCCTACGTCAAGTCCTGCTGATTTTACCTCCTATGTTTCTTTGAATATGTCTTCTCTTCTAGCCTTATTACCACTGTCCTTGTTAGTGTCCTCTTCATTGTTTCCCTGGCCCAATGTGGCAATTATCTTCCTGGTGTTGCTGTCCCCATCTCACCCCTGCCAGAGTGATATACATTAAATGGTGATTTTCCGTCGCCTGTATTGTAAAGCTAAAACACTGTCATATTGCGTAAAAGGCTTCTGCTATCTTGTACTTCCACCCTGTCTGGTCCAGTGGTTCTCAAGCTTTTGTGTGCGTAATAAACACTTCTTAGAGCTTGTTAAAATGCAGACTCTCATTACCAATCCCCTAGATCCTGATTGGTGAAGCTAGATCAGGATCTAAAAGTTTGTAATTTTTTGTCAAGCTCCCAAGGTGATTCTGATATATGTGCCTCCTCCACATTTTGAGAAAACTACTTCAGCCTCGTAGATCATCTCTCTCTTTTTCACACTTCTTGCTCTAGGAACATCTTCCTCATTACATTTACCACGTTGTAATAATCTTTTCTATGTCAATATCCCCGTAATGGGCCATGATAAGACTTGTTTTGGGCCCAAAGACAAAGTGAGAAATAAAATGCAGAGGTCTCTGACTATGGCACAGCCAGAACAGCCTCCCATGGGAGTGGGTACACCCTTGAATGACTGGTTCCTCCTCCAGTCTAATGGCATAAAAGACATACTTATCATAAAAATAGAAAACGTGAGATATTCGAAATAGAGCTCCCACCATACAGAGAGTGCATTACATAGATGTTGAAAGGCTGAAAGAGCAAAAAAGATACCAAGGTAACCTAGATATTAGTAAAATCGGGAAGCAGTTACCACTCCTAGGGTTGAGGTAACCTAGAAATTAAAAACTGCAGAAAGTGGCTAAAATCTCTGTGCTGGAGGGACACAAGAGTTAACAGAAACTAAAAGCTTAGACAGCATTGCACAGAAGATACTCAGACTTCCAAGGGGGGCTCGAATGACTGGTGCTGAGGATGTAGAAAAAGGCTAGGTTCTGGCCTTTACTGCTGAAACAAAGCTAATGGGAGCTGGAACACAGGAAGTACATTTCTTCTCCCCTTCTCCTGGCATCTGATGAAAACAGTTATCAAGAGAGTCTGAGAAATGCAGTTGGCAGACCCAAGCCCCACATCACAGAGCAGAATATAAAGGGGGATGGGTGTAGGAGCTGTGGGCAATAGGAAAAAACCAGTGCAGTCTGCTAGCCAGTGAGCGCTTTGCCCCCTGGCCTGGAGGTTTCTCGTCAACAACCAAATGTCAGGAGCATCTCCCTGAGAAGGATGGGAGGCCACGTACATCCAGCCTTGATGACACTTGGCTCTTGTACTGCTTGTTTACTGATCTAGTGGTTTCAAACTAAAAACCACCTTAAACCAATCTTTGCATCCGGATCACCTTTGTGGTCTGACTAGTTCATTCTATCACTAACCTCTGAGGGCTTTAAGAGTAGGGCTTATGGTCTTCATATCCTCAGCACCTAGAACAGTGCCCGGTGCGTAGCAGTCCTTTAATAATTTATTTTATGACTGAAAAAGCTTACCACATAGGAAAACAAAATAGATGTATGTGATTTATGTAACAGTTTTGTATCATATGTCTCCAGGAAAATCATTTGTCTGACCGAAATATTGATTGCTCCAGGTAGTACTGGGTGAACCTACCTATATTCTTCATGGCAGACAAGATTCAGCAATGAGGAGAAAGGAGGTCAAGGAATGGAGAAAGGAAGCTACAGGAGGCAGACGCCATGGCAGTGAGAGACATGAGAGCCACCCAGATGACGTTGAAATAGCCAGAATGCCAAGAAAGAGGGACAGAATTCTCTAACTGTGTAAAATCCTTCAGTCTTTTGCTACCCTACAAATATCATGCCCAATAATGCTTCTGTATTTTTTTGCTACCCTTCCTTGAAATGCCCCTCACTGAGAGGCGTAGTTGCATTCTCCAGCCTGGGGTTGAAAGTTTGGGACTCATAGCGATAATACCAAGTATTTTTTGAGCTGTGTAATCAACCTGGGTCCTGGCAGGACACAGGTGGCACACTTAGTCAGGATTTTTGAAGGCACTTTTTATGAAGGATCTTTTTCCAGAGAGGTGGGCAGGGTAAAGGGAACCCATAAGGCATGAATGCTGGAGCATCCCTGAGCTAACACAGTAGAAAGTCGTTATCAGCCCCTGACATAAAGGAGCACATGAGGAACAGTATTCCCAGCTGATTCAGAGCTGGAGCCATTATGAGAGGCTGTTCAACCGGAGCTGTAGTCAGGGAAGGCCCCTGCATAGGGAGGGAGCAGGAGGAATAACTTCCCCAAATTCTCACTCCTGCTTCCTTTCCATCTCCTGACAGTGCTTCCCGGGTTGGAACCAGCCAGGATACGGGCTTGGGAGCCTGGGTGATGCAGTCCTTACAGGTCAGCAGAGAATGGGACCCAAAAGTACAGAGAATGAATTGGGGCAAATGGAGATTATGTCAGACATTATATGAAGTGGGTACTGCCAATTTACAGATGAGGAAACTGAGGCACAGAGAGGTGAAGGTCACACAGATGGTAGATCACTGAACTGGGATTCATACCTGAGTCTATAGGCCCCTGAAGGCCAAGCCCTTCCATCTCAGTCAGCTGCTTCTCAGGACGGCACATGGCCCCCTCCTCCCAACCAGCCTGTGCTTTCGTGCAGGGTTGCATTCAGTGAAAAACATAGTAGGTGTTAAACACAGTATAGACGTGGAATGTCATTTGATTTTATGTATGATTCCAAGCAAGAGTCTTTAATCTAAATATGTTTAACACTAAAATAAAAATTTTAGTTTTCAGTCTCAGCATTTTCCACAACACTTTCTTGCCATATTCTTATAATCATTTGCTATTGGATTTTGGAACAAGATAGAACAAAGCCTTCCTTTAAAGGAGAACACAGGTTATTTTCTGTGGGTGTGTAAAAATGTACTGTTTTAAGAAAGAATAATGAATATTTACAATGGTGACCAATATCTAGCCACTTAAAGGGATAAAGCGCTGGTGTTCTAGAATATTCATTGAGATAAATAACAAATTCCTTAGCAGGCACCAATTAGTGGAGTGATGGCATGGTATTTTAGAAGAAGCATTGAACTAGCATTCAGAAACTTGGTTTTAGTTCTAATTTTCCCACTTTTCTACTCTGTGAGCTAGAAAAGTATGTGAATGTCTCCGTGCTCTCATTCTCAACTACAAAACGGAAATAACACTTGCATTAAAAACTCCATAGGATTGTTGTAAGAATCAAAGGAGATTCTGAGATTGATTTAAGAAATTTTTAAGATCCCCTCTGGCTCTCAGGGTCTATAACCTGTATCTAAAAGTGCTTTACAATCTGTAAAGAACAGTTCAAATGTAAAGGCTTATGGGATAAAATGAGGCTCTGCAGTATTTAAGCCATTACAATGTTCCGTCTGGGACTTTTAATGAAAGAAACTCTATTTTAATTTTAAGAAAGAATTAGAGGGATTAAGTGTACCAGAGCCAAGATAATGGCACATATTTAGGAGGAAGTTATAATGTATTTGAAAGGGATTTTTGTTATAGCGTGTTCCCCACCCACCTTATGTTAACTTCATTTGAAAATACTCTTTGGATTTTGTACACTTGACACATTGAATAAAGATGAGAAAGGCAAAAAGGATGCCTTGTACCCTTTGTGCTATTGTGCTTTCAAGCAGGTAATGACTAATTAGCACACAGTGTCCTGAGGAAACCACGCACAGGGCTACAGTTTGTCCCCAACTCCACTCAGGAGGTGGAAAAGTGGTTCTTCAGTTGTCAGAGCAAGCACAAAAAAACACCAATACTGTTGCATTAGGTAGCAAAATAAGGAAAAAAAGGAGATTTCAAAAGACTGATTTCTAATGTTATATTCTTATTTTAAAAAATGATTTTTTTTGCCATAGGTTTACCTAGAGTATAAGACACTGAAGACTTTGAGTGATGATAGAAGATGATAAAGGAGATGATCCAGGCTCTTGCTCTGTTTTGTCTGGTGATTTTGTCATCAGAGAGAGAGCTGGAGATGGAAAGCAAACAGTGGGGATGGGGGGCTTTCAGAAAACTTTTATGTGACTACCAGGTAAAGAGAATTCTGAAGACTAAACTCTTACAGACTGAAGGCCTGACCTATAAATATGCTCACTATTTGACTTTGTTCAATGTGTTAGGTGTACATTATCCCAAATCCTTCACAGTGGGAACTGGTTTAAGCAGACATTGACAGACTGTCAGGTATCGAGGAGAGAACAACTAATCTGGTGGAAGATTAGGGGAACCGCAGTGTACGTGAAGAAATGGTGGAAAGTGGGAACTGTGAAGGGAGAGGTTATAGAACAATTAGGGGCAAGGAGGATCACAGTTTCAACTGTTTTGGGGGGTTTAATCAGGAAGAGGAGGCCCACACAGAATGAGGAACAGAAGCAGCAGTGTTGGATTCAGACTTCTTCTAGGAGTTGATGTCCAATACCAAGTGGCTGTGTGAACCTGGCAAAGTTACTTCCTTTTTCACGCTCAACTTTCCCATTTGTAAATGGAAATCATTATGAGATGTGGTGATTTAATGAAATAACATATGTAAAGCCTTCTCTTAGAACACAGAAAACCCTCAATAAAAGATAAAATAGTTACATTTATCGCTTTTATTCACAATAGAGGGCAGAACTAGGTCAAAGGATAGAATTTACAGGGGGATATTGGTTCAATATTGTAATGATTAGCTCTATTTATAGGTCTTTCTGACTGCATCTGATACTTCCCCAAATGAAATAAAAAAGCAAACAACATGTGCTCATTTGCATCTCTCTATATTTGTAAATATCAGTCAACAAATATTTATTGAGGGCCTACTGTGCCAAAGAACTGTGGAGCATATAATACCAAGCCTTAAAAGTTACAGTCTATGCTGTCAAAAATTTACTAATCTCAGAATGTCCTGAAAATATTAGTCATTAAAACATGAGCATTTCAACAGGAACACAGCAGCATCTATCCAAAGAGTCAACAAGTTAAAATGCTTTTATAAACAACATGTCGTCTAGGACACTGAGGCTTGAGTTGAGCCATCAGGATCAATAATATACTAAATTATAAAGCAAAAATCATAAAAGTTCAAATTTCAACCACACAATCCTAAAACCACCTTTCTGTATTTTGTATATTCCAGAGATCTCACCAGTTGGGATTCTGAAACTTGATCTGTTCCATCTGATCAAGCATTTAAAGATACAAAGAAATCCGTTGATGGACAAAAATTAGACTACTGGTGGTGAGCACGATGAAGTCTATTCAGAAATGATAAATAATAATGTACACCCAAAATTACACAATATTATAAACCATTATGATCTCAATAAAATTATGAGGAGGAGAAAAAAGATACAAAGGAATCCATAGAAAGTCTTTTGCTGTCAAAATTATCTTGAATAATGTGTACCAGTATTTGTATTCATTTTTTTACTCTCTTCTCAGATATATTTCCCTTAGGATGGACTCAAATATCAATGAACCCCACTCCAAAAGGGAAATGTATACTTTCTCTAAATTATTTATCCTTTAGACTTCTGGCTATCACATCAAAACTCTATACCATCTCTTTTTTTTTTATTTTGAGATAATTGCATTTTTTGGAAAATGAAAAAGTTTGGAAATTTTTCAAAATCTCTCATCTTTTTCAAGTCATTAACCAAATGTTTCTGTCTCAATGAGGATTACTCTGGTCATGCTATTTAAAGTTGCATGTGTTCCCTCCCCAGGCCCTCCTGATCACTCTTACTTAGCTTTCCTTTTCCTTTCCATCATTGTCATCTTCTAATACATGTTATAATTTTCTTATTTACTATATTTATTGTTTCTTATCTATCCTTTTCTGGAGAATTTAAGCTTCTTGGCGTTGGTCTGGGCAATGATGTTTTGGATATGACACGAAAAGGACAAGCAAAAAAAGCAAAAATAAGACAAATGGGATTGGATCAAACTAAAAAGCTTCTGTGCAGCAAAGGAAACCATCAACAAAATGAAAAGGCAATCTACGGAATGGGAGAAAATATTTGCAAACTGTATATCCAATAAGAGGTTAATATTCAAAATATATAAGGAACTCATACAACTCAACAGCAAAAAAACAATTAACTCGATTGAAAAATAGGCAAAGGACCTGAATATACATTTTTTCCAAAGAACTGCAAATGGCCAATAGGCACAGGAAAAGGTGCTCCATATCCCAAATCATCAGGAAAATGCATATTAAAACCACAGTGAAATATCACCTCACACCTGTTAGAATGGCTATTATCACAAAGAGATTGGCAAGGATGTGGAGAAAAGGGAATCATTGTGCACTGTTGGTGAGAATGTAAATTGGTGTAGCTGTTAGGGAAAACAGTATGGACGTTCCTCAAAAAATTAAAAATAGAACTACCAGATTATCCAGGAATCCTACTTCCGGTATATATCTAAAGGAAATGAAATGAGTATCTTGAAGAGATATCTGCACTCTCATGCCTATTGCAGCATTATTCACAATAGCCAAGATATGAAAACAACTTGAGTGTCTGTCAATGGATGAACAGATAAAGAAAATGTGGTATATATAAGTATATATTATGGAATATTATTCAGCCTTGCAAAAGAAGGAAATCCTGCCATTTGCAACAACCTGGATGAACCTGGAGGACATTATGCTAAGTGAAATAAGCCAGACACAGAAAGACAAATACTGCATGATCTCACTTATATGTGGAATTGGAAATGGTCAAACTTGTAGAAGCAGAAAGTAGAATGGTGGTTACCAGGGCCTGGAGGGAGGGAGAAACAGGGAGATGTTGGTCAAAGGGTACAAAATTTCAGTTATGCAAGATGAATAAATTCTGGAGATCTAATATGCAGCAGTATAGCTAACAATACTACATTGTATATTTGAAATTTGTTGAGAGGGTAGATCTTAAGTGTTCTCACCACACAGACAAAAAGAAGAAAGAAAATGGTAACTATGTGAGGTGATGGATATGTTCATTTGCTTGACTGAGATAATTATTTCACAATGTATAAATCTATCAAAACATCATGTTTACACCTTGAATATATACAATTTTTATTTGCCAAAAAAAGAAAAAATGGAATTTGAAACCTGATTGAAAGTCTAGTTAGTCCAACTGAGTTTTCATTGTGTAGCCTGTCATGATGCTATTCACATAGTCTGTTGGCTTAATATCTCTGGAAGTTCTTGGCTAAAAATCTGACCATCTTACAGATTAGAGTTTTCTAAAGATTTAGAGCAGTAAAAACCAGTTCCTGGGAGACAGAGTTAGGAACACTTTCTTTGTGCTCTCATGCTTCCTAATTTTCTGCTCTATTATATTGAATTAAAATTTCTGCTTTACATGTCTGTTTTTTCCACTACTTTGTAAGTTCATTGAAGAAAGGAACTGTTTATCTCTATTGTATCTGCAGTGGCTAGCACAAATAAGTGTTGATATATATTTTCGGATATGTTAATATTTTACGGACAGTGCTGATAAGGCAATTAAAGTTTTATATTGAGCAATGGCTTTTCTTTAAGCCTACCAACCTTTTCTTTAAGCCACCAAACACTTGCTGGCTAATGACTATTTGAGCAGCACTGGCTTAAATCAGTGGCTTTCAAACTTTTCTAACTGTAATCCACAGTAAGAATTACTTTGTCCGTTGTGATCCCATTCAAACAGCCATGCATGGGCATATAAAACTAAAAATTTCCATGAAATAATTCATATACTTACAATTTGTGTTGCACTCTGATATTTCCTATTTTATTTAATTTCATTTAAAAAATCTTGGTTGGATCCACTAAATCAATATCATCCTTCACAATGGGCAGCATGTATAGCGGTTTGAAAAACATGGCCCTGGTACTGTCTGTCCACTGCTATCCTGCAGAACCTGATGGCTAGAAAACAAAACATGTGTACTCAGAGCAAGAACATATACAAAGCGACATGGTGGTGAAGTTCAGAGCAGGTGGGTGCAAGGAGAGAATGGTGAGGGAGCGATCTATGGAAACACTTGAGGAAGTGAGTTTTAAACTGGATTTTGAGAACGTAGATGGTATTGAATTGGCAGAAATCAGAGAGAACAGGTCCTGGGCAAAATTCTAGGACCCTGATGTCTCTTAGTGGTCAACTGCTGTCAAATAGGTATCAGTGAGAATGCTGCCACAGATTTGGGAGAAAAATTCTGAGAGAATGGCAAATGGATTCTGCCCTCAGATTGCTTCATCTCCATCTTCTGAGTTCTCACCACTATTTAAAGAAAAATGAAGTGTGGCGTGGTAGACTATTGGGTGTTGGTGTGAAAAGAAGTAATTTGGCCTAAAGTCAAAAGATCGGTGAGTGAATGTATCTTTATATCTTTGACGTTTGTGTATATAGTGCTTTTTAAAAGCGATTCTCTGCTTTAACAGACTTACTGTTTCGGATGAAAGGCTATCTCTTTTTTTTTTTTTTTTAATTTTTTGTTTATTGCAGTAACATTGGTTTATAACATTGTAAAAATTTCAGGTGTACATCATTGTACTTCTATTTCTGCATAGATTACATCATGTTCACCACCCAAATACTAATTACAACCCATCACCACACACATGTACCGAATTATCCCTTTCACCCTCCTCCCTCCCCCCTTCCCCTCTGGTAACCACCAATCCAATCTCTGTCCCTATGTGTTTGTTTATTGTTGTTATTATCTACTACTTAATGAAGGAAATCATACGGTATTTGACCTTCTCCTTCTGACTTATTTCACTTTGCATTATACCCTCAATGTCCATCCATGTTGTCACAAATGGCTGGATTTCATCGTTTCTTATGGCTGAGTAGTATTCCATTGTGTATATATACCACAGCTTCTTTATCCATTCGTCCCTTGATGGGCACTTAGGTTGCTTCCAAGTCTTGGCTATTGTGAATAACGCTGCAATGAACACAGGGGTGCCTGTACCTTTGCAAATTGGTGTTTTCAAGTTCTTTGGATAAATACCCAACAGTGGAATAGCTGGATCATATGGTAGTTCTATCCTTGAGTTTTTGAGGAATCTCCATACTGTTTTCCATAGAGGCTGGACCAGTTTGCACTCCCACCAGCAGTGTATGAGAGTTCCCTTCTCTCCACATCCTCTCCAACACATGTTGTTTCCTGTCTTGTTAATTATAGCCATTCTGACAGGCGTGAGGTGATATCTCATTGTAGTTTTGATTTGCATTTCCCTGATAGTTAGTGATTTTGAACATCTTTTCATGTGTCTGTTGGCCATCTGTATATCTTCTTTGGAGAAATGTCTGTTCAGATCTTTTGCCCATTTTTAATTGGGTTGGTAGTTTTTTTGTTGTTGAGATGCATGAGTTCTTTATATATTTTGGAGATTAAGCCCTTATCAGATGTATGGTTTGCAAATATCTTCTCCCAATTGTTAGGTTGTCTTTTCGTTTTGTTGATGGTTTCCTTTGCTGTGCAGAAGCTTTTTAGTTTGATGTAGTCCCATTTGTTTATTTTTTCTGTTGTTTCTCTTGCCCGGTCAGATGTGGTGTTTGAAAAGATGTTGCTAAGACCGATGTCGAAGAGCGTACTGCCTATGTTTTCTTCTAGAAGTTTCATAGTTTCAGGTCTTACATTCAAGTCTTTAATCCATTTGGAGTTAATTTTTGTGTATGGTGTAAGGTAAGGGTCTACTTTCATTTTTTTGCATGTGGCTATCCAGTTTTCCCAACACCATTTGTTGAAGAGACTTTCTTTTCCCCATTGGGTGTTCTTGGCTCTATAATGGTTAAGGGTCCAAGGACAGATAAAACAAAGAACACTTTCAAATATGAACTTGAATCAAAATCTCAAGGGCAGATTTCTGAATTGTAGACATGTTTATGCCACTGAGCTTCTTTTCACATGGGCAACTCTGTGTAGTACAGTCCTGGTTGTGTACCACGGGTGATTTATTTATTTAAAGATGGTTAATGATTCTCTCAGCTCTGCTGGGGATGGTGGAGCGTGAGAATTACTGTTGAGAGACCTGTGAACTTGAGAATGGAGGAAAGACAGTTAGTACAAGGTCCTCAGTCTGAGTGTATTAAGAAATAGAACCAGACAGAAAAAGCTTTGCTAAGGCAATATTTTGTAGAGGGTCTTGTCCTGTGCATTTACTCTGGAGAACATTTAGAATTGTCAGTTTTCTTTGTCAATGCCTGGAAACGGTCCTGACTTGGACTTTATAAAGAAAACCCAAAGATTAATTTGGAAATATAAACCCATATTTTGGAATCAGAATTTTGAACAGTTAATGAAAAGCTAAATGGATTATGACGATTACATCAATCTTCTATGGTTCTGATATTCATTTATAATTTCATTTTAGTGGGAAATTGTTGAGTCTTTACCAGGTGAAACTGATAGAAATCTCTCTTTTCTGGTCTACTCTCTATTCTATTATGCTTTTGTTATTCTATTTTTCTGATCATTTCTTCTTGCCTTGCTCTGTTCTTGTTCCACGCCTGTTTGCACTGGGAAAGGTTGCTGCCTGATGTTAGAGTTTGTAATACCAATTTCAGAGAATTTGAATTCTCAGTAGAGAATTCAACTGTTTCACAACTGTTTAAACGGTAGGGTTTGGAGTACATTTGTTGTAACTACTTGCTCCTGTTAACAGTTTTTGAGGGAGTTTCGGGGTTATCTTATTCATTTGGCTAAAATATTTGAAACCTTCAAAAGTATTTAAGACAGACAATCAGTTAAAAATATGAAACGAAAATTGCAATATCAAAATTGATAGTAATTTCAAAAACAAAATTATAAAAATCTTTTCGCATTTTAAGGCACACAATTACATTTTATGTGAGATATGGTTACATTATAACATGTTTCATATAATCCAGTTAGTCAAGATTCCCTCTTTCTCTGCCTCAGAGTTTTATGCCAAGCTACGGGAGACGGATCAGCTCTTGCCTGCAAGTGGGGCTGGGAAGTGCAGGGGAGTTAATACCCTCAGGGCAACCCTTGGCCAATGGGGAGTGGGAGCCAGTGGACAAATGCCCAGATTCCTGTCCTCAGATGGAGAATGCTGGAAGCATTCTGTGTGCTTCTCTGAGGTCCTGTGGAAGAAAGCCCCTTTGTCCACAGCAACACCTTGATCACACACCCTTATATTGGCTTTTCCTCCTTCTGTGTGTCACTCTCCCCATTCCCTCAGCCCTACTTCCTCATACCACTCCCCCTGTAAATACGTGCAGCCAAGTTCTTGTCTCAGGCTTTGCTTCCAGAGGAACCCAAATGAAGACACCTAGGAATCCATCTTTCCATTTATAAAAAGAGCTGTAGCCATTTTTTTTCCTGTTCCTGAAGTCTCAAATATCTATCAGGTAAAAGTTTTAGAACCTGTTTTGACTTCTTTTCTGTAAAGAGAGAGCAGTTTTCATGTTGATATCCAAATGGAGACCTAAATGTCCATTTGGGCAGAGGTCCAACTGCTCCCAATGTTTCCACTTGGATGGTAGCAATGGCTACCATTTTGGAGATTTTATCTAGCAATAATTAGCTCTTTTAATCCTTAAGACTCCTCTGGAGTAGTTATTACTCACCTCTTTAACAGAGGGTCAGATAAGTTAATGACTTAATAACAAGTCACATCACTTGCAAGAGAGTCAAACTGGGAACAGAACACAAGTATTTCAGATATCAAAACCTACACTCTTTACACCACATTAGACTGTCTCAAAGGCATGAAAAAGTACCACATTAGAAGTTGAACTTACCATTCCTGCCACCAACTTCTCCACTGCCATCGGTAGTGTCACCATTTTCCTTTAGTTACTTTGTATTCTTTCTTTCTGACTTGCATTACATATTTCATCATATATTAAATCCTGAAGAATTTTGATCTAAAATGCCTCCCGGATTCAGTATTCTCCAGCCCTCATCACCCTGAGAATGGAGGCAGTTGGAGGATGTGGTGTTGGTAAGAGATAGATGACATATCTGGACATGTAGGTTTGATATTTTCCTGCTTATAGGTCCAAAAACAAAGTTAGAAAGGAATGCAGGAGCGAAACATAAACTGAAAATAGGAGAAACAAATAGCACAGGTCTGATGCCTTTTAAGTGCCAATAAATACTTGTTGAATAATAATAAATAAAGGGAAAGGAAGTGAGATAGGTTGTGGGTGGAAGAAGAAGAGCCATAAAAATGAGAGAAAAACTTTAATTAGAGAGAATGAGAGCAGATCTTTCTCTGCAAGTTAAATGTTTGGTGTAAAGATAATGATAGTGGCTAACATTTAGTAAGGGCTTACTGAGAACCAGACTTCACATATGTTAACTCATCTGTACCCTATGACATAAATATTATTTCATATTTCTATATCCTATGACATAAGTATTATTTCACAAAACTGAAGTACAGAAAATTCTCTCAGCTGGTAAGTTTGCCCCTAACCACTGTACTATACAGCCTCTAGTCTAGCTAGCAAATATAATTGATAAATATTTGGATTATTTCCCTGCTACTTTATATCTATTAGGACAAAAACAGTATTGGTCCACTTAAGATGTTGGATAGAACATTAATATTATTAATATTTTTTCCATATAGAGATTAATCTATCATCATTAATTCTATCTTAATAGAGGCTGTTGAAATAATGTGAGGGAGAAGAGCATTGAATCTCTGTTTCAAAATCGAATTTGACTGATTTGATTCTTAACGCAACACGGCTATTTGTTAAGCTCTGTTAGGCATCCTGCACAGGATGGCCACATGTAAGTGTAAGGCTTTGTGCCTGCTTTTGTAAAAGGCACTTCGATTCAATGTGGCTGGAGGCACAGTTCATATGCACACGGACCAGGTAGCTACAATATAAGGCTGTCTGATTAAAAGGCAGATTCTGATCCAGGAGGTCTGAAGTAGGGACCATGATTCTGTCTTTCTAACAAGCACCAGTTGATGCCCATGCCCCTGGTCCATTGACCACATTTTGAAGCTCTAGGTTACAAGGCAACATTTATAGTGTGAACCAGGTTTTGCTAGGTTGCAAATTGTAAAAGGTCTTTGAGACTTTTATTGTAGTTTCTCTAAAAGATATAAGAATGGATCAGCAGAAGCATAAATCTTATAGCGTTAAACAAGGCTGTGGTAAGTCAATCAGAACAAAGCATTTCCCTTTTTTTCACATTACTGATTATTTATTGTTCATTCATTTGCTATATTCACTGGCTAAAGTTATAGATCCTAGGCAAAAATTGAGTGGTAAGTGTCACTATCTAACACTGACAGATAATGTGGTTTTGGAGAAAAGCAATGATAAACAGAAGAGCATAAATTTTTTAATTGAACCTATATTCCGGTTTTAGGAAGTATTAATGTGGACTTCAGGATGGTAAGTTTTGTTTATGAGGCAGATGTATATGAGGAGATGTTTATAAAAATTGAAATACGTAAATTACGCTTTTCATGGAGGCAGGCAGAATTTATTGAGCTAGAGAAAGTCAGGATTATACTATGATAGAAGAATGGGAAAGAAATGAGCTCAATGGAAATAGTACAAAGCTATTTTTTTAATAACTTGAAGGAATATGAGATTAATCATCTAAGAAAGATTATTTAGAAAGTGATTTTCTAGATTTTTTTAATATTTTATTCTTAGACTATTTAAATTTCAGCTTGACCTTTTGAAAGTGGGGAATTTATTGTTTTTCCCTTTTGTAGATTTAGATGGTAAATTCAATTTAATTTGACTAGAGAATTTTCAGATTTTTCTGTGTGAAAGATACTATGGGGGTACAATTACATATAAGACTTAAGAGCACATAAAGCACTATTGTGACAAGTATATGCATTTGTGGCAAAAATCTAAAACATTCAAGGGAAGGAGACACTGACCCTCAGACCCATGCTTATTCCTGGAAAGAG
The DNA here is from genome assembly GCF_057802395.1 of Ceratotherium simum simum. NCBI lineage: Eukaryota > Metazoa > Chordata > Mammalia > Perissodactyla > Rhinocerotidae > Ceratotherium > Ceratotherium simum. The sequence goes on along the minus strand of NC_141911.1, from coordinate 31,255,624 downwards.
AAGGAGGGAAAAGGAATGCAAAGACTGGGTTAACTATAACCATATTTGTAATATTTTAAAAAGATCCGAAATAAAGATTGTAGTTGTATATTATTAAATGTTAATATTATGAATGTAATGTTTTAAAAATATGGGTTGTGGGTACACAGGTAATTATTATGTTCTGTATGTTTGAAATATTTCATAATGAAAGAAAAATGATCCCTACTTTTCAAGGAATTTACTACTGTAGAGTAATAATTCATAAAAAATGATTACAATCAAGTAGATTTTTGCATTCTGAAGTGGAGGCAAATCCAGAGTTAAGATCCTTGTGTTTTAGCTTTTGGGATTCACTTTTTGAGCAGGAATGGGCACTATTGAGCAGACCTGTCCAACACTTTTTACACAAGACAAGTTAGGTTTGGTGTTGGGTGATAGAGCATAGATAGATAATTGGTTATGGATTTTAGGTTATTCCATGCTCATGATCAAGTCCTGGGTCCAAGAAAACACTACTAAGTCATCATATCGTTACCAACGTTAGAATATCAATTCTTTCGTCTTGCAAGTTACCCAGGTCTGAGGGATTAATTAGAACAAGGGAATTTCAGTGCTAAAATTGGGGCAGTTACAGGCAAACTGGGAAAGTCGGTCACCCCACTATTAGGTGCCATCTTAGAGTGGGGAGAGGAAACCTAGTATTTTGCTTTTGAGACCTATTTATTGCTGTTAATTAACCCAGTTGTGTCTCCGTCTCCCAGACTTGGGTGGGGATAGTCTGTCTGGTTATGCAACTATATAAGAAAAGGGGCGTAGGTGAGAAAACGGTGTGCCATGATTAATTCAGAAAACTAGAAAAGCATCAAAAATGAATTAGAGTTTGAGAAATTGTCTACATAGCCTGCCAGTAGGCAAGGTGCAATGAATTACACCTCATCATCAGTAAAGTTTTTGTAACTAACCTTTGGTGCAACTTCTACTAACAATTAGATTCTTGGCAGAACGAAGAAAGTAACCACCTGAAAAAAGTTAGCAGAACAACTGATGAGAAAGTGGAATTAAAAAGTATTTTTGTTGAGAGATATACTCAAGAACATTGAAATGAGAAGGGAGGACTGCCAAAAGACTGAAAAAAACAGATGTTATTCTTTGTCCTTACAAGCAAATAAAGGTCAAACAATTTAATTAGATTCATTTAAACTTATACTCATGATATTGGAGAATATTGGAGATATTGGAGAAGAGACTTCATGACACAAAGTGTGCTCAAGTAGAGCTCAAGTTTAGTTTGCCTTGTTTTATCAGCTTGCAAAATAAGCAAATGTAAGCACTAAATTTGGAATCTTACATTTTGGTATATTATCATACATTCTTGTGTGGAAGTGGCAAGAAAACAATCAACTCTAATACATACATTCAAAATTCCATCAGAGTTTTCCTGGCCAGGGATTTTGGTAAGGCAGGTGTAAGGCAACATTTATAACTAAATTGGGGACCTGCTGTGTTCTTGTGATTAATTGCCCTCAAATTTATCTTTCCTCAAGGATGGAGAAACAAAGAGAGAGGAAGTACAATTTAGAGAGAATGACTATTTCCGCAGGAAATTATATAGCGTGAACTTTGGAAATATAGCAATTTGAGGGACAACTACTTCACATTCTTATTTTTACTATTTTGTTTTAACAAATAATTTGGTTTATTATAGAGAATTTTTTTGGCTAAAATAATGAACAATTGCTCATTATAGGAAAGAAATGACATCTGGATTGCTGTTGGAATTAGTTATTAATTTGGTGCTAATTAAGTAAAACAAGGATTCTAGGGTCTAAACTTTGAGGTTTAAAGACCAGCTTCCGTCCCCCAACACACCCTCCATCTCAGCAGCCACCCATCATGTGGAGATGGCGTCAGAAAGCCCTAAGATATTTAGCTATTCCTATCTTGTACGGAATGAGCATAACCTAGAGAATAGGTAGGCTGCCAGCCAGCACTTGGAGGTTAGGGATTTGCTCCTTGAGACGGAATGAAACTTGGACCATGACTCTGCAGCCCATTCCCACTTGCTTGGGGTTCAGAAAGAAGAGCAATGACGAAGGAGAACCTCAGCAAGGCATCAGAGACCCCATCTTCTGTGAGCTTTTGTCAATCATGTGCAGCTTAACATTAAACAAGCTAAGTTGTCCTAAAGAGGGTGGCATTTCTGATCATGTTATGCCTATTGGAAAGGACAGAGATTATGACTGAAAGAGCAGAAAGATCAGGAGATTCCTAGTCCTGTCAACATTGAATAATGGCTGGACCCAAACCCTGCCAAACTGAGTGGTGAGCCAATCTTCCAGCACAGGGCTGTGCAGCAGGCTTTTTGGTGAAGAGGAACTTGGGTCCAGAGGATGTAGGTTTGAAGAAAATTCCTTATCAAGGGGCATTTGGAAATACCAATTGAAGGGCTGTGGTAAGTTGTGAGACCTTGGGTTGCTGCTGTCTTTCTAGGTTGTGTGGCAGGATGAGGTGCTCTCTTCCCTTTCACCTTTTTGTTTCTTTTCTTCCTCATTTTTGGTGGAAACAGAGTGCTTTTAGCATAATTATGTATTGGAGTTATTATGAGAGACAATATCGGTAAGAGAAGCTATTTTCTTGCTGATTGAGACTTTGGAGCATGGTTCCCTGTGGACGAGAATGTGACCCTGTAAAAACAGCAAAATAGTATTTTGCACCAGGATGTTCAGGATTAGCTACTGTTTTCATCTGGTAATGTACTGTACCTGTCCACCCTTTCAGACATCGCTGTTCATTAGGGAAAGGTTACAGAAGATTTTTCCTTTCTGTTCCTTTCCACTGAAGCTGTCCTCTGCTACATTGTGTTTGGCATTCTGAGGAATGGGTATCTGTGTCCTGGGATGTCTAATGGGAATTTTCTTGCACTTTGGAATAGAAATGGTAATAAAAAGAATCTTGATGTCCAGGAATAACCCAGGCCTTTTTTGTCTTGAGTATGTCTGGCACAAGGGCTACAGAAATTCTAGTTAAGATTCGTTTTAATAGGTGTTAGAACTATTAAAGGAAATGAGTTGTAGTACATAAAAGGCATGCACAAATACAGTACATTTCAATTTAATAACCATCACATCTTCAGAGTCATATTTTAACAAGCCCTTTGGTCAGCTGAGATTTTTATCTACTCCTCAAATTAAAGACTGGCCTGACACATTTTTCAAATATAATCCCTTTATCTTCCTAGATAAATCCATTCTCTCCTACTGTGCCTAAAGAATCCTTTGAGTGTCTTCTTTATGTGTCTGCTTTTAACGAATCATTATGTTATTTACTGTCCATTCAGCTGTGAGAGGGCTCTGGAGAGAAGCAGCACTGAGCACTCCACACAGGTGCACAGTGTCTCCACAGAGAAGACTCTGAAGTCACATCTACTGATCGTCGACTGGTACTCACTGATACTCAGGTCCACCCACCTGCAGCGACTCCCTGGAAACAGAGCCACCTGATGTGTCCTGTTGGACATTAGTCTTAGGAGGGCACCTGTGGTAGTTCTACATTTACTAGGGTTTTTAATATAGGTCTTTTAACTAATGGGAGCAAAACTGCACCCTGCTCACCAGACCTGGGTTTTGGAAGAGGAAGCTGATTAGAGGGCCTGATATTCCCTCCCACAAGCCTTTCCCATGATTCTTGCAGGTGCCCTGATCCCAGTCCTTCTGTCCGTTTGGGTGGGAAAATGTAGTGATCTCTGTTTGTTTGACCACTCTGCCCCATTCCATGGCACTATAGCTTGGTGGTTAAGTATTCACCAAGTGGTTACTAAATTCAGACTGCCTGGGTCCATTTCCTAGTTTTACAACCAATAGCTATACCACCCTATGATGTGTTGGATATTTCTCACCCTAGAGCTAAAATCAGGTTCATGATAATAGACCACCTCTTTAGTGTTGTTGTAAGGATTAAATGGAATAAATTTGCAAAGTACCTGATCCACATGATAAAGTAAGTTTCTGTTGAAGGCAGTTGTGAGGTCGTTGTAATAAAGTCTCAGGCAGCCCTAAGCAAAGAAGGCATGGACAAGATGAAGAAGAATGGAGAGTATTTCTGGAGAACTTTAGTTCTATTTAAATGAGATCTGGAATCTCTCTACAGTCCTCCATTATACTTGAGTGGGCACTTGGAAAGTGCTCCAGGAGGGAATGTTGCTACAGAGAATTTCCTAACGTGCCTGAGTAACACGTGCCATGGCACTGGTTCCCAAATCTATGTAAGGATCAGAATCACCTGGGAAACTTTAAAAACTGTTCCCCGAGATTGGGTTGGTAGATTTGGGGTGAGTGTGGGAATCTCTATTCCTAAAATGTTCCCTACTTGATTTTGATGATAAGTCTGTTTAGAAATCCTTGCCTGGTGGTATTAACAGCAGAATTTGGGAATGGATGTTAGAGTGAAGGTGAACACCACATGGCAACTATGCACAAGAAAGATGCCGAACGATGTTTCCTATTACCATTCTTTTGCAGGGAAAAGTCCAATTGTGATCTTAAATAATCTTGACTTTTGGTATCAGTCTGTAGAGCCATGTCTGTGAAAAGTCCCTTATACTGGGGACCAAAGGGTGGGAGGTGAGGACAGGGATTAGACATGGTGTAGTATCTATTTTATTTCTGCAACTTTGACAGCAAATTTACGTTACTTGATTGGCATGATGCACTTGGGGAGGAAATTACAAATCAGAATGAGCACTGAATGGTGTGTTTTCTTGGAACATGCTCAATTACACTTGAGGCCATCCGTCACCCCCCAGCAACTTTTATTGCTCTGAGAATACTGTTTCTACCTGCTTGCCTTCTAGCCCAAAGAGGGCAAGTAGGGGCATTGAACATCAGCCAAACCAGACTAAATGTGAACAGGTAGCTTTATTTTCTTTGCAGCCAATGAGCAAGAAAACTGAGTACATTTAAACCTTGGTATTATGGAGAGTGAGAGATTTAGAGAAAATTTACCTCCATTTTCACTTTTACTACATCTTGAAAAGGTAGTGAGGCTGAGAAACTATTTGAGGAATTTGGTTAATGACTCTTCTATGGAGTGAAAAAGACTAATTAGTTGTTTTCTTTGACAAGGTCCCCAAGTAATTGCTCAAGTCTTTATCAATTCTGCCAGCCTAGATAATAATATAAAGCAGTAGTATGTACCCTGAATAATTCTCGACTATCTTGAAGTCTATTTCTGTCTGTCAGCTCTTCTCCAAAACAGTAGTGTGGGTAGTTTAATGACAGTGGGGACCTCTTGCTGCAATTTCCTTGTGGGAGTGGAACAGTAAGTCCCACAGCTCAGACTCCTCCAAGTTCTCTTTAGACATCTCCCTCCACAAAGTCCCCCAAGGTAACTACTCAAGTCTCTCTTCTCTTCCTCTGCAGGACCTTCATTGCCACACTACTCTTCCTGTCACCTCTTCTTTCTCTTCCTTCCAAAATCTGGATCCCCTACACATGACAGTTGCTTTTTTTTTTTTTTTTGTGAGGAAGATCAGCCCTGAGCTAACATGCATGCTAATCCTCTTCTTTTTGCTGATGAAGACCAGCTCTGAGCTAACATCTATTGCCAATCCTCCTCCCTTTTTTTCCTCAAAGCCCCAGTAGATAGTTGTATGTCATAGTTGCACATCCTTCTAGCTGCTGTATGTGGGACGCGGCCTCAGCATGGCCGGAGAAGCGGTGCGTCGGTGTGCGCCCGGGATCCGAACCCGGGCTGCCAGTAGCGGAGCGTGCGCACTTAACCGCTAAGCCATGGGCCTGGCCCATGACAGTTGCTTTTGCACAGCTCCCTGGTAAGTGGTCTTTGCTCTCAACTTTACTTTTCTTTATCTCAGCAAATGAATAAAATTGTCTATCCCATCTTTAATACAAATACTATTACTGTTAACACCATTACTACTGTTTTTACTCTTACTACTCTCATCATCCTCACCAATGATGTAGATGATACTAAAACAATTCTAACTTTTTGTTGAACACTGACCATTAGAGAAGCACTTTGCATGCAGCTGAGAAAACAAACTCAGCTATTTGCTGATGTTCACTAGATACTAAGTGGAAGCAGAATTTTAGAGTATATGAGTTTGTAGCTTATACTTTTCATGTTATAATGACATTTAAATTTATCAATAGAATGCATTAGTTTGAGTTTATGAAAATGCCAGCTTTCTTCTAGTTTATTAACTTGAGTGAATTTTTAGTCATTTCTATTGTTTTTTCTGGGTGACTTTGACATGAAAGGATGCACAGGAGACCTCATTTCATTGTCTCTGGCAGAAAGAAATGAAATAGAAGTCAAGTGAGAAATTAGAGGGGAATTGAAAAGATGCACCTATATTTAGGGTGCTGAATGATATTGATGCTGGAACAGGGCTTGTATCAGCTCAGGATGGCCAATTGTGTGCATCTCTTCCTGACTATGGTCAGTGACTATAGGCTGATTGCTGAAAATCAGCCATGATGAGATTATTTATACCACATAAATCAGCAAATGCTACGGTATTAGTTTCCTGTGGCTGCTGTGACAGGATTCTGCAGTCAAGGTGTTGGCAGGGCCACATTCTCTCTGAAGCCTAAAGGAGAGAATCTGTTCCTTGACTCTTCCAGCTTCTGGTGGCTCCAGGTATTCCTTGACCTGTGGCCGTATCACTCCAGTCTCTCTGCCTCTGTGGTCACAGTACCTTCACATCTTCCATCTCAAAACTCCAGTGCCTCTCTCTTATAAGGATACATGTGATTACATTTAGAGACCACTCAGATAGTCCAGGATGAACTCCTCCTCTCAAGATCCTTAATCACATCATTGGCCATACAAAGTAACATTCATTTTTTTTTAATATAAGGCAATATTCACAGGTTCTGGGGATTAGGACATGGATTTTTGGGGGCCACCATTCAGCCCACTACAGACACAAAGCAGGTTTTTTGTTTTTTTTTCTGGAGTGCTGGTTTACCTGCATAGCACTGACCCTGTGTTCAATAAAAATGTTTAACTGGTGTAACACAGGAAACAACCTTTCAGAGCAAATGCCACCAGGCGATTACTGGTGCAGAGAAAGCAGTGTGTACTAGTTCAATGTCAGCCCTGTCCAGGAAATAGCTTTATCACTTCAGAGGGCAGGTACAATTGATTAAGTTATTAATAAACTAAAATTAAAATTTTTTGCACTGTTCATTATAGTGAATGGCACTGATATTTTAAAAATTGTGAAGTGATATGGAATGTACATCATAAGAAGGACTTTATTTAACAATGTCCTGAATTCATGACTGGATTTTTTTCGCAGACTCCTTAGATTTTCTGTGTTTTCAAGTTTCCTTGTACATCACACATCTGGTCTCCTTTCTTTTAGAAGCATCCCAGTGATAACTTTTCATGACCATAGTTGCATTCTTAGATGAAAAACCCACTTTTAGCATAGGGATCAGGAAATGTTTATCGACAGTTTGGGTAGGTGCTTAATTAAAGAAATAAAATTCTAGGGAATGACACCTAATCTCCTGGATATTTAAAAATGATAGTAGATAGAGGATTTGTGACTTTTAATTTTGGGCTGCCAAGACAGTCTGAAATTTAAAGTTGGTTTTATTAATTACTTTTGTAGTTTTTAATGGATTTAAAAAAAGAAAGTGGAACACTACTTGCCCATATTTTTATTATCAGTAATTTCCAGTAGAACTGGAATGCCACCAAGTTCCATCAACTTTATGGCTGTTCTCAATTAGATAGTTATTTGGCTAACATAAGCTGTTGCCTTGAAGATGGATTGACTCTTAAAAGCAAATTCCCTCGGCGTGAAGCCTACACTGATCCAGGAAAATGATCAAGCTTTAAATTGCTTTCTAGATATGGTTGGTCCTAAGACATGCCATCAAACACCTGCTTCCTCAGGTCAGTGGTTCTCAATCTTGGTTGTACGTTAGAATCACCTGAGAGCTGATAAAAATTCTAACGTGCAGGGCAGTTACAAAGAAATCTTTAAAGATGGTGCTTACAGTATTTTTTAAACTTCCTAGGTGATTGCAATGTGTAGATGAGTTTGGGAACCAAATCACTGCTCTAGGAAGATATATTCCTGGCTCTTCTCCTAGGTAAGATGAGTCCTTAGAAACAACATTTTACCCGAGACCCTAAGTGTCCCTAGTATCATCATATTACTATACGACTGGGATTATATATTTTTAAAAATTAGACATCAGGTCCTTCTGGTACTTGTTACTAATAACCAGGTATTTTTTGTCACTCTACTGGGGAAGAGCATGGCACTTTTGAGAATCATAAAATTTATGGTACTAGCCCCAAGTATGCCAAACTCTCAATTATTCAAAACAAATTTGTATCAGCTTTACAAGTTAATCATGTTCTATTTCCCACTCCATCCTCAGATATATTATTTTACCATTTTATTGCTTATTGTAGTATACCAGATAATGATGCTGAGGGACAGGAGATACACTGAATAAACAGGAGAGAGATAAAGTTAAATAGATTTCCAAATGAAAATTTTAAAAAATGTTAAAAATGTTAAACTGTAGATTCTACACATTTTATAGAAATGACATGCTCATTATAAGAAATTCAAGAAATGTAGAAAATTTGAAAGCAACATACGAAGAAAAATCTCACTTTTAGAAATAACCAAGATTAATATTTCATAAAAATAACTCCATATGTCTCTCTATGTATATATACTGATAGAAGCGTTATGTAGATAAATAGATAATGGGACTGTATTATATATCATATTTTTGATATTAAAATTATTTATTTTTACTTGAATTAACAGAAGAAAAACAAATTCCAATATAACTAAAGAAATTATTGACCTTCAGAGATATATTTTGTTACCTAAAAAACTCTTCTAAAATTCAGTGCACTGCCTTGCCACTACCTGCTGATTATTTTTACCTACAGTTTTACACTGTTGGTTTAGAGCATTTACATTTCTGATGTGCAGCCATAATATCTATAGTTGGTAAGTGTTAGTTCCATTTTTCCATAGTTTCCCCATCAGCTATGATGAAAGTTCCATAAAATTAGTGCACATCTTGTTTACCACTAAATTTTCAACACCCAAGGATAGTTCTAGCACAGTAAGTTTGTTAAATAAACAACATTCCTGGGGTATTTATAATGATTTATATCTTAGTTGGCTGGGTTTATGACTAAGTAGTTTTTTTAAAGAAGGGCTCATTGATACTACATTCTTTGATTTCTTTCAATTTAAAACTCTTTCTCATTTTTGTTTATAATCATAATTTTCACTTAACTTCAAACATAAATATAAATACATTGAATTTTGCAATGGAGAAGTCTGAGATTCTCTGGTATTTACCCCCTTGCAAATAGCTTTTCTCTACCTGTGGTGTTCTTTATTCTTAAAGTTTAGTTAAGAGGATTTTTTTCAGAGCTAGTTGCTCTGTATCACAGTTTCATTAAACACAGTTTACTTTTTGGATCTGTAGATCCAGATCTTCCTTGATTTTCTGTATTATTTGCTTATCTTTTTTTTCTTTTGGGAATTCTCTTCTTAGAGGATCCCATGTAAGCTTATATTTGATCATTTTTGCCTCACCTTAATATGTGTATTCTCTTCAATTGCATTTTTATTATTCATTGTAACTCTTTCTTCTGTGACATCAATATGACTTTCAGCAGTACTTTTTTGGTAATTTTTTTGAAATTTAATATCTAACAACCCTCCACCCCCCAAAAAAATCTGGATATATGAGAATACAGGACAGTTTAAGAAGAACAACATAGGACCAACAGAAAATAGAAGCAGACTCATAGGAACTCCAGATATTGAAATTATGATGCGAGCTTTAAAATTAGTATGTTTATTACACTCAAGGAAATAAAAGACAATATTGAGAAATTTGGCAGATAACTAGAAAGTATAAGGACAAAGAAAATATGAACATAGAACCAAATAAAAGTTCTAGAACTTCAAAACATGGTAAACTAAAGTTATAAGCTCACTGGATTAGATTAACAGCAGATTAGATTCAGTTGATAAGAGACATAATGAACTGGAAGATATGTCAGAAGAAAATATCCAGAATAAATGCTAAGAGATGAAAAGATGGAAAATACATAAAGAGTAAGAGGCAGGGAAGATATAATGAAATTATTCCAAAAGGAGGTGGGAGCAAAAATGAAGCAGAAGCAATATTTGAAGAGATAATAGCTGAGAATTTTCCAAAAATGATGAATGCCATCAAACTGCACATGCATGAAGCCCTCTAAAACACAAACCAGATAATTAAAATAATTCTATGTTTAGCACATCAAAAGAGAACAGCCGAGAGCAGGGAAAAGGAAAATATTTAAGGCAGCCAGTGACTGAGGAGCTGAGGAGGGTATAGATTTATTCCACAGAAGCAAGAGTTTAACTGAGCTGACTTCTCAAAACCAGAAACAATGAAAGCCGTAGGGAAACGGAATAACATTTTTGTAGTACAGAAAGAAAATAACTGCCAATGTAGCATTATGTACTTGGTGAAATAAAGACATTTTTAGACAAAAGAATTGAGAAAATTTGCCACCAGTGGATCAGTATTAAAGAAGATTCTAAGGGATATTATCTGGGAAATGATTAGATAATTTGGAGATACAAGAAGAAATGGAAAGCAATGAAAGGATATATATGTGGATAAATCTAAATTAACATTGACTATATAAAATTATGTAATAGTAAATAGTAAAAAATTATATAATAACTTTTATTAAGGTTTAAAAAATAAAAATTTAAAAGATACTATTTATAACAAGTGTATCACAAATATCAGATACGTAGGAATCAATCTAACAGAGGATATGAGAGTACTTTATTCAGAAAAGATTATTGAGAAAAATAGATATGTATAATTATAGAAATTTGGAAGTAATCACCAGAAGAACTAAGAACAGAAAGATAAAATGAATTAAAAATTATTCCCTCTGGGGAATGAAATTGGGGAACGGAGGATATGCTCTGAACACTGGTATTTTGTTAAAACCCCTTTTGTACCATTGGAGTTTCTAAATACGTGAATGTATTGCTTTACTAAAAATAAGTGTATACTTTTTAAACACAAAATTTAAAGTTTTAAAACTTAAAGTTCTCTGAAAACTTCATCATTTAACTTGTCAACTCAACCTCTGAACTGACTCCTTTTCTCAAAATCCTTTTTTACTTACAATATTTCTGTTTATCATTACCTATTTTATTTCCTCTTTGAATTAGAACTCATTGAAGTCAGGGGCTCTTTCTTATCTTCCATACATACCCCAAGGGCCTCGTGTGGGTTACAGGCTCTGTGCACAAGAGCTGTTTCTTGGTGTATTCCTGGAGATCAAGGATCAGGAAGGACAAGGATAGTATCATGACTATACAAAAATCTGTGCAAAAATAAGCTAATTTGGATGAGAATATTGTCTAGATCTGAGTTTTAGACAGAGGAAAGACAAATTCAAGAATTTTTCTGGGGAAAAGAAAGCTATAGTTGTTTGGAGATATTTGGCAGCTTTTCAGAATCCATAAGCTATATGAACAGTATAGTTTTGCTAACAAAAAGTAAATTCAAAGCTTCTTCCCTCCATCCCTAAGCTCAGTCCTGACTTGTGGTTCAAGGACTTGCATTTGGGAAGGGGGCTTTTCAACTTCTCTCTCTCTCTCTCCATTTCACTCTACCTTTATCCTCCTTGTTGGTCTTCCAGGGTCAAAGATGGAAAGAGGAGACTAGAGGGGAAAGAGCAAATGCCTCTAATGTGACTGGTGCTGCTGTTAACTGGATGTTAGTGCTTCTGTGGTTGATTCCCAAATACTGGCCCTCTCTTCCTTCCTGATACTCCAAGATTTTATCTTTAGTCATTTCCTTTCTATTTGAAGAAGTTCCTTTAAAGGTTTATCTGCTAGAGGCGAATTCTCTTAGTTTTCCTCATTTGAGAATGTCTTTATTTCCCCTTCATTTCTGAAGGATAGTTTCACTGGATAGAATTGGCAGTTCATAGTTCTTTGCTTCGGCACTCAGAAAAATGTTGTACTACTTCCTTGTGGCTTCCATGGTTCCAGATGAAAAATATGCTGTCATTCAAATTGTTTTTTATTTCTGTAGGAAATTTGTAGTTTCTCTCTGGATGCTTTTAATATTTTTTTTTTTATTTTTATTTTTCAGAAGTTTAATTATGGTATTTCTTGACATGGATTTTTTGGGGTGTTTATCCTGTCTGCGGTTTTCTTAGCTTCTTGAATCAGTAGGTTTGTATATTTCGTCAGATTTGGGAAGTTTTCAGCCATTATTTCTTGTAATACTCTTTTAGCCCTACTTTTCATCCTCTTTTACTGAGATTACAATGATGCAAATGTTGGGTCTTTTGGTGTTGTTGCACAGATACCTGAGGCTCATTTTTTTTTCAATGTATTTTCTCTCTGTTGTTGAGATTGGATAAATTCTGCTGATCTGTCCTCAAGTTCATTGATTCCATTCTCTGTCATCTCCATTCTCCTGTCGAGCCCATTATCAGATAACCACCCTGTGTAGGTTTTGCTCTCAGGTTCTGGACTACTTTTGTGTCCTGTGGTACCAATGGCAGTTTAATTTTCACAGCCATTCATTGTTATTTTGGTGTGCTTGGTTTATCTGGTACTGTGGTGGCTCCCACAGGTCCCTGTTGGTGCTGCCTGGGGGCGGTGAAAGGAGTTTCCCTAGACTGGACACTCATCACTGGGTGGGGGAGGAGAGTTTTATTCTCATGGGGACAATGAGGCTTCCTAGGCCAGGAGCTTTTTGTGGCCAAATCCTTTTCTCCAGTGACCCTGGCCATGATATTTCCCTGGGTAGAGGGAGGAAGACTCAGGCCCATGTGGACAAGAAGGTTTCCTGGACCAGGACATTTGTTATAGCTGTGTCTCTCTTGTTGAATTCATTTTCTTGACTGGGTGTGTCTCAAAGCAGAATGGAAATCTCAGATACAATGGGGAAAAAGAATGCTTTCCCACTTTTTGTTGACAGGGTTCCCCCATTGATCCCCCTTGCCCATGGTGTGGCGGTATAGGGATGCTTGCCTGATGCTGTTGCAAGGACTCCTACGCATGTCAGGGGAAAAATGAATCTACCCAGATGCCTTCTGTTGCTAGGTTGAGTATTACAAAATGCTGAGTTGGGGGCACCTTCTTCTGTTAAGTGGGAGGACATAAGATTACCTACTTTTGTGTTGTTCCTCTAGTCCTAGGTCCAAAACCAGTTCACCTTCCTCTTACCATATTCAGAATTCTCCTTTGGGTTCCTCTTACATTGTTTCCAGGGTTTATAGTTGTACTTAGTGGAGAGGAGCAGGGAGAAATGAGTCTAAGCCATCTTGTCCTAACTCTCTCTTATTTAGGGTGAATTGGTGGTTACTTTGGGGTCTCCATGGAAAGCTCCATAGTGATGCACTCACTCCTCATATAATTGATCTCCTGAGAATCTGCCTCAGCTTCTGCCTCTAACAGTACCACTCTCAGACTCCCACTCTAGGGCCCTCTCATCCTGTAAGGCAGACCATCAATAGAGCTCATGTGTGCTCGCCTGCCAGGACGGCAAACTCACACATACTTACCCAGCCACAAGATGGAAGGGCAATCAGCTCCCACTGCTCACTTTTCTCCTTGCAATGCCATCTCAAGTGGCTCCAGACAGCTGTGTGCCTCAGCATCACACTCTGAGTTTCCAAATGCTTCCAAACTCCTGGGACCAAAGACAGGTTCTTCAGGAACCCTCTCACTGCGCCCCATGGGGAGGGTCTCAGGAGCCAGCAAACGTTAGACTGAGAGTGAGAGCCAGTCTTGTCTTATAAGTACCCCTGATCTCCAAGTGTGGTTCTTTCAGTGACTCTATCATTTGTTTGTGATGAGGTGGTGGATGGAAGCAACTTTCTCCAGGAAGGAGAAGAGAAAGGCTAAAGCATTAACTACTCTTATAAATTTCTGTCAATTAAATTCACTCCATTGAACTCTAGTTTTCTTTTATATAGGCTGTTGGGGATGGTAGTTTTTTTTTTTTTTTTTTTTGGTGAGGAAGATCGGCCCTGAGCTAACATCTGTGCCCATCTTCCTCTATTTTGTATGTGGGACGCCACCACAGCATGGCTTGATAAGTGGTGCGTAGGTCTGCACCTGGGATCTGAACCTGCAAACCCTGGGCCACTGAAGCAGAGCATGCGAACTTAACCACTACACAACTGGGCCAGCCTCTGGATGGTAGATTTTTTAAGAAAACATCTTTAATATGTTATGCCTGGATAGGTCTATCTCTCTCTTTAGAATGTGCAGGTAATTGATGTCTATTTTTCTCAGCTTTGATAGAAATCTGAGACAATAAAAAGAGTCCTGTTCAATCCTATTACATGAATTTTGATATTCCCAGTATATGAGCAAGGAAATATTACTAATGACATTCCATTTCAGACAATATTTTTAAAGTCACAAAATGCAAAATAGAGAATGTATGCTCAGCCATTACATGAATTTTGATATTCCCATCATATGAGCAAGAAAATATTAATAATGACATTCCATTTCAGGCAATATTTTTAAAGCCACAAAATGCAAAACAGAGAACATATGCCAAGAGCCACTTGTACTTACAGTTCATGTTAAAAAATTATATTAATTCTATTCTGAATAGGTATTAGTTGGTATTAAGTTTGGTTTGATGTATAAGAACTTTTTAAAAAAATTTTACCAATAATATTTGTTAAGGGACTCTTACAAATTTAAAACTCTCTTAGAAGAACAAAATAAATGTTAGTCTTTGGCTAAATCAGAGATAATGATTTCATAAGACCCAGAAAGTAAGATTGCAGAAACTGCATTCCAGCATTTGGTGCAATTAAACGTTTCTGGTTTAACGTGTTTAACAATTGGGCCGCTAGGCAAATGGCCAGGATTGAATAAAACCAATGGCCATGGGACATGGTCCTATTTTTCTACTTAAGGAGTCAGCACTTGCAGTGAGGTTGGATTAATTTGGGTGAGGAATTAATGTGCGATCTCCCATTGTTCTGGTATCCACTCCCATCCGGTGTCATAACCTTGTCTCACATGAGTTTGCTTTATACAGGGAGCACCCTGCACTTCACATCTGGACAGTACTCACCTGCTCAGAGTCCCTTTACCTCAGAGCTCAGGTCCCAGGTTGAGGTAGTGCTCCTTGCATAGCTTTACCAGTCAAACTATAAACTCACATTAGAAACAGTACAAGACTTGTTTCTAGTTCCTTTCTATTTCTCCAGAACACCAAAAGGAAGGCTCCTTACACAGCAGGTAGAGAATTAATATTATTATATTTAATAAATTACTGCTATATGTGCAAAAGCCCAGGAGGTACAGGGAGGTTGCCAGTGTAAACTAGGAAACAGATGTGTTTGTACACATAAATTCTGTGTGCTCTCCAGGAAAGAATATGCCTTCTTGGTCTGAGCCAACAGGATTTTAAAAACTTCAAGAATCACATAAATTTGAGAGCACTATAAAAGGAAACAGGAAATTCAGTAAATTAATTCAAAAATTGTGTTTTCTAAGTATAGATAAAACATACTAACATAAAGAATAATTTCTATTTTAAAAAAAATCAGTTTATTCATCTAAGAAGCCCAACATGAGCTCATTTCCACCTAATCCGAAAGTAATCAACTTTATTCCTTTGTAATGATTGAGAACATAATGCAGGTGAAGTTTGATTCAGTTTCCCAAGGTAATCAATAAGAGATACAGGAATTTTAAAAATAAAAATAAGACCAACTGGAACTACTGGATTAACTATTTTATGGATGAAAGCAGAGGGCACGGTTTTAAGCCCAGTTCAGATTCTGACAGACTCTGTCAATTAGGATGGACACATACCAAGAATCTAGAAATCATTCTGAGTCCTTTGCCTTCGTGCACTACACTCAATTAATCATAAGTCCTGCTCATTCTGCCCATTTAACACCTCTCAAATCTGTTGAGTCTTCTCCATGCCTTTGTCTTTATCTTTCCCCCTCTGATCTATTCTCCCCATAGTAGTGGTTTTTCCAAATCACGAATCAATTTTCTTTAATTATTTAAAACCTTTCAATGAATCCCTCTTACTCTCTGAGTCAAGTTCAAATGCCTTAACACACCCTCCATGACCTGCCCTACCCACTGGAGGTTTGGCTTTCCCAATCTTACTTTCAGCCACTCCTCACATTTTGTCAAGCAGCCTTGCCCACTCTTGCTATGGGCCTTTGCACAAGCCTAGCACAACCTTGGCTCCTCCTTCTCCTTTCTGCTATTTACTTGAGACTCTTCCTTCCATACTTGGTATCAATGTCATCATCTCTAGGAATCTTTGCTGCACAACTCATTCCACTCCAACTCTGGGTAGGTACTCTTCCTTTGGACTCCCATGATAACCTGTGGATTGTCCCTTTATAGCATAGCATAGGCTTCCTTCTCTAAAAGGAAACCTTCTTGAGGGAAGAGACTGTCTTGTTGACTATCCATTTCCCTATTTTTAAGTACAGAGTGTGGCACATGCAGGCGTTCCATAAAGATTTGGGGCCACTGAGAACAGACAATATATACACCAGGTTCAAGTGGTATAGCATGTACTTACAGCAGGAGGAGAAAGAGAGTGCACAAGATCCAGTCCCTTGTGGTGCGTCCATTCCCATGACCAGAGGATCTACTCTGGAGCTGACACAGGTGATGTAGCTGCACACCCCTACCTCATGCTGCAGTAGCGGGATCTGACTCCTCCTCTGTGGGGTCTGAAATACAGAAAACTGGGGGCGTGCCCAACGGCCATTGACACATGTGCTTAAGCAGAACAAAGAACATGTTGAGTCTGAAACAGGGACAGACATTCCCTCACAAGGTGATAAGCCCCGCACAGGCTGTGAGGGCTCTTTATCTCTTGGTAAGGAAATGTCACAGGCCCAAGGCCCTTTCTTATGCTGTCAAGTGGGGATTGAAAGACTGTATATCCTAACAGTAGGAAAAACAACACTGTATTAAAATACCATGACAAATAAATTCCAGAGAATTTGTGCTGAGAGTTAGACCTAAGGCCACCTCATGGGTCTTTCCATAAAGATTTTAAGTTATTGAGGGTTTCCCTAAAGAGTGAATGTGTACTCTCCCTTGGAAATTTTCTTGGATTTTTATTAAGAATCATTTATATTTCATCAATAATTTTTAAAATTAATAAAAATGTGAACAAATTTCTGAAAGTGTTGAAAACAGAAACAAAAAAGTCAAGAATAAATCACTTATTATGGCTGCTTGCAAATACAACTGCATTCATATTTGTGTATTCTCTGCCATATTTTTTCTTCAGAAAAAATTTAAAGTATACAATCTTTTTCTTAAAGTGGACTATAGATTTATTTATTTATTTTTTGAGCTTTATTAAGGTATAATTGACAAATAAAAATTGTATATACTTAAGGTGTATGACATGATGATTTGATATATGTATACATTGTAAAATGATTATCACAATCAAGTTAACACATCCATTGCCTCACATATTTACCTTTTATTTTGTGATGAGAACACTTAAGATTTACTCCCTTAGCAAATTTCAAGTATATAATACAATATTATTAACTATAGTCATCATTTTGTATACTAGATCCCTAGAACTTATTCATCTTATAACTGAAAGTTTACATTCTTTGAAAAACATCTTTTATTTCCCTAATCCCAAGCCCCTGGCAACCACCATTCTACTGTCAGCCTTTATGAGTTCAACATTTTTAGATTCCATATATAAGTAAGATCATGCAGTATTTGTCTTTCTGTGTCTGGCTTATTTCACTTAGCAAAATGTTCTCCAGATTTACCCATGTTGTTGCAAATGGCAGGATTTCCTTCTTTTTTATGGCTAAGTAATATTCCATTGTGTATATATAGCAAATCTTCTTTATTCATTCATCCTTCGATGGTGGGCCTGTGACCAGTTGCTCAGATGTGTGTGGATTCTCTCTGATTCCTGGGTTGACAAGACTGCCTCTAGGGCCTTCATCAGTAGGGCTGGTGCTGTGACAAGGGCCTCCTTCAGGGTCTATAGTTGTATTTGCACATGGCAGGCCTGTTACCAGGTGTGCAGATGGTGTAACTCTTGCCAAATCCCTGAGAGGGCACTGGGTGGCTCCCTGGGCAGGTAGGATTAACCTTAGACTAAAGCTGAGAGGTGCTGGAACTGAGCCACAGGACTGTTTCAGGGTCCACAGCCAGAACTGAGATCTACAGGCCTGCCTCTGGGGGCATGGACAGACATGTCTCCCACCGGGTCTGTTGGGTGGCAGGGCTGCTCCTGAACTGTACCTGGGAGTCAAGTAACTTGGGATGGTTTTAGATCCATAAAAACAAGGGATGTTTTTAGATCCACAGTTGGACTGGGGTTGGCGGGCCTGTACCTGAGGCACTGGTGGGCATAACTCCTCCTGGGTCACATGGTAGATAGTGCTGGTGGCAAGATGAAGGCCAAACCAGGCTATAGCCATGTCCACCGGGGGTTGGGACTGTTTCTGGTTCTGAAGTTGGGCCCACAGTCGGCGAGCCTGCCATCCGGGCATGGACCTACATTCTCAAAACGGCCTTCTTTGGTCTTGTCTCCAGTGGGGTTTTACAGCTTCCAACCTGGATCCCAAAACTCTCGCAGAGACACTTTTATCTGTGGCTGGCTGCCAAATTACTGTTACTGTGGAAGAACATGAGCGAGGGACTTTCTATTCGGCCATCTTGTTGACGTCACTCTCAAAGTATACAATCATTAAATATAACCTTTCAGAACTTTGTCCTTACTAACAAAAATGTTAATATGCTCATACTATGTGTATTATTCTCTAGCTTGGGAATGAAGTCATGTGGAAAGGAGAGGAAGTCTCAGACATCCATTCTTGCTTAAATGGGTCGCAGAGGAGGTGCTGTGTTAATGGAATTAGCAGATGTAGCATGCGTTCCGATTCATACAGCTTCTTGATCACTTGGCAGTCTGGCTCTCCGCAGTGTGGTTTCCTGGACATACCCTAGAGTTTTTTATCTGCCCTAACAATGACTGTGTAAACCATTTATGCCTCCGTAACTACTCTTCGTCATTAAACTAGCTATATTGTTTTCTATTTTTATGCTGTTGAACTTAGACTTACCCACTTTTCCTCTTACGGATCGTCCCAATGTCTCTGAATGATTTTCTTGGACCCACCCTCACTTTACTTTGGAGCATGGGGAAAAGGAATCCTCTTCTCTTTTCCTCTCTGCTAGAGAGAGGAGGAACAGGCCACATTACTTCCTTGTAGGCTTACCATCTGTTGAACGATTTTCTTGTCTTTCACTTCCCTAGTCTTTTGCTTACAAGGATGGGGATAATATTTGAACGTAGCAGGTCAGTTCAGCTATCACTTAATAATTGGAGGGGGTGTCTGGCCCTCAATTATTTGTGGCTCTTTCTATCATGGGACTGCTTTACATCTTTAAGTCCTCATCCTTGGGTCTGAGTTCCCAATGACAAGGCAATGAAGAAATGCACACAGCATTTGTTTCAGGGGCTGTTGAAGAAATACTGATCAGGGGGAATTGGTAGCTTGGGTTCCTTTTTTAGCAATTGAGATGGAGACAAGTGAACTGATTTGAGCTATGTTCAAAATGTAGAATGTACAACACTAGCTGAGTGTCTGAGGGTGGAAAGGTGAAAATGTTTGAAAGGTGAAAGAGAGGGCTGTGATAAAAATCCTTTCTAAGCCTCTGGCTTGAATAAATAGGTGGCATCATTTCCTGAGATAGTAAACACGAGACGGAGGATAGTTGGACAAAGATCACGAGTACAGTTTTGGACAAGCTTGAGATGTCTTGTGAGATGTGTAAGTTGCGATGACAATAGGACAGTCAGCATAGGAAGAGAGGCTTGGCTGAAGATATAGTATTGGAAGTTGTAGGTATTTCAGACTGGGTGGATGAGATTGTCTAGAGAGAAGAAAAGAAGCAAGTGAAAGTAGTTGCTTTTATTGTTGTTTTTATTTTAAATACAGCAAATTTATCATGTTAGAATGTTGATGGGAAGCAATCCATAGTGAGGGAGAGGTTGAAGATACAGTGGCTGGAGTTAGATCTCTGAGATCTTATCTCTGAGAAAGAAGAAGAAATGGGATTTAGAATGTGTGAGGAAGGATTAGGCTTTGGTTAGCTGAGGGACACTTTTCTATTTTAAGGGAAAGGAAAGAGGGAAGGTTGGCTATAGATGCAGAGAGATTTGTAGCCACAGTTCTAGAAAGTTGAAGGAGTCCTCATCTTATGGATGAAGATCAGTAAGGACTCAGGAAGCGAATGTCTCTTAATACCTGAGAATTATCTGTGTCACTGTTTTCTAAAGCTATGAAACAAGCAGAGTTCATATTTATATGATTTTTTGAGCAGAAATTTTATCAATAGTTCTCCTTTCTAAATTATACCTTAGAAGTCTATATTTCCTGTGGGGAATAGGGGGAGAATATAAACCAATACATATGCCAGGACACTCAGAAAATCAAAGGAAAAAAAAATCAAAAGTTGAAAAGCTTCCTAGTACATAACACTTTGAAACTAAACTTTGAGGATCAAAAATGTCCATTTTCTGCAAGAGATAAAATGAAACACCTAATCGTAATTACTAGCAGATTTTATTTTAAATCAGAGCTAATACTCACTGAAGAAAGACTTACCCTTTCATACCCTCTTTTAAATTTTTTTTCAAAAGCCACCCACCTTCAGAATACTGACATTTTCTGGATAGATAAACTAATGAATTCCTTTATTGTAGAGCCCGTGCCTAAGACCGAGATATAAAAGATACGCTACTATGAAATTGTTAGAAACCCACAGCAAAAGGATTGGGACATTGACCAAAGGGAGATGAGTCATCTGTAGGGAAATGTTTTTCTCAGCGATGCAGAGCCCGGAGGCAGAAGGCGCACAGACAAGACTGGTGATGTACTTGCAAAATAACTGCATGAAAGCCTCAGCCACAGTCATCATTCCCAGCAGGTTCAGGATCATAGAGTGGAGCAGCATTTCACTACTGATGGATTTGCTACAATTTGGGCCACTTAGCATTAGCATTAAAAAGATTAGACACTTAATATTGACAGTGAAGAGAAGGGGAAGGATGGGGGAAGAAGAAGGAAAATTACTTCACATTTCAGTCTGTGTTTCCAAAGCACATTTCCTCTAATAGGATTCTTGCTCATTTTCTTATCCAGCTCACAGCCAAGTCCTGGGCTTGCTGGGCCTGATTAAATGGGCCTGATGGAAACATTTAGACGTTGTCTGGCTATGGGGATCTAACCCTGATGAGTGTATGATGCTTTTGGGAAAAAGAAGACTTATATAAATGAAACAACTAAAGAAAAGTTCAAGGCAATAGCTGAGTAAGTATTAAATTGTGAGGAACTGACCAAATGCTGTAAGAATTCAGTAAAAAGACTAATCACAGTGGCTTTGGACATGAAGGAGATTTTTGGAAGGAATAAGTCTTTGGAAGGAATAAGTCTTGAAGAAAGGGGTGGGAGTGAGGTGATGAGAAAGGAGGAGAGAAGCATTTCAAACAGGAGGAATACTGTGAGTACGGTTCCCCAGGAGCAGGCATTGGGAAGCATCTGGTGATCAGCTCACTGCTGGGGGCTGATGCAAGCATGATGTGGAGAAAGGGAATGAAGGATTAAAAGGGTCTGAGGCAACACACTATTGAATGAATGCCAGCTCAGGCAAGCCCAATCCCTTGTTTTATTCCCCACTCTTTATGATTGATTAATTCAGCAATTAACTAGTCTATAATTCAGTTTCTTCTTACTGGTTTGTTGTTCGTTCATTCCCTTTATTAACAAAAAATAAAGAGGTTCTAGAATATTGTCTGGCTCAATTTCCCTGTGTTTTAAGGCAGGCTATTGATCAGGGCTTCTCTCTGAAAGAAAGTGACACAGATAGAGAAGGGAGGAAAACAGGTGAGACAATAAATTAAGAGATGAGGCACTTGTGACCATATTGGGTGGCCTCCCATGACCTGGACTGAGTGTGTTGGGAATTGAGGATCATGTTCTATGGCATGAATCTCTGGTTACTTACTAGTTTTTAGACCAAACAGGAGAATTATGTCTAGGTGCCTTGACAAGTCATGTTCTTTCAGAGCACTGTAGTTCTGTGTATTTAATCAGTGATGGATGGAGAGTGAGGAAGTGCTTTCAAGAGTACTGCAGACAGTTTGCCCAAGTTTACTAATTTCTCAGGGACACTCCACTGCAATGAACTTCTCACCACAAATTGATCGGCTATTTCTGTTGGCATGATTTACTCTCCTAGCAAAGAAAAAGTCAACCTATTTCCTTCCTTTACTTTTGTTTGAAATTTGTCTTACCACTGCACATGAATATTTCTTTCACCATAATTTCTTTGTATTCTTATCTTTTTGTAATATTATATGCATTTCTGTGAGTCACCTCAAATCTTTTTTGGAAGGAAGTAAAATATAAATACATAATACTTATTTGGTTTAAATAAGGAAAAAAACGAAGAGAAACCATCTAGGATATTCATCTGCCAAGAAGTAGGATTACACTAACCCCTGCAATCTATTTTTAAAGACTTTCCAAGAAAAATAACTTACATCTCTGTGATGCATTTTAATGTTTGCCAGTTGCTCACTGTCAGGACTTTCTTTATGTTTAGCCTAAATTCAGAGATTACATTTTAATAGGAGTTCTTCTTTTATTTGGTCTCAGGCATGTCCTCTCTCCCTCATTTCCAGCTCTAGGTGTCCCAGTTCAGCCTCAGAGTCATGTATGAGAGATGCTCCCACCCCAGCTGGTACGTCCCTCCGGGCCTTAGCGCTGAGTGTGGGAGGCATGACTCCTGACGGGGATTCTAAATTATTGGTGTGTGTGGACTCAAACCTGAGGACCACCAGTCCCACTCACCTAATGGTTAGCAGCTGGCCAGGAGGGATCCTGAGGTTTAGGGAGGTAGCTGGTTCCAGTCCCATGGGGCTCTGTTTTCACCAGGCCACCACAGTGCTGGAGTAGTTCTGTAGGGCTTCTGGACCTTTGCAGGATGTCCCTTTCAGGGTCAGGTATTCCATCCCAGGAGTCTGCTATGACATCTTCCAGGTCACAGTATCAGATATGCTCCCCATCTCCTAATCTTTCCCTCCAGCCCCCTCTGTGTTTTCATGCCATTCCTCTTTAGATTTTTATCCTCAATGGTGCAAAGCACAGAAAACATGGTGACATTCTCTCTACATTAAAGCAGGAGTAGTTCTTAGAAACACAGGACTAATTTCTTAGAAACTCTCCAGTAGGTGAGATGAGAAGCTATCATTACATCTTGGTGAGTCACTCTTTCCCAAGGAAGGAGAGAATGATTTTCCCGAGGAAGCAAAACACCAACAGATGCACACCCCAAGCGATGATTTTATGAAGTTCTGACTCCCAAGGAAAAGGAGCAGAATTGAATAGCATCCTGATTTTGTTATAACAGCACAGCATAAGCTTAGAGGTGATTGTTTAAATCATACTACAGCCTCCTTCTTTTCTCTGGGCACAATAGACACAATTGTTTTAGCCTTTTAAAAATTAAATATTTTCCTAACTTGGTCATCTTTATTGTTTTTTCCTGAATCCTCCTCCAAATCTTTACAGCTCTCTTTAAAATTAGATCCACTACTTGATGCTCTGTGAAGGCTCAGTTTGATGCCTTTTGATAACTACTTATCCTTTGCAGAATTTAGTTTCATAATTTTTATAAGGGTGCTGCTTTGCTAAGTCATGCTCAGCTCTGCTCCCTGATATCTAGATAGCCAGCCCTTCTTCAAGGCACCAGCATTTCAGATTGTTTTATTCTTTTCCTGTAATAAATACTTCCCAGGGCTATAATTGCCTGAGCATGTGGTCAGGGAAGAAGATGATAAAATGATACATCAGAGGCTGATCACTTTCCTTAATCCATTTCTCCTTTCCAGATCATGGTTTTACAAGCCCTCTCCCAGACTCTTAGCTCTTTAGATGTCACACAATTGCTGTCCGTGAATCTGCATTTCCAGCACTAACACAGCCCCCAGGACTGTTGTGTGTGTATCCCTTTGTTTTTTCTGGGTCACAAGGCCTGTTGTTCTTTGGGAAAGCATCTTCTGGCTGAATGCTGAGATGGAAGTGGTGGAACAGCTCACATGTTAGGGAAACCACCTTCCAGGATGCTTGACCCCTGTCCTACGGCCCTGGCTCAGTTTGATGGTCTTTTAGTTTCTGTCCTGGGACTCCACCTGTTTTGATTAAAGTATATATTTGTCTGTAAGTTACATTCACTCTACCTTAAAGATGGCTTAGTCAAATAGGGGTTCATTTACCTCTCATAACAAGCAATCTGAGAGCGGGTGGTTGGTTGGTAACATTGGTTGAGCTGCTCATTGACACTACTAGGAAGCTAGCTTGGCCCTTCTTCCCTCTGCTGCCTTTCAGTCTCACATTTTTTGTCTCATGGTCTCCAAATGGGATCTACAGCTCCAGCTGTAACATCAATGATGTATGTACACAAGGCAGAAGAAGAACTGAAGGTCAGCAGCACCTTCTCCCCTCCTAGAAATCTGATGCTACGCTTCATTAGTTGTGTTTTTGGCCACACCTACCTGCGTAGGAGACTGGAAAACAGATCAATTTTTCTAGTCTTGATCATGGAGAGGAGCACAAGAGAAGGTGCTTGGAAGTGGCTGTTTGATCACCCAGTGAACAGAGCTGCAAATCACATGATAAGGTGGCATTCTAAAGTTGTTATTTAGGGCAGCCCCTATATGGCAGCTTATGCTGACTTCTTGTGGTTGTTGGGGAATCCCTCAAATTACGAGACAGAGTCTGGCTCCACTACTGAAGATGAAAATGCCAGATACCCACATTCCCAGCCTCCCTTGCAGCTAAGGTGTGAGAATCTCTGAGAGAGAGAAAGAGAGAGAGAAATTGAGCTTGTACAAGCGCTACTTAAAGCCAGTTTTACCCTCTATCCTTCACCAAAACTGTTCAGTTACATGGGTCAGCATACATAAGTCACCCCACTTTTTTCCTTAAGACAATTTGGGTTGAGATTCCTAGCACTTGAAACCAAAAACATCCTAGTTAATACATACTTACAGTACAGTACAGTACAAAGTGATAAAATCACTTTCACTGGTATTCTTTTTTTTTCTAACAAGTTCATCAGTTTGCTAAGATAGTTAAAATCCCAAATCCTTATTCTTCCTTCTTTTCATTACCCTCCACCACCACCCCTCTGAAGTATGGTGTCTGTGTTGCCTTAAGGACTGTTAATCCATAAGATAAGTCGTGAATGGACATAAAATTACACTTACAATAAAGTTATCCAAAGTTTCTCTCTCCTCCCACCCCCATATTTGATGCTTTCATATATTAACATTGTTTCAGAGAATATTTGGAGGATGTGGTAGCCAGCCTCTAAGATGGCCCCCAATGATCCCACTTCCTGATGTTCATACTCTGTGTAATTCATTCTCACATTGAACCAGGTTGGTCTGGTACAGCACACAGAGAAGATGGCATGTCATTTCCAACACAGGGGTATGAAAGACAAGATCTTCTGTTTTAGGCTCATCCTCCCTCCCTCCCTCTTCCTCTGGGGAAATCCAGCTGCCATGTTGTAAGCAGCCCTATGAAGAGGCTCATGTAGCGGGAAGCTGAGATCTCCAGCTGACAGCCATGCGACTGAGCTTGGATGGGGAACCTCCAGCCCCAGCAGAACCTCAGGTGATTGCAGCCCGAGTTGACACCTGGAATGTAGCCTGCTGAAAGACCATCCTGAGCCAGAACCATCAGCTGGTCCCAGATTTTTGACTCATAGAAACTATGAAAAAATAAATGTTTGTTGTGCTGAGCTGCTAAGTTTTTGGGTGCTTTGCTACACACAATAGATAATTAATATAGATGGCTTAACTTAATTGACAATATAGATTAAAAAATTAAATAACTACATGAAGGAAATGGGACAAAGGAAAATCAGAATAGAGAAGATATGATGGAGACAGGAGTGAAGTTTGAACACAAAATGCATGCCACAAGGTCCTGTTACTTTGCTTAGAAGTCATCCACCAATTTATCCTACAGATTTTGGCAGTCAGTGCAAAAAGAGGGAGACAGAATTAATACAATCAGGAAAGAAATTTCTCCAATAGATCTTCATAAAAAGAACATTGTGCAGTATCATGAACGAATGTTTCAAAGATAACTTTGCAGTGGAAATAAAATTATTTGTTCATGTTTATAGTTATCGTGTCTACTAATCATATAATTTGTAAGAAATTAAATGTTTCTCTTCAAAAATGGGATGGGCTTAGTTCTAGACCTAGCAAAGATGGGTCCAAGTATACAGAGCTCACCAATATAAAGAAATTGGAGCTCACAATTCAGATTGTTCTTCCATGGGCAGTTTTTTAAAAATTGAATTTTTAATTAATTGTTTAATGTGAGAATGCATTTATATAAGCCTCAGTGAGAAGTGGGACCTATGATTTTGGAACAGCTGGATTTGGTTTATAAAATTGTGGAAAACAAAACTCCCAAATGTTCCAGAATCTGCCTTCATTTATATATAAGACAGCTGGAAAAATACAACAAGAAAAAAAGACAGCTAATTAATCACTTCCCATATGGATTTCTTAGATGTGAGCTTTTTTGAGGATAATACACATTGGCACTTATAATTAGATATGGTAACTTTTTGGCCACTATAATCATGAGAATGAACCTGCAACAATGATGAATTCAGTGTTGTGCTGGAGTTGGCTACCACCAATCACTTCCCAACTCTGATCAGTGACTTCATGCTAGTAGCTTGAAGTCAGTCAGTTGTTAAAACTTTACCAGTACACCTGGGATGAATTTCTCAAATAGAATGTTGAGCAAACGAAGCAAAAGAGTACATACAATATAATTCCATTTATATATAAATTATAAAAAAAAGGCCAAACTAATCTATGCTCGTAGAGGTCAGGATAAATGATTACCCTTGGGAGGAAGGGTGGTGGTGGAAGGGGCACAAAGTAGACTTCTGAGGGTGTTGGTAAGATTTTGTTTTTTGATTTTAGTGCTGGCATCATGGATATGTCCATTTTTTGAAGATTCATAAACAGGTACCCTTACGAGTTGTACATGCTTCTTTATGTATATTATCCTTCAATTAAAAGTTAAAAATAACAAAAAAGTAAACAAGAAAGTTCTTAAGTTAAAAATGAGTCAACAAGATAAAAGGTTATAAAACAAACATAAAAGAGAAAGAAGTGTAGAAAGCACCGAAATCTACTAAAAGCAAAACTCCGTCTGCAGAAATTGGGTGTGATGGTATTTGACACATTGTAGGTGTTATTAAACATTTGTGGAAACAATGAACAAGTGAACAGTCTCTTAAAATCTTCCTTCAGTTAACTCTTCAAATACATAATTTTGAACACTCTTATAGAATCTCTTTTTAATGTTTTATCAACATAAAAACATTTCCTAGATCAATATTAAAAGAGTATAAATTATCTTGTTATATAAAATTTTTGCAGTCACACTTAACTTTGTAGCATATAACATGAGACAGGCAACTGTAATGATGAGATATCTGGAAATAATCTGACAGAAGGTGCATCAAGGAATGAGATAGCAATTCCCTGATTTACAAGTAAAAAGGGTTCAAAGATCCTCTTTTATAGTTACTTAGTCTAAAGTGACATTTATGCAAGTGACTGCTGATGCCATCTATTGGTGATGGGCAGATTTGACTTTTTTTTTAGTCCCATGAACAGACTGTTATTTGGTTTTATGAAAGTTTGATAATTCAGGTCCATAACAAGAGTAGATTTTGTGGGCTCCCTTGCAGGAAAAACTCTAGAATTCACCAGTTAACGTCAGTAGAAGCTTTTATTTTATTATGCAAACAAAACAAAAATTATTTATTCATATAATAAAATACAGTATAATGTAACAAAGCACAATGCTATATGATATAATATATTCTTTTTCATGTTTTTCTCTAAACTTCATAAGACTTTGCCTTAATAAGGAGGGTGGAATTAACAAGGAATGGGTTGGACTCTATTACATATCTTTCAGGAAATCCACCATGAATATTATTTCTCTCAACTAAGCTTCTGATAAATATTGAGTGAGTATGAGTTTGGGGTTATACTCTTTGATAAATATCTGGAGGACAGTTCGTTTCTGTTGCCGTTTCTGTTGGAAGCCATATGATTTAACATCCAGAAACACTGGAGGCCAGATTGACATCCAATTGGGAATGTTAAAGTGCATGACAAAGCTCTTAAAATTTAATCTTAGTAGGAAAAGTGTGCCCTAAATGCTGTGATAATGAAGCTGAATTCATATTCTCCTCATTTGAGAGTTCCAAATATTTTCTCTCTGTTGCTGACTGATTTAAATTATACCTGAAGAATCAACAATATGAAAACAATTCTTTATTAGGCAAGATTTAATTTCTTTCTGGGCTCAATATCCATAAAGTGGAGATAATAATGATAGCTAGGGAAAATTATGAACTTGAATTAAAATATATCAGTAAAGTGTCTTTGTATCTACCGACAGAGGGAAATGTCGTTGTATTGCCATTGTTTCTGACTGGCATTTCTTTGAATTTGGTTCAATTAAAGGAATGGCGCAGAGTCCCTGCTGTATTAAGCCCTCATGTGCTGAGGAGGGTAGAAGAATAGTTCTGGTTGTAATTTCTGTGGTCAATAAGTTTCCAACAACCTTAGAGGAAACAAGTACCACGAGTGAAATGGGCATATGTACCATAAAAGGGGTCTCCCAGAACTTGAGTGCTATTGGAGTTCAATTGGTACTGTAAAAAGCAGATGAAGTGGAGGTTCCTGGTCAGACGTACATATACAGGAAACACTGGGTTAATTAAGTTCAAGTTAAGGAGGTTTGTTTACATCAAGAATTTTCATAACACATAATATGCTAATATTTATCATGAATTTCCAAGAGAGAGATTATTTCCCAGGCTTTAAGTAGAAACCTTTGGTCAGAGAACATATTGGGGGAACATTTTAGTAGAAATCTTTGGTCAGAGAACTTACATTGATAATGTTGCAACACAAGATATAGCAGCAAAATGCAGTGGAGATAACATAGAATTTGAATTTAGAGGATCTAGATTTGAATCTTGGCTTTTCCGCTTTCTAACCTGAAATTAAGAAACATTATTGCTGGGCTTTAGTAAAAGAATAAAGCTATTTGGGGTTTTTTCTTTTTCCATGGTGCATTGGAGCTAACTCCAGAGTTTTCAAGAATTTTTTTACCTAGTTGTTAAACACAGACATTATTAAAAGTTATATATATATATAATATATGTAAACCTGCAATTAAGTAAATTATATTGAATAAAAAGGTAATAAATACTCAAAATTCATCACTTCCTAATTATTTTATTATATTTTACTATTATTTGTGCTCCTGAGGTTATTTATATTATTATTGTCTCAGTATGATAAAAATACTATATAATTGTATGTTACTGCACATCTCTTCCCAATTTCAAGTCATGGACGTCATAGCTTAAAACTGGTTATGGCAGGATATCTATGCCATGGAAAGCAGCAAATGCTATGAATCAGCCCACCCCTCCTGTCCTGTTCTCCCCTCCACTCCAGTTGTTAAACATTTACAAGCACATCACTGGTTTTAGTGACAACTAAATGTGATGATGTGTCTTAACCTTCTTGAACAATGCCTTTTTGTGGGATAAGTGGAAATAGTGTAACAGGATGCTGTGAGGTACCCATTGAGACTTTTCTTGCTTCCTCTCAGAGATAACAAAATAAAAAGGGAATAAGGCAGAATTAGGGCCCTGTGGAGAACAAAGTTATGAGCCCTGTGGAGACCAAAGTTTCTAAGCTCAGTTGGGAAAGAGCCAGATCTTGACTGAGCTGCCAGCTCTGCACCAGGTGCCAAAGAGGCTCTGACCAAGGAGACAAGAGTTAGGGAGTTAGGGGAGATCATCTTTTATGGGGAGGGAAGTGTTCTTACAGAGAAGCTTTCTGTCCCTTTCACCACCCTTTGGGGCAAGAGGGTACTTGGTTGGTAGACACATTGACTTGACTTGGAAGTGTTGTGGGTGTAGAAGGAAGGTGCTATAGATATCTGTATTAGTTTCCTATTGCTGCTATAACAAATTACCACAAACTTTGTGGCTTAAGACAACACAAATTTATTATCATACAGTTCTGGAGGTCAGAAGTCTGAAATAGCTTGTAGAGACTAAAATCAAGGGGTCAGCAGGACTACATTTCTTCTGGAGGATCAAGAGAAAAATCCATTTTTTTAACTTTTTCTTTATTTTCTACCTCTCCAGAATGCAAAGGCCACCTGCATTCCTTGGCTCCTGGCCCCTTCTTCCATCCTCAAAGTGCCTTACTCCAATATCTGCTTTCATTGCCACACCCCCTCTCATGACTTTGACTCTCTTGCTTCCATCTTATAAGGACCCTGTGATTACACAGGGCCAACTCAGATAATCCAGGATAATCTTCTCATTTCAAAATCTTGAACTTAATCATACCTACATAGTCCCTTTGCCGTGTAAAGTAACATATTCACAGGTTCTGGGGATAAGGAAGTGAACATCTCTGGGGAGCCATTATTTTCTCTAACATAATGTTATATTATCAGGTTGAAAGCCCACTTAGCTGCTGGCTGTGTTGATTTGCTCACATGCTCCCACAACTGCAGAAAGAGCAGTATAGTCAGGCAGAGACTGTCCTCTCAAATTCCCAGTGCCCAAACAATGCAGACTATGGAGTCTATCTGCTCCCATAGTCCCAGAATAGGGGTAACAAGAAATGCATGAGACTAAAATGTAGGTTCACTGAGACAAATGTAGTGTGGGACAATGTGGTTCGGATGGTAGAGGAATGTGGCATGGGGCCACTGATTGGGACAGCTTGAATATATGCCTGAATCTTGCAAGAGGCCAGTGATTCTGTGGGAATAGTTTCTATGGATTGAGTACCAGGTCAATAAGATTTTCTGGGGTCTTCACTCATCCGCATGACCCTGGAAACAGCAAGCCAGATTAGTGGTGATTATTAACAGAATAAGAACAACAATTAACCACCACTGACACTAGATTGTTTATGACCAACAAAGAAAAAAATAGTCAATCCAAGAGAGTCAACTGACCATAAAAGGAAATGGCTTTTTCCACTCCCCTCCCCAACGTCAGAATAATAAAGGAGAAAGAAAAGAGTGTGAAAGAGCAGATCATTTCTATGCCACCTCCTATTCCACTCCAATCCTCCATAAGTGAGGTGAAGGAGGAGGGGATTTCAGAGTCAGATTGATTCAGATATGAGAGTGAGGATTAAAAATGATGAGGACTAAGTCTTACTAAATAAATGCAATAGTCAGTACCATAAAGAAAGAGAAAAGTTCCGGAAGCAGATTGGGATATCATAAATAGAGTCTACTACTTGGCAGGAAGTGGGGGGTAGGCAGAGCACAGTTGCTGTCAGTTGTTTGAATAGTAAAATCTTCATATCTCTACCCCAATGTGGTGAGACTCTTCAATAAACTGGTCACAGAAGAAATAATTGTTATTTCTATGACCAAGTGCCAGTGGGGGGATGTAGTTAGTAAGTGCTGCTGGAGTGGTGCAGTACTTGGGGAAACAATAGTGAAAGGGGGAGGTTAGCTGGCCCAGAGAAATGGGTAGAATGTTTATTTGCTTTTATTCTCCTACATGATTAAACATTTGAGAGCATAGAGGGAGAAGAGAGGAAAATATGATTTTTTTTGGAATGAGAACATGGAATGAGTTAGTTTTAGAAATGAGCTAATTATCCCACAGCCTAGGAACAATAGAAGGAACAGCCTTCTCAATGTTCTGTGACTGACAACAGCTGGGCCACTTCCCTTTTACTGACTTACACATCTTGGCACCACGTGAGCCACTAGCGCTGTTGACACAAGCAAGCTGACCTCCTGGGCACTGCTCAGCACTCGTGTGCAAACCTGGCACAGCGACGGGGCGAGCAGACAGAGAGCGCGCAAGGAAGTAGTCTTTTTATTTGCCTTTTAAGATGCGTATTGCAGCTGGAAATGCCAAGATCGAGAACAAGGAATAGCCATGGTTCATAAAGAAAAAGAAAGAAATGAGTCAGAAAAAGTCGTACTTAGTATTTCATCAGTAGTCGTCTATTTTTCTAAACCTGTTCTCTTGCATAATGGAACTCACCTCAACTCAGGTACTTTTATCTCAGAGTAAATAACAGGGTAGAGAGGCAGGTGGAAGTCCCCTCTGGAGCACTTCTCCAGGAGGTGGAAGTGTGGTCAGACGTTTCCTTCTTTACGAGTTGAAGCAGGAATGTGGAGAGTAGAAGACTTGCCCTCTACAAATAGGAGAAGAAATTTTAGTCTTTAGATCAATTTTGGTGATCTGATCAGCTGAGACATTAGTTGGGTGAACTAATGATGTGGAAACAGCAGCAGGAAAACCCCCCAGGAGTGGCAGAGAGCTCTCAGGTGTGCTAGAGCGGTACCTTGCCTGAATAAACCCCGACAGTTAGAAGGATGCTGGCATCTTTGTCAACAGTGTAGGGAAATATCATTCAAATTGTGACTCCTATTACAGGATGATCTTTTAATTTCAGACGTTTCAGAATGGAAGGACAATAAATTTTAGAATTTACATTTTCACACTCTTTCCCTTGGGAAAGTGATGGTAAAATTATAAAAAATAGAAAACATAAATCACTATTTTTATACCAATAAAATAACTCTATTAGCTAAAATTCTCTCATATATGACATGGTTGCACTAACATAACAATGCAGTTATAATAAATTCCAGACGTAAATTTCCAGCCATCTGTTGTTCATTTCTATCTCCAAGGCCTACAGGCACATCAGACTTAATATGTCTTGAAATAAACTGGCTTCCTTCTCAAGACTGTTGGTTTTTCATGGTCTCTAGCTCAACTAGAATTAGTCTCTCCCTCTCTGCCTCTATCTCTTTCCTCTCTCTCTCTCTCTGACACACATACATATACACACATACACACTCAAACTTATGCACACACTCGGGGATAAAACTGTCTCTGTTTCGGTCAATGTAGTGATAGGCTTCCTGGTGTGGAGGAAGTTCAGGCTCCAAGGGTATGATTCACAAGAAGACCATGAAACAATTAAGTAGCTAAACTTCTCTGCATAGAAAGTGGAAGGAATTTGGGAATTTGGAAGAAGTGCATATCAGAGAAGATAAGAAAGAGAGAGAAGCCAAGGAACATAGCAAAAAGCTAGAACCTTTGGAGAAAGTTGGAGGTAGAAACTTCTAGTGGCATGGGTGGTGACTATTAAGAACAGGGATGTGTTAAAAGTAAAATGATTTCTCATATGAATATAAAATGAACTCATATCAAAGATTGTATTTAACTTGTTTTTTAAATGTTTATTTTATTGTGGAAAGAAAACAACATGAGATCTACCCTCTTAACAAATTTTTAAATGTGTGATGTATTATTGTTGACTACAGGTACAATATTGTACAGCAGATCTCTAGAGCTTATGCATCTTGCTTGACTAAAACTTTATGTCCCTTGATTAATAACTCCCCATTTCCCTTTCACCCCAGTCCCTGGAAAGCACCATCCACTCTTGGATTCTATGAATTTGACTATTTGAGATATCCCATGTAATGGGAATCATTCAGTATTTGTCTTTCTGTGATTGGCTTATTTCACTTGGCATAATGTCCTCAAGATACATTCATGTTGTCACATATTACGGAATTTTCTTCTTTTTAAAGGCTAAATTCCATTCGTGGTCTTTTGTGGTTCCATATGAATTTTAGGATTTGTTTTTACTCTTTTTGTAAAAAAGACCATTGAGAGGGGATGGCCCTGTGGTGTAGTGGTTAAGTTTGTGTGTTCTGCTTTGGCGGCCCAAGGTTTGCTGCTTCAGATCCCAGGCGCAGACCTACACACCGCTCATCAAGCCATGCTATGGTGGCATCCCGCATACAAAATAGAGGAATATGGGCACAGATGTTAGCTCAGGGCTAATCTTCCTCACAAAAAATAAAATAAAATAAAATAAAATAAAATAAAATAAAATACCATTGGGATTTTGGTAGGGATTGCATGAAATCTGTGCATTGCCCTGGGTAGTATGGACATTTTAACTACATATACATATATATTTTTTTTTTTGTGAGGAGATCAGCCTTGTGCTAACATCTACCAATCCTCCTCTTTTTTTGCTGAGGAAGACTGGCCCTGGGCTAACATCGTGCCCATCTTCCTCTACTTTATACGGGACGCCGCCACAGCATGGCTTGCGAAGCAGTGCATCGGTGCGCCCCCGGGATCCGAACCGGCGAACCCAGCGCCACCACAGCGGAGCGCGTGCACTTAACCGCTTGCGCCACCGGGCTGGCCCCGACATCATAACAATATTAAGTCTTCCAATCCATGAACATGAGATGTCTTCCATTTTTTATGTGTTGTTTAATTTCTTTCATCAATGTTTTGTAGTTTTCAGTATACAAGTCTTATACTTCCTTAGTTAAGTTTGTTCCTAAGTATTTTATTCCTTTTTGGTGCTATTGTGAATAGGATTGTTTTCCTAATTTCCTTTCAGATAGTTTGTTATTAATGTTTAGAAACTCAACTGATTTTTGTATGTTGATTCTTTATCCTGCAACTTTATTGGATTTATTTATTCTAACAGTTTTTGAATGGAGTCTTTAAGGTTTTCTATATATAAGATTATGTCATTTGTAAACAGGGACAATTTCAGTTCTTCCTTTCTGGTTTGGATGCATTTATTTCTTTCTCTTGCCTAATTGCTCTGGCAGGGACTTCCAGTACTATGTTGAACGGAAATGGTGAGAGTGGGCATCCTTACTTTGTTTCTGATCTTAGAGGAAAACCTTTCAATTTTTCACTGTTGAGCATGGTGTTAGCTGTGGGTTTATCATATATGGTCTTTATTATGTTGTGGTACATTTCTTCTGTACCTAGCTTGTTGAAAGTTTTTACCATGAAATGGTGTTGAATTTTTTCTAATGCTTTCTCTGCATCTATTGAGATGATCACGTAATTTTTATCCTTTATTCTGTTAATGTGATGTGTCACATTAATTGATTTTTGTATATTGAATGATCTTTGCATCCCAGGGATAAATCCTACTTGATCATGGTATATGATCCTTTTAATGTACTGTTGAATTTAGTTTGCCAATATTTTATTGAGGATTTTTGTGTATATGTTCAGCAGAGATACTGGCCTGTAGTTTTCCTTTCTTGTGATATCTTTGCCTGGCTTTACTGTCAGGATAATGCTGGCCTCATAACATGAGTTTGGAAGTGTTCCCTTCTCTTCAATATTCTGGAAGAGGTTGAGGGAGACTTAAATTAATTCTTCTTTTAACGTTTAGTAGAATTCACCAGTGAAGCCATCTGGGCCTGGACTTTCCTTCGTTGGGAGGTTTTTGATTACTGATTCAATCTCCATACTAGTTATTGATCTGTTCAGACTTTCTATTTCTTTGTGATTTAGGTTGGTATGTTGTATATTTCTAGGAATTTATCCATTTCTTCTAGATTATCCAGTATGTTAGCATATAATTGTTCATAGTAATCTCTATACTTTTTATTTCTGTGTCATCAGTTGTAATATACCTTTTTTCATTTCTGATTTACTTGCGTTTTCTCTCCTTTTTTCTTAGTTTAGCTAAAGATTTGTCCATTTAGTTTATATTTTCAAAAAACCAATTCCTGGTTTCATTGATTTTTTTCTGCTTTCTATTTCATTTATTTCTGCTCTAATCTTTGTTATCTCCTTCCTTCTGCTAAATTTGGCTTTAGTTTGTTATTCTTTTTCTAGTTCCTTGAGGTGTAAAGTTAAGTTATTTGTTTGAGATCCTTCATTTTGTGTATCTTGTAATATTTTTTAGTTATAGTCATTTTTAATGTTTATGTATTTTATTTTATACTAGAATTAAAAGTGATTTACCCACCACAATTATAGTAATACAGTATACTGTATTTGCTTATATATTTACATTTACCAATGAGTTTCGTACTTTCTTAGGTTATCATGTTGCAGTTCTAGCATCCTTTTGTTTCAACTTGAAGAACTTCCTCTAGCATTTCTTCTAAGGTAGGTCAAGTGGTGATGAACTCTCTCAGCCTCTGTTTGCATGGGAAAGTCTTTATTTCTCCTTTATTGTTGAAGGACAATTTTTCTGGATAGAGTATTCTTGGTTGGCAGTTTTTTTCTTTCAGCACTTTGAATGTAATATCCCACTCCCTTCTGGCCTGTAAAGTTTCTGCTGAAAAATCCACTGGTCGTCTTATGGGGGTTTCCTTGTATGTGACAGATTGCAAAATCTGAAGAGCACACACACGCAGGCAATGAGGAATACTGAAATGATTTTGCTAATAGCTGCAAAACTGGTTAATATCCTATAGGGAAATGAAAGAGATGCAAAATGTTATAATGTTTGGGGTCATTATTTCTACATGATGAAAATCAATTGTATTTCTACTAGACAACATTTTATTAACATTTCTCTGAACAACAATTATTTGCATTACTCTCACTTTTCTGCCTCTTGATTTCTACTCCCACAGTCTCATAAAATTGCCTATTCAACAGAAAGACAATTAGAGGTGCACATCCCTAAAGAATCAGATAATTTCTAGAGACTGCTCCTAAATGCCCAGCATTCCACTGAAAGTACATCCCATATCTTTTTTGCCCATTCACAAATCTTTTATCATTTTTCCTAACAGAAAATATTCAATTTGAAGTTATTTCTTTTCAAAAAAAATTTTTTTGGTAATATAATTCTCCATCTTTCCAAACTGTCAGTAAAGATTGGTACATACAGAAATGTTTAGTGTGTGAGCCTTATTTTGGAGAATGTTGATCAGAAATACGAAGAAATGAGCTGAATATGAGCCTAGAATAGTGCGAGTAGAAGAAAATAATTGGTAGAAATAATTTGTGAATGAGATTTAGAGTTCTACAAGAGAAGGAACTCAGCACTAGAGATGACCAACAGACTGAAGGCACTGATCATTAGCAGAAATATTAGTGGGGTCTTTGCACTATCCCCAACATAAAGGATATTGGGCTGAACAGGATGACATCAGTTCATATATTAATATGAAATTATAAAAAAATATCCTGGAAGTTTCTACTCTAAAATGCATATAGTGGATCTTTCTGTATATTGGATTATAGGTAAATTTCACTTTCGGTTAAAAAAATTTCTTAAATACTCTTTTTATAACTTTTCATACTTTGAATAATTTTTATATAATTATAATTCTTTGTTAGAAGCTTTTAGAATAAGCATGACTTGTTTCATAATCTGAACAAATAAGAAATCTTTTATTTTTTATTTTTTATTTTTTTTGTGAGAATGATCAGCCCTGAGCTAACATCTGCCAATCCTCCTCTTTTTTTTTTTGCTGAGGAAGACTGGCGCTGGGCTAACATCTGTGCCCATCTTCCTCCACTTTATATGGGACGCTGCCACAGCATGGCTTGCCAAGCGGTGCGTCGGTGCACACCCGGGATCCAAACTGGCGAACCCCGGGCCGCCACAGCAAAGCCCGCGCACTTAACCGCTTGTGCCACTGGGCCAGCCCCAATAAGAAATCTTTTTTAATTAAAAAACTCCCTTAAAGTTTAATTTTTAAAAGCTGCATCAGAATGTCCCTGTACCAAAATAGTTGTGCTAAAGTGGCAGCTTCAAGCTGGCTATATCATATGTCATGTGCTCCTGGGCAGCCCCAGGAGATTCTGATGGAGACTGGATAATATGGATTTATTGCATCTGAGTTAGACTGTGCTCTATCTTCAACTCGGAGATCAAGCCTCAGCTCTTATAAAATGAGAATCTAATTGTACCTAAAATTAACTTGTAGTTTTTATTTCATGAAATGGTTTTTTGGTTAAAATTACTTTTTGGTACTGTTACATTTTCTTTGCTTGCTTTTTGTTTTTCGGTAACTCAAAATAGAAAAGTTCATCCCTGCTGTCTGAGACAAGACTAAGTTTC
This sequence comes from Ceratotherium simum simum, assembly GCF_057802395.1. Taxonomy (NCBI): domain Eukaryota; kingdom Metazoa; phylum Chordata; class Mammalia; order Perissodactyla; family Rhinocerotidae; genus Ceratotherium; species Ceratotherium simum. The sequence continues at coordinate 31,217,519 of NC_141911.1, read as the reverse complement.
CTGAACAGGGTTTCTCAAGTCTAGGGAATGTCTTCAGCCTCATCTTCTACCATTCACTCCCAGCCACTCCTAACCCTACCTTTCACTCTGAGTTCTAGTTATGTGGAATGATTTTCAGCAATTTGAGTACTTCAAGGCTTACTCTTACAGAACTCTCCCTTACTCTCTCTATATCCCTTTATCTTGTCTTAATTTTCTTCATAGCATTTATCAACCTCTGATGTAATATATATTTGTTTGTTTATTGTTTGCCTTCTCCAACTATAATGCAGCTCTGAGAGATCAATACTTTTGTTTTATTCACTGCTGTATCCCCAGAACCTAGAACAGCACCTGATAAATAATAATGCCCAATAGGTATTTATCGAATGAATGACTAATTGAATGGACCTCTGGAGCTTTGTATATTTGATTTCACGTGTCTGAAATACTCCTCTCCAGACCCTCCTCCACCTGGTTTACTACTGGGAATCTTTAAGATTTTCTTTTCAACATCATTTGTTCAGGTATTCTTTCTTGACTTTTTTCTTCCAGCTTCATCCTTGTTCCACCATACTGCAATTACTTGCTTATTTATTTGTATCTCCTTTCCATGAAGGCAGTGATCATGTCAGCCTGTCCAGTCAGTGTCCCCCCTGCTAAACAACACCTGGCACATAGTAGGTATCAAATACATCTTTGTTGTTTTGTTAATTACATGCCATTCTTCAAACATCACATGCATTATCAACCTTCTAAACTTTTGTTCACACTACTTCTTAGGTATAAAATACTGTTTCTCCACCTCTATTTTACATATCTACTTTAGCAGTAGACCAATCTCTGTCATGTATGTCTAAGAATTAATCTCATGACTGTGTAAGAATTATTTTTGCCCCTGATTCAAACTGTGCACCAAGGCACCTTGGGACACCACAGAGAGTTCACAGTGGGGCACTTCAGGATATTTTAAATTTTGGAGGAGAATACAGCATCATCTGTGGATACCATGTGAACTACTGGATTGAGGTAGTTCATGGGTCCACATTAGGTTGTGCTACATTCCTTTCAATGATTCTGTATCTTTGTGAAGCTGAGATTTAGTGATTTCTGTGATAAAAAGCAAGTACCACCTGAAAATTAACATGGGACATAAAATGAGAATGTTAGTGTCCATCGTGATTCCAAGTGTTGTGAAGTTGCATTGTATCCACCAGGCTCCTACATCTCATTTTATGTAATGATGGCTGAGATTGAACTAAAAATATTACTTTTACCTTTCAAATTATATATATTATTTTTAAAAAGTTGATAAGCTATTAGGACACAAAAATTTATTAATTTTGTTTGGATCTAACTCTTAGATATTTATTTTGACTTGGATGAGGAGGGCATGAAATTACTGAGAGATAAGGGCATCATGAATCAAGAAAGTTTGAAAACCTCTGCATTATCTTAAATTAGTGTTCCAGTTTCAATCTTTTCGGTCAAATTCACAAAATTGGGTTCACGTGAGTGTACCTCTACTTCTCCAAATTGTCAAACATCTGTGGCGTTGGTCGTTTTTAAGCTGACTGTAGTCTATTAAAGTAATACATTGATAGAGCCTCTTTTCCTTTCCTTTCCAGCTTCCCACCCTCCCCTCACTCCCATCTCCATCTCCTGCTTCTCCCCTTTTCTCTTTGGTCTACATGAGTTTCTTTTTATATTTATTATTGTGGCTGAATAAAAGATTTGCTGATTCTGAGTCATTTCCCCATTTACTAGTAGAAGGAATGATCTAGATGCATTTTCTCATGAGTTGATTAGAGCTGACAGCCCTATTACATTGAGGAAAATGTACATTTATCGTCTCCCCCTTGAGCTTTACCATTTTATTTCCCATATTCCTGATGAACATCAGGTATCATTGACTACTTCACAAAATGAAGACTAGCTCTTCAAATAATTAGCTTGTTAGGGGCAATGGACAGAAACTCTAGTTCTTGCTTTACAACAATTATTTCATTAAATAATTTAATCATCTGACTGCAATCATCCTTTTAGCACCAATTTCCAACAAAGGTAACAATCACCACGTGTTTTCTCTCTTCTATGTTCAAAATTACACTTAATTAGGGTAAAGAAAATACTTTCCAGATTGTTCCTCATGGTTCTTTGCTGCCCTTCTCCTCAAAGTTCTCCCATTTGGATCTCTTTGCTTCTTCCATCTCTTCTGGTATACAAGAGAATTCTCAACTACAGTCTATGCCTGGATCAGTTGGGTCCCTTCAACAGAACATACCTTTGTCATCTAGTCATCCACATACCTATCCTATGCACCTCATTCCACTCACATGTATCATTCTCTCTTTGTCCACTGTAGTTACTGTCACTTTCTCTAGATCTCTTAGAAAAGGGAAGTGAAGAAATAAGATAATTGCATATCAATAGTCTTTTCACAAGACACTAATGTGTCCTGGTAGACGAGTTGCGGAAGGAATCAAGAGGTAAACATGGAATTGCATGGGAAAGAGTCCAGGAAAGATGGAGGGATATTTCATGGGAAGCTACAGTTTTAACGTCATTCTACTTTCCAATTGCACTGAAAAGAGTTGTATGATATGTTTCCAAGCGGAAGGTGGTCTCTGGTTTTCTATAATGGAATCTTCTAGCTAGCTTTCAATTGTCTATTATTCTCAGAAAGTTCAGGTTTGTGGGGGTTTTTTGTTTTTGTTTTTTTTGGCAGCCAGTCATTTGTTTACCTGGCACATCTGGTCAGCAACTTATAATGACTGTGTCATCTTTCTTGCATTGAGAAACTTAATAAAAATAAAAAGAGAGATTAAGGAAGTTTTGCCCTTTCAGAAAAGTTGTATAATGGATTTCAAAAAAGGTTTCTCAGTTAATTCTCTTTTAATCTACTGAGTATTCATTTCCTCCAATAGCTGAGACAGAATGAATGGGCATCGTATATAGTTGTTATCATTTTGTTTTAACAAATGATCTGAAATGTACAATCAGATAAATGGTCCCAAATGTTAATGTGGTTATGTTTTTGTACCATATATTGTACAACTATATAGGCTTTTATTTTCCTATTTTTTACCCTTGGCACTCATCTTATTCTATGCCCTGTATCCAAAGAGACTTTACTTCAACACGCTTGGTATATATGCCTTTTGTTTCCCATCAGCAGAAACATAAGTGGCCAGTATATGTTGATGAGACATTGATGAGTTATTGAACTTTTTCTCCTCTCCCTCTCTCCCAACATTTTCTTATCTGCCCCTTCTTACTTATTTGCATCTGGCTCTCTAGGAATGTTAAATAACACTATTTCTATGGAATATATGAAAGAGAATTGATCAATGTTAACTTCTGGTTATCTTCATTTTTTTTCCATTCCAAAATAACTATTGGTTCAGTGATCTCCAAATTTCTTACCTTCCTTCTTTCCCTCTCTAGCTTACTTCACGCCTTTCTTCCCCTTGCCACGCTTACCTTCCTTTTCTCTCCTCTTTCTTCTCCCTCCCTCCCTCTATTCCTCCCTTCCTTTCTCCCTCCTTCTGTCCTTTCTTTTCCTTCCTTCCTTCTTTCCTTTCTTTCTCTCTCTCTTTCTTTCCTTCTTAACCTGATTATTGTACTGAGCAATACTGTAATATTATGGCTTTATAGCCATGATACACTTAAAAGAAATTCTAAGTCCTATGTGACCAATTACTCAATTCCTCCTAATTGCTAGCCTTTTAATTTCTGGTATGGAGACACCAGTGGGGTGTTTGGAACTGAGGATATCAGAGATTTTTGGCAATCTATAGTAGCACAGAAGTTCATTCTTAAGCTGATCCAGAAGTTTAAAGGTAATGAGTTCATATGTGATGTGCCACCTATCTTTTATGTCAAACAGCTAAGAGAACAATATCAACATTGTCATCTCAAATTTTGTAATAGATTTTGATATAAATTATTCTATTTTGCTTAAATTATTGTTTAATGTTTTATATAATTATGTGGACTTATCTTAGACCAAGATTTTTCTAGTTTTGTTTCATGAATATATATCAAGTACATTTCCCTAGTATTGAACATTCACAGAAAATACTAGCATAATTTGTTCCTGTGCTGCCACAGATGCAAAATTCTTGTCACAGGAGAGTCTATATTAACAATTTTGCCAAAATCTTGCCAAAATATTTAGAAGTCAAAAGGGTGTGGAAGTTGATAGCAGCTGACAGATACGGTTTGTGTAATGGAAGTTTTTAGTAATAGGTTTTGTATGGCAGTTCTTCACAGAAACAGCCACTGTAAATATGACTTATTTTTAATTCAAGTGTGGGTTATTAAGAAACAGTTGGGATGTAAAAGTGAAAGTGATACCAGATTACTTCTTTTTGAAATTCAGCTTTACTTTCTATTTGTTTGTTTTTTCTTTTTAGTCTGTGTTCTCTCAGTAATATCCCCAAGGTTTCTATTGCTCTTGAACACATACTTTACGGCAAACATCATATTTTGGGAACTAAAAAGACAGAAATATTCGAAAGCAAGACCCAATGAGAGATGCTGTGCCAAGTAGTGAGGATCTGTAAGTCAGGGCTGTAGGGTTCTTGTGCTTGGTTAAGATGTGGTCAGGAAAATATGAGATGTCAAATAGCTCTGGGAGAGGTAGAGTGGGGACACGAGTGTTTACTTCTGTAGGTTTGGGCTACTTTAACATTATGTTACCTTGGATTGGATGAAATCTGGCCAGTTGCTCAATAAAACACCCTCAGTTATGCTCTGCCTGCTTATAAGGCTTTTGATTTTAGCTTTCCCCTTCCTAATCAGGAATATATTTCCATAGAAACACAAATAGGAAGAGAATCATGAAAGCAATTTTTCTGCTTCTGTTTCCATTTAAATGGAAATGGTATTTACAGCAGTAAAAAAAAAAAAAGGAGAGATTTAACAAGTAATATTTTCAAATGCATCCTTCAAATTTAACCCTCTCAGCTTATAAAGTACTTACTGATAGCTGAAAATTTGAAGCATATCAAGGCAATTTTACACCTGGAGTAAATTATAAGGCCTGCATTTAAGCTAGCATAGTCTCCGGACCTTGAAATGCATGCTGGTCTCAGCTACTGTTCTAAAATCTATGTAACTTTTCTATCCTAGGAGCATCTCCTATCTCTTCCTTCCTGGAGAAACCACCATGGTGAGTTGGGGACTGGGGGTAGTTACCATGGAGGGAGTAACTTTGGGTTCTGAGTTTTAATTTTTGTCTGTTTCCAGGTGTCCCATAGACCTTTCTACTCTTTCTGCCTTGGGCATACTCTGCTACATAGTTTAAGGACTAACTGAGCACAAACCATAGGCAAGACATACCCTGAAAATGTAAGAGCTTCACATTTTATGAGGAAATTTTCACACTCTGGCTCCCACAGTGCTGAATAAACAAAATGTTTGTTGTTAATCCATAAAGTAAAAAAATGGATTTGCAATATGAACTAAAATTGGGTCCCGTTAAAAGTCACTCAGTTCATTTCTCATTTTTAAAAAGATACATTGCTAAGCATTTTGAAATTAGTTTCCAAGTTTTTATTTCAAAAGTACTTGTTAAATATTTTTGTTACAGAAATAAAAGAATTTAACTTATAAAAAATTAAGCAAAAATCACTATTAAATACGACTTGTATCAGTAGTTCTTTTTCTTTAGTTGGACGAATCAAATAGATTTCTGACTAGTAGAGTCACTTGAAGTGTTAGCGTTTCTAAGAAGCTGAAATCATATTTTATGGATGGTATGGGGGAGAGGGTTTAGGAGGGAGAAATGACAGAATTTGGGGAGAAAAAAGTAGAATTATACCTTTCTAATGTAGTGGAGAAATCTATTTGAGGAGTAGTCAGTCAAAAAAGATATTCTTTTTTCTTTGAAAGCCAAAGTAAACCTAAAAGGATTGTGTCGCCCACCTTCCCCCACAATACTCAATACTTCATCTCTGAGGCAGAGAAGAGAAGTCACGTTGAAAAGGAAGGGGCCACCAGGCATTTTGCAGGCCACATGGTGAAGGGTGAAGGAGAATTGCCTCATCTTGAACCCCGCTGCAGTCACCTGGGCAGTAGCTGGAACAGAGAAGTGAGTTTGATTAAAGGTTTGTGGTTGTAAAATCTCCGCCTAAAGTAATTATAGCCTGAGACTGAGGGGTCTTTGGAACTTGGATTTCTGTCCTGACCCAAATGAAATGTCTGATCCCACATGCTGCAGAAGCAGGCCATTAAAGGATGCGGAATACAGGAAGAGGCTTGGACAATAAAAGGACCATGACATGTCTGTTAGCTAATGCTACACTTTACTAATACCTTAGAAATTAAAATTATTATTTAGTATAGCATCATACTATATCTGTGTTTTATTTGTAGTTTGCTATATTTATTTATGCTTACATTAGCAGTTTTACTTCAGGAGAACGTGACAAAATTTAAATATGTATAAATAGTTGCTTATCGTACATTACATACTGTGTCAATAAATTCTTTCTAAATTTTTCTCCAGCATTCATTTATTCCACGAGAAGGTACAGAGGGAGGGCAGGAGCACTGTATTGGTCACGGATCTGTCCTCGAGCTTACAGAAATGCCTGGCACAAAGCAAGCACGTCCTGTTTATGAAATGAATGAATAAGGTAACGGTATGTTTTTAGGTATTGCTCAGGAAAGAGTCTCAAACTGGGTGGCCCTAACTAATAGTTATGGGAAATATGCTGCTGTCCACAGTGGGCATAATGGACGAGCATGAATCTCCTTAATGCTGTCTGGACCAGGCTTATTCGGGTTTAGCTCTGTTGTGCCTAGAGGGCCCAGGGTGCGAAGAACATGGGCGTCAGGGTCACGTAGACCTGCCCGCTAACTGTGTGACTTTAGTAAAATTACTTAATCTTGCTGGGCCACATGTTTTTAATTTGAAAATAGGAAACCAGCTTCAGTGGCTTCCTGTAAGGATTACAGGACATGGCACGGTGACCGGCCCAGGCCAGCAGCTGATGTTCAACACAGAGTAGTTAAAGCAAAAATGGTAAATCATCCTTAGCTTATCTTTAGGTTGTTTTTGGATTTTTGGTGTCACCACTTACACTGGGGCTGCTTCATTTTCAAGCGATTCAATAGCCTGGCTCCACTTTTCCTGCTCCACATCGGCTCCCAATACTCCCCAGGAGGAGCTTCCTCTGGCTCGGCTACTCCCTCCTCACACCCACAAACTTTGTCTGTGCCCCCTTCCACAGCCTGCTCAGGCCCCTTCGTGGGCTGCGATGCACTCCCCTGTCTTCTCCATCTGGTCCAACACTCATATCTGTGATGGTTAATTTTATGTGCCAACTTTACCGGCCATGGGGTGCTGCTAACATTATTTCTGGGTGTGTCTGTGAGGGTGTTTCTGGATGAGATTTGTATTTGAATCAGTGAACTCAGTAGATTTCCCTCCCTGTTGTGGGTGTGCATCATCCAATCAGTTGAGGGCCTGAATAGAAGGAAAAGGTGGAGGAGGGAGGAATTCGCCCCTCTTTTCCTACCTCATTGCTTGAGCTGGGACAGCTCATCTCATCTTCTCTGGCTCCTGGACTGGGATTTACACCATCAGCTCCTCTGGTTCTCGAATCTTCGGATTCTGACTGAATTATATCACCAGCTTTCCTGGGTCTCCAGCTTGCAGACAGCAGGTCAGATGATGTGACTTAGCCTCCATAATTGTGTGGGCCAGTTCCTCATAATGAACCTCCTTTTGTATACATAATATCTCTATAAATAATTGTACATGATTATATATTTATTAAACTAATAGGCAATTTATTATATCAATATATGATAATGTATTACTTTATTACATTAATATATGATAATATATTAATATTATATATATAAAATTAGGATTCTCTAGAGAAGCAGAACCAGTAGGATAAATATATATGTGTTTTATAAACATATATATGTCAAATATATTTATGTGTATAAAATTGCATATACACATTTCCCCTACTAGTTCTCCTTCTCTGGAGAGCCTTGACTAATACATTATCTTCTAGACCCACCTCATGCACGAAGCTTCTCTAGCTACGTGTTTCACATTGATCTCTTCTGACTCTGGTTCCTATATAGGCTTTCCCTTGCTCTGGCACTTAGCCCTCTGCTCTTTTTTATTGTTTGCTAATTATTTACTGAGTGCGTGTGTCTTAGTTCTGAGGGTGCAAACACTTTGGGTCCAAGGACAATAACTAACATTTAGCACAGCGTCTGGCACACAGTAGGTGCTTAATAGATGAATACCTGAATTGATCACCTTGAATATATTAGGGATTGTCTTCTTCCCTCGATATCAGGAACTGTTCAGGTCACGTAGCAGGTGTTAGCTGGCTGAAGAGCACACAAGAACCTCGCCCTGGTTGGCCCGGTTGTACCACTGGCTGGAGCAAGTCATGTATTTGTGACCTCTCAGACGAATACTCCATTCCCCTTTATACTGGAGTTGGATTGCAATGTGATTTTCCTCTGCTATTTCCAGCAGATGTAGGAGTGCCTTATTTCGGCAAGTAGATGAATTGCTCCACTTCTAAAGAGAGCTGAGACCCCAGTAGTAGCCGTTTTTCTTCCGAAGCATTTCCCTGCCTTTGGTCATCATAGGATTAACAGAACATGTTGAAAAGATTATTTTTTATTAACACCCCCTTGGTGTCTCCGATGCGACTACCACATAGAGTTTTTGCAGCGTGAGGGCTTGACAATGGCAGATGGCATTCTGCCTCAGTGACACTTGCTCATTCGCCCCAAATAGGAGTGCGCAACGCAGGGAGGCAGCCATCCAGACATGATGCTGCAGGCATCATTTTCGAAAAAGGTTTCTTTTCATGTGGATAATTTTTATCTGGAGACTGATTATAGCCCTATAATATGATCCCATCACATTTCACTGTGCTCTGTGTCACCTTCTTTTTCCTTCTGTCCTCATCTGGACCTATTTCTTCTTTTTTCAACTTAGATTCATTAGGGTTGAGTTGCAATTCAAAGAGAGCTGTCAATGCATCGAATTATCCAATAAGAGCCTTGTGTAGAGACTTCATATCACAGGTTAACTCCAGTCGGTTCCTAAGAACTGCCTGGTGTGCTGGGTTGAGGACTTATAGGTGGTCTCTGTGCCCAGCAAGAAAGAATGTCATTATTAATTAGAAGTAGCTGCCTTGGAAGAGGGAGGGGTCTGGTGACCCTCTGGAAAAGCATTTCCCTCTCATGCCATACACCTTACTCACTAACTTTTCTGACTAAAACTCTAAAAACCTGTTATTTTTTCCCTGTATCTTACAACATAGGTAGAGTGCACCAAATGAATAAAACTGAAAGTGAGCATCTTGTTATAAAAACATTCACATATCCATGTGGCAAAAAATTCTAATAACACTGAAAGTATAACATGAAAAGTAAAATTCTCCCTCCTTCGTCCCTCCATGTACTGACTCCTGGAACCTCTCTTCAAAGCGAATGTTAACCAGTCTTTGGCTATACTTCCAGAAGAATGCTGAAATAGGATTCAACTAAAAAATTATTCTTTGAGCCTCTTGCAAGTTGCCAGGAGATATGAAAATGAATAATATGGTTCCTGCCCTCAGGAAGCACACAATCTAGCTGATAAAGTAAAATGCTGAGGGGCTGTGGAGGGAAGAAGCCTAGAGGGAGCAGGAAAGCAGCATTTGAGCTGGGATGAGTCTGAAATCACTCCAGTGACCGTGCTGCTATGCCGATTTTGTCTTCACTCTCAGATGTATTGACTTGACTGCAGAAAGCTGAACACTTCTCCCACCTGTTTTCTGGCAGAGGTGAACGAGGGGCAGCCAAGGCCGTCTGGCACAGGATGCTGAAAGCCTGGGAGCACAGGGGATAGTTGGGTGGTGGTGGTGGTGGCAGGGCATCAGTCATGTTGCCGGGCCCCCGGGGCTGGAGGGGAAGACACCCTTGATCTCTTGGAGGCCTGTGAGCAGTGTGTTTGGGAACGATTGCCTGAGATAGGAAAGCTTCGCATTTAGAAAACACTTGTAGAGCCCCTGGAATATTCATGGCAAAGCATCCCTCTAACTTTGGCAGACGAGCTGTCTCTGCAGAAGCCCCCTCCTCCCATTACAGAGAATTGGCCTCCTCCTTCCAGAGCCCAGCTGCCAAGATTTCTGCCAGCTCCTGGTGATAACAGTTGTGCTCAGATTCTGGACTATTCTTTAGGCCTTGGCACTCCCAATTTTGTTCCTCTTCTAGACCAAGGAGCTTCCAATCTTCACTTCCTCAGAGCAGCTACCTCACACCAGAGGAGACAGTTGTTTAGCCAGTTAACACACAGTCACCACTAGGATCTTCACTGGCCTTGTAAATCTCAGAGGGATCATCACACATGGGTACCAGAAATATAGAGAACTGATTTCAGCCCAGTTTCAGGGATTTTCCCTGTTTCTTCTTATTTCTGTTTAACCCTTTGGTAGGTCCGAAGCTCTACATTCTGAGAACAGTCTTTTTAGACTTAAGGAAGAGAAGACACGTTCTAGAAGCAATTGCACAAGCCTGGTATTGGCGTATCCTCAAGTTTGGAAAAGGGCCTCCTTTAATGCCAGCTCAGTAAAGCCCATCAGAAGGGTTTAACCCATAGCTAGACTGGAAGAAATATTTCCATTTCTAGAGCATTTGGTTCCTTGATTCATTAGGAAGAAATACTATGCAAGGTTCAAACTTTCTCCACCTCTTTCTTATCAAAAAAAGCAAAATCCTCAGCAGTTCCTCAATAGCTGTTTAGTATAAATAAATTTACAATGTCCTTGTGTTAAATTCTATTTGCTTAGAGATTTTGTTAGTATAAATACGTTGAAGTCCTACTATGAAAATTAGTCAAAATTGAGACAGAGATGTTTGTTTGTCTTACAAATATTCTCTGAAGCATCCTTCTAAAACCCCCATCACTAAGAAGCTCCAGCTCTGCTCAGTAAGGTCCTGTCATCTTTTTTCCTTGTTGATGCTTTGAATGTCCTCCTGTCTCTCCAGAGTGGAGCTGGGATCCTATGGAGGTGAAGAAGAGGGAAGCATATAAAATCAGAGTTCTGGGTACACATTAGAGAACATTCTGTGCACAGGGATGTGACCACAGGGATAAAAGCTTAAAAGATGTTTCAATCTATCCTCTGGCTCTCTACCTTTTCACAATCATCTCAGGGCAAGATTGTTGTTTATATTAGCATGACATTCCAGAGATATTGGGCATAAAAAATGTTACAGGATCATCACTCACACCGGCCTTCTTATCTTACAGACATCTCCATTTCAAATATTCAAAACTGAACTCAGGACCTTTCCTAGGTCATACTCCCACAGCCTCAGGGCCTTTGCACATGATGTTTTACCTCCTTGTTTCCCCCTTAGTTCTGAGAAGCCTCCTCCAATCACAGATCAAAGGCCTCTCTGACATTGCTGACTGAGTCAGGTCATCTTGCTAAAGCTCTTGTAGCTCCATGTACATTTCCTACATAGTCCTTATCACAGTTTTTAATATATGTTGTGTGATTATTTGATTAATGTCAGTTTGCCTAAAAAATGGATGGTAAATGCTGTGAGGGCAAGATCATATCTGTGTAATTCAACAAATAATATTGACTATACCAATCACTGATTGCTACAATTCTTTCAAATCATGGCTTCTTTCTAGAACTGACCTTATGCTATAGTTCTTTCTCCTAGTCCCAGGGCAGGGGTTGCTGCAGAGGATGATATATGGAACTGAATTAAATGAATTGCTATGCAAATAAATGGATCTTTCTTATTTTTTGCAAATTTACAAAAACAAAACAAAACTGTTTTGTTTATTGAAAACACTTTTGGCTTTTCTACAATCTTCCCAATGACCTCCATATGCTTGTAGTCTCTTCATCTGATCCAGACACATGTATGAGTCTCATCCCGTGATGACCCAAATGGTTCTCTATCACATTCTGCATCCTCTGCCTCATTTAACCATCCTGCCAGCATGAAACACTGTTCAAAAGTGCAGCAGGGGGGAAATGTATCTGTGGATTCATGAAAATTAATGACTATGACTATAACATGATTCAAACTGTGTATATAACTGTCAGCTGATCACTGTATTATTCTGGTCAACCTTGTTTCTATGAAATTCAGTCTTTTCCAGCATTACAAATCTCATAATAGAATAAACTGCTTAGATTCCTCTGTAGGCTAGGGGCAAGAGAAAGTAATCAGGAGCCCTCAGCTTACTCAAAATATTATTGTTACTTCTGGGTCTAGCAGAAAAGACTGTCATTTCTCATATATTTCATGTTGATTAATTTTATTGTTGGAGATCGCTTACCTAAGTCCATGACAGTTTTTAAAAATTACACTTCAGCTACCCGTGTATGAGGGATAAAAACCTTTAGCATTTTTTAAGCTTGTCTGATCATTGATGAATATATAAATATGGGCTTGCTCTCTTTCCTTGAGGTAGAAGGACTTCTGGTAGGGTTATTCACCTAATTTATGACATTCACTCCCTGATGCCAATAGCTGGTTGATTGTTAAGTCAGGGCATGATGCTTGGACTATCTGCGAGCCCCATGTAAAATAATTTTAGAAGGCATTTCAGTGGAACAGATAAAGAAGGATCCGGACAGAGGTGAGTTGTCAGAGAGAGGCAGACATGAAACAGCCCTAATGATTATTCATGTGCACCTTCCGAGCAACATTTATTAACCTTGTTTTTATGTGGTTCAAAGCAGCTTGACAGCTTGACCTCTCATGATCGTTTTGTTTTTTATTCCCAGACTATATCTGTGTGCAGGGAAGTCGTAATGCTGGGCTATCTGTCTGAGGGTACCCACATGCCCCAGAAGAAGAAAACAGTGAAGCGACAGGACTCCTGATATGCTCCATCATCACTCCTTCCCCTCCAGATCATGTAACTCTTTTAATGATGTACCATGCAAGGTACATGATGTTTTTCAGGCCCCTTCATAGTGTGAAGCTGTAATGTACTAAGAGGTAAAGGAACAATTGGATTCCATGGCTTTAGAAGTCCAATACTTGGGAGGAAGTAAGTGAAATAAAGGGCAGTTTACCTTAACTTCCCTCCGCAGATCTGATTGTAGCCTCATCCTGGAAATAAAGTCCAGATCAGGGAGCTTTAGGTTAGTAGGATTCTTGAGGCTGTTGATGAAGTTCTGGAGCTGTGCTCAGGGTCTTAAAAAGCCTGATGGAAATCATACATTCATTCCCATTAGGGCTGATAAACTAAAATGTCAGGGTTCTGTGCTTTGCGCTGGTGAAGCGTTGGTGATCTCTGGTTCTTCCCATGTACTTTTATGTATTTTAGTTTTATCTTTTGCTCAATAAAAATTGCAAAGTAATTTTTTCTTGACATGTATTTGATAGGCATATATTCCACAATATAGGGTCCATATGGAGAAAATCATTTAAAGGAGTCCTCGGTGGGGAAGACTTGTTGAATCTGTGACCCACAACCTCTGCCTTGGTGATGAATGACACGAATTGTTCCTGAGACCTAACCAGTCAAGGTCCACAGTGTTCTGGGCCGGTTGGTTTTATTAAGGGTTAGCTGCAGAGGGCTGATTGTATTTCAGACTGGACTTGGCATCTTCTGCCCAGAGGAAGCAAACCTGAGCATACCACCATCACACCTGCACCCTGAAAGGGTTCAGGAGCAAGGCTCGGTGGGAAACTGCGAGGCCTTTCAGCCAGCATCGCAGCTCTAAGGCAGCTTGTCTTCTCTCACTTCTTGGAGCTCCTGCAGGCACTGCGGGCCTCCTCCAGCCGAGCACTCCCGGGAGCTGTCATTGCCCTGAGAAACCTGCCCAGCATTTAGTGTGGCCGTTTCTTTCTTTCTTCTTCTTCTTCTTCTTCTTTTTTTTGGTGAGGAAGATTGGCCCTGAGCTAACATCTGTTGCCAATATTCCTCTATTTTGTATGTGAGTCACCGCCACAACATGGCTTGATGAGCAGTGTGAATGCTCACACCCGGGATCTGAACCTGCGAACCCCGGGCCGGTGAAGCTGAGCACATGAACTTAACCACTATGCTACCGGGCTGGTAGCATGGCCATTTCCTAACTCTCAGGCTACAGTCAAAGACACAAGTGATCAAGTTCATCCCTAGCAAATGATCAAGGTCATTTTTAATTTTAGTTGATTGAAGAGAAGATCTTTGTCTCTTAGTTTAAATAGACTAATTCAAAGCATTAGACACTTAGTTACAAAGCTGATAGTGATGCCAACTGGAAGTTATGTTCTGGTGCAATTACTCTGAGAAACATTATGTACCACCCGCAGCTCCTGAAATTTGGACTATTAGCCCAACCATATGTAAACCATGGCACACTATAATTTTCCCACTTAGGGTCCTTTTGTTTTAATTTAAATACAGAGAGAAGTAACACACAGACTTTTAAAATAAAAGTTTTGCCATATTTGCTTCTGATTTTTTTAAATAATAAGAAAATACACATTAGAGATAAAGTTGAAGTCCTGTTTTCCTTCGTTGAACCCATTATAATCATTTTCTTCTCAGAGATAATCACTATGAGGAATTTCTAATATATTTTCCCACTCTATTTTAAAATGTTTGAGCTACTTGTCTGTAGTATTGTTTGGAATGTATTTAAAGTTTTACCTGAGCTATATCATATTATTCATTCTATTTTACAACTTTCCTTTTGCATTCTGCATTATTCAACAAATATGTATTTTGTGTCTGCAATGTTCTGTGCACTATTCCAGGTGTTAAGGCTAGAGATTAACAAACCAGTGAAATTAACCTGCCTTTATGGAGTTTATATATTAATTGGAAAGAGACAGTCAAACAAAAAAAAGAGTAAAATACATATTATGTCTGATGGTGAGAATATTATGGGGAAAAAAAAATAGGACAGGGGAATGCAGAAGGATAGGGTTAGGCAATCTGGGCAAAGTGAGATGAGTCCTGAAGATATCAACGGAGATAGGAATGGCAAGGATGAGTGCTGCTTGGAAGTGAAAGGTTGAGAAGTGGACTCACCCAGAGCACACAGAGTTCTGGGGCTTCCTCCTCCCTGGATCAGGTGGACGGGTTATTAAGATCTATCTGTTGAGATGGATGAACCTGGTTCATACATGTGAACTACTGTAGAGCATCCCCATGTAGATAAACCCCATTTTTTTTTTTTTGAGGAAGATTGCCCTTGAGCTAACATCTGTTGCCAATCTTCCTCATTTTTTCCTTTTTTTCTCCCCAAAGCCCCAGTAGATAGTTGTATGTCATAGTTGTACATCCTTCTAATAGCTCTATGTGGGATGCCACCTCAGCACGGCTTGATGAGCGGTGTGTAGGTCTGTGCCCAGGATCCAAACCGGCAAACCCTGGGCCACCAAAGCAGAGCGCGCAAACTTAACTGCTACACCACGGGGCCAGCCCCAATTAACCACGTTTTATTTATTTATTCCTTAATTGATAACCATTTGGCTGTTTCTATCTGTTTCTGTTGCTGACAATATTGCTGTGGAAATTCTTGTTCACTTCTCCCTGTATGCATGTGTAAGAGTTTCCCTGGGTTTAGAAGTAGAAGACAAGCATTTTTGTCATGCACACTTTCAATTTTATATATACTGCTAAATTGTGCCCCAAGGTGCCTGTTTACATTCTCTCAGTAATGCAGGAATGAGTTAACCCACATAGCAAAAGCAGCTGTTTCTTTACGACCTTGCCAACACTAAGTATTGTCAGAGGTAACTTTGACCCTCTAGTGGGTTCAAAATGGGAGTTATTGCTTTAATTTGACTTCTCTTCATACTAGTGAAGTTAAGCATTTTTTTTTCATTTGTTTGTTGGCCATTACACTGACAGTCGTATAAATTATTGTTCACATACTTTGCTATTTTTACCCTCATGTTGTTTGTCTTCTGAATGATTTATATCAGTTTCTTATATATTCTGGATATGAAGTCTTAATACAATCTGCACGTATCTTTGTCAAGTCTGTTCCTTGTTATTTATCTTTGTCTATGCTGTCCTTCATTACACCTAGGTTTTACATTTTGATATAGTCTAGTTTACTAATCTTTTATTTATAATTGGAACTTTCAATGTCTTAAGAAATTCTTCAATACTCCTATGTCACAAAGATATCCTTATCTACCATCTATCTACGTATCTATGTACCTATCTATCTATCATCTATCTATCTATCTATCATCTGTCACCACCTATCATTCAAGGTTTGATTTACACATTTATGTCTGTATTGGATGCTGTGGTGCATAGCCCAGAGTCTATCTCAAGGACATTCTCCCAGCTTCCAGAAGCAATGTCTTCTGACAGCTTGCAGCTTGTCTGTCCCCCCAAAATTATCCTCAGCCAAAGGGGCCTGTCTTGCTCAAGATTCAGCTCCCTCTTCAGACACAGCCCTGTGTTCAATTACAAGTTCATGCAGAAGGACAAAAGTCTGGCTCCTAGACTCAATTTGGATCTTCTCTAAAGGGCCAGTCCACCTTCCAAGCTCTTTATGGGATTGACTTAAGGCCTCTGCTGCAATGCATCAAAGCTCAACTTCTCTCTCTGCTCGATTTTGCTTCCTTCCCTCCTTTATCCAAATTACTCTCCAATAAACCAGCTGCAGGCTAATCTCCATCTCAGAGTCTGTTTTCCAGAGAACCTGATCTATGACAATTGGCATGAGAAGTGGTCCTGGGAAACAGATTCTAGAATAGATTTTGGAGCTGAATCATCCACTATCTAGCTGGCAATGATGATGTATGTCATAGATGAAATAGTGATAAACTTTGGCAGGTGGTAGCCTAGTGACTTTTAAAACTCTCACTGGGGGGAACTGAGATGGCATACTGCTGG
Source organism: Ceratotherium simum simum (assembly GCF_057802395.1). Taxonomy (NCBI): domain Eukaryota; kingdom Metazoa; phylum Chordata; class Mammalia; order Perissodactyla; family Rhinocerotidae; genus Ceratotherium; species Ceratotherium simum. The sequence goes on along the minus strand of NC_141911.1, from coordinate 31,200,673 downwards.
CAGAAAATGCACTGGTGAATGCAAGATCTCAAGTGATTGAGGGGTTCAGGAGAAGTAGTAAGGATTCATAAGGATTTTGGAGTTGGATAATGTTGAGAATTAAGCTAAACTACTCCACAATATTGCTGTCTTGGCATCCATTTTGTGTGGCCAAGAGGTCTGCAGGGACTTTGAACTTGAACTGACACTACCCCCTCCTGTGAGCTCATGCCCTAAATAATAGCACACAGAGTGGCAAGTAAATGTAAATTCCTGATATGACTCCCCCAATGGTCCCTGTGATAAGCGTTGTCCCTTGCTGCCCAGGAGCTTCTCTTTGTGTGCCCCTTAGATAAGACCCCTGTGAAGCTTACCAAAACCCTACTCTTTGTGATTTGAATTGACCAATCTCTCCTTGGGCACAGGAACCCCAAAGCACTCCGCCAGCAGACCCTAATATAGGCATGTGCCCTAGGTCCTGCCAGTGCTCCCTCTCTACCTGCACCCTGCCTTGACCTCCCCCCATGCTGTGTACCTCTTTCAGGACCTGTGAGTAGTAAACCTCTCTATTTCACTTTCCGTTGGGATCTTTTATTGAACCCTGGCTCATCATCCCACATACCCTGGGACTCAACTAATGTTAATTTAACAAAACATCAACAGATGACTTGCTGGGGGCTGTTGATGCATTAGAAAAAGGTAATGAAAAGCTGAAGACAGTTAATCACCAATTTAAGGCTTTGTGATAGTCAGAAGATGTCCTTGGCAGCATATAAAAAGATTCTCAACTTTTGCAGCTGGAGGGCGGAAAAAGCTGAGGATCAGACACATAGTTTAAGAATAAGGATAGTAGAGCGCCAAAGAAAGTTGAATTCTCAGCCGTGGAAAGTCTGCTACACCAAGTTCAGGGCAGTGTTTGGGAAGAAGGGGACTCTAAGGCTTGGGTTAATGTACTCAGAAATCTTGTATCCTGGGGCCAGCCCGGTGGCACAAGCGGTTAAGTGCGCAGGCTCCGCTTTGGCAGCCTGGGGTTTGCGGGCTCTGATCCCGGGCGCGCACCGACAGACACACCGCTTGTCAAGCCATGCTGTGGTGGCGTCCCATATAAAAAAAAGGGGAGGAAGATGGGCACAGATGTTAGCTCAAGGCCAATCTTCTTCAGCAAAAAAGAACAGGATTGGCATTGGATGTTAGCTCAGGGCTGATCTTCCTCACACACACACACACACACAAAGAAATCTTGTATCCTTAGATTTTCCTGAACATTCTAGGCCTGAATAAGTGACCCACTCTTTGCTGGTAGACTCTAGTGCTCGTTGTTTATATTAATATTAGCAGAGACCTCTTCATTGCAAGACACAACAGTTGCCCTCCTTAAGATCTCCCTGGATCCCCATCCTTTGAACATCATATCAGTTACTAGGGTTAAGTCATAACATGATCTAGCAGGCTTACTACTAAGCCTGCTAAGGGAAAAACAGGACTATACCTCAGACGAGCTACAGGATCTATCTGACATATTCCAATAGGAGGGTGGAGCGGTATGCATTGGACTGCAACATCCTGAGGGTTCTAGATTAAAGGAGATGGAGTATAAAGTTGGATAAGGGAGACTTTAGCGATATAGGAACAGTTATCCACAATAAAAACTTTAACACCCTGATAAGGACCTGAGGATTCAGTGCTAACATGCTGTTCAGATGGCTCTTAAAAATGTGGAAAAAGTGAGATCCCACATCATGTGAAGCAGAAATGCTAGAATCATGGCAGATTGTGGAAGAAGGGATTAAAAGATTTAGGGAAGTGAGAATGTTGGAGAGGATATACTAGATAAGGTTGGAAATCTCACCAGTAACTTTGTTCTATGGGAGGTTCTAGAATATATTTCATTTATCAAAGTGATGAGGAATGTACTTATAGGAGGGGCCAAAGTAATGTTGAGAAGCTCAATGGTGGCTGTCCACTGTAGATCAAGGCTGATGGTGGGACTGGGCTCCTTGATAGCAAATGAGATTATGTGATCCCCAAATAATTACAGGTTAGGTGGTAGTATTCAAGCATCAGAAGCAAGATGGAAGCAATTATAATGAATGAGAATGTTACAATTTTTGTATCACATGATTATGCCCACCAGAGAATATCCCTCAGGTAATAGTTACTAAACAACCAAGTAGACAGAATGATTTAGGCAGTTGACATTAACCATCTGCTGTTGGGGACCATTTTAGTGCTAGTGCACTAGATACAAAAGTGGAATAATCATTATGATAGGGATAGGTAATATGGGTAGGCCCAACAACATGGACACTCACTAACCAAGGCTGATTTAACTATTGCTGCTGTCAAGTGTCCAATCTGTCAACAGTGGAAATAAATGAGATGGGTTCTCAATATGGCACCATCTTTCTAGGAAACCAACCAGTGTTTTGGTAGTGGGTTGACTATATTGACCTCTTCCACTCTGAAGGGGCAGCAATTTATTTTGCAGAGAATTGAGTTGTTTTGCCTTTCCTGTTTATAGGACTTCATCTAGCACCATTATCCAAAGACTTAAACACTGTTTCAACCATTGACAGGGATTCGTCATAAAATTGTGCCAAACTAAGGGAATAACTATAGTAAAGGAGGTACAGCAGTAGGCATGTAACCACAAGATCCATTGGTCTTATCACATAGTACACCACCTAGAAGCTTCCAGCCAGATAGAGTGATGAGATAGCTTTTAGAAGGTATCACTGACATGCCAACTTAGAGACGATGCCATTTAAGAATGGGGCGTGATCCTCCAGGACATAGTATATTAACCAAATCAATGAATAGAATATTCATTAAGATCAATAGGGAAGATACATGGTCTAGGACTCAAGGAATGAAAGTATGAATGGCTCCAGAGCCTTCCCTCCAATAGGCCCACTTAGGGAATTTGGGCTTTTTATTTCCCTGAAACTCTAAGCTCATCAGGCTAAAGATCCTATTCCACAATGGGAGAATGCTTCCACCAGGGGACAGAGCAAGAGTGAATTAAACTTTAAGCTATAGCTGTCACCTGATCATTCTGGGCTCCTCACGCCATGAGAGCAGCAAGCATAAAAACGAGTCATCATTCCACAGAGTGACTATTGACCCTGACTATTAGGAGAAGCCAAGGCTGCTGCTACACAGTAGGGGTGGGGAAGGCTATATTTGGCCCCAGATGATTCACTGGAGCATCTCTTGGTACTCTTCTACCAATTTTAATCATAACTAGAAATGCACAGGCTGAGAAGGGAATGGTCACCAGTGGCTCAGAGCACTTAGAAATGAGAGTTGAAGTTTCCCCACTAGGTGATGGTAGCTGAGAGTGAAGGGAATGAAAAATAAGTAGTAGAGAAGGGAGATGATGAGTATTTGTGTGGCCATGAGACCAGCTACAGCAGTGGAGGGCTGCCTTATAAGTGTTCCCAGGAAGGGAGACCAATAAGAATCATGGAGGAGTTCTACCCAACTGGGTGAACTTAGACAAAGCAATTAGATCTGAGCAGTGTGAGGGATGGACTGTAGTGAATACTACAATACACTTCCCAGATCTCCCTTGAAAAACAAGGAACAGACTTCTGGGAGTTTTGCCTGATGAAGTTTCATAGCTGGATCCCTCCATAGGAATTGTCCTCTTTTAAAGGATGCTGCTCCCTAGAAGATTGCTCCCCTAGAAGCAGGCAGCCTGCTTCTCAGTTGAGGATGTCTCTGAAGAGTTTTCATAGGTTCAAAGCTCCCTGTAGATTAGCTGAAACCTCTCTTGCTGCTGGATCACAGTTTAACTTTTCCTTCTGTCCAATTCTGTTTCTCTCACCCCCACAGGCACTCCTCAATAAACTTCCTGCATACAACTTTGAGAGATGTTTCCTAGGGAAACTGATTCACAACAGGATCTTTATCTAGCATTTATTTTTGTGTAGTGTTTTATAAGGATCTAATGTTATCTTATTCCATACAAAAAGCTTAGTGCTTCAAAGGTATTTATTGGAAAATCCATCAAAAGATGGAAAGGCCCACTGATATGTAATACCAGCACTATTACATATCAAGTATGTGTACATGCTTTTCCTCTGCTTTTCTAGACTATTCTATTGACTTATCTGTGTACTCCTGTATTAATGCCACGTTGTTTTAATTACTACATATTTATCATAAATATTATTATCTGTTAGGACATGTCTCCTGTCTTTGTTCATTCTTTTTAGATTTATCTTGGCTATTCTTAGACCATTATTATGCCATATGAATTTTTAAATCCTGATTTCAAGTTCATAAAAATATGATTTAGATTTAAATTATGAATGAATGGAATTTATAAATTGATATGGTATAATTGGACAGCTTCTAATACGAGTCTTCTCATCCATTAACATGTTGTAAATATGTAGATATGTAGTTTCCTTTTATGTTCTCCATTTGGTTTTTCATATTTTTCTTTTTTGATATCCCTACTTATTTTATTGTTGCTATTAGTCAGTAGTGCCATTTCTTTTTATTTCTATCTGGATTAATTTCCTCTCTTGAGGATTCTATCCAAGATCATCACCCTGGCTGTCTACCTTCTGAAGGCACACACTGTGGCCTTACCTGACAGCTCTGTATTTTCCAGATATCCCATTTCTTGCCCTAGTGAAGAGAAGCCAAATTCTGGAGAATAATCAAGTCCATGGCAGGCTGGTAGGATGGTGGGATATAAAGGGCAACATAAGTTAGGTTCACAGATTGTGAAATGGCACATCACTCGGTATTTTTCAGCAGCTGTACTGAATGTAAAAAGGTTATATTACCTTGCATCCATCTTGGTTCTTGAATGCTTGGCTGTATTGATTTGATAGCAGCCCATTTTTGATTTTACAAAAAGTATTTACTGAGCAAAGAAAAATTACATAAAGCCAAATAGGTGTCACCTGCAGTAAAATAAAAGATTTCTTCAGCGATCCTAGGTTCCACGTAATTTTAGAGAAGCTCATATTGTTTAGAATTGATGTGTGTGGAGAAAGCCACTCCTATCACTCTTTTGGATTTGATATTAAAATCTTTCAAAGGAGCGAGCATTAGCATGTACAACAACCGGGTCAGGATTTGTTGGTGGATGTTGCAGGAAACAAAAAGATTTTTTGTTTGGTACGCCATCTCAGAATTAACACACATGGTGTTTAGATACAGATTCACAGTGTCATATGTTCAAGTAAACCTTGAGTCATTTCTGATGTGCTGACTGAGAAAATGTTTTATTGTTGGCCTTCTTGAGATGAGGAAGAAGTTTGGGGTTTTGAAATACATACATGGCTGTGTAAATCCTGTCTTAAATGTTATTTGGAATTCCACTTCTGGTTACGATGGCGTAAAAGGGTTTGTACTTACCTTCCCACCAAAAAACAGCTAAAAAACCTGGACACTATATGTAATAACTCTTTTCAGACATCAGACAAATAGCAGTTCAAGATTGATCTCTGCGATAAGGGGAAAAAGTTGAACCCTGTCATTTTATCATCCCAGATTTCTTCTTGGAAATGGCACAGTGGCACAAAGAGGGAAACCGGTAGTCTTACTGGGTTGAAGAGACACAGATAGGAATTCAAGGACATTGAGACAGCTAGAATTTTCAGGGAAGAGTATTGTAGAAGAGAGAGCTATGCAGAGAAAGGGCTCCAGAAATGTACATGGGCATCCCATTAAATCTTTGGATCGATACCGTTTTGCACATATATAGGGCATGAGGCTGGGCAAAGAAAACCTCCTGAGAAAAGAAGAATTGCTGGGGAACATGAGGTCTGCACGTGTGAATGGTATGACTAAACAGCACTGGCTAATTCATTATAGCAATCATAATTATGAAAGCAGAGGAGAGTGAGATCCTTTGTTGAATTATAGAATACAATTAATTTGTTATTAGTTAATGACTTCTGTGGGAGTAAGAGGATGTTATGAAAACCGAGAGCATTAACAAATCTCCAGGGTCTTTAACTTTTTTACATTAAATATGCTTTGATTGTCCTTGACTGATGAGAGTACTTTAACTAGAAACAAATCTCTTTACAGACAGGTATTAAACAATCTTTGAACATGAGTATGATTTTTTTTTTAAATCTGCAAAGTACACAATCATTGAAACATTTTATTAACACATTTTACTTATAATTAAACTAGGAAGTCTGAATTTCTCAGATTATTTTTCATCCTAAATTAGGTAAACAAAAAAGATCTCACAATAGTGTTGAGGTAACTGAAATTTGGAGAGGCTAAGCAAACCTAATTATTCCTATTATGTTCTTTTCACAAAATGGAGAAGCAAATTTTTGTGTTACTAATGGCCAATTAGAAAAACCAGAGATATTTTATGCATTAAAAAATCTTTACTTTTTGTTTTAATTTGAATTGGGGTTTGAATTAGATAACAGAAAAATCAATACAAGTTTTTAGAGGAGTGAATATATGGACATAAGTCACCAGGATCTGAAGGTAAGAAATAGTTATAGGAAATAAATTTTAAAAAGTCAGTTACAATGATTATTAGAAAATTTTGTTAAAATGATATAAGATTATGTCAAAAGCACAGAACATAAAATAGTTTGGTAAAAAGAACTTCCAGTATTTGGGCACAAAAAAACTACATTTTTGACAGAAATAAAACACAAATTCTAGTTTTCTCTCTCTTTGCATATCATCCATGTAATGATTTGCATTAAAAGATTCACAGGCCTTTTGTTTCATGAATAAACCCAACATATTTACTCAACTTTGTCAAAATATTAAATCTCATTTAAAAATGATCATTTGTAGGTATTATATCCCCAGGAAAATCAGGTTCACTTCCCTTAGACCTTTAAGGCATTGAAATCATATATGTTATGTTCTTCAACCACAATGGAATAAAATTAGAAGAGAAACAGAAGGAAATTTGGAAAACTTACAGATATGTGGCATTTAAACAACACATTCCTAAATAATCAATGGGTCAAAGAAGAAATCATGAAGGAAATTAAAAAATACTTTGAGATGAATGAAAATGAAAACACAACATACTAAAATTTACGAGATGCAGTTACAGCAGTGCTTAGAGCACAATTTGTAGCTGTGAATGCCTATATTAAAAAATAATAAAGATTTCAAATCAGTAAGTTAACTCTCCACCTCAAGAATATAGGAAAAGAAGGGACAACTAGCCCCAAATGTTCATCTTCTGACGAGTAGATAAACAAAATGTGGTAGATCCATATAATGGAATATTATTCAGCAATAAAAAGAAATGAGATATTGATAAATGGGACAGCATGGTTGAACCTTGAAAGCATTATGCTAAATGAAAGATACCTAGTCACAAAAGGACATATGTTGTGTGCATCCATTTGTATGAAATGCTGAGAATTAGACAAATTACAGAGATAAAAAGTAGATTAGTGATTGCCTAGGGCTGGGAGGAGGGGAAAATGGGTATTGACTGCTAATGAGTATGGAGTTTCTTTGTGGAGTGATAAAAATGTTCTGAAATTCTATTGTGGTGATGATTGTACAATTCTGTGAATAAAACACCACTGAACTGTACACTTTAAAGGATCAAGTGTGCAGTATGTGAATTAGATCTCAATAAACTTGTGATTTACAAAAATATACAGGCTCTGCCCCTAGAGATTCTGATTCAGGTTTGGAGTGGACTCAGATGATTCATGTACTGTGGGAACAGTGTGAGCTACTAGCTATGCTATTGTGTCTTCAGAAGACTGCTGTCAAAATGTGAATACAGTATCTGGGGAAGGCAAGATAATAAACATGTGCTATTCCATAGATATGAGTTAAATTGTGAGGTTTCCATCTGTCCTGTGGGCTCTGAGCGATTGAAACTCAATTATGAGAATTTTAGTGGCGAGAAAGTGGAAGATAGTTAAGATAAGCGGCTGATGATGAGGAGGTGGGAAGGGAGTCCTAGGAAGGACATTTAGTAGGGGAAAGGGACATTGAGCTGTATATGAAACCCACTATTCTTAGACTAACACTGGCTCTATCTGCCTCTCAACTTAAACATCAGGGTAAAAATGATAGCTAACATGTATTAAGTACGTATTTTGTAGCAGGATATTCTAAGTGCTTTTTAGTGTACTAACTTGTTGATTACCTAAAAACTGCATGAAATTGATCCAATTATTATATCAAAAGAGGAAACCAAGGCACAGAGAGATTATCATGTCTCAAATCATTGTTAATGCACTAAAGAGCTAGCATTCAAACTTTGCAGTCTTGCTCTGGAGGCTTGTAACCACTACACTATGTTGCTGATTCTAATACTGCCTGGGAATCACCAGTGAAGGCAGATGGTAGAAGGAAAGGCTGCCAGTTAACTTTATTTGTGGCTTCTAGAGGCCTTGACGAGGCTATGTGGTACTTTAGAGAGGTTGGGTAACACAATGTGGCAGTGGAAATGAGCGTTAAGATTTGGATTTGGACCATCTTGAGTTTGAGTTCTGACTCTGCTACTTATTGACTGGGAGATTGGGGGCATTTGACCTGTGTAGGTCAGAATTTCTTCATCTATCAAAGGGGAAAACAAGATCTTCTCTGCCTCATCCACAGACTTGTGGTGAGATTCGAACTCAGATAATACGTCTCAAAAAGCTTTGTAAACATCAGTGTTTCATATAAAGGTAAGGTGGTGGAATGCCAACAATAACAGATTAAAACCACAGCAGAGGTCCAGCTTTTAGGTAATCATGTTTCCCGGAGGATCTTAGATTGATAAGTGGTCTGGGGAAGAAAAATCTTTCTTTTCAGAACAGCCCTTAGAGTTGAGAGATCTCCATTGCAGTTTGAGGATAGCTGTCTCTTAAGTCTCCTGTTGGTGCATGAGGAGTAGCTAAGCTCATTTTTAAATAATTGACATTTAAACAATTCTATCTAGAATATTATTATTAGTTTTTTGTGGAAAAAAAAGTTGGCAGAAGAAAAGTTAGTTTGGAGTACCTCAGCCAGTGGAACTTTCGCCTCCATCTCAGGTCAATGGCTCAGCAAATCTTTCAGAAGTCTGGCTGCGGCGGCAGCTGTTGCTCGGGTGAACAGGCTCGGAAACATTCACCCATCTCCACAGCTCACTTCAAGTTGTAGTGTCACTCTTCAGTCAGGTGGGGTCTGTCTTTTATGTCTGTGTTATATACAGTTCAATGGCAAGAGGGAAGAGGAGAAAGGATTTGATTTTGATTTCAACTTGCTCTGATTAGGGGGTGGTGGAGGCCTTTTTCTGAATGTACTATGAGGATGGCAGGCAGATGTCTTCTTAACATTTCCACTGGAATTTAGAAAATTTTGGAAAGTGTGTTCAATGACTTTCTGGTAGCTGTGAGATTTCATAGCTCCTGAATGTGCTAATTTAACGTTTGTTTAGTTTAAGTAGCCTTGTTTTGAAATGGTAGCAAAGAAGGCTCTGAGGATCTTTTTGAAGGAGTGTTGTTTTGGAATGTAGTGACAAGCTCATAAACTAAAGGTCATAACTGTGACCAGTTGATCATTAATTTGTTTTTCTGCTTCTGGGCAGAACAGATCCTGCATATTTGCACCAGACCTTAATGCTGATGATTTGAACAACGAAAAATATCTGTACTTTTATTCCTACTTCAGAGGCTGTGAAGTATAAAGGAAAAAATGCTGAGTTAAAAGCCTAGAGGCTGGGGTCTTACCACCTTTCTGCTCTACTGGGCCCCTTTACCCCTCTCTATCTCTTTCTTTTTAACTGGTATGATAAAAACCTACAGATAGATTTCTGGGGCTAGTTGAGGAAATTGTTTCCCAAGAGTTTTTTAAGAAATTAGATGTTATATTTTCTGCCGTGGCTGGATTCATTAATCAACAGGTTGACGTAGTTTAAAATAACTTAAAGAAGTATTTAAGGGAGCCACTTATCATTAGCTCCAATAATATGATAAGAGTTTGGTTCTAATCACAGTGGATCCTTATGTGTATAAATAATGAGGATGCTTAATACCATTACTGCTTTATATTGATCCAATGTATTCAAGAATACCTCATCAAATAAAGATGACGCTTGGCTTCTGTCCTTGGAATTTTGTATCCTACGTGTGATTTGTTACCCCAGCGTCACTATTGGGAAGGGAATGTTCCTGTCCTCTGGGCTCTGCTTCTTCTCTTCTGCCCACCCCCTTACTAGGTGTCTTGCCAGGGAGGAATAATTATGGATTAGACTAGGCAGAGCTTGGAACATGGGTTGGATCCTCCTTCATGCTGGGCTGGGTAGGTTACTACGGCTCAGTAGTTGTGTGTGACTCTCTCTTCTGCTCCTCTAGGGAGACCTGACCATGTTGCTGTCTCTCTTTCTCTTTCTTCTGAATATATAGTTGAGCATCCAAGAGGAATCATGCTCCTTTGGTTTCTGGTTTTTCATACTGCATTGGTCCAGTCCTTCCAGGCATACCAAAGATTGACTTTCAGAAGAAGATAAGAGTCCTACTTAGGTTCATGTCTGAGTCACATACTCCAACTTAGCTTTCACCAAAAGGCCTGTTTGACAGTATCTGCTATTGGCTCACTTATAAATAAATACTTGCTTCCGTGTATGACTAGTCATCCTTTCTCAGAGTTCCCTGGGATGCAGCAGTGAGTAACAGCTCAGGACTTGGATATTCTTGATTATAATATTCTCAGAATAAAATGAAACCTGTTTTAGAACTCCAAACAGCAAGTGTTCCACACCTTGCTTGACTGACTGACTTTTGCTTTGCCTACATTAAAATGGAAAGCACATTGACCTGGCGATCTTTGATTCTATTCTATTCTAAGCTCTGCCTCTTGCTCCTTCAGTGACCTTGGCCCTTAATTTCCTCATTTATAAAATAAAGGAGTTGAACTAGATTCCTTCAAGGTCACCTCCAATCTTTAACATTCTCTGATGCTGAAAATGTCCCTCTTGTGATTTCAGAGCCCACTTAGGTAGGAAATTTATTTTTATTTTTAATCTTTCCTCTGTATTTCCTTTTGAATCTCAATCATCCTCATTCTCTCTCTCTCTTTTTCTCTCTGACACACACACACTTAAAAGCGAATTAAATACAGTGAATGGAGAAAAAATTGTACATGACATAAAATGTTTATGGGGAAATGGAAGAAAATACCCATAGTAAAGCAGATCTCACCATATTTAAGAGCCCTTTTAAAAAGCAACCTCAGGGGCCGGTCCCGTGGCTTAGCTGTTAAGTGCGTGCGCTCCGCTACTGGCGGCCCGGGTTCGGATCCCGGGCGGGCACCACCGCACTGCTTCTCCAGCCATGCTGAGGCGGCATCCCACATACAGCAACTAGAAGGATGTGCAACTATGACATACAACTATTGACTGGGGCTTTGGGGAGAAAAAGTGAAAAAAAGGAGGAGGATTGGCAATAGATGTTAGCTCAGGGCCGGTCATCCTCAGCAAGAAGAGGAAGATTGGCATGGATGTTAGCTCTGGGCTGATCTTCTTCACAAAAAAAAAATAGAAAAAAAAATAAAAAGCAACCTCAAGTCAAATCTCGTGGTGTCAGAGGAAGCAGATCAAGCAGTCTCTAATCTGCCTCATTTATGGCCTTTTCACATAACCTGGGGTATCACATTTTTTGAAAGAATAAACCATGCCACACTCTAAAAAGAGCTTAACGTTTCTGTGAATAACATAATTAAAATGAAGATTCACATCAATGACTTAATCTGGGCCATTGCTTTATGAAGAAGTTCAGAAAAGAGGATTTATTCAGAAGGCCTGTGGAGACAATAGTAAAAAATAAAAAATATAGCTCAGCCTTGAAACTGGAGGTTACACAATTGCAGAGGGCAACCACTGAGTCCAAGCTGGATGAAATGGCTCTGCTTGGAAACGCAGGCCAAACGGACAGAAGAAAAACTGGATAGAGAAAAGGAGAGCAAAATCGGAGATACAAAATTTAGTATCTCAGAATGAGTACATTAGGCTAAACCTCATACTACATAGCTGAAGACCAGAGCTAGCCAGAGCTCAGAACCTGAGAACTAAGAGAGCAACAAAGGGAATGGAAACTCAGCACCTGCTCTGTGTAGTTCTCTGATGTAAAGTCTTTTATCTCTAGTAGTCTTTGCATCTTTCAGCAAGGCGGTATGAATCTCATTTTACAGACAAGGAAATGGATAGTTGGGGAGGTTCTATAACATCCTCAATGTCACAAAGTGTTTAAGGAACAGAAATAAGATTTCACATTTAGGTGTCTGACCTCAAAGACTCCTCTCTGACATCACTTCCTCTACATTGGAGGGATGGCCTACCTGGGAAGTGACACTGTACATCCTACTGGGCTAAGATGAGTTTGAGAGTTTGGTTCTAGAAGGTTGCTTTTATAACACAATGCCTTCAAAGAAGCTAAAAATAGAGCTGCCAGACAACAGGATTCTTTTTTGTGCTTAATCCTGGAGCTTTCAGGCATTAGAATTGTTTGTATTGTTTGTGCAGATATTCAATATTATCCTCATATCCTTGAGGAAATATTGTTTGCTCTGGCGAACACTTATTTGATTTCAGTCTACAATCTCTGTTGATACCTGGTACTCGGTGCATTTTTGCTGCATCATCTAATGTGGAAGAGAGGGGAAAGGACAGTGAGAAGTGGTGGAGGGAAAAGGCAAGCTCATTACCAACTTTTATCAACATCCCAGACGAGGTTCTGTTTCATGCACAAATTGCTTGCTACATATTATTCATAGAGTCATTCAGTGAAGACAATGAACTGTCAAATACAAAATAATCACTTCCATTCACACATGGAGTTTGTCTTCCAGTTCTAATTATTATTTGGACACTTTAAGGGAGTTTTGGCCCAAGTCAGCAGAATGTTGATTTTGTACTAACTTTTCTTTGCACTGTTGGGAGACCATTATCCATGGGTCTCTCATGTTTCTGTGTGTCTTATGACAGAGGTACTAACCGCCCTCTTATTCTTAACTACCCCTCAGCGTTTGCATAGCAAACAGCCTTGAAAAGATAGTGTCTTTCTCCAAAGCAAAGAGCAGGCATACTTCCTCTTGAGTAAAAAACCAGTCTCTCTCTAGAGCAAAGGACAAGCATGCATACTGCCAATTATAAAAGATTAAGCTTCCTCTCTGTTAATGCAAACCACTCTGTGTGCAGCCATCTATCTGTGACCATTTACGTCCCCTCTGTGGGACTTGGGACAAGGGGAGAAAAACGCAAATGTGCTGATGCTCATGCTGCTTGCTATGCCATAAGTAACAAAGTCCTTCGTCTCTGACTCAGGAATCTTGTTTCTTCTGCCAGCATCCATAAACTGCTAATGAGTTGTGGCAGCCTAACTTGTAAGCTCTTTTGATGAGCCTAAAAAAAGGTAACTTCTAGAAGCAAAAGTTTTAAAGATTTATATTGCCTTCCGTTGTGATTATTGCATTTGAAATGGGCTCTGTGTGGATGTGAAAGACCAGATCCTTAAAAGTGGAAACAAGTAGAACTACACAAGTTCAGAAAACATTGACGTCTCAGGGAGCATCCGAGGGGCAATGTAAATAAATCAAGGAAATTCTCTAGGGCTAAACGCTTACCAAAAGCTCAATTTTATCTAATACATGGTAGGCATATATTGACGTTTGTTAAACTGAATTAAATAAAAGCCATTTTGCTTAACTCATTACGCACATAGTACCCATGGCCAGTACATAGTTAAACATTTACAAAATTTGTCAGCTTGATGGATGGAAAGAACTAGTTTCTGGACAGAGAGAGATAGAGGGAAAAAAACAAGTATTGTAGAAGGATTGTGAAAGGCTGGGAAAATGCAATTCTGAGGAAGGGCTTCCAGCACAAATATGATTTAACAATAGAATAATCAAGTTTCCCAAAGAACACAAAACTTCTCTGAACCATTCTTATCACTAAACAACAGGAGGAAGAGGGTGATGCTGTTAATAAACCACATCTGTGCATGTGGATATACCTACATATCCTTCATATCTGAGAGCTGGGCTTCACCACGTTATCTAGGCTTCTGGTTGTGACTGATAAGCCAGAGTTCAACCATACAGGCTTGCCAAACCTTTAGTTTAGGACTGCAGCTCCTATTTGCAGAGCCTTGTTTTTATTGGCAAATCTGCACCTTTGCTGGGAGACTGACTGCCCGCACTCAAAGTTCCTCCTGGCTACATTCCCAGCTCCTGGTTGATGCACCCCAAATTGGTCTCATTCTTCGTGCTCCTGTTAAGGCCCTCTGTATAGCTTAGGACAGATAGCAGAGGCTTTACCTGATTTCAGCTGCTGTTTATTATATTTTTTATTGTCCTTTATGAAAATAGATTTATTATTTTCTCCATTAATTTTTATGCTTATGAACTGTCCATATCCCTGGTCTCTAGCTTTTTTGTTTGCTTGAGGAAGGCTCTCCCTGAGCTAACACCTGTGCCAATCTTCCTCTATTTTGCATATGGGTCGCCACCACAGCATGGCTGATGAGTGGTGTAGATCTGTGCCCAGGACACAAACCTGCAAACTCAGGCTGCTGAAGCGGAGCATGTGAACCCAACCACTAGGCCATGGGGTTCGCCCCTCTAGCTTATTTTTTGAACTTTATCTTTTATTAAAATACAATTTTTACATACATACACATATATGTACACATATATAACAAATTATGCACAAATGTGTACAATAAAAATGCATGTGTTCCCATCAAACAGATCAAGAAATAAAATTCTGGAAGCCTCCTTCATGCTTTCTTCCAATAAGTACTGCTCCCTCCTCTCCAAGGTAGTTAATCTCTTGACTTCTAACACCAGAGAGGAGTTTTGTCTTTTTATGAAAATGGTGTAAATTGGAATCAGATAGTATTATTTTGTGTCTGGTCTCTTTGAATTAGAACTATATTAGTGAGATTTATCTACATTATTGCATATAGTCCTCGTTATAGTACACACCCACAAACACACACCCCACACACACATACACCATGCTTTATACGGTCTACTATTGATAGTAGGGTTGTTTCCAATATTTGGCTATTACAAATACTACTTCAAGAATAATTTTTTATATATCTTTTGGGGCACATGTGTATACCACTGTGTTGGAAATATAACTAGGAGTGAGTGGAACTACTGGGTATAGTACATCTATGTGATGATTAATTTTGTGTGTCAACTTGACTGGCCACGAGGTGCTCACATTAAACATTATTTCTGGGTGTGTTTGTGGGGTTGTGGATGAGATTAGCATTTGAATTGGTGGACTCAGAAAAGTAGATTGCTTTCCCCAATGTGGGTGGGCATCATCCAATCCATTGAGGGCCTAAATAGAACAAAAGGGGAGGGAAGGAAGAATTCACCTCTCTTTGCTTCCTGCCTGCTTGAGTTGAGTCATCTCATCTCATCTTCTCTGGCCCTTAAACCAGCTCCCCTGGTTCTCAGGCCTATGGTCATGGACTGAATTACACTTCTGGCTTTCCTGGGTCTCCAGTTTGCAGAAAGCAGATTTTGGGACCTCTCAGCCTCCATAATCATGCAAGCCAATTATTCCTCATAATAAATCTCTCTCTTTCTTTCTCTCTCTCTCTCTCTCTATATCAGCCACATTCTCACAGATACACCTGGAGATATATATATATATATATATATCTCCCACTGGTTCTGTTTCTTTGGAGAACACTGACTAATACAGTATGTGTGCTCAGTTTAACAGATACAAAAGAAAATAGTTTTCTACAGAAGTTGCATTAATTGCAATCCTACCAACAGTATATGAGGGTTCCACCTCCTGGCCAGCACTCAATATTGTCAAATTTTTAATTTTCTTATGTCTGTATAATCTCACATTGGACATTAATTTGCATTTATCTGATGGCTAATGAGGTTTAGCATATAATTTTGGTATGATTTTTGGTCTTTGCAATATTGGTCTTGTGCCATTTTCTCTTTCTGAAACCACAATTACATGTGTTAGATCCTTTATTGCCACGTCCCCTTTGTTTCTTGTGCTCTTTTCTAAATATATTATCCTCATAGCTCTTTATTCTTCAGTCTGTCCATTTTTTATTCACTTATGTTCTAAAGGATTCATTTTCTCTTCAACTGTGTCTAATCTGCTGGTAATGCCATTTACTGAATTCTTAATTTCAGTTATGATAATTTCATTTTTAGAATTTCATTTGATTCCTTTTATTGTTACCACTTCTCTACTGAAATTATCTATCTTTCCTCTAATTTATTGAACGTATTAATCACAGTAATTTTAAAGAATGTACCTTTGATAATCTCCTGTAGATATATTTTTATTCTTTCTCTCTCTCTTTTGACAGTTCTCTTTGGTCAAGTTGTCTAATCTGCTAATTCCGGTAATATTTAATTAAATGCTGGAAAATTATAGAGCAATAATTTGAGGTGATAGAAGATTTTATCTTTCTCTAGGAAGAATTTATTTTTCCTTCCAGGAGACAAGTATATGTTACCTTAATGCATCTAGGAATTAAACTTATTTGAATCTCTTTGTGAAGCCTGGTGTATTTTTGCTTCATTACTACTCCTAGAGTGTAGATTTTCTGGGGTCCCAGCTAAAAATCTTGGTTGTTTAGCACAATCATTCCTTCTGGGGCTGCCAGATTTCATAAAAACAAACAAAAACACCTAAAACAAAGCAAAAAGAATGCCTAATTAATTTTGAACTTTAAATGTCTAACATTATGTGAGCCATGTTTATACTACAAAAAAATTGTTCTTTATCTGAAATTCAAAGCTAACTGGCATCTTGTATTTTATCTGGCAACCTTACTTCTCTCTTATTGGATCTTCTCTTCAATTTCCCATTAGCCTATCCCATGAGACTTCTGAAGTTTCTGCTCAGTTTCTCTTCTAACAATTTCTACTTAGCTTCTGAATCATGCCTTGGAAACGACAAATACCTCAAGGGGAAATGTAGTGCTAAATATTAGGCTCACCCATGAACTTTCTTTTTTTCTTGATCTTAATCTCTTAAGTCCTCACACAATTATAACTGTCTGATGTTTTCTAGAAACTTGATAAATAGTTTGTTTTAGACACCAGCAATTAGAATAGAAATCCTAGGTTGTCCAGGATTCAAATTTTAAATCTACTTATTAAAGTTACTATTTCTGATTTGTGAGTATCATTAATAATAATAATAGAAGATAGCATATTGAGTACAAAATGTATGTCTGGCAATATTTTAAGTATTTTACACAAATTGACTAATTCTCACAAAAACTCTTTGAGATAGGCACTATCATTATGCCCATTTTTCAGATAAAGTTTCTTAAGAAACCTCATGGGATGTCTGTTAAGGACCAAGGAGTACAGTAGCAAAGAATTTAGAAAATATTTATTGCTCTTAGTTTGAGCTTACCACAATGCCTAGTACTAAATAGTCACTCCATAAATAATTACTAGTGGTCACTGGAGAGTTTGCCTCTCAAGTGACACAAATCGCATTAGCTATTTGAATTTAGTTGGTCTTGGTAGTGCCTACCTCACTTAGGATCCTAGTCTTTAAACATCTTTATACTTTTGTTGTGTGTTTCTCCAGACAACTTTGGATCCATGTTTTTCAATCCCTGTTTTAGTAGCAGTTGCCCAATACCCAAAAGACATAAAAGTTATTTACTCTGGTTGAAGAAACAGTGACACAACCCACTCAGTTATCCTCTCTCTGTTGTGGACTAAAACCATCCAGAAATCTCTAGGGCTCTGGGGCAACACATATTTTTGAAAAATTTCCACTCTTACTCCAACCTGATTGTTCCAGAAATTTCATAATAGTAAAATATGATTCCAGCTCATGAGCATAGTTGATTGATCCAGGAGTGGGAACTGGCTGCAAACCGAGCCAGTTTGAACTGTTTTCTAGCATTTTGGGGAAATGGGTTGAGGAAGAAGCTGAACTCTAAGATATAAAGGAAACAATTCTTGGTCTCATCACAGGTAACTTTGATTTCTCTCCTAAACTTTGGAGTTTCCTACTTGGAAACATTGTTTCTTTACTTATTTCTACCGAGGAAAGTAACCAGAAATCTCTTATGAAGTCTTTCAATGGATTGTAAGCCTTTTGAGGGCCCAGGCCATGTGCTTTTGACACTTGGCACCCTCTACAGCAATGGTCAGAGTTGCATTCATGTTTTTTGAGGACAGAACAAGAACTTGGAAAGGGTAGATCTGCATGGCTAAATTATAGGAAACTATAAATTCTTTACCAATGCACTAGGTCACTGGTTCTTCAGCTAACTTCAGGGGGTGTCATGCAATCTCCCTGGACAAAAAAAAGATTTTTTTTGGTATTTATTTAAAATTTAGAAGAGAGATGACACAAAATCATACAAAAAACCAACACAGGTTCACAACTGCACAAAGTCAAACAAATGCACCAAAACAAAGAGATAGACAAGGATGAGTGAGAGTTGTTATAAGAACCATAAAACGAGTTTGAACAGAAGTATGTATCTTCTGAGGACTCAGTCGCATAATATTTTTCTTCTCCAAGAAAGTCTGGTGGTTGAAAAGGAAGGAAACAAAGAAGGATGAGAGGAAGAGTGGCAGAGAGAGAAAAGAAGGAGGGAGGAAAGATCTTTAGAATCTATAATGAGTCTTAAAAAAGTGGCATACAGATAACTTGAGAAATCTTCAAAGCAGAGGTGACTTGAAGTAATAGATGATATAAGAGGAATGTTTTTGACAGAACAGTGATATCATCAAAGTGGGGGAGACAGTAAAAATCAGGAAGAGGATAGCAACTCTGCTTTTCATCCTGAAAGTCATCTTGGGTACATAAGGCCAAAAAACTCTGAGGGTAGAGCTGTGGAACATTGCACAGATCAATATGGCTGAATCAATTAACTACTTACATTTATATGAGGCACTTTGATGGCAATGAACACAGGTTTGGACCTAGAGAGACCTCAGTTTAAAGCCCAACTTTCTGAAAATGTTTTCTTGTCTGTAAAATGTAAATAATAAAGTTTATCTTATGACTTTTTTTTTAAACTTTAATCTTTAATCACCTCTTTTTTTTTTTTTTTTTGTGAGGAACCTCAGTCCTGAGCTAACATCCGTGCTAATCCTCCTCTTTTTGCTGAGGAAGACCGGCTCTGAGCTAACATCTATTGCCAATCATCCTCCTTTTTTTTTTCCCCCCAAAGCCCCAGTAGATAGTTGTATGTCGTAGTTGCACATCCTGCTAGTCGCTGTATGTGGGATGCAGCCTCAGCATGGCCGGAGAAGCAGTGTATTGATGCGCGCCCAGTATCTGAACCTGGGCCGCCAGTAGCGGAGCGCGCGCACTTAACCACTAAGCCACAGGGCCGGCCCTTATGACTTTTTTTAAGTCTCGTGTTCATGAACTGAAGTAACCAAAGCCATGAACCTGTCCTTGAAAACAACATCCTAGGAAGCAAGGCATGGATCTTTAACACTGTATGGAGTGTGGTCCCATTCTCTTTGCTGGTAATGGGGATATCAAACCCAGTGTCCCATGGTCATTAAAAGACCCCACTTCTAACAGTAATATTAAGAGATTCTGACTGTGCAAAACTTTTCATATAAGAGGTGCATATGCTCTGAAGCATTCAAAAACTGGATAAAAGTAAAGAAGACATAACCTATCAAAATGAAACAGTGCAAACATATCTGTGACTAATGCTCCTTGTGTTTTTCATGATTTTCTATTTCTTACTCCACAGAACATTTTAAAGTGAACTGCATCCAAACAGTACAGTTTCAGGTCACAGAGGCTAAGAAAAACAACTCTCTAAATAGGGGAATGCTGCCTCAAAAAAAGAATGCTGCTTGGAAGGAAGAATAATTCTACTGGAAAAACATATTAAAACAAAAAATCAGAAAGAAGGCCAAAAGAATGTAACCTATTTCTTCAGGCAGACTCTGTAGGCATGTTAACTTATTTTACTTTCTCTTTCAGTAAGTAAGAAGATGTGGTATATATACACAATGGAATACTACTCAGCCATAAGAAACGATGAAATCCAGCCATTTGTGACAACATGGATGGACATTGAGAGTATTATGCAAAGTGAAATAAGTCAGAGGGAGAAAGTCAAATATCATATGATTTCCTTCATTAAGTAGTAGATAATAACAACAATAAACAAACACATAGGGACAAAGCTTAGATTGGTGGTTACCAGAGGGGAAGGGGGTAGGGAGGAGGGTGAAAGGGATAATTCAGTACATGTGTATGGTGATGGGTTGTAATTAGTATTTTGGTGGTGAACATGATGTAATCTATGCAGAAATAGAAGTATAATGATGTACACCTGAAATTTTTACAACGTTATAAACCAATGTTACTGCAATAAAAAAAAAAGAAAAAAAAAAAGAAAATTGGTCAAAGAAGAGATTTGCTTTTACTTTCAACTTTAACATTTAAAATGGACATACTGCTATCTTCTTTGAGGAATTCTGGTACGATTATCATTTACAAATGTTTTCCTTAATGAATAAGGCACGGAGTGGTGTCCTGGCTACTAAATAGCCTTTATTTTGTTTGTTTTCTGCAATTGCTTCTTCCCCACCCACCTATAAATTATAGTAGAAATGTTGATGTTGCATTTGTGCCTATGGAGACCTCCTGTCATTGGATAGGAGCGTGAAAAGTCAAGGATATTAACTCAAAAGGTTACACTTGTACAGGTACTTCAGTTCTCAAATTTGTTTTTGGCATGAGACAGCAACCATTTCTCCATTGCTGCAGTATGAGACTCAGGAAATTGCTCCTTAGCTCATCTCTGTTGCCCAAGGTCATTTCCCAGACTATGGGATCCAATTTGGACTGTTGTGTAAGCAGCAGAAATGTTAACCAAATAATAATTTATACAATGGCATGAATTAGTATAGACGGATGGAAGAGGGGGAGGTGACGCCACAGAAGTAGCTACAAAGCTGGTTATTGTGGTTTCTTTTCCAACTCATCCTGGAAATATTGAAACATGGTTTGTAGCTAAGGAACCAATGAAAAGAGAAGTCTTTTGATTGGCATGATTAGCTGTCTTGTAGTACGAAATAAGAGAACACAAGGATAAACATGGTTGGGTGTAATTCTGCAAGTCTATAGTGAAAATAATATTAAAAGTATCAGTTTAATGGCAAGACCAGGACACATTTCCCTGATGTGCTTTCATGTCCTTTACCTCCTTTCTCCTATTATCTGCGCACTCTGAGGTGCTCTGCAATCAAAGAGACCTACGATCAAATAAATTTGGGAAACTGCATATGCTGGGTTCCTCTTGGGTATTTGGAATGTAGAGCAAAATGTCAAAGGCTTTGAGGAATTCTAGGTAAAGAACTTGGCCACTTTGTTTAATCCAGATTTTTCAGCAGCTATTTGGCCATAAAATCCTTTTGATTTTTTTTTTAATCATATGACATTTACGTGAATAGTAGAGTGGGGAACTATCTTCTGATAAATTAAAGGAGTAATCAAGAGCTATGGATTTTTAAACTCTTTTTTTTCTTCTACTTTGCTGGATATGTGGTCAAAATATTCAAGGTTACCTTTTCTCTGTTGGTGAGACAAGGGCTCCAGTAGTAGTGTTAACCATTGAGTAAGCCAGTGTCTCTTTCCTATCAAGTTCCTACAGGGCTTAGAGTTTGTCTGTCTTGATAACTTCCCCCCTCCTCTCCCACGGTGCAGTTCTCCTGGCCATGGCAGCACCCTCTGAGGCAGGAGATGAGACGCCCTGCTGTTTTGTGTCTCCTCAATTCTTTAATCCAGGGATCAAAGTTGGCTTTGGAGGCCTGAATGTAAATATTATATGTTATTCATTTATTTATTCATCTATACATTCACTGTATTTTCTAAAATTTTTTCTGTTATTTATCTTTGGTCCATCTCTATCAACTGCCTGCTCTTCCTTTCAAGCCACAATTTTTAAAAATTTCTGTTTATAAGCATCTATTAGCTAAGGTAATGCTCACTGCAGTAACAGGCAAGCCCTCAAATCTTATCCATTAATCCAAACAAGTTTATTTCTCTGCTCACGAAATTCAAAGTAGATGTGTCTGATCCAGGCTCCTTCTATTTTGTGGCTCCATGATCTTCTTCATTTGGCCTCCAAAGTCTCTGTGGAGGGGAAAGAGCATGGAGAATCACACTTGGGAGATTTTACAGGCCAGCTGTGAAAGAGGCACAAATCACTTCTGCTCTCTTCCCATGGGCTACAATTCAATCACACAGCACACACAACTGTAAGGAAGATCAAGGAAGATAGTCAAGCTATTTGCCTATGAAGGAGGGGAATGGGCCTGCTTAACAGCAATGTAAACACTGGCACCAAGCATCTCTAACTTGAGGAGGGCTGAAAAGACTGCATTTCAAGTATTTTGGGAGGAATTTCATATTGCTAGCTATATACCACGTCTTCTTTGTCCATTCACTCGTTGATGGGCACTTTGGTTGTTTCCAAGTCTTGGCTATTGTGAATAATGCTGCAGTAAACATAGGGGTGCATATATCTTTTCGAATTAGTGTTTTTGTGCTCTTTGGATAAATCCCAGAAGTGGAATAGCTGGATCATATGGTAGTTCTTTCTTAATTTTTTGAGGATATGTAGGAGGATATAAGGAATGGATACAGAAGATGTGGTGTATATGTATACAATGGGATACTACCCAGCCATAAAAAATGAAAAAATGATGCCATTTGCATCAACATGGATAGACCTTGAGGACATTATGCTAAGCAAAATAAGTCAGACAGAGAAAGCCAAATACCATATGATTTCACTCATATGTGGAAGATTAAAAAAAAGACAAAACAACAACAACAAACAAACACACAGACATAGAGAATAGATTGGTGGTTACCAGAGGGAAAGGGGGAGGAGGGAGAGCAAAAGAAGTAAAAGGGCACTCGTGTATGGTGATGGATGGTAATTGGTCTTTGGATGGTAAACATGATATAGTCTACACAGAAATCAAAATATAATGATGTACACCTGGAATTTATATAATGTTATAAACTAAATTTACCTCAATAACAAATTAAAGAAAAACAGTTGCTAGCTGAATGAAAATGAAAGGTGAACTATTGTATTTAACCAATGCCCTTACATGTTTCATGAGCATAGATATTCCTAACCAAAAGAATTTACCAAGAAGACAAATGTGACAAACAACACTAAGATTACTATTTGAGCTGAATCCCAGTTAGAAAAGAAGATGAATAATGGAGAAAAGCCAAATATTTGTGAAACATACACAATTCTCTGAAAGAATCATCTTTATGCAAGCAATGAGCACACTATGTTTGTGTTTCATTAAAATTTTAATGGACCATTTAGATTTTTAAAAGCTTTGTCTTATCATTTTTATTAAAAGACCTGTATATCTAACTTTTAAACCAGCTCCCTGACAGCAACAAATTTCAAAACCTTCCCAAATGTGACATGCCATATTGCATTCTTAGGAGACAATTTTGTAATGAACCCCAAAGTTTTAATATTCTTATTAAGAGGAAAAAGTTTTCAAAGTTACCACCTTTTTGGGGAACCAAAATTTTCTCTAGATTCATAGAAATAAAATAAAAATCATGTTATAAATATCTTCTTTAAAAAAAAAACCATGCAGAATAACATGTTCTTCGCTCACCTCACTATAATTGATAGTATTAAGAACAGTAATTACATGGGAAAATTGGGGTTTTGGTTTTCAAGAAAATGTAGTTTTTTACTCAAGGTCCAAATTGATTTTAATAACTGCTGATGTAGTTGCTTTCAACAGGAGTTTATGGCTCAAGTATACAAATTGCTTTAAAAAATGATGGTGCTTCCAGAATTTTTGTTTGGTATTTTTCCTGGCTATTTCCTCTAGCTTCTTCTCTTTCTTCCAAATCTTTACCAATTCCTTCCAAATTTCTGTTTCCAGATCTCTTGGCTAAAAGACAATGAATCTTCCTCCAGCAAATATCCTCATAACCTAGGCTCAAACATAAAGGTTAAAAACAAACAAACAAACAAATGATTACAAGAAAGGCAGAGTACATGTGATTCCTTATAGGACACTGACTAAATTAGATTTTGCTCGTTCCTTTTTTTTCTTAGTCTATCCATACATTGGCCATACAAAGGCCAAAACATTTTATTTCCAGATCCCTTGGATTTTATACTCATTATCACATGTTTTGTCCACTTGAGTGGATATGTTAGAAATGTTACAGACATTTTAAGGCCAAGTTGTAAAGCTGGCCCCCTCCCCACTCCCACTAGCCACTCTGTGTCTTATGCAGAAGTAATAGAGGGTATTACCAATATGCTGTTAGTTGACTGTTGTTATCATTAAGAAAATTACCCTGAGACCTGACATTTTACTATTACTAATTAATTTTTTCACCAGGATTAATCTCTCTGTGTGGTCCCTGTTGAAAAATAATTAAATTCCCTTGGGAAGGTTAACCCTTCAAAGAGATAGAGAAAGAAGCAGCTCAGATCCATTTTATTCTTTTTTTTTTTTTTTTTTTTTGCTGAGGAAGATTTTCCCTGAACTAACATCTGTTGCCAATCTTCCTCTTTTTGCATGTGAGCTGCAGCCACAGCATGGCCACTGACAGACGAGCGGCATAGGTCCGTGCCCGGGAACTGAACCCAAGCCACTGAAGTGGAACATGCTGAACTTAGCCACTAGGCCGCTGGGGCTGGCCCTGGCTCCATTTTATTCTTCACTTCAACCTTTAGTAAAAAGTATGTTTGTTCTACGTATTTATTTTAATTTTATGTCATTTACTTCTCCTTGCTAGATAAGCTTTTCAAAATAAGGCTAAAATTTGATATTTTTAAATCATGAATTCTGAATACAGGTATAACGCTAATGAACCTTTATATAACCATTTATATAATGGTAATTCTCTAAACAGACATATCTTAATTAGGAATTTAATTTTCAGATCATATTTCATCTGTCAGAAGAATATAGGTACTGTTATTCTTAATTATCTTGTCTTTTAAGATCCAAAAGGAAATGGAATCTACCCGTGGACATCCCTTCACAGATAATTGGCTCAAAATTGAGAAATGACTAGTGGTTACATGTGGGAGATTTTAGGTGATATGAATATTAAAGAAAAGATTATAAAGATATAGCATCAAAACATAGCAGCAATCCATGAGAGAAAAATGATAGAAAGCATTTTGTGACTGTAAGTTATTTTAGAAAATGTGGAATTCTCTTTGTTGTGAGCAAAATATTAAATATTCATAGTACAATGCTCATTTATCAACCGTAATCAGCAATCTATAAAAGTGTTGCAAAATGATTAGAACATGTTAATTACCTAATGAGATACAGATTTGACTAAAATGAAGTACAGCATATTAAATTAAGTTTAATTTAGACCAATTTACATGTAATTATTTTAAGTTTAAAGGAGCTTTCACCAAATACAGATTCAACAACTCATTTATTAGCTCATTCATTTATTACAGAAAGATGTTTTTTGCGTGAGATCAATGTTTGAAGTTTTCTTTGATTCATCTATGAACACCCACGATGTACCAGGCACTGCCAGTGGCAGCTGTTACAGAGCAGCTCAGACAAAGGAAGGAAGTAACTAACTCCTTCTGGACCTTCAGATCTCTGTCCAAATGTCCCCTCTTCTGGTTTCCTCATCTAAAGGAGGTTCCACTAAATGAGGTAATTGCTATGTCTGTGTATTTATGCCTCCTTTGTAGGACTTATCACCACTTGTTTATTTGTGTATTTATAAAATAGATCTCTGTCCTCTGCAATGTAAGCTTTATGAAGGCAGCCTGTTTACATGTCTTGTTCATAGTAGTATCTTCATTGTCTAAAACCTATTAGATGCCCAACAAACAAAATGAGTGAACGAGACCTGCATTAGTTAAAGTAGCATGACTTGCGGCTTAAGGAAAATAGGAGCTTTTTTCTCAACAACATAAAGTACAATTAGAGTGAAACAACCAGCCAGTCTATAAAAACTAGTGTGTAGACCCATTAGATGCAAGAGTACCTATTAATAAATGTCATAGAGATATATATTAACATATGTAGTTGAGGTATATGTTAACACATGTCATAGAGTGCCAAAGACTGAATGTTTGTGTCCCCTCCACCCAAATTCATATGTTTAAACCTAATCCATTGGGAGATGCTTAGGTTATAAGGGTGGAGCCCTCATTAATGGGATTAGAACCCTTATAAAAGAAACCCTAGAGAGTTCCCTTACCCCCTTGCACCATGTGAGGAGACAGCAACAAGAAGACCATCTATGACCCAGGAAGCAAGCCCTCACCAGACGCTGAATTTGCCAGTACCTTGATCTTGGACTTCCCAGCATCCATACTGAGAAATAGATTTCTGGTGATTATAAACTACCCAGTCTACAGTGTTTTTGTTATGGCAGCCCAAATGGACAAAGACATAGAGGTGCATATTAGCACATGTTATAGAGATACTTGTTAACACATTATGGAGGTACATACAACACACATTATGGAGGTACATGTTAATGCATATTAGCACATGTTATAGAGATACCTGTTAACACATTATGGAGGTACATACAACACACATTATGGAGGTACATGTTAACGCATGTCATCGAGGTACATGTTAACGCATGTCATGGAGGTACATATTAACACGTGCTATGGAGGTACATGTTAAGAGCTGAGGAAACACAGGGATGGATCAACTAACTCTACTTAGGGGAGAAAAGATGGAGTTTGACTTGGGTCTTAAATGACAAAGAGTTTTTGAGGTAAAGAACATTTAGTATAGAGCACAAAGCTGAAAATAATCTAATGCACTAAAAGTGTGATAAAAACTACAAAATAAAGGGCTTGTAGAGCTAGCTCCTCAAGGCTGAAAGAGAAGCCATCAAAGCTTTGCTTCTGGATAAGATTACTTCCAAATTGCTGTTATTGAGCCAACCAGAATCTATTTCACATTTTGTTTCCCTTTATATATGTATTTTTAAAAGATTCTCCTTATAACTATTGCAAGTTCTTCTTTCTGTCTGTTTGTGGCACAAACTGCAAATCTGGATATGGTGAGAAGATTCATTGGAGAGTCACAGAAGTAGTACTGGTTAGGTTTTGATCCTGGTTAGGTTTGAACAGGAAGCACACCGGCTGCCTGCAGGAGGAGCAGGGGAGAGAAGGGTCACGATGGTCACAGCATGAAGAAGGCAGTGGTAGTAGTTATGAAGGCAAGACACAGGGGTGCTTCTCCTGGGAGCCCTGTTTCTTTAAGGGTAAATGATGAAATCACACCTGGTGAGCAGACAGCAGCTCTGCAGAGGGTGTAATCGTGTCTCTGCGAGAGGACAACTGGCCCTTGTCCACCTGTGCTACATTGGCTATGAGTGAATAAAATGAAGTGAATATGAGTGTTAGTAATGATAACTGGGATTCTGCAGAATTTATGGCTTTGTCAGATAATCTTTTGATTAAATATATGTAATTTTTCATATCAAGTACACCTCAGCCTGTACCAGTGTCTTGAGGATGCATTTAAGTGAGGAACATTAGGCTTCCTATGCTAGTTTGTTTTGCCTTGATTGAGTTGAAATACACTCAAATAGTGACCTCAGTCCTTGTGTTAGAAGAGATTCATTATGGGGTTTACATATATGTCAAACACCATCCCAGTGACTGAACTTCTCTACCCCTGAAAGACCTTATTACCTCTTTTTCACATTTCTCACCCGATGAGCAGATCCCGGGCAAATTCTTCCTTTTTGCAGTGTAATTTGGCATTGCTAGTGGAACATTAGCTGTCTGCAATTACTTTAGGAACTTTAAGTTCCCTAATCATGTAAATAATAAAAGATGAGTGAATTAAGTGATATTTAAAATGTAATTTTTTTTGTGTGTGTGACAGGGAGATCAGCCCTGAGCTAACATCGTGCTAATCCTCCTCTTTTTGCTGAGGAAGACCGGCTCTGAGCTAACATCTATTGCCAATCCTCCTCCTTTTTTTTTTCCCCAAAGCCCCAGTAGACAGTTGTATGTCATAGTTGCACATCTTTCTAGTTGCTGTATGTGGGACACGGCCTCAGCATGGCCGGAGAAGCGGTGCATCGGTGCGCGCCCGGGATCCGAACCAGGGCCACCAGGAGCGGAGCACGCGCACTTAACCGCTAAGCCACGGGGCCAGCCCCAAAATGTAATTATTTTTAAAAAGGAGAAGACATAAGTACTTATAACCTTGAGCCCTATTTAAAAGAAATTTGATGAATATGGAAGACCACTATGATTTTTCAGGATACAGTGGCAATGAAGTACACATCTCTCGGTTTTTAGATGACTCCAATATAAACCAACATATTGCTTCCACATTCTTTCCCAACTACATTATAGCTGTGAGTAAATGATCTTCCACATATGAAGCAAAATTGTTGTAAAATTATTCACTCTGCTTTCTCATTCTGGGACATTTCTTGTTACCACCAAGGAAGTTATTCAAGGTATATGTCCAAGTTACTGGATTGAGATGAATTGGCATGAAATATCATCTGAGGACCATGAAGGATTTACCAAGGTCTTTGTGTTACCGCAGTCTCATGGAGAAGCTTTTGTAAATGGCTGCAAGTCAAGAGCTGGAGGCAGAAGCAATTATAGCTGCACGGTCACAGTTACCATAAACCCCTCCTTCCTCTACATGTCAGCAGTCTCCTTGGCAACACATTTTCTCTCTTGCCTTTGAAGCTGTTATGGAGTAGAAACAATTTGGGTTGTTTTAGCAATGTAGATGACTATAACCAAGGCTAGGAGATAATTGTTTTTCTCCCCAGTAGGAAAAGAGCTCTCTCATGAACGTAAGTTTGTCATTAGTTGAGCTTTTCAATCACACTCGATGCATTCTATGGCTTCATAGAGGCCCTCATGCTGAAGTCCCATAAGCTAGGCTTGAAAATACCTTGGAAACCTAAGTGAATTCTGCGAGGAAAAGGACAATTCAAGATTCATTATAAGAACCAATTCTAGGAAAAATAAATCAAGAAGTAAGTACGGCTCATTTTTTGCTTTGTCTCCTTTTAAATAGAAAAAACCATAATCTTGTTAGTTACCCCTTAGAAAATGAAACAGTGCAGCACCACAATTACTTCACATTTTTAAAAGAACATGAGTTTATTGAGACTGTAAGTATTAAACTTGAAATTACTGATAAAAAAAATGTACTGTGTCAACCAAGGCTTTTTTCTGGGAGTCTTGAAAGTAACAGGAGGAAATGTATTCCAGTAGATGATGATCATTTACATAATCCTTGCCAACTATGAGTACAAATGAAGTGACACCAGTATTTCCCTGGCCTCTGGATCCACCTGCTACTGCCATATCTTTAGCATCCTAAAATTTCTCATAGAATTGCTGCTGAGCATCTCTGAGGATGTCACACATGAGACCATGAATGTGTTGTATACCACGTTCTGCTTTGCTCCTTCCCAGATGCCCATTTCTTTCCACACCCCGTGAGGGCATTTCATAACTACTACATCTGGTAGTATCTGCCCTGAGAATGCCGATGTCTGTATCAAGGCTTTCAGTTCTTGATGCTCCAAATAGCCTTGTGTAGATTGGGGTCTCCCATGTGCTGAAGCATGATGCCTTTTCGTGGAGCTTCCACATCTCACAGAATCCCGGTGTAAACAGCTGCTTCAGATTCTGTCTACAGGCTCTCTCTCATAGACTTAGGCATAATTCCATGAGGACCAATAAAATTTTAAGTTTGATATCATGTTTCAAGGCCCAAATCTCTTCCCTCCAGTCGCTCACATGCAACAGCCCTCCATTTATTTCCAGTTCCAGCTCTTTGGTTCCATGAGAAAATCCTTTACTCTTAAAATAAACCCTTAAGAAAATTGAATAACGTAAATCAGTAGTTCTGAAGGTGTAGTCCAGGTACATACATCTGGGGGGCCCTGAGACATTTTGAGGGGGTCCATGAGGTAAAAACTAATTTTAAATACAAAAGGCCTCCTTTCATTTACAGTGTTCCTGGATCTTGAGGAATTTTGGATTCCCAGCATGAAGTGAGCCCTATTTATGTTCCCACCCATCCTAATCCCTCTGAAAACTGAAAAACTTGGCAGTTTGCATGAGGTAAAAGAGCTCAGTGACTAGATGAGAAGCCCAGCATTAAAGTTTAAAAGGTTTTGGTTAAAAGGTTTTGGTTTTGTGCAGGATGGGGTGACTGCCCTGTAATGCAGGGCAGGAAAAAAGGCCTTCATGATAAAAGATGGAGCAGTTGAGACTTGTTTGTGAGATATTTGCTTGTGTTGCCCCTGGAATGAGACCTCATGATCCCTGTCAAGTGGGTCCTCACCACATTGCCAAGTCCCCTTAGCCAGAGCTGGCTGACCCAAGCTAGACAAACCAGAGTCTATCTTTTGGTAACTTGGAAATGGGACAAAGAGGATCTAGCAAAGTGTCCACACCTGACTAAGTTGGCCATGATTACCTATATACAAGGACAGTAGAGAATGTTGTTCTGCAGAGAAAGAGAAGAGTGAAACAGGCATTCAGTGGAACAGAGGTAAGTGACTATGTGGCCCTAGAAAGAGAGCTGGAAAGAAAGAGTCCCTGGGCATCTTGGTAGTTGATTGCTCTTCAGGTCCTGGTTGCAGGCTTTCATAAGGAATGGCTTAATTTCAGTTCTTTCATCCTGTAAAACATCCCTTTCTCCTAAAATAAACTTCCTTTTTTTAATTTAAACTAGTTGAGTGAGTTCTGTTTCTTAAGAAGCAAACAATTCCTAATGAAGACAAAATTTGATATGGAAAGGTCTGCTACCAGCCCACATGACATCTTCAAGTGAGTTTTAAAAAGCACCTGTTCTTCAAATAAAATATATCTTAAGTCAGTATACTATTTATATAACAATTATATAAATTATGTTGGATTATAACAATTGTGTAATTGTTATATAATAGTTACAAATGGAAAATAATTCTGGGAATACAAATACATTTTAGAAACAAAAATTTTATTCACAGTAATTAGAAATTCAGTCTTTAGATATAATAATAATAATCATAAAAGAATTATACATCTGCTTTCCTGAATAGAGAATTCTTTATGATAGTGTCAATGCTTACTTGCTCCATTATTGCACTTTGTATAGAAATGAATGTTAGATTTAACAATTTATCTTGTGACATTGAAAATCTTAAGTACTTTTTCATCAATAATTTTGAGAAGCTGTGTTCTCCACTGAGGAGATTTTGCAAATTTGGGTACATTTGAAAGCTACAAAAATATTCAAAACTGTGTCTGGTGACTATTGCAGTAAATATACAAAATACTTCAAAAGAATCCCTGCTAAATTAAAAAAAATCTTACATATATTTTTAGTTCCTCATATATTGATGTACATAAATAATATATTCCTTACTATTTTCAGTAATTTTAATTGTTAATTTTTACATTGTTGCACTAGCTTACATTCATTATAATTCTATTATTTACTTATGTCATCTAAACAATAAGACCATGATATTTTTTCATCATAAACCCATCTTTAAATGCTATCATTTTATCCAATATAGAAAAATAAATTGATTTTAAAATTTGTTTGGGATTAAAGATGAATTGATGTTGGGCTATGCAGTTGAAGTGAATTTTCTTCCTTTTTTTTTCCTCTAAATTTTCTATGTTTGAGAATTTGGCTAAATATTTGGCATCAATTTGTTTTAGCATCAATAATATATTTTCACCAACAATATCACTTCAAATAATTTCTTATTCCTCTCAATGTTTCCCAGGACAGTCTGTATATTGAAATTTTTTAATCATAAATTTGCTTATAATATTAATTTTACTTAAAATATCATGCCAAATTGGTACTACACTAAGAAATTTACAAGTGGGCATTTTCTAAAGGATATCTTGTTTGCATTCTAGAATTCATATCTTACTATCAATGACTTCTTTAAAAATAGTACTAAGTATTCTACTAAATTAACTTTTAAGAACTTGATGGCATCATCTTGATTTTTCCATTGTATGTTCTACAGTGGACTCAAGTTGTGTAAATGCCTTTTCAACAAATTCCAACATTTCACTGGATAATAGTAAGGCATATCAATGATGGTCAGAGGTATTTTTGCTGAAAGTTGAGATAGCTACATGAGCAACATGGTGGCCTAGGAAGTCTCAGCCCTTGTATCCCTGCAAAAACAATGATTTTACAACTACCAATGGGTGAAAATAGCTCTGAGAGAGTTCTGGAATACAATTAAGAAGATTTGGCAACCCAGTGGAGTACAAAAACAGAGAATTGTCACACAGAAAAGTGTACAAAGAATTTTCCAAACATGTCTCATACCCCAGGCTGGCACAGCTCAGTGTCAAGTGGGATCACCTCAGCTGGGATTCTCAGCTGGGAAAACAAGAACAGGAGGATCCCAGCAGCCTTCACCACTGAGGGCCCCAGCAGGAGTGACTGTACTTATATCAGACAAAATAGACTTTAAGTCAAAAGCTGACTCTAGAGACAAAGAAAAATATTATTATTATATAATGATAAAAGGTCAATTCAATAGGAAGATATAACAATTATAAATATATATGCACCCAACGTCAGAGTACCTAAATATACAAAGCAAATATTGACATATCTGAAGGCAGAAATTGACAGCAATACAATAATAGTAGAAGACTTCAATAACCCATTTTCAAAAATTGATAGAACCTTCAGACTGAAAAGTCAATAAAGAAACAACTGACTTAAAGAAAACTATAGACCAAATGGACCTAACAGACCCATAAAGAACTTTCCACCTAACAGCAGAAGAATACATATTCTTCTCAAAGGCATGGAATATTCTCCAAGGTAGATCACATATTATATCACAAAACAAGTATTAACAAATTTAAGAAGATAAAAATTATCCCAAGTATCTTTTTCAAGCACAATGCAATAAAAATAGAAATCAATAACAATAAGAAAACAGAAAAATTCACAAATACACGAAAACAAAACAACACACTTTTGAATGATCATTGGTCAAAGAGGAATTCAAAAGCAAATTTAAAAAGTATCTTGAGACAAATGAAAACAAAGCACAACATACCAAAACTTATAGGATGAAGCTAAATGAGTACTAAGAGGAAAGTATAGAGTGATAAATGCCTACATTAAAAAAGAAGAAAAATCTCAAATAAACAACATAACTTTACACATCAGGTAACTAGAAAAAGAACAAACAAAGCCCAAAGTTAGCAGAAGCAAGAAAATAGTAAAGATTTGAGCAGAAATAAATCAAATAAAGCATAAAAAAATAGGAAAAAAATCAACAAAAATAAAAGCTGGGTTTTGAAAAGATTAACAAAATTAACTGAGGAAAAAAGAGAGAAGACTCAAATAAATAAGATAAAAAATGAAAGAGGAAACATTAGGACCATGTCTGACATTTGGTCAATGTCTGTTAGGAGACAATGGGTGCCTCAGAAATAAAAAGGATCACAAAGGACTATGATAAATAATTATATGCCAAGCAAATGGATAACCTAGAAGAAATGGATAAATTCCTGGAAACATACAACATACCAAAATCAAATCATGAAGAATTAGAAAATCTGCATGGATCAATAAAAAATAAGGAGATTGAATCAGTAATCAAAAACCTCCCAACAAAGAAAAGCCCAGGACTAGATGGCTACATGGATGAATTCTACCAAACATTAGAAGAAAAGTTAATATCAGTCCTTCCTAAACTTTTCCAAAAAATTGAAGAGAAGGAAACATTTC
The DNA here is from genome assembly GCF_057802395.1 of Ceratotherium simum simum. Lineage (NCBI taxonomy): Eukaryota > Metazoa > Chordata > Mammalia > Perissodactyla > Rhinocerotidae > Ceratotherium > Ceratotherium simum. Next base: position 31,166,956 of record NC_141911.1, on the reverse strand, counting down.
CAAACTCATCTTATGAGGCTAGTATCACCCTGATACCCAGGCCAGACAAAGACATGACAAGAAAATAAAACTAAAAACCAATATCCCTAATGAATATAGATGCAAAAATCCTCTATAATATAATAACAGTAAAAATTCAACAGCACATTAAAAGGATCAAACATCATGACCAAGTGAGATTTATCCCTGGGACGCAAGGATGGTTCAACATACGAAATCAATCACACTGCATTAACAGAATGAAATTAAAAAACACCCACATGACGATCTCAATAAATGCAGAAAAAACATTTGACAAAATTCAACATTAATTTATGACAAAAACTCTCAATAAAATAGGTATAGAAGGAACTTACCTCAGCCCAATAAAGACCATATATGAAAAGCCCACAGTTAACATCATAATCAATGAGGAAAAGTGAAAGCTTTTTCTCTAAGATCAGATACAAGAGAAGGATGCCCACTCTTACTGCTTCCATTCAACATAGTAGTAGAAGTCCTAGCCAAAGCAATTAAACAAGAAAAAGAAATAAAATGCATCCAAATAGGAAAGAAGAAACAAAATTGTCTCTGCTTGCAAATGACATGATCATATATGTAGAAAACACTAAAAACTCAACCAAAAAATGTTGGAACTAATAAATAAATTCAGTAAAGTTTCAAGATACAAAATTAATATACAAAGATCAGTCACATTTTTATACACTAGCAATGAATTATCCTAAAAGGAAATTGAGAAAACAATCCCATTCACAACAGCAACAAAAAGAATAAAAGACTAAGGGATAAAATTAACTAAAGAGGCAAAATACTTTTACACTGAAAATTATAAAACACTGATGAAGAAAATTAAAGAAAACACAGATAAATGGAAAGACATCTAGTGTTCATGGATTGAAAGAATTAATATTGCTAAAATGTCCATACTACTCAAAGTGATGTACAGATTCAATACAATCCATATCAAAACACGAGTGTCATTCTTTACAGAAATAGAAAAAACAATCCTAAAACTCATTTGGAAATACAACAAACCCCCAAATAGCTAAAGAAATTCTGAGAAAGAAGAACAAAGCAAGAAGCATCAGACTTCCTGATTTCAAAATATATTACAAAGATACAGTAATCAAAACAGTAAGATCCTGGCATAAAAACAGGCATATGCACCAAAGGAACAGAATAGAGAACTCAGAAATAAATCCACACATCTATAGTCAACTGATCTTTGATAAGGGTGCCAAGAACACACAATAGAGAAAGGATAATCTCTTCAATAAATGGGGTTGGGAAAACTGGTTATCCACATGCATTAAAATGAAATTAAACCCTTATCTCATGCCATATATGAGAGTCAACTGAAAGTGAATTAAAAACTTATACATAAGATCTGGAATTGTGAAACTGCTAGAAAAGAAACATAGAGAAAAAATCTTCTTGACATTGATCTGGGCAATAATTTTTCGATATGAAACCAAAAGCAGTCAACTAAAGCAAAAATAGGCAAGTGGGACTGCATTAAACTAAAAAGCTTCTGCACTGCAAAGGAAGCAATCAACAGAGTGAAAAGGCAACCTACGGAATGAGAGTAAGTATTTGCAAACCACGTATCTGATAAGGAGTTAATATCCAAAATATGTAAGGAACTCATACAACCCAACAGCAAAAATCAAACGACCTCATCAAAACATAAGCTAAGGACCTGAATAGATATGTCTCTAAAGAAAATATATAAATGGCCAACAAGTGCATGAAAAGGTGCTCAACATCACTAACCATCAGGGAAGTGAAATCAAAACCATAATGAGCTATCACTTCACACCTGTTAGAATGGCTATTATCTAAAAGGCAAAAGAAGACATGCATTGATGAAGATGTGGAGAAAAGAGAACCATTGCACACTGTTGGTGGGAATGTAAATTTGTGCAGTCATTATGGAAACAGTGTGAAGTTTCCTCAAAAAATTAATAGAACTACTTTATGATTCAGCAATCCTGCTCCTGTCTATATATCCAAAGGAAATGAAATCAGTATCTTGAAAAGATAGCTGCACTCCCATGTTCATCGCAGCATTATTCACAATAGCCAAGATATAGAAACCACTTACATATCCGTTGACAGATGAAATGGGTGAAGAAAATGTGCTATATATGTACACAATAGCATATTATTCAGCCTTTAAAAAAGCAAAATCCTACCTTTTGGAACAACATGGATGGACCTGGAGGACGTTATGCTAAGTGGAAAGACAAATACTGCACTATCTTACTTATATGTGGAATTTAAAATAGTCAAACTTATAGAAGCAGAGACTAGAATGGTGGTTGCCAGGGGCTGAGGGGAAGGTGATATATGGAGATATTGATCAAAGGGTACAAAGTTTCAGTTATGCAAGGTGATTAAATTCTGGAGATCTAATGTATAGCAATGTGACTATAGTTAACAATACTGTGTTGTATATTTGAAATCTGCTAACAGGGTAGATCTTAAGTGTTCTCACCACACACACAAAAATAAAGAAAGAAAGAAAATGGTAACTACGTGAAGTGATGGATATACCACTTATCTTGATTGTGGTGATTATTTCACAATGCATACATACATCAAAATATCAAGATGTACACTTTACATATATACAACTTTTATTTGTTAATTTTACCTCAATAAAGTTGGGGGAAAAATTCAAAGTTTTTTTAAGTGACTTAAATTTATTATCTCACAAGTTTCGTGTTTCAGTAGTCTGGGCACAAGTTGGCTCCGTCTTCTACTCAGGGTCCCCCACAGAGGAAATCAAGGTGTTGGCAGGGGCTGTGATCTCACTTGGAGCTCAGGATCCTCTTCCAGGGTCACTGGTGGTTGGTGGAATTCAGTCCTGCAGTCACAAGACTGAGACTCTCAGCAACTAGAGGCTGCCCCCATTCCCTGCCACATGGCTCTTCCCTGATAGGTGGTTTGCTTCTTCAAAGCCAACAGGAGTATAGTGGATGCTACTTCTCTCTCCCTGACCTCTTCCATCTCTGACTTCCAAATCCTTTTGTAAAGAGCCCACCTCATTAGGTCAGGCCCTCCCAGGGTAATCTCCATTTATTATTTCTTTTATTTTAAGACTTTATATATATATTTTAGAGCAGTTTTGAGTTCACAGCAAAATCGAGAGGAAGGTACAGAGATTTACCATATATCCTATCCCCTCACACATGCACAGCTTCCCCCATTATCAATATCTTCTACCAGAGTGGTACATTTGTTATAATCGATGAACCTACATTGACACATAAGTATATCAACACATCAAGTTGTATAATATACAATTTTTATTTGTCAATTATATCTCAATAAAATTGGAAAGAAAAAAGATATTTTTTCTGCTATATTTATAAAAATGTTTAAAGAATGCACTCAACAAGAAATATAAAATGCCAAAGAAATTTTTGTAATAAATTTTGGTTCTATTAAATTTTTTACAGCATTTTATTTTATTTTTTGTGGGGAGATCAGCCCTGTGCTAACATCTGCCAATCCTCCTCTTTTTTTTTTTTTTGCTGAGGAAGTCTGGCCCTGGGCTAACATCCATGCCCATCTTCCTCCAGTTTATATGGGACACCACCACAGCATGGCTTGCCAAGCAGTGAGTCGGTGCACGCCCAGGATCCAAACTGGCGAACCCTGGGCCACCACAGCGGAGCGCATGCACTTAACCGCTTGCGCCACCGGGCCGGCCCATTTACAGCATTTTAATAGCATTGTCATATTTCTGGTCCCTCAAATTTTTTCTGCTTTTTTATCTAGATAAAATTTTTGTAAGTAATTTACATAAATGTGTACAATCCTGCTCCTGTTGTGTTTTCTATTAGGCAAAATTCTTCAAATTATTCTCATATGAAATCATTTACCTTTTGTAAGTTATAAGTCTAACTCTAATTGCTATCTCTTTCATATCACTTTACTCAGCAATTATACCTAAAAAATTGAGTAATATTTAGAATTTCTTACATTTTCAAAATGAATATATCACATCTGCTAATATTTAAATTATTCATTTTTGTAATTTATTTGCTGCATAATCTATTATATTATTGTTGTTGATGTTTGTATTTTGCACAAGTGTTTTCCTGTACCATCACCAAATTTTCTATGGTTTCTGCCCTATATTGGTTAGGTATTGCTTTATAACAAGCAACCACATAATCTCAGTGTTATACAAAGATAAGCATTTATTTTGCTCTAGTGACTCTGGATTCGCTGTGAGCAATTGATCTAGCCCAGGCTCAGCTGACTAGCTCTGAAAACCATGTGGCTCACTCACACTTCTGCAGATTGGCTGTGGTGGGATGATCTAGGATGGGTCTGGTTTGGCTTGGTTGGATGGAGTGGCTCTGCACCATATCCTCTCATCCTCCTCTTGAGGCCAGTGGGCTAATCTGGGAATTCTTTCCACTGTGAAGGCACAAGTGCAAGAACCTAATCATCAAGTGCTTTTCAAGCCTTCAGTCATGTTGTGCCCATTAATATGTCACTGGCTGAAGGAAGTCCATGGCCCAGCTTAAATTCAAGGAGCAGGGAAATACACTCCACCCATAGGGGTAGGGAGAGAGGGAATAAATATTTTTGAACAATAATCTAATCTACCTTATGTTATACTAAGAAAATCTCTATTATTATAATCAAGGTTTTGTGGATGATTCACCGAATACTAAACACTGTTCCATAAAATTGAATCATAAACATTGGGCTTTCAATACCTGGATGTCAATATTGTGTCTCGTTTTCATACAGTCTGCTCTGCAGGATCATGAGTTATAACAGTTAAATCAGATTTTCATTTTGAATTTTTGACACCATTATTATGCATTTCATTTTCTTCATGTCTCCCAAGAATATGTGATAATTGCTGCCAATCTTTGCAATCATTCTCATTCTCCAGGGCATTCTTTGCCCATCCCTAAAGGGTCTTCATTACAGACAAAAACATAGGATGAAAATACAGGATTTGAAGATTAAAAAAAAAAAACAAAACCAGAAATCAAGTGATATTTTTCAAGATTTGGAATAATTCCTGAGTAATAAGTTATTGAAAAATTTCTACTCACAATGTCTTTTGAGATATTAATATTTCCAACTTACGATGGATAACTTTCAGCAAGATTGTCTCCTAGTTGAATATTCTAGTTAGTTACATGGTCATGTATCTGGGACAGGAGAAGGTACATTTGGTGTAAATAGGTCGCCTATTTTTTTTTCCAATCAATTTTTCTTGAAATTCATTAGATATTAGATAGGTATTGGGTAAATTTATGTCTTGCTCTATTGGTGACATATCTGTGCTATAGTTTGCTGAAAGTAATAATAGCTTCTGAATTCTTTTTCTTTTTTCTCTGGTATTTCATCAAATTTCTCCAAAATTTCACTTAATGACACAGAATAATATTTTTATAGTTCTAGTCTAACTGCTGCGTTTTTCTTTAATCTTGACATCTGTGGTGAAATAATATAACAATTTAATATTTGATCTTAAATTTTATAGCATTTTAAAATAATAAACATCTAAATGTTAAATTCGAAAGCAGTTATATTTTAAATAATGAAATAATCATAGCAACAAATAGTACTATGCTATATTAACCAAACCAATACAGAATAATCTCTAATATATCTACATATAACACTTTAATAGTGATAGATGTATCTTAGTTATTAAATGGTGATTTGTATTATGAAAGTACGTGTATATTTAATTTTAAAACTGAGCAGTGTAATTGTAGCACAATTTAGGTAAAAGAATATATGAGCTACAATATGAAATTTAGCCACTGTGCTAAGAACCATGAGGGCTTTTAAAAAAATTTTAAGATACAGTGATTAGTACATTAACTTGAAGTGCAATTCCTTTGTTTAGAAACACAGGTTATTTGAAATGTTGGTAGATAATATATACACATTTATATAATGTTAGAATAAGGCACTTTGTTTCCATCTGCCTAAAAATTGTCGTACCATACTAATTTGTTAGAAAAAGCATTTTATTGCCATCACAATTTTTAGAGTTAAAAAACTTAATAATAAAATCTTTCAACCTGAAAATATTAGCAATGTGCACTTTGTGAATTGCAGCTCCTAATGTGGCACTTTGAGTTCACATCCTAATAACAGAATAGAGAGGTGATAAATAAGTAAACAAGCAAAAAATATCAGTAATATTAGCAATTCAAAAACACCATAAAAAATAAGACTGAGCGTGTAATAGTGTTTTATGAACAACTTTATATTCTTTGGTCAAGGAAAAACTCTCTAAGGTGGTGATGTTTAAGCTAAGAACTAAGTCATAAGAAGATACAAGAAGAAAGAAATAGTGCAAAAGTCCTTAGGTGAGAACTATTTGGAATGTTTCAGAAACAAAAATAAGGTCAATGCAGCAGGAGTATAGTGTAAGAATGGAAGAAGTAAGGGAGAGAGAAGGGTACAGGTGAAGTTCTTTGTCAGGTAGGGCTTTAAATACCAGCGTGAGGAGATTGGATTCTCTTCCAAGGTTGACGGGATGTCACCGGAGAATTATAAGCAAGACTGTCTTGGTCTGGCATATACTTGGAAAGATCACTTTGGCTACTCTGATGGTGGTTAGATGGAGATTCAGGAACAGTGAAAGCAAGGGAGATTCCTGCAGTAGTTCTGACAGGCAAAGACTGAGTCTTGCATTAAGGTAGTAATATTGGAGAAATATGAAAGAAGGAGGATTTGGGGTTATTTAAAGGTAGAGTGGTAAGACACGTATACATTGATGAGGAAAAAGGAAAAAAATGATTCCTAGGTTTGGGGCATGAACAACTGGGTAGTTTGTGTGCTGTTGACTGAGATTGGGAGTCTGGGAAGAAATTGTTTGGGAATATGGAGAATAAAGAATTCCATTTGGGCACTTTAAGTTTGAAGTATCTAGGAAACAAGTATGTGCAGATATTTAGAGTAGGCAGTTGTATACATGCATGAGAAATTCATGGGAAATATCAGAGATAGGTAAGTTTTGGAGCCATTGGCATACAAGAGGTATGTGAAGCCAGTGGCCTGTAGGACGGCGTTTAGGAATGCACATGCAAGGAAGAACAAGGATACTGACTGACCTGAGCCATGCCAAAATTAGAGGTTGAACAGAGGGTGACAAACCAGCCAAGGAAACTGAAAAGAAACAGGTAGGTTGGAAAACAAGGGAGGTGGAGACAGAGAAGAAACAAGAAAAGAAAGCATCTGAGGTAGCAGTCAGTCATCAATTGTGCTGAATACTGATGAGTGGACAAGTATGATGAGAGTTGGGATGGGACCGCTCGATTTGGCAACATGACAGTTTATCTGTCCCTTTGATATGAGCAGCATCAGTGGAGTGGCAAGAACAGAAATTCAGCTCAAGTTCTCTGTAGCTAGAGCTGGATTCTATGCCATGGCCCCATCTCTGTAAATGCATTTAGTGTTTGGGTTAAAAGAGAATAGTACTATGATGATTGGAAAGAGGATGTCGAGGAGGAACCAATTTGCCCTAGGTCACTACAGAAAGTTCCTGTCTGTGTCCCAGCTGGGAAAAGTGATGATATAGCTACTGTATCATGAAATCCATAAAACAGTGAGTTTTCGTTGTTCACTGTCCCCCCATATATTGCTAGAGGCTAGGGCTATTAAGTAGAGATCAGTGGTTGAGCCCAGGTTCTGATTGTTTTACTAGGCAATAGAAGCCTTACACGGCAGACCAAATTGTCTGTTAGTGTAGGCTTAGATTTTTCTGGTACCAGGGTAGACATTGGTTCATATCCGGTAGTATCTCCCAAAATGAAACTGATTACAAACTTACTAGTACTATTCTTTTAAAATTATATCAACTCCAAAACCCCATGCCCAGTTGGCCTATCATTGCCTATTGTCTCCTGGCACTATACCTGTTCTCTACTTTTCTTTGCAATTTTGGGGCTGAGAGTCTGCAAATTACATTACAGTTTTCCTGTCTAGTTATTTTTCTACAAACAGAAGCCCCTAGTAGAAGATCAGAGGGGAGAAGAGAGAAGAAGGGCTTATTTCTTCCTCTCTGTCTCTGTTTCCAGGAATGTTTCTGGAAAGGTGTTGTATCCCTTTGGCAAATCCAACTTTGGTCTGGGAGCCCCTCCTCCATGGTTCCAGCACGAAGTGGTGTAGTCCCACTTTTATACACCTAGACTCAGGAAACATCATAACCTCTCTTTTGATTCCACAGCCGTAAGAGTCATAAGCTCTTTTGCTATATCACTAACATTTGGGTCTCCTCTCCATTCCCTTTTTGCTCTCTCAGCTTTTTCAATACCTGTGTTACAAATTTCCTGTATCACAGTCCCTCCATTTGAAATACTTAATTGGTTTCTGTTTTCCTGACCAGACCCTAGTACACCTGGTGAACAGGGCCTCTTTGGCATTCCAGGCCTGAGTACAAAGGATAGCAGCAGATTGCTAAGCAACTTCTCAGAATTGATATTAATGACATCGGCCAAGAAAAGGCCATTCATTGGGCAGAATGTAGAGAATATGATTCGCTGCCTTGGAGATAAGTCAGCAGAATGATGCTCATAAGATTTCAGATTTAGGTCTTTAACCAAGTTGTGTTGCTGTACTAGTTTATGGATTTGTCTAAGGTCTCTAAGTATTGGACAGCTGTCATTCCCAAACGATTGTAAAAAGTTAACATCTAAATCCAGACATCTGTGTAGACCACTGTTCCCTACTCACAAGGTTGCACTCATGCTGGCACTGTAAGAAGCCAGTGACTAGGGGAGAGTGTCTTTTCCTGGAATGCAGACCTACAGATGGTCTAGCAGCACTCAGGATCAGCATACTTCTCTGTGGGAGGATAACAGGTGGGGAATCCACACCTTCTCTTATCTTCTGCTGGATTTGGCCTTGTGAGTTTCCATTTTTCCTCAAAGAAAGACTAAACCTCAATCTGTTCCATCTGATGTTTTGTTATCTATTCTGAATCTTGGTATATGACAGACGAAGACCCAGATAGGGCCAAACTTTATGTGACTGGCATGCTTAAAATCACTAAAAATTAGAGATGTGAAATTATAATAATAAGGTATCACTTTAAACCTATAGAATTGGTAAAAATTAGAAAACTTAATAATGCTAAGTGTTGGTGGGATGTGGATCTGGATACAACAACTATTGTGTGTGGATAGTGGGAGCAGAGCGGAAGTACTTAGTCAAATTAAGCACATACATATTCCATAATCCATCCTCTGCTGGACATTTATCCCTGAGAAATGTTCACACAGACCTTTCAGAGGATACAGGTAAGTATGGTTGCTGCAGTGCCATTTGAGATAGCTGGGAATAGAAGTATCTAGGGTGTCCATAATAGGACAGTAGATAGGCAAAATGCAGTGGAAGCACATTATGGATTATTGTGCAGTAGTTAAATGAAACAGATTAGATGTACACATAGCAATATGGAAGGACCTTAAAAACACTGAGCTCAGGAAAAATTTTAAACTATATAAGATGACACTATATATTTAAATTATGTAGGCACGCAACATAATATACATTTTGCCAAAAAGCTACAAAGAAACACGTACTTAAGAAATACATTTGAATGGTGGTCAAAGTGGCCAGGGTGGGTAGTTAGGTAAAAGAGAATACATAAAGAAGTAAAACAGAGTGGTCTTGTGTGGCTAGAAAATGACATTGTACTTTGAACTGAGAGAATATGGTTAATTCAATCCCATCCAGTTATTTTCCAAAACAAACATACAGCCATAAATGCACACATATTGTGGACAACTATATGCTAATTCATTTCAAAATCTAAATTAAATAAATATATTTCCAGAAAAACATCTTTTAAAATGTTAAGACTCAAGAATAAATATAAAATTGGAATGGCCAATAAACCTTAAAGAAATGAAAATATTCACCCAATGCCATCTTCTTCCTAAACTCCAGGCTAAGACAGTTTTAGAGGTAAGTTTTACCAACTTCCAAGAAATAGTTAATTTCTCTCTAATACAAGTGTTTCCAGAAAAAAGAAGAGCAAAACTTCCATCTTGAATTTCATGAGGCTTATATAACCTCAGTTCCAAAAGTAGATAAAAGCAATAACTGAAAATAAAAAAATATTGGATTTTTAAATCTATAATTTTCTTAATAATTTCTAATTTTTCTGTATGATGACTCGTATTACTTCATCACAGTCTGTAAGTTTGGGAAATAATTGAAGCTTTCTCCATAGTCTAACACTTCATACACTTCATTAAATATTCCATGTGTGCTTAAAAAGAAGGAGAATTTTCTGTGTGTTAGGTGTAGATGTCTAACAAAGTCTAACAATAACAAACAGTTCAAGTTTATTGATTATGCCTCTGCTTATCTTTTCCTGGCATGATCCTCAGTTTTAGAGTGGGATGGACTAAAATCTTCAGGTACAATTGTTGTTTTATCCATTTTTTTCCTTCAGTTCTGCAGTTGTTGTTTTATATATTTTGCAAGCATATCACTAGGTGCACATATGTTTATGATTGTTATAACTTCCTCTTCCATTATTCTTTTACCAGAATATAAAATTCTTTGTATTAAGGTAACCTAAGCTGGTATTATAGTTAATACACAAAACATCAATGATTTAATGCAATAGAAAATATTTTCTTCCTGGGGCTGGCCCAGTGGCGTAGTGGTTAAGTTCACGCACTCCACTTAGGTGGCCTGAGGTTTGAAGGTTCGGATCCTGGGCGTGAGCGACACACCGCTTGTCAAGCTGTGCTGTGGCAGCATCCATATAAAGTAGAGGAAGATGGGCACAAATGTTAGCCCAGGGCCAATCTTCCTCAGCAAAAAGAGGAGGATTGGCAATGGATGTTAGCTCAGGAATAATCTTCCTCACACACACACATACATAAAATTTCTTCCTCACACAAAAAACAATCAACTTCAGGGAAGGTGGTGTATTCCACCTGGTCATTCAGGGACCTGGGCTGACAGAGGCATTGCCACCTCCAATACGTAGCTCCCAAATTGCCTTTGGCATCAGTATTAACCTACATATAGGGGAGAGGAGGATTACATAATTTTATAGGTTAGGCCTGGAAGCAGTATACTTCTGCCCATTTTCTACTGGCTAAAATATAGACACAGGGCCACACCTAACCTCAAAGAAAGCTGAGAAAGGTAGTCTTGCTGTGTGCATGCCTCACGTTTAAATGACAATCTGGCTGATTTAAAAATTATAGATTCAAAGTTAATTTTTTAAAATACATTAAAAATATTACTGCATTATCTTCTTGTCTCCAAAGCTGCTGTTAAGAAGTCTCATATAGATCAGCTTATTTCTTAGTAGGAAGCTTTTAAAACTTTCTGATGTCCTTATGTTTCATTAAAAGTCCTATTTTTATTTTATCTTTTTATAATATTCTTATTTTCTGTATGTTAGTAGATCTGCTTCTCTCCTCCATATCTCTTTCATTCTTGGTGCCTTCGAGTTGATTCTGACTCCTGGTGACCCTGTATACAGCAGAGCTGAACCCTCCCTGATCTCTTTGCACCATCTTCTCACCTTTCAGGACTACATCAGAGAAAATGCTCGCGTAGGGTTTTCATGGGCAACTTTTTCGGAAGTGGGTGGCGAGGTCCTTCTTTCTAGTCTGTCTTAGTCTGGAAGCTCCACTGAAACCTGTTCACCACGGGTGACCCCGCTGGTATTTGAAATATCAGTGGCATAGCTTTCAGAATCACAGCAACCTGCAGCCACCACAGTATGATAACAGACAGATGGGTGGTGTGTTCCCTGACCAGGAAACGAACCCGAGCTGTGGCAATGAGAGTGACAAATCCTAACTACTAGGCCACCAGTGCTGGCTTCCATATCTCTTAGCTTTCGTTTTGTATTTTATTTCCCTTTTCCCTTTCATCTACCCTCAGGAAGAGCAGTTCAATGTAATCTACAAGTACGCTAATCCATTTCTAAATAGTTGCCATCCTACTACTTATCTTAAACTCTTAGATCTATTTTATTTTTCAGAGCTAACATTTCTGCTTCCTATTTATGACTCTCCCCTACCAAATATTACTAATATGCATCTTTATATTTTTGAGAGCATTTATCATGATTGCTTAAAATTATGTGTCTATTTTAGTAACTGTTTCATGTGATATTCACTGTTGATTTTGCTTTCTTTGTTGAAAGGATTATTCTTCAAAGGGTCTAGTCATGTTGGCTTGAAGACCATGTCCTCTCAGACTTTCTTCCTGCTCTGGCTTGTAATGTGTATTGGGAAAGATCTAAAGGCCTGGAGGTACCTGTCATCTCTGTGAGTTTAAGGAAAGGGCAGGAGGGGAGACCAGTGCACCAGCCCCAGGAGCTATAGGACACTATGTGGGCCATTAGATCTGAAAGATTCACCTTTAAAATTGCCTTAGATAGAAACAGCCTTAGAAGAGGTTGTTTCTTTTGATTTATGTAACCCCTGCTGTTCGGAGCAGAGAGGAGGCAGAAGATTGATTGCCTGAGGGTAGCTAGTCTGCCCACACCTGTTTACACCAGCTCCTCACTCCAGCAGGATTTTTCTACTACTCTTGAATTCTCTTTAGTATTCATTTGTTTCCTCAAGACCAGGCAGCCTAGGCTTGAGGAAATTTTTGTGGTGATGGGCAGGCAATGATTGTCCAAGGCGACATGGAAAGAAGAATAAAAATATATCTCCTCCAACATATTCTCTTAAAGATGTGACTGGATGTTCTTAGCCAGATGCTAATGCTGCCTGCACCACTGTCCCTCTCCGCTCTTTCTGATATGCTTTAGTCTGTCCAGGGGTCTCATAGGTTTTGTATTAGGTTGATTCCTTCCGTCTTCTGTTGTTTCTCCAGAGCTGACGCAAGGGAGGGAGTAAGAAGAAATCTATATCTGATTGTTATTTGCTTTTAATTATGATTATGGTATTTTTTGGCAAATAGAATTTTCACATTTTAATGTAATCAAATATTTTATTCTTTTAATTTTAACTTCTTCGGTATTTTTTTTTTTTTTCATTGCAACCTATTTGAGAGAGATGACAAGAGCACATTAGTAACCTTTTCAGGCATTGGTTCCCAGTATGTGAATAGGGCAGAGGATCTGCCTAGGGGCACATATCATTATGTGTGTTGTGTTTAGTGTGTATGTGCCTGTGTGTGTATAAAGGGTCATGTCTAACTTTAAAATATTCTTCTATTCTGATTAAAAAATTCTGTTGAGAATTTTGAGACTGGTGGTAGTTGAAACTATGAGAGTGAATGAGGTCTCTTAGTGCAAAGAGTGTTTTAGGGGCTTTCCAAGGAGATGGAGTGTGAGAAGGAGCAGGATCCAAGGCTAAAAGAGCAGGGAAATCAGGGGGTTAGAGGGGTACCAGTTCTTAAGCATATTAGATTACTGGGTCTTACTCTGAGAAACCAACTGGAAGAGTCTTGATTGCTACCGAAGAAATCTCTTAGCTATACGTAAGTTGACTCTAAGAAAAATGTTTAGACAATAAAAACTAAACTCCATAAGGAGCTGGCGAAGAAAAGTAAAATATCTGGCAGAAGTGGAGTCTTGCCCAAAGGAAAGAAAATGCACTACATTGCTTCTATGAAAAAGTGATGGTGTGGGGCCCGCTCTGTGGCCTGGTGGTTGAGTTCGGTGTGCTCCGCTTTGGCGTGGACCTACAACCCTTGTCGGTCCCACCCACATACAAAATAGAGGAAGATTAGCACAGACAGATGTTAACTCAGGATGAATCTTCCTCAAGCAAAAAGAGGAAGATTGGCAACAGACCTTAGATCAGGGCCAATCTTCCTCAGCAAAAAAAAAGTGATGGTGCAAGAGAAAGTGTGATTCATATAACATCTTTTCTAATTAGAAAGAGAGAGAGAGAGATTGACATTCCAGTTAATATTTGCAGTTAAAACAAATACTCACTACATATTTCAAGTATGTGCAGTATGGAGTTTGGAGGTAGATGAGAAAAGAATAATAGAGTACTCTACTGTACGACAAGAAGTTAAAAATAACAGAAATGAGAGAGAGGAAACTGCTAAAGGTGACTGGATCAAACTAAAGAGAGAATAAATGAAAGAAAAGCCAAAGGGTAATTGAGCACATAAGAAATGTATAATAACTGGAGTTCTTCCTATAGAGCATGATAGAAAGGAAAAGCTAAACCAGAAGAGAAAAAGAGTGGATGTTCAGGTCTCACAAGAAGGCATGTAGAAGAGGAAGAGGAATTTCAGTGAAATGATTCTGTTTCCATTTTCCATGCTGTAGAAATCACTTCTATTTCTTCTGCAGAGATTGGGAACACTTATACTCCATTAAGGATCCAGGCAGCTCTTGTCAGGGTTTATATTTTTTCACTCTCAGTCTTTCTTTCTGATTGGAGAAAGTGTTTTATCTTCTACCTGAACAAACTGTATAGAAAACTTACTCTTGAATTCTGACCTCTTTCTTGCAAAAGGCTAAGAAGCGATGGCATTGGGCTTTGAACAAAGTAAACACGCTTCACTTTCTGTTTATTTAATTTGAGAAACTTGTTGCTTTTTTCCATGTTGCATAAAGAGTAAGCTTGCAAGATATATGTATATATATAGATTCTATTTAGACACACATACATCTTTATGTACAAAGAGAGAAAGAGAGAGTGTGCAGTTGCAGAGAGTGTGTCTCTGTGTGTATATAAATGTACAGTCTGGGGGCTCTGGTGATGATAAGAATAGGTTCCTTCATTCAGTAAATCTTAATGTGACCCTTTCTGAGTATGGTGTGTTTCACAGTAGCACACACATGCACATAACCTGCTTCCAGTTAAGCCTTGTTTAAACCAAGCTTTGGTTTGAGGCTTTCTAATCTAGAAAATAAATGCAAAGCACTCTAGGGCCATAATCACATTAAATTCTTTCAACTTTCCCTTAAGGAACGTACACAAAAATAATCTCATCTTGCAGCTTGAAAAATTGAGTCAGAATGATGAATAGTTCTTTCAAGGATCTAACATAAATCTGAGAGCACACACCAAAAACCCTGCTAAGCTCTCGCTCTCTTGAACCCACCAGCAGGTTCCACGTAGCCCCAACTGCTAGAACCATTTCTGATTTTAGGCTGAAGGGATTTATTTAGTGCTGTGATCAGGGACTAAACACACTGGGAGCTAATCTGTCACTCACTTTGTGTGCTAGTTCTGATAACATTTTTGGAACTGAACCTCCCAGAACCTTCAGGAACCTACTTTGCTATTTTCAGGTTCCCTCAAAGACTGGAGTTCTTGCATTGAACCCCAGCCCAGTGTCTGGAAACCCTGTTTCCTAGTTCCAGAAAGTTCCTCCTGCCAGCAAGTTCCTCATTAGCCCCTGTGGCTCTGCTCTCTCACTTGGGAGGCAAGCCGCTGTTTTCCTTTTGGACCCCCAGTGATTGCCTGCCTGGCCTAAAACCTTCTGTCTGTCACCACATCCCACGGTAGCAGTGGTTTCAGAGCTTCAGGCCCAGTTCCCACGTCTTGACATCCACTCAGGTGTACTATGGGTCTCTGCCTTCTCCTGGGCACTTCCCCATCCAGCCCTGCCTTTTCAGTTTACCTAGTATCTCCTGATGTTGACGGAAATTATAACTGAGACAAAACAGTATTCATTTTTAGATTTTACATTCAATTCTAAAGATTTAAAATTCAGGATAATTAGAATATGGTCTAGTCTAAAGTTTAATATCATATTAATTATATGATATTTAAAAATCTGCTAAACAAAATACTAAGGCATCAGGTAGAATACCTAAATTTTAAGAGAGAATGAACTTTCCAAACACATTCAAGCTCTTTTTACCTGTTTACATAAAATATTAATGTATTTCTTGGAAATCTCATGTACTCAACAAAGCACTTCTTCTAAGGAAGACTTTTCAAATAAATTCCACTCACTTCATTGATTAATAAGATTGTATGTCTTTTAAAATTGTTTACAGATATATTTTTATTGATTTCCTTCAGGTAGGCTGCTGTTTCTCTTCACTTAAAATTAACAACAGTTTGTTGAAGTAGTTCAAAACTGTTAACCACGCTAACATTTACACGTTTGTGAGTTTGTAGAAGCACATGTAACAGAAAATCCATAGGAATTAAAGCCTCAATTTGATATAACTGCCAAAGATAAAAAAATTTTTTTTCTATGCTCTATTGAAAACTTGTAATATCTGAGCAGTGTAAAAACATGTTTGACCTAATGGTGTGAGGTTCAGAATATGGCCGACTTAAAATTCAGTTCTCTTTTCTTCATATTCTTTCTTGGCATTATATCCCTGCATTTGAGGCTTCCCTATGAATGGACCTAGGGAAGTAAAGGAGCCCAAAGAACTAAAAAGTGCATGAAAGAGGCAACATTTGAACCTCTGATCTCATTTAGATCTCATGAAGATTCCCTGCATTTCAGAGATGGGGACCCTTCAGTGCTAAAGAGACTGAGTCTGGTGAAGGGCCCAGAGATGGTAAGAGGAAGAAAATGGAAAGGGAAGGAACTAGTATGTCTTGAACCCATACCACATGCCAGGTGCTTTACTATTATTTGAACCATTTATTGGGTTGGCCAGACTCAGTGTTGTATAATGAAGAAACAGCTTTATTAGTGTTCTCACTACTGCCCTGCTCTCCTACTAGCTCTGTTGGTTTTTTCATCCTTGAAACATAATCTTGCAGAAATACTAGAGCTTTTGGGTCACTCAGATTTAATTTTCAATTACTAAAAATCTGATGGATATTGAAGTTTCAATCTGTCATCAGATTCAAGTCTTTGCTAGAGAGGATCAGAATATGGATGGAGAGCTTTTAAAGATTTGAATGTTTGGACATGCTGAGGGCAATCTAGTAATTCTCCAACAAAAATAAAAGCTTCTGGTAATTCCTGGAAGAAATATTGGTTACTGAGGTGTTCTTACAGCTTTTCAGAGCCATTAGAACAACATCGCATGCATGTGGCACGGATTTGCAGAATGTGAAGTGCGGTTGGGAGTTGGGGAAAGGAAAGGAAGTAGAGGTGAGTTAGAGGCTGGACTATTGCTGATTCACCCCCTTTCCTCCAAACCTCCAGGATTTTATTTCAGTTCTCTGCCTAACGTAAAATGAGACCCTGCATTCACAGTGAGGGAGTCGTTACAGGTAAAAGAGAAAGCTTAATCAGTGCTTCTCAAAACCATTTCCTTTGGGTTGTTTGAAATCAGAGAAAAGATTTTTAAAAACTTAGGAAAACAAAACAAATACTGATAAAAATTCCATGTTTTATCTAGTTCAAAAGATAGCTATCCTCAAGGGTATGTAGGTTAAGTAAGTTGCTTTCTAACCCTCCCTCCCTTCTCCCCTGAAACCCTAGTCTCATCCCATTTGGTCTAAATTTGAAAGCTGTTTTAGAGGCAAATAAGAGGGTGAGGGTGAAGGAGGTAGTGACCTACTAAATTATCACAGTCTGATTTAGTTTTGGGTGTTAGAAATAGATTCAAACTATAAGTGTTTCCTCACCTATAGTATTTATATAAGTTTAATATTTATTGTAGAAGTGTTTGCTATAGCATAAATTTTCCCTTGGCTGGTTAAGAGGAAAACAACAGCTGTGTGGTTATTCATAACAATACTGGATATAAATTTAACCTAGTTTGTGGGGCTTCCAGAGCTGAAGGTATTCTCATCATAAGAAGTACCTTAAAGGGACACAGTTACTATTGGGACTATTGATAGTGTTTATACCAACAGTAACTGGTCAATCACTGTTCCTTTAAAGTAGGCAGATTTTTCTTTTGGATGGAGGGTCTCTGAAGAAAACAGACTGATGATTAGAGCAATGATAGCTCAAATATTATTTCCCATTCCTGGTGTGCTAGGTTTTGTTGATAGGGTTGTAATGACCCAAGAAGAAGCATTTTGTTAACGTGGAGTCAATGTTCATTTTTTACAAGGCTGAAGTTTAGAATGCATTATGTGATAGAAATTTAAGGACCAGAAGGGGCGTATAAGATGAAATCTACCTTCTGAAATGTTGAAAGGAGCAACTATTACATTTTTTTTTGTCAGCAGAGTCAGCTGGAGAATGACAGATCCAGCAATAAATTAAATTCAGAATAGTAGCTGTGTTAGTCAGGATTCTCCAGAGAAATAGAACCAATAGGATATAAAAGAAGATCTCTTATCAGGAATTGGGTCATGCAATTATAGAGGCTGAGAAGTCCCATGATCTTTAAGCCGTCTGCAAGCTGGAGACCTAAGACAGCCAGTGGCATAATTCAGTCCAAGTCCCAAATCCTGAGAACCAGGGGCATCAATGATGTAAATCCCAGTCCGAGGGCAAGAGAAGATGAGATGAGTTGTCCTGGCTCAAGAAATGAGGCAGAAAAGAGGGGTAAATGTCTCTTTCCTCCACTTTTTTGTTCTATTCAGGCCCTCAACAGATTGGATGATGCCCCCAACAGTGGTGAGGGAATTCTACTTTACAGAGTTCACTAATTCAATGCTAATCTCATCCAGAAAAACCATCACAGACACATCCAGAAATAATGTTTTACCTGATATCTGGGCATCCTCTAATCCAACCAAGTTGACAGAAAATTAACTATCACAGTAGCTAAGAGAAAAATGAGGGTTTGTTTTTCCTTAAGTGGCAGAAGGAAGACATTGGGGGAAAAAAGTAACAGAATGAAGATAATGGAGAGTGTGTTGAAAAACCTTTACTCAGTTAACAGAGGGTGTCAAAGTATAATGATAAGCAAGATTAGATGTAAGCAAAGACAAAAATAAAAGTGTACCAGGGAGTCAGCAAGTCTTGTTCTGTTGTCTTGGATAGAAGTAGTCTATGTTTGCAGTAATCAGTTTGATCACAGAGTTTGGGAGGATACTTTTTACCCTCTGCAGCTGTCTGTTTCTGGACAATTCCTGAGAATCCTCAGTTTCAGTACTACCAATGGAATGAATATCCAGTGGTCTAGAGAAAATGGTGTACGTCTTCTTGATTGAGAAATATGAATCTAAGGATCATCTCGGAGTTTTACTGCCATGTCAGTTGTTAACAGTGCATGATAATGTTCTTTCCATTATAGTTCAAGGGCAGAGTTCTCTGATGTCTTTCCCTGAAGATCAACTTTTCATGCTTCAGATCAGCAGGGGCTGGTTAGGTGGCTGTTCTGATAATGGAGCTTAAACTTGTTGGCGATAAAGCTAGAGGTATCATATGAGCCCCTTGTAGTGTTTAATCGCATCAGTTTGTAATACGTAGAATCTGCGGTTGGACATGAAATTCCCAAACACATGGAATGGCTTGTTATTAACTTGGGAGGAGATAATCTATGGGTCCTAGAGGGAGTTGGTCTTGTCACTGCCAAGTCTAATTGGTAATAATTTAGGCCTTGAAATTTCAAGGATTTCTGAGAGCTTTACTCATAATAGTTTTAGAATTCCATTGGTTCTCTCTATTTTTCCTGATGGGTTTGATGAAAAGGACAGTGGAGCTTCTGAATAAAAGGTTAAAGTTTACAGAGTTATTTAATAGCAATACCAGTGAAATGTGTGCCCCTGTCACTGGAGAGATAACTGAATCTCCTGACCTCCACCTCAACTCAGATCAGGAACACAAAATCCAGCAACTATTATTATTATTATCACCATTAGGCTATAGCTATCTGGCCAGGAAAGCCCTGAATTCACCCCAAGAATACGTAACCAATATCCAGAACATAGTCATCTCTCATTGTTTCGGGCATTTGTATAAAATCTATTTGGAGGTGCTCAAAGAGACGTCAAGGCTTTGCTTCCTTTTTGTGTCCTACTTTTATAGTTTTGCAAGGATCACGTCATTGACAGGTAGGACATGTATTGGAGATATCCTCAACAATCCCCTTAAAATCAGGCACCAATGTTATTTTTAAATTGTTGACGATTTATCTCTGCCATTGTGGGTGATATCGTGAAGTGTTTTTGCTTAATTCTACTTGAAATCCTTTGGTCCAGGAGGTAGCCCTCTTTTGAGTGCCAAAGGTGTCCCCATGCACTATGCATCTTAATCTCTTCCAGCGTTTTTTCTCCGTATCTTGGGTTTGTCTCTGACGGTCAACAATAACCTCTGAGTCCCTTCAGTGTGTGTTCTCCCTAAGTGCTTATAGGCACGATTACTTTGGCAAAAGGTGCTTGTTGATCATAGTGGTCAGCTGCTGTGTTTAGTTTTATTTCTGCAGAGTCAGGGGCCCCCAATGGAAGTCAGTTGGTGTTTGGCCAAGTTCCAGAGACACGAGGTTGTATATGCACCACTCAGAAATTCTCATGTTGTCTGCTGAATTTGAAATTATGCCTCCTCCAGCCCAAGCACCTGCTTCTACTGGGGTTTCTCAATCGAGAAGAAATATATTAATCCTGAGGTCATATGGTTATGGGCAAAAAATCAAATTTCTTCTTACATATATATTTTGTTTTCGGGGTGGTCAAAAAAATACTTTGAATCATAATAATGTGTTATGTTGAGATAAAATTATCTAGAGTTATAGAAATGGAAACACAAGTTCAAGGATTAAAAGGAATTACATAAAATTTCTGACTGTTAAAATGTTAATGGATTATTTGAATGGGTAGATATCAAATGGCTGTATTCTTTAGATTCCTCTGGATACATTTAAAAAGTAATACAACAAAGTTAGTTAAAAAATATCAATATTTACAGTATGCCAGAAATTACAGCGTTTATAAACATTTAAATTCATAATAAAAATTTCGAGGTTAACTTTCAAAAGGGCGAGGGAACACTGTTTTTCAAAATTCTTTTAGAAAGTGTCTGAGACTAAAAACTTGGAAGACTTCAAAATCTAGAGCACTGATTCTCAATGCTGGCTATGCCTTAGAATTGCTTGGGCGACATTTAAAAAACATTGATGGCTGGATGCATTAAATGTTTTATCTGGGGCTTGGGCATCACTAATTTTTAAACTACACAGATGATTCTTATACACAGCCAGCATTGAGGACCACAGATCTGGAAGCAGCCCCAGATGCTGCTACTGGAGGTCACCTTTGAGAAGATCATCCTCCTTTTGCCACTGAGGTCTCTGCTGGGGCGGGTCCAGAAGCATATTGCTGTCTGTTATCCAAGACATTTAGGAATCCAAAAATTAACATTAATAATATTAACTATTAATCCAAAAGTAAGCTAAAAGTGTTCTATGATAGAATTTTGACTTGCTAAATGTGTGTTTTGAAAACAAAAAGATCAAAAGGGGAAATATACTGAAATAGTAGTAGTGATCAAATTACCTCTTGGTATAGGGATTGCAGATAATTTTTCATTTCTTGTTGCTTTTCTATTTTTTGTAACAAATGTACACCATTTTTTTTCTAATCAGAAAAAGAGTACACTCTAAAGACAAATTGAAAGTGTGCCCCTTAAAAATAAATTTGCCGCATTTAATTCCACCACAAAAGCCCAGTCAGAAGAAGAAAATCACATATCAGAGCTGCTATTTGTGAATGGTTTGTTTCTGGTTCCATGTGAGTTGACATTAAGCAAGTATGTTAAACGAATAAAATTAAGAATTTCCAGATCTCCTTTCCTCTGATTTCGTTGTGCTCATGACTTGATTTACTAATTAAGGAAAAAAATAATAATAATCAAAAAGAAAGAGTATAGTAGGTATCATTTGTGAATATAACCTCATGCATTTATCAAATTGTTGCTGTTCACTCTGATTATTTCAAAAGAAAATTTCTACCTGTTTTTTATCTCCATGTTTTTCTATCAATAATCTTATTTTCCTTTCGCCTAATTCCAAAAGGCTGTTTCTTCAAAGGATAAGTTTGTTAGGCTTGCTGCTCATGAAGGCATTATCTCTATGGAGACCCACGTAGGGAACCTGGAGGTTACGAAGATAAGGCTGTTTTCCTTGGAGGTGACCTATTCTCCATGTGGTACTCTAAGGATATGTTGGAATTTGTTTACTCAAACAGAATACAAATTAGCTTCTTTGAAAATCAGGCTCTCTGAAAATAAATCAAAATGCCATTTGGTGCCCTGATCTTAGATTAATCTGGTAAAATTTTTGGTTTTTCTTGAAAGTAAATAAGTGTATAATATATGTGTATAACACACACACACACACACACACACACACAATGTGACACCTTGACTAAAGGTCAGCAACACTGTCACAGGGATGTTGTGGCTAGTCACTTCTTTTGGTCACAATTGAAGGATTCAGAAAGTTCCTTTGCAAGGGCTACTATTTTGAGATTATAGTCTATGTCCTTAATGCACTTCATTTTCTAGTTCCCCACATTTCCGCTCTATCATGACCCTGTGTCTTTGTATATGTTACTCTCTCGAGCTGGAAGGAAAGGGTGAATGAGGTGAGCATGCACTTTGGGGTCGTACAGATGTGGGTTCAAACTTTTTTTTAACTTACTTATTAATGAAATGGTCCTGGGAAAGTTATTTATGCTTCTTGAGCCTCCATTTCTTCATCCTCAGCATGAGAGCAGCAACAGCGATTATCTCATAGAATTCTGAGACAATTCTTATGAAGGAATTAGTAAGTATTCAAAAAGCATTTAGTCCTTCTCTTTCTCACCCTGTCTCAGTCCTTTTGGGCTGCTATAACAATAATGACCATAGACCGAGTGGCTTATAAGCAACAGAAATTTACTTCTCACAGTTCTGGAGGCTGGAAAGTTTAAGGTTAGGGCTCTGGCAGATTTGGTGTTTGGGTGTCTAGTGAGAGCCCACTTCCTGCTTCATGGACAGCTGGGGTCTCTCTTACAAGGGCAGTAATCCCATTCACGAGAGCTCCACCCTCATGACCCAATCACCTCCCAAAGGCCCCACCTCCTAACACCATCAGATTGGGTGTTAGGATTTAACGTATGAATTTTGGGGGCACCCAAAATGTCTATACGTTCAGTACAGAACTCTCCTCCAACTCTCATCTTTTCATAAACATGCGAGCTTTAGAGAATAAAAGGCAAGAGCTTTGTCTCAGGCATTCAGAGAAGGGGTGGTGTGGAAGAGCGGGGCGAGGTCTTATCCAGCGGCCGTGGAAAGACCAGGAGACATCCCAGCCCTTCCGCACAGGTGCTTCCAAGTTTCACCTGCCTGCTTTTTAACTCCAGAGATGGGAACATTCACAAATTGGATTGGCTTTTTGCCTGGAGCCTGGGTCAAAAATAGAGACACTCTCAGACTGGTCAGTTCTTCCACCATAACCATTAGGCATCTTCTCTCTTTTTTTTTTTCATTTAACAAGTCCCCTTTCTTTATCTTTGCCCAGCCTCACCCATGACATTTCTTTCTCCTTCTTTCATACATGTTTTCATCATAGAGTAACACAATCCAAGAGCATAATTACAAAATTTAAAAAAAAATGTTTTAGACAAATAAGAAATAGGATCCATTGAATGTTCTTGCATCCCACTACACACTGACTATAATAAAAATTAAAAACATCTCAACTTTAGCATGATAAAGGCTCATACGTATGAGACCTGGGGTGATCGTTGCAAGTTGCTCACAGGGGCCTTATTACTACCTAGAGCTTAAGCTTTCCTTAATTTTACCCCAAATAATTTATCCAGGGGTAATGGAAGTATCAGTGGGAAAATATGAATCATTTCAACCACCTACTAAAGAATCTGAATAGAAATACTGTGAAAACCCTTGAGGTTCCTCACAAGAAAGAAGCAATATTAATCACAAAGTGTGTCATCATTAAGATGATTACCCAGAGGGAAAAGTTATCAATAGTAATATTGCTATGACAGATGCATAAGTATTTTTTTTCTGTACAGCAACATACAATATGTTCCCATGGATACCTTTTGCATGTGTGAAAAAAATATTGCTAATAAAGAGTGTGCTTTTCATATTGGTCAGCTTCTTTAAATGCCAAATGTTAAATTACAGATATTTAAGTGATCTAAACTTCAGGAGTTGAAAGCAGCCTCAAAATTCAATTAAATCCTAATTATTTACTTTATTAATTACATAAAAATGTTTTCTTTACAAATGAAGTCACTAATAATTAGGGAAAACGAATGTTAACAATTTTGTTTTGATTTAGTCATATTTTTACATGGAAATAGGTTTGTGCTTTTAAATAGTATGAAAACTGGACAAAGGAAAACCTCATTTCATTTTTTTAAACATATGACTACAAAATTTGTTTCATTTACAAAATGTTCCACAGTAAGCACGGACAAACACATTCTACTTAGACTGCATTTTGGTTCCAATCCCAAACTTAATTGTAGCTTGTTCAGAGGGCAAATGGGTCCCTTGTTTTCTTGCTTATTGCTTCTTCATTCCATTGTTCATGATATTAGAGGGCAAGAAAGGAGAGAGACTCAAATGCTGACTCTTTTTTTTTTTTAGCACTTCTGGCTCAAGTTGAGTGTGGAGAGACATTGAAAGTACAACAAAGATAAGAATAAGTATGAAACATGGTGGATGAAGCAGGTTGAGGAGGAGGAGCTAGATTATACCTGCCAGTGGGCTGCTTACGGGAGAGAGTTGTGTCAAGAGTGAAGGTTTCCGAAGGCAGAAGAACATAATCCAGGCACATATGTAGGAGAGAAAAAATGAGATGAGACTGTTACAGGACAAACTGTGTGCCACCCCCCGACCCCCCAATTCATATGCTGAAATCCTAACCCTCAGTACCTCCGATTGTGACTGTATTTGGAGATACAGCCTTTAAAGAGGTAATTAAGGTTAAATGAGGTCTCAGGGGTGGGCTCTAATCCAATGACTGGTGTCCTTAGAAGAAAAGATTAGGACATTGACACACATGGAAGACCATGTGAAGGCACAGGGAGAAGACAATCATCTACAAGCCAAGGAGAGTGGCCTCAGAATAAACCAACCCTGCTAACACCTTAATCTTGGATTTTTAGCATCCAGAACTGTGAGAAATAAATTTCTGTTGTTTAAGCCAACCAGTCTGTGGTACTTTGTTATGGCAGCCCTAGCAAGCTAATACAAGGAACAATTAGGTTAGCAAATTGTTACACATCCTATGATAGTATCTCGCTCCATATCCCTAATCCTAAACCTCACCCTACAAATTTTAGCGAATTTACTAAAGTCATGAAGTGTTGGAAGCTAGTGAAACAGAGGAATGAAGATGAATCCAGCTTGAGAAACGAAGTTACATGTAATATCACTCAGAGTCACAGGAGAATTGCAGAAAATCCTCGAGGCAGCATTTCGGCCTTTGGGGAGACAACACTGAGACTGTATGTTTCAATCAGAAAGTCAAATGGGAAAGTCTGCTGAACTCCGTGAAATCGCAGGCTTGAGATTGGTATTGAAATCATGCTCCGTTGATGAACGACTTGTTAAGGAATTGGAGTCCTACACATATAGATTTGACTAAAGAACAGTGCTCTTCTTAAGGAAAAGATTATTAACCCAAACTGAAGTACTAGAACAGTGAGAGAAAAGGAAACAGGCACCTAACCAGCCAGATCAAGGAAGTGGACCTTTGACATAAAAGGAAGGTGAGTTGTCATGGCCTGGTGTTCTCAACCTTATTTGAAGTGGGATTTCATCCCTAATTTTTGAAAGTAAGGTGTCTGTAAAAAGCACTATTTCACAAACTTTAGAACACAATCATAGAAACACTTATTTTTATTAACCTTAGTCATTGGCTTGAAATAATATTTTCTTGGCTGTCATCAACTTTACAAGGTGGGACATCAGAAGAATCAGCCCCCCCACACCTCACACATCACCTTTAGGTAATGAATGAACAGAATGAATCTTAAACAATGACATATCCTTCCTTGAGTCATAAGCCAGCTGTGTCTTAATGACACTGAAATGCAATTGTCTTAAATTAGGTTTGTGGTCTAAATGGTTGTAGGAAGCACAGCCTCCACATTGAAACTGGTTTGACCTGACAAGGAGTTGGGGTGAGGCATACTGTTTTGGTTGGAATGTTCAGGTACAACAGATTTGTGATACACCAGACAAATCTGTCTGTTCTGCCGCCTTCTTCTCAACGTGATACACGCAATAAAGCCTTACAGAAGACTCCTTGATGAACCCAACAAATTGGTAAAGAGTAGCTCGTTTTAGAGAGCCAGAGTGACTAGGCATGTGGGAAATTTGTGCAATTCTGCTACTAAACTGAACTCATGAAAGTCAAAGTCACTAGTCCTCCAGAAGGTGTGAACAATTGAGCAGAAATAGATGTATCATAGCCGTTAGATCTTCACGGCATAGCAAACAATGATTCAATTTTTACCTTGAGCTTCTGTTAGCTTTAACTAGAGACCTTTGTTTTTAGAGATGAATCAGAAAGTTTATAAATCCTCCCTTATTCTTTTTTTCATTTTAGTGCACTCCCTCTGCAGCCAGGAACCTATAAACATTCGACATTCCTCCAAGTATAAATAAATGCTGGTAAATTTTGAGAGGCAGTAAAGCACAATGGAAAGAGCAAAATAGGCTACGGAGTTAGAAACACCATTGTATCCCAACTCTGCCACTCACTCAAAGGGTGAATTTGAAAATGTACGTAACCTATCTATATTTCATTTTTGGCATTTGTCAAGTGAGAATACCAGTTATCCACCTCTTTGAGTTCTGATGAAGAGAATTCAATGATGTAATGTTTGAAAGCACTCAGTATCATGTTGGGTGCACATTAAATATAAAATGATTGGTAATTGTTATTATGGACTATTGGCTTGATCCATTTCAGTATGCCAGTAGGTCTGATTTTGAGTTTCCTTTTTTCCTTTTTGATTTGGTACAACCAGTATTTTCACTTTTTCTTAAATTATAATGACCTTATGTTGTAGATGAAATAGGTATTAAAGTTATTTCTTAGTTGTATCATAGCAGAGGAACAGTGACATCATTATTCAACAGCTGTTTGTGTACTGCCATTGAAGCCAGTTATGTCGCATATGGTATTTGCAAGGCTGGAGAAGATGAAGCTGTGTGTCCTGGAGGGTTAGGTAGCATGCATTTTGTTTCTGTCTGCCTGCTGTGTGTCCAGATATGCAGCAATTTGGTAGCGTTATGAGAGAAAGACACATTTCTGTCTTTAAAGAAGGAATCTGGTTCAGAAGACAAAATAGAGACACTTAAAATGTCTTGTAAACAATGACGATAGTCAACAAAAGCAAAGCACTGTGTTACAAGAGAAATGCAAGTATCAAAAGGAGACAATGGTGCTCCGAGTTTGAGAGATTCCAGGAAAGGGTGGTTTGAGTTGCATTTGAAACATATGATAAACATTGACTTTTGGAAATTAGCCATTTGACTACATGTTCTAAATAGTTCAAAGTTGTGAATAAGAAATATCTTTATTTCGGCCTTCAGATGAGAATAAAGTGATTCTTAGAATGGAAGAACATAAACATTTATTGAGCTTCTTTGGGTTGAGAGCATAATGTTAGGCCTGTTCATTCATTCATTCGTTTTATTCGTGTTTTATCTACAGTGCTAGTCACTATTCTAATATGGCTTACTTTATCCTTCTTTTATAAATGGTGAAACTGAAACTCTGAAAAATAATTAACTTACTCAAAGTTACACTCTATATGGCAGATCTGGAATTAAAACTTATCTGTTTGACCATAAACCAAGCTCTGCACATCACAGCATGTAGGCTCATTGAAAGAAATAAAAGTTATAGACCTTGGAGAAATGCTGTAAAGAAAATTTTCTTCACCTTAGCAAATCCTCCAATCCTCCAGTCATAGGCAGATCTCCCTGTGTTTTTCACTCATTGGCTATATTAGAACTAGATCTGTGAGGTGAGAATCAACAAGTTAAGTATCACAAGTTTGGTGAGAAAAATAAATCTCCTAAGATAAATATGGTTTACAAAATGGAATCAATACAGTTTTCTACAAAAAATAAATTCTAACAAATGTGCTTTCTGAAACAAACATTTATAAATCTCAGCATCACAAATCACCATTTTATAGAAATATTTATATCATGGCATTCAATATTATGGGAAATTTCTTTGTCTTTCTTTAGTAAACGAATTGGGAACTCAACTTTATTTTGCTATTTTATCATAGCAAAGAAGTACAAATTTAATTTAAATGCTATGCTAATTGGTATGTGAACACTCTCCAATCTTATTTCTCAAGTCTTTAAACAAGTATAGTGGTTAATCTAAAGCTTTATTTTCTCAAAGCATTAGTACAAATAACATTTTTACCATAACATATCTCAGTAAGTTTCAACTAACTTGGTGGCCTTTGGTTCAAATAGAATTTTGATCAAGAATGAATTAGATATGTTTTGGGATTATGTTTTTATTTTAAAACATATACATATGTGTGTAGTGTAAATAAACTGCATCCATCCATGTCTACCTATCTATCATCTATCTCTCTTTCTTTCTCTCTTTATCTTTCCATATCTCTAATCTATGAATCATCTCTCTAATCTATCTATCATCTATCAATCATCTATCTGTCATCTGTCAATCATCTATCTATCTATATATCTATCCCTATCTATCTATCTATCTATCATCTTTCTATCTATCTATCTATGTATCTATCTATCATCTATCCTCTATATTCTTTCCTTTCCCCTTGTCTCCTTTCCATTCCCTTTTTCCTTTTCTTGATCTTCTCACAAATTTCACCTCTCTTTCGCTTTCTCCTTTGGGCTTCCCTCACCACTTCCTCATCTCTCCTTTTTATTTTTCCTTTTTTGGTTTATTCAACCTTCTCATTCTTCGATACACATTTACTTGAGAGTTTTCTGCCCTTATTTATAATGCAATGGGGTAACTATGCAAATAATACCCAACCAGATGTTAACTAGAGCCTCATGTGGATTTTTGTCCCATAAAATCTTTTGGTATTTTTAATAAAGAAACATAATTATCATATCGAATTTTCCAAAGATAAGAAACTCCTCTCAACATAAAGCATTTTCACAAAGGATAAGGAATTACATGATTTAGTAAGCAGCAGGAGAGACAGGCAACTTGGAAAGAACTATCTCTAATTCTTAACTGATTTTATATAGCTTGTTTCTGAGACCAGCTGCGTTCACAAACTTGCTCATGGATTCAGAGTATAACCTTAGAAATCCTTCTAGAACAAAGATAATCTGATGCCAGACTAGCTGGACAGTCTTGGATCAGTGTGTAAGATTCAAATTCCCCACAGATTGACTTAAATTGAAAAGTTATATACATTTGATTCTTAATTTAACAATTTTATGAGATGCTGATATGTAGAATTATTATTGTTAATAGTATGAATACTTAGTAATTTCCTAATGTCTCTAAGCTTCGGTTTCTTTATCTCCAAAATTCTACGTTATGGCATTGTTGGAAGACTAAATTAGACAATGTACGTGGATGGCTCAATTAGCTGCCTGACACATTAGTAAATATTACTGATATTGATGATGCTGATGATGGTGATAATGCTAATGATTATGATGATAATGTTGAAGCCTAATTCAAAGCTCTGGTCCCCATGTTAAGCCTTCATATAATAAACCTTCCATGCTCTAGTTTCAGATATTCAGCTTCCCAGATATCTCCAACTGGATGCTCCAAAGGTATCTAAGATTAAAATTTATCTCAAACAACTTGTAGACTTTTATCCTTCCTTCCACACTTTTTCACCAACATTATCCACCCACCCATCACCTCCCTCCTTCCAACCTGTGCCCCTAACCGCATCCTTATCTTGGTGTTTGGCATCCTCACAACGCCATGAATCTGCTCACCCACTTAGAAGCATGGTATCTTCCTAGGTCTCTCCCTTGCTTCCCCACCACACCAC
Organism: Ceratotherium simum simum; assembly: GCF_057802395.1. Classification (NCBI taxonomy): domain Eukaryota; kingdom Metazoa; phylum Chordata; class Mammalia; order Perissodactyla; family Rhinocerotidae; genus Ceratotherium; species Ceratotherium simum. The sequence goes on along the minus strand of NC_141911.1, from coordinate 31,137,173 downwards.
CCCATTATCATTTAGTCACTAAGCTCTGCCTAGTCTACCTGCAAATGAAAACAGTGACTACTTCCTGTATACTTTTTCCTTGGTAGGCACTATGATAGTTATTTTAGCTCCATATCACACTTAATCTTTTCAATAGCTCTTCTGTTTACAGATGGAGAAGTAGTGGTTCACAAAGCCACCAAAGACTGCTCATTCCACTAAGCCACATTGCCCCTTTTAAAAATCTCTTGCTACCCTCCTTTCTTCTCCATTCCTATTTCCACTGGCCTATTTCAGAATTTTTCTTCTCCCATGTGATCTTCTACAATAGTCTCCTTATGGGTGTCCTGTAGTCTTGCCTCTCTGTAATCCATGCTCCAGTGTTGCCAGAACAATTTTCTAACGTGCACATGATAATGTTACTCTGCTGCTCAAGATTTTTCAGGGCTCCTCAGCAGCTACAGAATAAAATATGAAGTCATTTGCATGGCACACAATGCCTTTTATGATTTGGTTACCATTTTTTTGAGGAAGATTGCACTGACCTAACATCCATTGCCAATCTTCCTCTTTTTTTTTGCTTGAGAAAGATTAGCCCTGAGCTAACATCCTTGCCAATCTTCCTCTTTTTAATATCTGGGTCACCACCAGAGCATGGCTGATGAGTGGTGTAGGTCTGCGCCTGGGCGCCAAGCCTGCGAACTTGGGCCACCAAAGCAGAGCCCGTGAACTTAACCACTACTCCACAGGATCAGCCCCAGGTTTGGTTACTTCTTAATCTGACTAACCTTATTTCTTATCACTCCACGCTCATCAGCCCCCTTCTAAAATCTGCTCTGCAGTAGATCTTAATTACTTGGGGTTCCAAAAATAAGCCATGTATTTTTAGACTCCAGAGTTTTGCATGTGCTGTTACCACCTTCTGAAATGTCTAACCTCTCCCCTGCTCTGCTTGCTATCAAGTTATCTCCTCTGGTAGGGGTTCTCAGCCTTGGTTACATACTAGGCTCATTTAATATCATCTTTTTAAGGCAGTTTTTACAATGCCGTATGCCAAAGCTGCAACGTAATTCTCTAGGATTGGGTCTGATATTGGCCTTTGTTTTGAACTCCCCAGATGATTTAATGTGCTCAGGTGCTCCTTCCTCTGATGGTCTCTTTATGTGCTGTGATTGCCTCTACTATGACATTGGTCACTTTCTGTTGTAGTTTATTTTCAAGTCTAATTTCCCAACTAGAGGGTGAACTTCTAGAAGGCTTGGGATCATGTTATTAATCTTTGTATTCTCCGCACCTACACAATAAATATTTGTTGAATTAATGATTCTGTTGTATTATTTTTGTATATTATTGTGTCAAGTACACAGAACACCTATAATACTTACATTTGTGCAGGCATCAAATGAATTTCTGTTTTTCTCTCATTCGGAACATTTTAATTTAGGAACAATTTAACTTATCATATGAAATTCTAGAAATGATAATTATTTTGAACAAATTTTTGTTGTCAAAGTAGTAGAAAAATAAATCTTAAGAAAGCTAAAATGAAGGGCCGGCCCCGTGGCTTAGCGGTTAAGTGCACGCGCTCCGCTGCTGGTGGCCTGGGTTCGGATCCTGGGCGCACACCGACGCACTGCTTCTCCGGCCATGCTGAGGCTGCGTCTCACATACAGCAACTAGAAGGATGTGCAACTATGACATACAGCTATCTACTGGGGCTTTGTGGGAAAAAAAAAGGAGGAAGATTGGCAATACATGTTAGCTCAGAGCCGGTCTTCCTCAGCAAAAAAAAAGAGGAGGATTAGCGTGGATGTTAGCTCAGGGCTGATCTTCCTCACACACACACAAAAAAGAAAGCTAAAATGAAGTAATTAAATGTGTGATCTGGAGAAAAAGTTGATGGAAAATTATATCTATTGGTATCTGTGAAGAAACCCACCCGAGGACTGATCATTGTCCTTTCATCTCTTCAATGTTTTCTAGAGTTTACCACTGTCATACTTTCCCCTAGTTGAAGCCTCAGAATTCAAAGTATTACAAGGGATCCTCCAGAAACAATTATTCACTTGTTTATTCTTCTATGCTTTCATTCATCACTTATGACTATGTATCAAGAATTATGCCTCATATTGAGAGTTCTGAAATGAAGAGCTCATAATCTACTTCTAATGTTTTTAGTTTCTAAGCTGAAAAAAACCTTCCTCATTAACTATGTTGATTACAGCACTGTTCTCAGACTTCGTCAACCAGGATTTACATTTTGATGGCATACTAAGTAATCCACTTAATAGCACACTAAGTTACATATAGTCTTCAATGAGAACTGTGAACTCTGGATGTTCTAAAATGCAAAATGCAAATTTCAAAGAGCAAAGTTTTGCATTTATTTTCTGTGCTTGCTAATTTTTTGGAAACAGTTTATTTTAGTGCAAATGCATTTTTTCTTTTTTTTTCCCCTGGCTCTGCTGTAGCTCAGCTAAGAAATGTGTAAATGCATTTCTGGTATAGCCTTGTTATACTTGAACAAACAAAATCTTAGGGATCAGAAGAAAATATCAAATATGCTATTATAGAAAATGTTCTATAATTACAAATATTAATTTATCAATAATTAAATTTTGCAAGAAGACAGCAACACAAGGCCAAACAAATTATAAAGTAACTGGCTTCTTTTCACTGGCGAATTAAGATGACGCTCTCAGAAGGAGGATGATCAAAGAACAATGCTCTCATAGGCTGAGACGTCAGTGATACTGATTATATAGTTTAAAATATGTATTAAAGTCGTCATTCCAAGAAATTTATTGATAATGTTAACTTTTATTTCTGTAATGTTGAAAAGTAATAAAGGTAACAAAAAATTTAGGCCAATTGATCTTTAAAATTTATGTTGACTCTATTCATATTCTCTTGCATCTCTTCCTTTACTTACTTCAGTCTTTTACTTGGCTTTTGTTAATATCATTTACTTTTGTTTTGTAATTGTTTCATTGCTGACTATAACAAAATAACACACACTCGTAATTTTAAGAGCCATCTCCAACGAAATGTCTTATGTGACTTTCCCCAATTCCCCAATGTAGATAGAGTTAATAATTTCCACCTCAATTCTCCTGCACCACTCAATTCATTCTTTGTTCCCGAAACTATTATTTGTGATATAATTATTGATTTAGGTGCATGTCTCCTTCTCTTGGAACATGAGCCATTTGAGGCACGGCTTATGGATTATTTATATTTTCACATCCAAAATCTGCAATAGTGTCTGAGACATGGTAGTTGACACAACCCAAAAATAATCATCATATTTAAATATTCTACAAAACCCCTCAGTCCCCCCAAAAAACACGCAAAGAAGATTTTGTTCTATTTTTTTCTAAGGCCCTGAGCTCTTTAGTTCATGCAGGAGAAGCAACTTAATTTCTAACAAAGGCAGAAAGTGGCACTAACACTCAAGTCACTAGATATACTAGGCTGTCACCAGATATATTATGGTGCCAGGTTTAATACATTTAGGTTATATTGTTAAGTTGACTTCATAAACTCTTTCTGGGGAAAGCTGTGCAAACCTTGGACTACTGCTTCTCTTCCCTCACACTGTCTACAGAACTGCGACAACTAGAGTGGACTTTATTTCCATGGATGGAGCAGAATATACCTGCGGCATAGCACTGGTTTCCTAATGTGGTTTTTGCCATGTAAACTGGGGTCTAAATAAGGTGGAGGACTTCAGAATCCAGTTTAATAAAAGTGTTGTGGCATGGGAGTTAAATCATCCCCAATTCCTGGACTGAATAATTAATTAATAAATCATTACTGTCACTTACTATATGTCAACATCTGTAAAAGATGCTGGATGATAATAAATATCTTTTCTCGTCTCCCTTGATAGTGAATATCTTTTCTCTTTCTTCCTTTTATTTACCTTTACAGTCTTTTTTTCAGTAGTTTCTTCCACATTCCTCCCGGGTCTTGCCTCAGCTCAATTCCTTCTCTTCAGTGGGATAAAATAATGTCATTTTAGTTTATATTCCTTTTTCATTCAATGAAAATTAAGACATGATCAAACTGATATACTGAGAAGTTGCTGTTTTCCTTGGTGTTTTGAAAATAAATATATTACTTGGGGATGCTAGGTTTTTGTGTTTAAATATTTGACAATTACTTCATTCACAAGCCGATTTCTCTTAGCGAAAGACTGCTTTCCAGTGCTCTCCTATCTCATTCCTTCCAAATTTTATCACCAAACTCATAATTGAGCACAGTTCTCTACCTCACATGTAGTAGGTACTCAATACACACTTGTGTGAACATATCTGAAATTGATTCTTGTCAGTCGAGTATAAATAAAGGTAGTGGAGTATAGCTTGATGTTTACAAATGTCCTGACAGAAATTCCCATGGAAGTAGGGAGGGATCCTCCCTAAAACAGGCTTAGGCACCTTTGATATCAAGGCTAAATCTTGAAAGATAATCAAAGACTTGATAGCATAAGGGTGCCAGTCTTTCCAGAAGAGTCCCACGGAAGAGAAGGGAGAAATCCTATACCTGTAGACTTCGTAAGTGGAGGAAACCCACAAGATCAGAAGTGTTTGGAGATCTAGCTTGTCCATAAGAATGGCTGACCAATAAAATACCTCAGAGAGGCGACCCCTCAGAATGAACACTGTTGAATCCAGGATGCATTAAGTGATAGGACTTGGGATATGATTGCGATGATAGCCTGGGTAGGGAGCTGCTTTCTGACTCAGGTCTATCTGATACATTGTGCACATGAGTTGTGGTTTGTGGCCAGTTAAACTGAGTGTTTTTCAAAGCATGCTGACTCCTGACTGCTATGCTATCTTTCTCTATTTCTCTGGCTTTAAATCTCAGGATCTCTGCTCTGAAATCTTATGTAGTTTGGATTTGATCTTACTCTAATAGCTGGTCAATTTCTCCTTGCTTTTCTACTTGCAGTCTTCTCATAGTTTATGGTAGATTTTTGTAAAAATAGCTACCATAATTTATTACCCTGTATCTATTACTTTGTTAGTGCCTTCCCACACAGACTCTGGGCTTGCCCATGTGACTTATTGACCAATGGAACATTAGCAAACTTGATGGAGGCTTATGTTGAAAGTGCTTGTACTTTGGGGCTTACCCTCCTCTTGCTCTTGGAACTCTGCTGCTATGTGTGAAAAACTATGCCCCAGTTAAGTGCCAGAAATGTGAAAGGCCATCTTTATAATAAACCCACCAGCCAACCTGCTGGCTGAATGCAATGCTTGAGAGAACTCAGTAGAGATCAGCTTATTTTCAGGGTTTCACAGATAGCCAGCCCTGATCAAACAACCACCTGAGTGACCTACAAAAGAGTGAACTAAAGAAATGGTTGTTGGGGGCCGGCCCAGTGGTGTAGCGGTTAAGGTAGCATGCTTCAGAGGCCTGGGATTCACAGGTTCAAATCCCACGCGCGGGCCAACGCACAGCTCATCAAGCCATGTGTGGTGGCGTCCCATATACAAAATAGAGGAAGATGGACACAGATGTTAGCTCAGAGCCAGTCTTCCTCAGCAAAGAGAGGAGGATTGGCAACAGATGTTAGCTCAGAGCCAATCTTTCTCACACACACACACACACACACACAGAGAGAAAAATAAGAAATGGTTGTCGTTTTGAATGACTATGTTTGGGGGTGAAGTTTTTGGAGCAAAAGCTAACTGATGGAGAAAGTGATACCTAGATTTGGGAAATTTCCATAACAACAAAGCAAAACAAGTGACAGTAGCTTTGGAACCATTCAGTGGGCAGAAGCTGTAAGACAGTTTGTGAAGTCTGGAAAACTGGCAAGCAGACTGTTAAGGGAGGATGGTGAAATTGTGACATGTGTTATGTAATATTATAAAATAATTCCTATAACTATTGCCTGCAATAATTTGGACGATAAAACAATTAATTTAGCAAGATAATTTTTGAGAAGATTTTAGAATATCCTTGGCTTCTTTTGCTTGTCTACAGTAAGTTATAGGAAAAGAGAAATGAGCTAAAGAAAGAACTTATCAGCTTACAAGAAGAATTTATATGGAATATGAAGGAGCCAGGATGTGCTGGATTAAACGTTTCTTATTTGCATCTCCCCCACCAGTAAAAGAGTCTCAAAGTAAGTTAAAACCTGAGGGTGTTTTTAAAGTTCAGGGCACTTGCAGTAAACCATGGCCTCTGACTCAAGGTCAAATTGAGGGTATGGCTTTGTTAGAAGTAACAAAAATCCTTTGTTAGGACTTAAGAAAAATTTAAGGTGATGTCTAGTGGACGCTCTCAGCCAGACAAAGGGCTTTGAAGATTCTAAACAACATCACCTCATAGCAGCCTAACAAGCTGCCCAAAGCAGAGAAAGGCTTGTCTTGAAAATAATTGTGGGTGTGACTTTTATTAAAAGATGCATAGAATGCACACACATTTTTGAAGGGAATCGTATCAGCAAAAGAACTGCTAACTTAGACTAAAAGAAACTGAGTGACTTCAAATGAAAAAGAGGCCTCTGGACTCCCAAATTCCTTTTGGAAGCAGACTCAGAAAGCTACTCAACTGCCAACTTGGGCGATTTGTTTTTATGGAAAAAGGAGGATATCTCAGAGGCAGGAGCCAAAAGCCCAGAAGGCAGAGCTAAGAATCATGGAGAAGAGATTGCAAAATGGCTGCTAAAATTCTTGTCCCACTATCAGTGCCTCTTCATAGTGTCCTCCCACACTGCCTTGGGGATTGTCATGTGACTTACTTTAGTGAATGGGACATTAGCAAACTTGTCCTAAGTAGAGGCTTAAAAGTACTTGTGCGTTGGGGCGTGTCCTTTTCCTGATCTTAGATCTCTGTTTCCTCAGTGTAAAGAAGTTGAGGCTGACCTGTTTGATGAGTGGAACTTGGCCCAGTCACCCCTGTTACCCTACATGCCTCAGCCAACCACTAGACATCTGAATGAGGTTCTATTAGAACATTGAGTGATGGTCAGCCATCCTTCTAACTAACACATGAGACACTGCTGAAAAGGTTAGCTAGAACCAACCAAGCAATTCACAGAATTGTGAGCGAATAAACGGTTATTGTTTGAACCACTGAATTTTGGAGTAGCTTGTTGGACAGAATAAGCTAAGTGATGCACACCTTGTCTAAAGCATTTATCATATTATATTTCAATTACCTGCTTAGAGGTTTGTATCTATTACTGTACTATCATCATGATGCTGTAATAGATTGTGTCTTAGTCACCTGTTTATCCCTAACAACGGTATAGTGTCTGAGAGACAATTAAGAAGGGAAATGTGATTGCCCTTGAAATACATAAAACTGATTATGTCACTTCTCTAATTAACATTCTAAGCTCTTTGAGCATAGTTTGGCGGTATTCAATAAATATTTTTTAAAATGCAAGTTAAGTTTTTAACATGCCTTTTGTTGACAAAATTAATGATTCTCCTTCATCTCTATCTTCCCCACTCTAAAATGGTTATTGAATTCATGCACCAATTCATGAAAAATTTATTAACACCTCATATGTCTGTCAATGATGTGCTAACATTCTAACAAGGGAAACAGGATTTAAAACAAATGACAATACAAATACAAAAATAAGTCTTACCAATGCAGTCATGAGCATCTATACTGAGTACACTGACCAGAACAAAGGAGCACATCTCACCCAGGAGGGAGCACAAGGAAACCCTTCAGCAGTGCTCAGTGTTGCATTATGAGGCTGTAATTGTCAGGAGAAAAGGTGAGAGGAGAAGTGGTCATGGCAAAAGAAGCAACATGAATAGATTCAGTGACAGGAAACTGCAAGGCACATGGGGGTGTAAGATATTCTGTGTGGTTGGACTGTAGAGGGCGAGGAGGTCAAGTGCAACACTTGCCTAGAGAGATGAGGCAAGGACAGGTTATGACAAACTCTGCTCCTGACACCAAGGAGCTTGGGAATGCTCCAACAGGGGCTTACTCAGAGGGTGACAAGCAGAGGTGTGTGATGGTAAAATGTTTGAGTTAGACCAAATAGTCCCAAGGTGATAAAATTTGACGGTGCTCATATTGTTTTCCATCCATCCAGAGAATATATGGAAGGAGTATTAGGGGTTTTGTTGCCTTTTCTGAATGAGAAACAAAAAGTAAAACTTTATGCATGCACATCAATTCAGTGTTCATCTTGGAATCTAAGTTCCTTGGGAGACGAGAAGGTAGTTTTGTTGATGAATTACTCTTGTCAAATGCTTAACAATGTGGTATGCACCCAGTGTCTTCTCAATTTAAATTATTTGATATTCATGAAGTAAATGTCCAGTAAATTTATACTTTAAATGCTGCATGTTTTTCTGCTTACGCTCCAGGCAAAGAGGGTGTTTAGACCGCATAGATTTTTAGAAGTTGAGTTGTGATAGAAAATTCTTCCTCAATTTTAAACCGCATTTAAAGGGAACATAATCTATGACTCTCTTAAAGCTTACTTCCAGAACTCACACTTGAGGGAATTTATTGTGCTTTGTGTTTGTAGTATCATTATTTTGTTTAAACGTGGTCTCGGGCCGGCCCCGTGGCTTGGTGGTTAAGTGAGCACGCTCCTCTGCTGGCGACCCGGGTTCGGATCCTGGGCTCGCACCGACGCGCTGCTTCTCTGGCCATGCTGAGGCCGCGTCCCACATACAGCAACTAGAAGGATGTGCAGCTATGACACACAACTATCTACTGGGGCTTTGGGGGGAAAAAAATAAATAAAAAATAAATAAATAAAATCTTTAAACGTGGTCTCCACTCTCTTCCATTTTGTATTTCTTTTTCTCGTTAAAAATTCCATCTTAGATGTGCTGAGTAAAATCAATAGTTTAATAAAACTGAGAGAGCGGATGAGACAGTGGAAGGTCTCTATTGCTGCAGCCAGATACACAGAGATTCTGCCTTCTCGCGTGTGACTAATGACCACACTCCACCCAAGAGAATTGATTTCAACAGGAGGACAGCAATCGTTATCTCTAAGAATGGGGATCACTAACCATTAACAATGTTTTGGAATAGAAACCCCTGCTAAGCAGACCCTCAGATATTACTTTTCCTCTATAGGGATTTTTTTTTTCTCCTTCAATTTAATAAAGCTAAGTTCACATGTGCTGAATCACGTTGTCTGAAGCGTTGTTATACAGGGCCAGGTAACAGAGTGTAAAACTGGCATATCTCAGGTAAATTGTCACCATCTTGGGTTCAGCCTTACATTTACCACCTGTTCATGTACCTGCCTCCAATATTCAGGAATCTAGGAAAGGAAAAAGTAGAGAAATTTTCAGGTAACCAGGAAGAAAATATTTGTATGACCAGAGATGGGACAAATCAGCAGAAGGGTGAAGCCCTCGTCAGATATAACAACAATAAAGACTACAGACTGAGGAGCAGAAGTCCTGGGGTTGAATCTTAGAGGTAGGCTGAAGGAAATGTAATTTTCACTGATTTAGTCAAACATCAGGGCAAAATAAACAGGAAGTGCTTTGACATCCTGTGACAGCTGTTTTACCTACTAGACTGAGAACGATGCTAGAATACATAGGTGAAGAAACCCGTTTAAGACTAGTAGCAACATTTGGAAAGTTCAGGTCTCAGATTCCTAAATTTCTTTCACTGGATCATTCACGTCTCTCTTTGGTTACTGAACCATTATTCAATGTAGTTAAAGTCCCCGTATCAAGTCAGAATTTTTTTAGACCAGCTATTACTAATCTGGGGACCATGAGCCATGGAGGACTTTTGAAAATCCGGGAGGCAGAGGGGGATATGGGGATTTTTCCTGTCAGATCCCTTCCTGCTTCAATGAAAACTGTCTTCGTGGAAACAAACAACAAAATGTGCGTATCTATCACAGAACAAAACAAAATAAAAAGCAGGAAGAAGAAAATTTAAAAGTATAATAATTTAACATAAATTATGTCATTCAGGTATGATTTTTATTCAAAAAACTTGTAGAGCACCATGGGATGGATTTCTCATAATCAGATGAGGCACAATTGTTATCCCTCTTGGTATACTTTATGAATAACAGTTTCAAACTGGAAAAACAAGTGTTGCTGTCCATTATGATTATGATCATCTGTCTTTGTTTACGTGAGCCTGGCTTTTAAGTTGGAAAATATTAATGAAAAGGAAGTATTTTGGAGGTATGTATCATCTAGTCTTTGACTCTATTTATATATTTGATAGAACACAAAAGTTACCGATTCTTCTTGTACCACAAAGTATTAGACATGAAGTGGGGGTGGGGACATCTCTAATTAGTCCATCCAGTAATTACATTAGATGGTGTAAAATATTTTTGTGAGGAAGAGGCTCAATTAAAAAATCTTTGAATATAACAAAACTTTGAATTTACCTCTAAAAAAGCATGGCGGTGAAGCATGCCCCGAGATTATTTATCCCTTCCGAAAGAAGGAAGCCATCCATCCAAGTGAAGCCCTCAACCTACAACTAGTATGGGTTTGTGGGTTGGAACAGAGGGAGAACATGAAAGACACTGTCAAATTCCGACAGTGAAATTACACCTAAAAACTGCTGACCTTTCTTTTACATCCAAACAAGTCAAATAGGTCAAGGAGAAAATGGTATTTAATGACATTTCAAACCTGTAGCTGAGTGAAACTCCAGGTGTTCCTCTGTATAGCAAGCTTGTGGCTTCAATTCCCGTTTTTAGTAAATATTTGTTGAATTAATGAATAAACTGCAAAGGCCACAGATATGAATGGTAGCTTTTATGTACTACTGGATTTAATTTGCTAATAATCTGTTAAGAATTTTTGCATCTATTTCCATGAGAGTTATTGGTATGTTAGTTTCCTTATCAAGTTCTGAAACTAGGGTTATGTTGGCCTCATAAAAGAGAACTTTAGGGCCGGCTCCGTGGCTTAGCGGTTAAGTGCGCGCGCTCTGATGCTGGCGGCCGGGGTTCGGATCCCGGGCACGCCCCAAGGCACCACTTCTCCGTCCAACCCGAGGCCGAGTCCCACGTACAGCAACTAGAAGGATGTGAACCTATGACATACAACTATCTACTGGGGCTTTGGGGGGAAAAAAATGAATAAATAAAATCTTTAAAAAAAAAAAAAAAAAGAGAACTTTAGAACTCTTTCCTCCCTCTCTGTTTTCTGAAGGAGAAAGGAAGATGTGATTTCTTTCATAAGCGTTTCATAGAAGTCACCAGTAAAACCTCATGTTTGTGGGAAGGTTTTTGATAAGAAATTAATTATCTTTAGTGGTTGTAAAGCTATTCAAATTTTCCTATTTATTTTGTGTCAATTTCAGTAAATGGTATTTTTCAAGGAATTTGTGCATTTCATCTAGGTTATTGAACTTGGTGGCATAAAGTTGTTCATAATATTTCCTTAAACCCCTCTTAACGTATGTGGGTTTTGTAATGATAACTCCACTTTCTTTCCTGATATTGGTAATTTGTGTTTCTTCTCTTTTTTTTTTTCTTAATCAGTCTAGATAGAAGTTAATCAACTTGATTGATCTTTTCAAAGAATCGATTTCGGGCTTTGTTAATTTTCTCTATTGTTTCTTTTCTATTTTTTTAATTTCTACCTTTTATTATTTCCTTCAATTTACATTGGTCATTAATATTCCATACTCTTTTTCCTAATCATTTAATGTTGTAAATTTCTCTCTGAGTACTACTTTAACTGCACCAAATCTTCTTGATACACTGTATTTTAATTTTCATTTAGTTTAAACAAATTTTAAATATCTCTTATGATTTCTTTTTTGATCCATGAATTATGTAGAAGTTGTTTAATTTCCAAGTATTTGGAGTTTTATAGAGATTTTATTGTTATTGATTTCTAGTTTTATTCTACTGTGACCAGTGAATATATTCTGCATGATTTTCATCCTTTTTAAGTCTATGCAGACTATTATTTGGCCCAGCATATGGTCAATCTTGATGAAAATACCATGTGCACTTGTGAAGAATAAGCATTCTGCTGTTAATTGGGTGTAGAGTTCTATAAGTATCAATTAGGTCAACGTTGTTGATAGTGTTCGGATCTTCTATATATTTACCAATTTTTTTTGTGTAGTTCCTCTACCAGTCTTTGAGAGGACCACTAAAATCAACAATCATTAATATAGGCTTGCCTATTTTTCTCTTTAAATTCTGCCAATTCTAGCTTCATGAACTTTGAATTTCTATTAACTATTTATTCATTTATAATTTTCTGTCTTATAAATTAACTCATTATTATGAATTATTTCTCTTTAACTCAGATAATAATCTTTGTCTTGATATTTTTTCACTTTATCTGATTTTAATATACACATTCTGACTTCCTTAAGCTTACTGTTTGTATGGTATAACTTTTCCTATCCATTTATTTTCAATATATCTGTGTCTTTACATAGAAAAACTATGTACTGAAGACAAAAAATCTTTTTTTATCTGAAAATGTCTTTTTCCTTCATTTTTGAAGGCTATTTTCATAAGGGTATAGAATTCTGGGTTGATAACTTTTCTTTCAGCACTTTAAAGATGTTGATCCACTCTCTTTTGGTCTCTATGGTTTTCATGAGAATTCTACAACCGTTTGATTAATTGTTCCTCTATTTTCAACATGTAATTTTTCTCTGACAGCTTTCAATATTTTCTCTTTATGATTGCTTTTCAAAAGTTTATCATGTAACTAGGCATGGTATTCTTTGTATTTATTCTGCTTAACATTTACTAAACATTTCAAATATGTAAATTTATATCATTCACCAAATTTGGGAAATTTTTGGCTATTATTTCTTCAAAAATATTTTCTGCATTGTTCTTTCTCCCTTCTCCTTTGGGAACTCCAACTACACCTTTGTTAGACATTTTGATATTGTCCCACCAGTTACTGAGGGTCTGCTTATTTTTTAAATATTTTTCTCTATCTTCCTCAGATTGCATAATTTCTACCGATAGATCTTCAGGTTTACAAGGTCTTTCCTCTATCATCTCCATTCTGCTATTAAATTCATTATTTGAATATTTTATTTTTGATATTGTACTTTTCAGTTCTAGAAATTTGATTACTTTCCTCTTTATGTTTTCTATTTTCCTGTTTAGATTTCCAACTTTTAGTTCTTTGCAAACATAATTTCTTTCATGTCTTTGGGCATAGTTATAATAAGTGCCTTTAACTCTCTGGCTCCTCATTCTAACACCTGGATCATCTGGGATCATTGTCAGTTGATTATTTTTTTCCCTTGAGAATGAGTCATGTTTTCCTACTTCTTGATATGTTGATTAACTTGAACTTGTAAACGTTATGTTGTGAAAATTTTGGATTCTGTTATATCCCTCTAAAAGACTGTAGTTTTGTTTGTTTGTTGTTTATTTGAGCAAATTAACTTGGTTTGTTCAAATGGCAAACTGTCTCTTGGGCAGCAGCATACGTCTCAGTTCAGTTCTTCTAGCCTTAGGGGTAGTGATTGGAGACTGACACACATGTGTATGGTTCAGGTGTCAGCCAGCGATTTAGGCATGGTTATATACAGAATTCAGGTCTCCTTCTCTCCTCCTCTCTTCGTTTTGGGATTTGTCTCTCATTTTCCAGTGGTTGTGGTTGCCCCAAACCTTGTCTTCTGGTTCTTCAACCCAGAAATACAGTGAGTTTTCTATTTTATTTTTAACCATCCTTCTTGGTACAGATTGTGAAGGTTCTTCAGAATAGAAGCCCTACAAAAATGGAAAATTTACCTAGTTCTGCTCCATTCTTCCAAGTGGTGATTCTTCTCCAAAATTTGCTACCACCTTTTTCTCCTTCCTTCCCCTCCTCCTCTTGCTCCTCCTTCTTCAATCTCCAAAGCACTTCTGTAGTTGTTTTTATAATTATCCAGCTTGTATAGTTGTTGTCTGAGGAGGATCAGTCTGGTAGGAGCTTACTTGACCATTACTGGAAACGGAATGCATATAATTGATATTTGAGTACAAATTACATTTTCTTTAGAGCAAAAAGGGAGGTCTGTCCCTGAACAAATGTTTTGGGAAGCACTTCCCCATTACCAGAACTTCTTGGCAGATATTTTTGGCCAGAGACTGTGGTAAAACTATCACTTCTAGGCTCGTACAGGCACCACTATGGATACTACTGAAAAATTATGGTAACTTGGCTAGGCTGTCACTTCAGACAAAGAGATTAGAGGTGGAGAACCATAAATACTTTGCTATATTGTATGAAGTGCTTTTGTAGGTGAAATAAAGAGTAAAAGAAAACATTCCAGACAGAAGTCTAAAGGCACCTGGATACACTGGAAGAGTTACCACATGGAAGATCACTTCGATGATCACTAGTCAGACAACTAGTACTCACCAAATATGTATGAATTCTCTACATTTCTCAGCTCCCTTGCAATTATGTTGGGTTCATATAACTAATTTTTGAAAATGAAATGGAAGTGCAATGACACAAATCTCTTCTGAGCCATGGCTCAGTTAGTGAGCTGCCTCTACTTCTCTCTCCCATTACTGTGGAGACCTTGGAGACTGAATACTCTGTGTGGCATAGGATTTATATTGAACAGGGTTGCCTGGCCTGTGATGGATTTGCAAGAGCGAGAATTAAGCCTTTATTTTATTAAACCACTGAGATTTTGGTGTTTCTCTGTTGTGCCAGTTATTTTTAATATCTGAACATACCATTCTACAGTTTAAATTCCTATTCGAATCATAATTAGAGACCTTTTCATTAAAATTGCCCTTAGAAAATTTACTGGAAGTTTATTTTTTTCTTTTAATTGCATGATTTTTATCTATATGAGGTACTTTTTTTGCCCTTAAGAGTAGTCAATTTTTGCACTGAAAAAATAAAGGGGGAGGACAAGAGAAAATATTTTTACATTTTAGACTCTTAGAATAAAATACATTTCCAATGGAATTAAAAATTGCATTCTCTTGTATATCATTGATTTATTTAACTTGGTCATAGCAGGGACTTTTTACAAGTCCTTATGCATTAATTGAAGGTATTACATTACTAAAGAGTTGATAGCTTCTAAAGCTATGTTGTAAAGGTGTATGTATATCCTATTTTGATACCTGCAGTCACCAAGTCATTCAGGTCATGGGATAACTGACAGGTACAGTCTTGCTTTCAGAATGTTGCTGCAATAATGCAAAATTTGTAGTTCCACAAGGATAACTTTATGGAAAGTTTGGGTCAAAATGTAAATTTGACCAAAGTGTTACATTTCAACCTATATTTATATAATTTAGGCAAAATCATTCTCTTGTCGGACTTCCTGGTTAGTTTCACCTATCTCTTTTCTCCAAAACTGCCAGGGTATTATCAGTGGAGCAGTCCTACTACTGCTGCTGTTGCCATTGGTTTTTAGATATTTGTCCTCAGAGGTCTTCTTTTCTCATGGGCTTTTGACATCCCTTGACTTAGAGTACTGTTCAAGAGCACTGAAAAGTTACTAGATGGATCTGAGACCTCTTGACATTTTAACTTCAAAGGAACTACTAGGTTCTCTCTTAAATGAAGATCAAAATTAAATAAATTATGTGCATCAACAATAAAAACATCTAAAGAGCACTTCAAATGTGACAAGACCAATATAAAAATTCTCAACCTACCCTTTGCCCATGTTTTCTAAGTACCATCCAACCAGTTTCACACTCAGCAGCCTTGACATTTTCCCCTACTGTACATATCCAGTCGTTTACCAAGTCCTGTCAATTTTACATCACAGTATCTCTCAGGTGTGTATCATTCTCTCCATCTCCACTTGCAGCCCTCCATTTCCAACTTCCTGAACTACTGCAACAATCTCCTGTCCCCAACAGCCTCCCTTGCTTCACTCAAATTCTTACTTCAGAATTCTATACCCACAGTGAAGGTTTTAAAGTGCAAATCTGATCACGTCCTCTCCCCTCTTAAAATTCTGTCATAATTTTCCCTTGCTCTTATGAAGAACAAATCTCGTAATATAGCATACAAGGTTATTAAAAATCTGGCCCTCCACGACCACGCTAGTGTTATTCCACACCAATCTCCCCTCTTACTCTCTGTGCTCAATCATGTTGATCTTCTGGGTTTGTCAACGCCATTCTTTTGGCCTTGTGCATTCTTCATCAAGCTAACATCCATTCATCCTTTAGGTCTTGGCTCAAATGAAATTTCCTAACAGGTCATAGTGTTATATCTATTCTTATCCTTTTACACCTTTTCTTCATAGTACTAACTAAAGATTGCCTTTATATATTAACTTCTGTGACTTTTGAAACATATTTCTCTTCTAGTAGATGGTAACTTCCATAAGGGAAGGGGCTGTGCCTATTTAAGCTTCCCATTTCATCTCCAGAACTTAGCACCTTCCTTGTACTTCACTGGAGCCCAAGCAATACGTATTTCATGAATGTATAAGTATATAAGTAAATGAACAAACAGAAAGGGCAGAGTATCTAGATAGATCTACTTAATAGAAAATGAAATGCAGGAATAATAGAGTGCTATAGTATTGCTTAACCCTAAGGATCAATGGTAAGAAATAGTAATTAGAGCAACTTTAATTCCAGATCTCCCAGTGTAAGTGAGAATTCCAGAAAGAACTTATTTCTTATTGAAGTCCCATTTAAACTTTCAAACACATTTTCACATTATGACTTGCCTATGGTTTCCAAATATTCTGTTTATTTTTCTTATGTTTCTAGTTCACTTAAGCATAGAGGTAGCAGCATTTCTAGTATAAAAGAAGAGTTAGAATGATTGACTATGATGTCTGGTACTTAATTTTTCAAGAAATGGCCTAGGATTAGACAGGTATGAACTTTACAGTACATGCCATTTATATAAAACAATCCACCATATTTTACATATTCACCCTATTCCCAAAGACCACCTTTCTTGCAATGTTATGAGAACTATTATTTTCAAAGCCCAATCTAGCAGGCCTCATATGTTTGACAAATTCATGCCTGGAACACTCAGCAACATTTTTCCTTTTAAATTTTTATTTAAAGAGATGTGTCATATGTTGAAAAGAAACCAAAGACCCAGCAAACTTTCACAAAAACAGAATTTCTGTAATTGTCGATGCAGAGGAATCGTTAGTGTGTTTTCACTTGCAAGCCATTGCTATTCTTAGAGCCTTCATTCCCCTTTTGGTTACTTTTGCTAGACTTAGAATCCTGCTATTTGGATCTATAAACAAGATGTTGCTTTTATGCAGAAGAGTTTTGGGTACTGGGTAAATGAGTTGCCTGAAGGTCGACAGGCCTGAGAACTTATGTCTCAGAAGGCTTATGATGTCCTTCAGGCCACCAACCTGGGAATCCCAAGAAGTGCCACCATTTTCCTCTTTTGAGAGCATGTTTCCATTAGGAGTATGAAGCACTGAATTGATAGTAGAGATGCATGGTTTCCAGTCTGGCCTTGTGATCCACAAGACACTAGCACCATGTTTGGTGGCTTAATGAAGATGAAATGAGTGCCTTTTTGTACATTACATTTTAATACTTTGTTTACACTGAGAAGTTTGGTAATACCTATCAAAATTTAGCAACAAAATACTATTTATTTCCATATCTAATAATATATCCTATAGATATATTTTCACATATACATAAGAGCCTATGGTCAAGGATATTCATTATAACGTTGTTAATAGAAAGAAAAAAATAGACTCACCTAAACAAGCAAACAAAAAGCAACTGGTTTAATAAATTATGGAACATTCATTCAGCTGAGTACTATGTATCAATTAAAAAGGAATGCACCATCTTTAGATACTTATTATAGATAGGAGTGCCATTTCTCCACTTCTCTTAGAGTTTCCACAAACAGAGATTTTTCCCTATGAGCACTTGTGGGCTTCTGCCCACCCTTTACTCCTTTGCATTTATTTATGCCAGTTACTTGGTTAGTGGGAGACAGGCATTGATTTATGTTTCTCAATTGTATGGAACTGATCTATCAATGTGGTCCCTTTAGTCCTGCCTGCATATTTAATAGGAGCATTTTGTGGGCTGTACCTGCTCTGCCGACTCAACTTTCTCTCAAGTCGGTTGTTCCATGGTCTCTACTGGGGAAGAGGGAATTAGCAAGCCCTTTTGGTTCTCACATTAAGCTGAGTCTTCTTGTTTTTCACCAGTGTTAAAACTGGTTCTTGGGTTCTCCATCTGGTGACTCTTGTCACATCTCAATTGGTTCAGAAGTCTGATGAGGAAGAGTCATACTCTATTGAATCCTGTCAAAACCCCCAAAGCATTGATATTCAGTGATCTCCAACATATAAAATTAAGTGAAAAAGTAAGGTGTGGAGCAGTGGGTATTATTTGTGTTAAACAGGAGGATTTACATATATTCTTGAATATTCATTAAATATCTCTGCAAGTTTATACTGTGCGTGTCCTTGAGGAGAATTTTCAGGCAAAGGAAGAAGGATAGAGAGTGACTTATTTTTTGCTGTATACCCTATTATTTTTTTTTTCATTTTAAAACTGTGTGCATATATTACTTTTTCAGAAAAAGTAAATTAAAATGTAAAAATATAAATGAATGCATTCTAATTTATTTGAGCACAATCTATTCTTTGGAGGTAATGTGATTAAGTAATAATACTCCTAGAGATCACTTATTGAGAACCCTCTATGTCAGGCTCTTTGCTAAGCATCATGATGGCTATCTCATTTCATGGTCCTGTCTACTCTACTAGGTAGAAACAGTTTTGCAGTTGTTGAGGAATTTGGGCCCAGAGAGGTGGTTTATACAAGGTCACACAGTATTTATCAAAGCAAAAGTGTAAACCTATCTTTTTGTAATTCCAAAATCCATACTCACTTCATTATATCACACTGAAGTTCTGCCTTATAACTCATTTCATTTATTCACACAGGAAGGACTGAATTGAATCAATAAATGGTGGTTAAACCAGAACACTATTGTCCTGCCATCTGGTGTCTGAAATCTGCGTGATGCAGAGTGAATGCTTTATATTAAGGCTTAGCAAACCCTTGTTTAACTTGCAAATGGATTTAGTATTACCCATTATATCTGAGCTAAAATACCCTTTTTTTGATAAGGCAGCTAGTTCCCTGGAGAAGCCCTGGCAAGATGGAGCGCAAGATAGGTAGTGTGTCTATAATTCCTTAATAGGCTTGTTTGTGGCATCACAAGGGCACTTGTGGCCTTGTTGGGGGGCTTACAACAGAATTGGCAATGTGAGGCTACCACTAAATTATATATTGTGTTTATTTCATATTTTAATTTAGAAAATACCCTGTTTCTCTTGGTATATTAATGAACTCTAGGTCACCAGATGTTACAGAATTTTGGCGGGGTTAGAACCCTCAGTTCAGTTCTTGACTCTGCCACTTCCAGCTGGTGACCTTGGGCAACTTAAGCTTTCTATGTCTCAGTTTTCTCATCTTAATAGATGATAAGAATACGTACCTCAAAGGTTTATGGTGACTATTAAATGAAGTAATAGGCATAATGCTTAGGTCACATAGTGTTTAATAAGTCTTACCTATTTATCATTAATATCTTATCCTAAAAATCAATTTTATACTTGCCTAAGACTTTAGAACTGTGATATCCTTCTTATATGTAGGAAGGATAATGTGACAAATCATAAGTGGGCAATTATGTCAAGTGAATCAAACACTGAATAAAATACTTTCCATTTATACCTCCTTGTATGGGACTTCAATATATTGTAAACTCAAACCAACTTGGAATCAATTTCATATAATTTTTCTTTGTTACTCAGATTGGTTAAATCAAGAAAGAGCTTAAAACATTTTAAACTTAGTAAGAGTGATCTGAATGATAATATGTTATGTAATTGTCAAAGAATAAGGACGTATTTTACAATGAAATTTTCCATTTGAATTTATTGTATCATTATAAGCATATTCATAGGTTTGGGTTTATAATGAGCTGAATTGCTCTTCAGATAGATGCTATGGATTTATTTTTCTAATTCAATAGCATACACTGCCTACATTTCTGAAGCAGAAGGGGCAAGAAAGTTTTATTATGGTGGTTAATTTATCCCTAAAATGGTACAGTAGAAATATTTAAATATTAGGTCCTTGGAGTCTTCAATTTTTCACTCCAAATATTTTATTTGTAAATATCACATGATTAACTATTATATTATATACTATCTTCATGCATGACTTTTGTTTTGAAATTATCTCTTGGCTACAATTTTCATTGAATTTAATGTTGTATCAGTCATTTAATTTTTTTTATTGATGTCATAATAATTTATAAAATTGCGAAATTTTAGTTGTACATTATTGTTTTCCAGTCACCATATAAGTGCATCCCTTCTCCCCTTGCGTCCACCCCCCAGCCCCCTTGCCCCTGGTAACCACCAAACAGTTCTCTCTGTCTGTGTGTTAGCTTATCTTCCACTTATGAGTGAAATCATGCAGTGTTTGTCTTTCTCTGTCTGGCTTATTTTGCTTAACATAATACCCTCCAGGTCCATCCATGTTGTTGCAAATGGGACAATTTTGTCTTTTTTATGGCTGAGTAGTATTCCATTGTATATATATTTATATTCCTACCAGCAGCATATGAAAGTTCTGTTTGCTCCACATCCTCAGAAATATTTGGTAGTATTATTCTGGAGAATGTGTGGGGCATCTCATTTTCTTCTTTGGTTTCATATTGTTTTGCACTGTTTTACAACTTTATTGAAATTTACTTTATATACTATACCATAACCCATTGTAAGTGTATAATTCAATGATTTCCATTGACTGAAGTCAGTGGGGCTCCTACATGAAGACTCGAGAAGAATCACTTCCATGCTCATTCAGACTGTTAGCAAAATTCAGTTCCTTGCAGTTGTAGCACTGAAGTCTCCATTTCCTTGTTGGCTGTCAGCCAAGAGCTGCTCTCATGTTCTAGAAACAACCAACATTCTTCATCAGGTGGCCCCTTCCATCTTCAAGCCAGATATGGCATATCAAATCCTTCTTTTGTTTCAGATCTCTGTGAAATCACATTTTCCTACCAGTTGGAGAAAACTCTGCTTTTAAAGATCTCATGTGATTACATTGAGTCCACCTGTATAATCTCCCTTTGGACCTCAAAGTCAACTGATTACTAACCTTAATTATACCTGCAAAATCTCTTTGGCATGTAGCCTGTTTGTGTACCCCCCTAGAATTCAGATGTTGAAACCCTCATCCCCAATGTGATGGTTTTTGGAGGAGCAGCCTTTGGGAGGTCATTAACTCACAAGGGTGGAGCCCGCCTCATGGGATTGGTGCCCTTATAAGAGACACAAGGGAGCTTGCATTCTCATCTGGAGGCTTAATTAGGAAAAGATCCACTTCCAAGCTCATTCAGGTTGTTGGAAGAATTCATTTCCTGTGGCTGTATGACTGAAGGCACTGGTTTTCTTTTGGCTGTCTACTGGAGGCAGACTTAAATATTTATTCAGTTTGTTTACTTTATATAGGTCTATTCAGATTTTCTACTTCTTCTTTAAAGAGGTTTTTTATTTGTGTCTTTGTAGCTGTTTGTCCATTTTACCAAAGTGTTCTAATATGTTGTCATAAGTTTGTTCATAATATTCCCTTATAATCTTTCAATGCTTTAGAGTCTATAGTGATGCTCCCTATGTCATTTCTGCTTTTGGTAATTTGTAGCTCCTTTCTTTCTCTCCTTGGTCAACCTAACTAAAAGTTTTTCAAGTTTGTGAATTTTTTTCAAGCACTAGCTTTTGGTTTTATTTTTTCCCAGTTTTTATATTTTCTATTTCGTTGATTTCTAGTATGATATTTATTTCCTGTATGCTACTTTGGGTTTGATTTACTCTTCCTTTCCTAGGTTCTTAGTGTGGGAACCAGGATTACGGTTGTATATTTCTTCCTTTTTTATGTAAGTATTCAAAGCTATAACTTTCTCTCATCTCTGCTTTAGCTTCATCCTATAAGTTTATGTTATATTTTACTTTCAGTAAGTTGACTCTATTTTCTCTCTCCTTTGAGATTTATTCTTTAGCCTATTAGTTATTTAGAAATGTGTTGTTTAATTTTTCAAATATTTGATGTATATTCCAATTCATTTTCTGTGGCCAATTTCTAATTTGATTCAGTTGTGGTCAGAGAACCTACCTTGTATGATTTCAATCTTTTCAAATGTATTTAAGCTTTTTTTATGTCCTTACATATGGTCTATACTGGAGAATGTTCTATGTGCATCTAAAGAACAAATTTATTCTGTTTTTATGGGGTGGAATCTTCCATATACGTCAGTTTGGTCAAGTTGGTTGATAATGCTGTTCAACTGATTTTCTGTCTGACTGTTATGCCATTTACTGAGAACAGAATATTTAATGTCTAACTGTAGAGTTGAATTGTATATTTATCCTTAGAATTCTGTCATTTTTTGCTTCATATATTTTAGAGGTCTGTTTTTATATGTATATGCATTTATAACGGCTATACCTTCCTGATGTATTGACCTTTTCATTATTATGAAATAGACCTCTTTTATCTTGTAACATTTCTTGTTTTAAAGCCTTGTTTTATATTAACATAGCCCCTCCATTTCTCTTATGGTTAATGTTTTCATGGTAAATATTTTTCCACCTCTTTTTCCAATTTATTTGTCTTTGAATCTAAAATGTGCTCTAGTCAGCATTCTGTTCTCAGTAAATGGCATAACAGCCATTTATGGTTATTTATTCTTCATTCTTGAAATTTCAACAAATGAATGATTATTTCTTTGGAATTTTTTAGATATGGTACTACTGAAACAGATAGAAGGAGACTAGGTAGAAAACATAGATATGTTCCCAAAACTTTGGAGAGGTGAATTTCATAAAGTTTGGAGAAAAGTAAGTACATTAAAAGTAAAAACATCAAAATATTTAATGTAACTGAAGTTAAACGTTAGTAATTTACATGAAAAGTTAAAGGAGAACATACCTATAAGGCCATTACATTCATTCACAATGTTGGAATTTTTGTATAAAAACAATAAAATAAATCAAAAATAATTTTTTGAACTTCAAAAACTATTCAAATACCTAAAAATTCAGATTTTTTTGACTTCAAGAAAGATTTCTGGTTTCTGGTAATATGCCCGAGATCTCTGCTCTCAATTCTGTTCTCTGTAGCATTATTTATTAGTCATAAAAGATAGGCATGATTATAATATTTTGAAATATTAGCTAAGTATCTCCATCTTCATTTTCTTTCATATCTCCATTTTCATCGCTATCTCCATCTCTCGATTGATGCTTCCCCCATCAAATCTTGCTAGGTCATCCTGTATTTGTTGCTATAGGGAAGGAGTGTAGAACAGAGAAAAGTATTCTTTCTTGGCTCCTGAGTTTAAAGTTTAGTGAGAAGGACTCTAGTAAGATAATGTATTTGTATGAATACACAGAAGAACATGAATTTATGCATCTAAGGTAAAGGTTCTCCAGGTTGATGAAGAAGGAGAATTGGCGAGGAATAGTGATGAGAGTTTTGATGATGGTAGTTTCCTAATAAGTGGTGCCTGTGCCCTGAGTTCATACCCCAAAATGATAAGTAGAGGGGTATGTGGCAGTGGGGAACTGTGTGCCCTCTCTTGGGTAAAGTGGATGTCAATAGAGTAGCTGTGGCTGACTGAGGTGTCTAGGCAGATGGGCAGGAAATCACCCCACAGAGTCCATGAACTCCACAGTAAAGAGAGCAGCAGCACGAGCTGTGTGAGTTCAGTGTGTCACAGAGATAGAGCTGGATCTGAAGGGGACTTTTGGAAAGGAACAAAGAGTAATATGGCAGGACCTGCATGTAATAAGACCAAAGTCCTCATGAGCATGAGGATGACTCAGCAGATTCCAACATGGTCAGATGACAACCTGAGCAGATCCTCCCTCCCCCCAACCATCTGCCTCGCATCTCACTGACAATGTTCAAATCATCCTGGAATTTGAAAGCAATTCTAGGTAAATGTCAAGTAGGTCTTTAGTTTACTAAACAATAAAGGGTCTTAAATTTACAAAGATTAAATTTCTCCATTTGGAGGAAAGTGGTGAGTTAAGTTGAGTGATAAAAACAATAAGGAGGCTGACATTCGCCCTATAGATGCATATCAAATTTAAGAAAAGAATGAAGCTGGGTGACATAGCAAATGTGTGGGTGGTTGGCCCAGGGTCCAAAAAGTGATAAATAGTTAGAACTATGGGCTAAAGCTATCAAGATAATATGTTATGGGGATGATGTGGGCGTATATATAAATATTCAAGTAGACCATGTGGGCTTAGCTGCAGAAAGTAAAAATAGCTGAGTTTCAATGTACCTTATGATGCATTAATAAAATTATAATGACTAAAGAAAGAGGACAGCCCTGACCAACTGCACTGGTAAAATAATCTTGGAGTGGATGTGTGTGTTTGAGTGTGATGGTAGTTATTTGTAATGTAATTTGCTCTAAACTGATTTGAGTTCAGAGAAATGTCACCAGAATGAAAAAAAAAAAGAACTGGGTCCTGTATTCTATGACTAATATGACCATATACCATATATCTGATTAACTCAGGGCGGTTCCGTTAACACATGTTGTCCTAGCAATTCGCAGGTTTTACATAGTTACCCTATATATGGAGAGCAATAGAAAGGAATGAAGATTTTTTTGTATCTGTAGATGAGAATTGCGGGGACTGGGAAGAAAGACTGACTTATTAGGTGGCTGGCTTCAAACAATAAAGGGCATTAAAGAGGAATTAAACTTTTCTATGGTGCCAGTGGGTAGAATTAAGACCACTTATAATATACAAGGAGAGATATTTTCACTTTGAAAAGAGAACTTTTCATACACCAAAGCTCTCTGAAGATGCAGTAGGCTTCCCCAAATTGAAGTGAGTTCTCTGTCATTGGGAGGGTAATAAAAAGACATTATGGTTTTTCAGTGAGGATATTGTAGGGAGAATTCAAATATCAGATGGGTCATGGGGTCAAATGAATTTTTGATCTTTCCCAAACCTGGTATTCTTATAATATTTAGGTTTTGAACCATGTGAGGAATCAGAAAAGAATTTGAAGAATAAAGAGAGAATGATTGTCAGAAGCCATTGTAGGTTACAAAGGGAGTTTCCGGAACAGAAATAGTTGAGAAAACTTAAGTATTTTCATGTTCTCATTTGTTATAAACCAAAATGTATTATTTATGTTTCCCGTGCTGCTCCTTTACTAAATAATGTAAAAATCTTGCCAAATACATTTTGCATAAAGTGAATAATCTGAAATGAGGAAACAATCTTTAGATTGATACGATCCAATTGGCATCCCCTGGTAGAAAACACAGCCAGTCTCTGGGACTGTAGAGCCTGACTGAGAGAGGGCTCCACAGGCAGACAGTGGAATGAGGACATGGAAAATCCAGGACTTTCCGTTGCCTTGACATTTGTATCTATTAGCATGCTTTCAGGAACAAGTAACAGAATATCCATCTAAACAATAAAGATATTTACCATGTTGCACAGCAAGAAGCCCAGAATAAGGCAATTACAGGTTTGGTGGATTCAGTAGTTAATGCTATCAGGTATCCAGGATGAATTCTCTGATTCTTTTTGGCTTTTCCTTTTTAGCTGCAACCTGGCTAAACAACACAAACAACCATGTAAGCTGGATGAAGCAGCTGCAGAGATATTAGATATTGTTCTCACATTATACTGTCTAGAGGCAAAAAAGAGTGTAAATATCTATTTTGTGTTGCTTATTAAGACAGTGAAACTTTCCCAGAAGCCCCACAGCGGTTTATGCAACAGCAGACAACTCATTGGACAGTACTACAAATGTACAATGTCAAAACACAACAACAAAAAAGTCACTGATAAAGGAGATAGAATCACCATGAGTGGCCAGGTACACGCTGAGTAAATGAATAATCAATGTCTGAGCAAATTCAGGGTTCTCTTAGCAGGGAAGAAAAGTGACGGGGCAGGAACAGATTTTGGCCAGGTAACTAAGAGTGTCTGCTATAACTCTCCTGTGCCAGGTTCCAACGTCTGCTCTAACATGAAAATACCTGCTGTATTCATTGCCTAGGGCTGCCATAACAAAGTACCACAACCTGGGAAGCTTGAAGTAACGGAAATTTATGGTCTTGGTTCTAGAACCTAGGAGCCTGAAATCAAGGTGTTGACAGGGCCATGCTCTCTCTGAAACCCACAAGGGAATCCTTCACGGTGTCTTCCTAGCGTCTGGTGTTTGCCAGCAATCCTTGGCTTGTAGATACATCGCTCCAATCTTTGCCTGCTTTATCACATGGCTGTCTTATCCCTGTACGTCTCCGTCTTCTCTTCTTATAAAGACACCAGTCATATTAAATTAAGGCCCATCCTAATGACTTCATCTTAACTTGATTACAACTACAAAGACCAAATTTCCAAATAAGGTCATAGTTACAGGTCCCTGGAGTTAGGACTTTACCATATCTTTTGTGCGGGGCACAATTCAACCCATAACACCTATGTAGTGATGCTCTTTTAGGGACCTAGTGCTATAACTTTGCTTCTTCTGAGTCTTCCTCTATGAAACCAGTTCTGGAGTTTCTACCCCATGAGACAGCATGATGTGTTGGAAAGAACACCAAAACAAGGTTTGAAGACTCGAGTACTATTTGGGATATCTTAGGAAAGCCGCTTGTTTTCTCTGAGCCTATCAGTTTCCTCACTATGTAAGAACTTACCAACACTCTTCCCAATACTCTGATGCAAAGACATTACTTATCTGGTCTCAGAGGAGCCCTCTATAGAGATGAACTTATCTGGCCACCATTGCCTGATAATATTAAATATTAGAATAATTTAATTTACCCCTTTCTAGTGTTGTGCTCATGATTATAAAGCTTTTCCATGTGATGTACTCATAAAATACATGAATTCCCTTTCCCCAAAGTTGTTATATCTCTCAGTATAATTTGAACCATTGGCCTTTAAACCAATTAAAAAGTAGAGATTTTGATTTTTTTTGTACTTCCAAATTCTCAATTGTAGAATTTCATGATCTTCCCTCTATTAAGGCAGGCTCTACAAGGCAATGTGACATTCTTATTTTCTTTAATATATAATGTCTTTACCTTATTTGAAATTTACAATTTGAGATGCTTGTGGTTTAATAAAGAGACCTAATTATTGGTTGAGATATTAAACTATGAAAAGAATAGTTAAGTAGAGAGATAAATGAGGTCAAGTTGTTACAAGTGGAGTTTGTTAACAAAAACACTCTGACTTCCAGTTACAGGAGCAGGGTGGTTCAGAAAAAAAAGAGGATTTCTCAAATTCCACTGGCCTGTTTAACAAAGGTTGAAGAGTCCAAGTGTGAGTAGACAAACCCAACACAGATGCAGCTGAGCTGGCATAAGGTTAGGTGAAAGGGCCCTATCCATGAAGGAGATCATTTATTCTCATCTATTCCAGGAGAGTCACAGGATTCAAAGAGGCCCAGGATAAAATGGTGAGAGCTGGCTTTCATGCTGGGTCAGGACACGCACTCATGCTTTTGTGACTATAGTAATTAACATTTGTGTCTGCCTGATATCCTTTTCTCACCTTCTTCTTCTAATAGAACATACCTCCCTGTCCAGCCTACAACATAGGCTGGAACTATCATATTCCATTGCCCTGGTACACTGGATTGTTTCTTCTCAATGCAGCATCATCCCCTTGGGCAGGAAACAGGCTAATAAAGCTGTGCAGTCTCCAAGGAGGGCTTAGACCAGATATAGCTACTTCAGATTTGGTTAAGGAGGATAAGGACAAAGAAGAAACTCCCAGGGGTTTGGGCGAAACACCACAACATACAGTGGATAAGGACTTCCTCCTGGAGAGCGGGAACAGTGTCTATTCAAGGTACAGAATTTCTGCTATAACACAACATATGCACTCCTAAAATTCACTGCACTATGCAAAATCACGTTATAAAAACTACAGGGCTTACGGGGAAAATGGGGTTGGGGTACAATACTCAAAACCTTTGTCAGTGACATAGAAAAAATAAAAAGAAACATAATAAAAATGGCAGAACAGTTTTATACATATTAAATGGTTAAGGAATCCATAGATTCTATGGTAAATTCAGCACTTCACCTTGAAAAAGACCCAAACTTCTACAAGTGGGCATTGGAAAGGTTGCAGCTTGCAAGTTATAGTGAAATGATGGAAGAGGGTTATCCGAAATCAGTCAGAAAGTTCTAACGCCAGATATGGGTTAGTGTGGCTTATAACATGCAGTGAACCATGCTGGCTGGTAGATGTTCGGAGGTGTGTGTATTGTATGCATGTGTGTGTGTTTCTACTCATTTTCATTCAGCTAGGTACAGTTTTCTGTGTTCATCTAGTGTTTCTTGTGGACAATATTGTGCATAAGCAAACATGAAATTGGTGTTACATTAAACTTGTGTCCTAATATATCAATCACATTGGAACAAAGTCACATTTTAAAAATAAGCATTAAAGCAGAACTGATTATATTTCTAGAATATAGCATATTTTCTCTCCATCTAATTAAAGGTATTTCATGGCAATATATTTGAATAAAACCTTTTCCATTTGACAATCTAACAATTTTTAAAAATAGATTTTCCCCTCAAATTTGTGTGAGAGCCATAAAACTAGTGAATTGGATGCATAGTCTGAGATCCAATTTTATATGATTGTGTGACATGGCTAGGATATGCTGTTTGCTTCAGTAAAACTAGGATTAGGAGCACTGGCTGCGTATTCTACAGACCCAGCTTAACCCAAAATTTATAATGCTGTTGCTGTGTATTTAAAACACGTCTTTGTGCTAGATCACTTTTTTTTTCTGATGACAAATTAATCACACAACAAAAAGAGTAGAAAAATATCAACTGTTAGTTGGCATAGTTCAAGATCAGTTCAGCATTGCCCTTATGATGCTAGTTTCCACACATTTCTAATTCAACTAGAAAAATGTTCTTTAGGCTGAATAGAGTTGCAAATATTGAATTTCAGTGTTTTTTGTTTCATTTTTTCATTTAGTATACTTTGTAAATATTATTCTTTAAATAATTTTTAAAGTTAATGCTTTTATTTTCTTCATTCGGTCTTAGGAAAGTGGCAAGCCTGAATATGTATATGTTAGCTAGGGCTGCCATCACAGCCCTCTCGGAATAGAGAAATCACAACTTCAAAAGTTTTGGTAAGAATAAGAAATGTAATCTTCATTAGTCTCTAGAGAAAGCAAAATTAAATGTTGTTAATTCAGATATCAATAATCTGCAATAACAGTAATAATAATAGCCAATATTTTTGAACATTTACTATATGTCATGTACTGTATTAGTTATCTGTAGCTGCATAACAATGTTACCACAGACTTTGCAAGTTAAAACAGTACACTTGCATTGTCTAAATTTCTGGGGTTCGCCGTCTGGGTATGGTTTAACTGAGTTTTTTGCTTCAGGGTCTTCAAAAGCTGCAATCAAAGTATCAACCAGAGCTGTTGTGTCATCTGAGGATCAACTGGTGGAGGATCTGTTCCCAAGCTCACATGTTGGCATCATTCAGTGCCCTGTAGGCTGCCAAATTGAGGGCCTCAGTTTTTTGCTGGCTGTTGTCCAGGGGTCACCTTCAGTTCCTTGCTTTGTGGGCCTTCCCAACATGGCCTCTTGCTTACTCAAAGCCACCAGGGGAGAGCATCTCCTCTCAAGACGGATGTAATGGTCTTACAGAATGTAATCATATGCATGTAAGCACATGCATTTCATCACCTTTGCTATACTCAATTAGTCAGAAGCAAGTCACAGGTCCCGCCCACACTAAAGGGGACGCCTGAATGGATGCCTTGGTGAGGATTATGAGGACTACCTTAGAGTCCATCCTCCACATGCACAATATATATTTACATGGTTTTATTCCTCACAATACCTCTATGATGTAAGCACTACAAATGCCTTTGTTTTACAGATAAGGAAATTCTTGCCATAGGAAGGTTAAATAACTTGTCCATCTAGACATGTTGGAGTTGTGATTCAAGTTGAGGCATCTAGAAATTGAAGTTATTTATTTGGCTTTATTGGGTCGAGATTTATTATTTCATAATTAATAAAAATTTCATAATAAAATATCTTGCAAAAGGGAAAAATCTTTTCAACTACTCTAGAAAGAATATATTTTAAAAGATTGTTAATATTCTTATTCCATATTATTGTTATCTATTCAGATAAGAAGTAAATCCTCTTTTAAGATCAAGAAAAAAAAACATTGAGACTGACATTATCTTTTGTTGGATTATTTGCACTACGTTAATGAAAAATACAGATTTCTAGTATTTTATTCACATACTCATATTGGTTACAAGACTGTGTATTTCAGTGATACAGTTCCACGTATCAAAGATATATTTAAGCCCAGAGATTGAACTTAATTAAAATTTTCATTAACTTCATTTCAGCACATGATTTTGAATTACATTTTAGCACATTTCTAAAAGGAAAGTGTATTTGTGTGTGTGTGTGAGAGAGAGAGAGAAAGAGAAAAATGACCTGATCCTAAGCACTTTGTTACTAATTAGCTGTAGGTTAGCTTTAAAGCAATGTGATGGCATATAGGTCATTGCAATCATGAGGTTTGAATTCTTATCATGTTATCCATTTGAGTTCTATGAAGTATAAAATAAAAGCAGAAACAGGCCTTAGCAGACTAAATAACACTTACAAAACATTCAACTTAGCAAGGTACAACACTCACTGGTGGATATTTTGCAGTATTTTGCCCAAACAACCAATAACAGAGAGTGATGCCCACTATCTCTAATGCTAGCTTTCACTGTCAGAGTGTCCAGGGGTACTCAGAGCATGGGGAACATATATATTGATAGGGCACAGTGAAGGATTGTCTATTTAAATATTTTTAGGAAAATATTTCATAAATAAATAGCATTACAAAAAATCAGCATTATGCCAAACAGTGAGCAATAAATTCAGTATCATAGAAATAAAATCTTGAATTAATCAATTTGCTCAACTGTACACAGCAATTAAAAAAGCCAGGCTGTAATCCCTGGCAACTGGACTTAGTAAAACTTTCAACCAATACTTCTCAATCCTGGTGCTCATTAGAATCACTTGGTCAGCTTTGGAAAAATATAAATAATTTGGCCAAATACGAGACTAATTAAATTACAATCCAGGGTTGGGACTCAGGCATTTATATATTATTTTAAAGTTCTCCAGGGAATTCTAATGTGCAACGAGGGTTGAAAAGCAGGGCTTTATGCTATGTATTGTCTTGTACCACAAAATTTTAGTACACCATCAAATTCTTTTAGCTA
The DNA here is from genome assembly GCF_057802395.1 of Ceratotherium simum simum. NCBI lineage: Eukaryota > Metazoa > Chordata > Mammalia > Perissodactyla > Rhinocerotidae > Ceratotherium > Ceratotherium simum. The sequence continues at coordinate 31,105,909 of NC_141911.1, read as the reverse complement.
TGTCTCCTTTTCTCCGGTTTGTTTTTGCTTTTTAGATTTCACAGTGAAGAAGGCATAAATATTATGTGTTTGGGAACCATATTCATTCAGATTAAGCCACAGACACAAATTCTCATAGAAACATATCAAACGTAAACAGGTCACAGAATGTGCTTTTTTCTTTTTTAAGCAGTATCTTTCTGGTTTTGATTAATTTGGTTTTATCTCCTTTGTATTACTTAAAGGAAAGATTTTATTTCTCCTGGGGTCTGAATTCATGCCAGTAAACATGGATATTTTTCTAACCCCAGTGCTCATGTGGGTTAATAAGTGTTTTAATGCTTCAGAAAACAGGGATTTAAACTGTCCAAATCATTTTGGGATTAAATCCAAGTTAATCATTTGTTCAAATGTCAGCTGCAATTTTAGGGCATCTTTGGGTGGTTCATTTCCCTCATTTCTGAGCATTAGATAAAAGGGTTTTCCTCGTCTTCTGATAAGAGTTTCACATTGACATTATTCAAGAAAACTCTAGGCTTACAACATGGAAATACTGAATTTCTGTCATTGGTGCTGAAGAAACTAAGAACCAAGCTTGCCTTAAGTAATTAACTCCAGATACAAATTAACTAAAATATATGTACCAGATACTATTCTAGGTGCTTTTAACTTACTATCTCATTTATTTCTCACAGGTGTTTTATTCCTATTTTCCAAAGGCTATTGTTTCCATTTTATGGATGAGAAAACATAGGTCCCCTGGCTGGGGAATGACAGATCTCAGAAATATTTGGACATGGACATTTGGAATATCATAGGCTGTACTTTAAAAAATATCTTTTCAAATCTCTATTTTTAAACCTGATTTTAGTCTTTGGATCAAGATATATTTCATTAGGTACACAGTCTAAGAAGAATACTTTTATCATGTAAACCATAAACGAAGACTGTGGATTAAGAAAATACGTTTTGGGAATTGAAACGGTACTGACCCATTCCATGAAGAAAGTTCCCCATCCCTAAAAACTCTGAGACATAGCCATAATGGAAAAAGATTTTGAGAACAAGAGCACAAAGTCTGGAAGAGTCCGTTTGAGGAAGTACAATTTGGAAAGTTCAAGAGAAGTAAGGCTATAAATGCAAAATTTCTGACATTTAGGCATTACCATTATTTAAATAGTTACTTATAATAACATGAAAATCATCCCACAATACTAAATTTGGCCATGACTGATTTTTATTCATTATGACTCTTTTATTACAAGAATGTGAAATTGTGGGGAATAGAACTGAGTTATTCTGAAACCATTCTTTAATAGAAAATTTCAAAATCTTTAAAAATGGATTGGATCTTATTCTTCTACATGAAAAGGAAGAGATACCTCATTCTATCTATCATAATTTTCCGTAGTTAGCTTGAGAATTTTGTGCAGAGTATGACTGAAATGTGGGGCAGTAGTTTAGAGTATCATTAAGGCAAATTTGGTTAACCAAGTACCATTTGCAGATAAACAAAGTGTGGTTTTCACATTATAATCCCAAGGAGTATGAAGAAAGAAAAAGAAGTGATGCCAAATTCATTATAATCTGCCCAAGTATTTGTTAATACAAAGGAGAAATGCTATCAGTGAAAACTGCATTATTTTAAAAGTTTTTAAAAGCTGAAGAGAAAATAAGATTGATCTACATGTACACCAATTAAATCTCATTAAAGAAAATAGTTCTATCTGCATTAAAACCAACCTCGGCTCTGCTGTCTGATCATGTCTCTTAATATCTAAACCTTACAACCTGTCTTCAGTCTGTTTTTCTCAGTATTGCTGAGAAAGTGGAGAGATCATTTTGCTTCAAATATAACTGGTAGATTTTAACGTTGGTGCCAACAGTCAATTGCAATATCTAGATGATAGTGACTTAGTTTTTATGCATAATTTTTGTTAAAAGCCTGGTCTCAAGTGTAGTTTCTAATGAAAATGACAAAATAGTAAACTACTAGTTACTCCTGGGTTATATGAGAAAGTCATATATACTAGTTTTGTATTGGTTGCAAGTGACATAAATTGAACTCAAACCAGTTTAAGCAAAAAAAGAGAATTTAGTGGGTCATATGCCTTGGAAATACAAAGGGTGATGCCTCTTTCTCTCCTTCTCTCAGTGCTGCTGTCAGCTGTGTTGTTTTCATTCTCAGGTAGAGTCTTTTTATCAGGTGGATGTCCACTGGCCATTCAAGGAATACAGTGTTCTTATGGTGATCATACAACCTGGTTTGCTTAGGACAGTCTGAGATTGTGCTTGTTGCATTGGAATATTAATAGTCTCCCCTTTCACTCTGAGAAGTGTCCTGTTGGGATGATAAACTGTATGGTCACCCTACCTTATAGCCAGTGTAATTGCCATGTTACAAGCCTGGTTTGCGACATAAACACAACACAACTTCAGTTTTGTCTCCCAGCATCCCTTTAACATTTATTCAGTGAGAGTATTCTCTCATACCTGGGTGGAAACTTAGCTCCTATGACTGTTCTGCTCACTCTGAAGGATAGGCAGTTCTATGGTCACGTGTAATCACAGAACAGCCACAATTCAATTATAAAAATGTATCTAGTCTAAGAATTTAGCTGCTTGCTTTAATCTTTCTGCAAATGTTCCATTTTTCCTCCGCTTCCACCAAGCTAAGGCCAGAGGTTAGCAGCTGCTTGCCTTTGAAAAGGGGTGAGTTCATTTGCTTTTTCATCTCATTGACATCTTTCCTCATATGTTACTACTGTTTCAAACTCATCAAGTTGAATGTGAGGGGATAGAAGAGAGGTATGGGGGGAGTGTGGCTCTTACTAGGCTGGGTGTCTTCACACACTTCCTGTACGACAGCTGGTGAAAGCTAATCTTTTGTTCTTGAGGTACTTCCAAAATTATCTGGAGTATTCTATGGCTGGGGAACACAAGTTTCTTTTAACCTGATGAATGTGTCTAGACTTTAGGTAGTTGCTGGCAAATCCTTTGACAGTCCCTAGAAGTACAGTATTCACATCTCACTTCTTGCTGCTATGGTCTCTTCACCTTTCTAGGCAGCCATATTGGACTGGACACTAAATAACTCTGACCTGTCTCCACTCTCTTTGTGATCTATTTTTATCCACAGGAGACACTTACGAATCCTATGCCGCATTATACTCTTAGAGTTCCCACTGATCCCAGTGCAGCTCCCTCTATCTCGTTAGCACAGGCTGCTGTTGCTATCTTAGAAGTGAATCAGGTGCCAGTCCTGTGCCTCTCAATTGTGAGAATACATTTCAAACTCTCTGAGAGGTCCCAAGGAAGCCTCCTCATGTCTTGGGGGTCCCACACCTCCTCTCTTTTGGGTGGAGTTAGGGACTCACAATGATCTCCAAAGATCTCCAAAGACTTTGCAACATCCTACTTTTCTCAATACACTGAAAACTTTTACAGACTTCCTCTGCTGAAGGGGTCAAAGTGCTATTGAAATTATCCTTGACCATTTCCTGTATATAACAATCAGCTTTGGATTTTCATATCTTTTGTGTCTTGGTGTTATAGTAGAAATTCCACTTAAACATCATATTACCTTAATGATCTCAGAAAGAAGAACACAATCCTCTTTCTCCTATGTCTAAATCAGTCAGACAAAAGGATTCTGCTTGATCTTGCTTGGGACACATGTCCACGGAGAGAGGCTAATTTGATGGGTCAGTCTAGGTCATGCCCCCACTTCTGTGTTGGGGAAGATGGACCTATGTGTGCAACAGCTCTGCTAGAAGAGGCAGTGCACAAAATGTGGGTTTCCAGGCAACATAACAGTGGAAGTAGTTAGATATTTCTCTTAATTGTTTTTGAATTTACTTCCATTTTTTTGAAATTATTTCAATTCTTAAATTTATTGATACTTTTTTATTGACCAGCATATGGGCTATCTTGCTGCATGTTCTATGTGTACTTCAAAGGAATACATATTCAAAGTTGTAGGGTAAATTGTTCTATAAATGTCAATAAGGACAAGTTGGTTGATATTGTTGTTTAAATCTTCTATAAATTTATTAGTTTTCCATCTACTTGTTCTGTGAGTACTGAGAAGAAGGTTGAAATAGGCAACTATAATTACGTATTTGTCTTTCTCATTTTATTTCTTTCAGTTTTTGCTTCATATATTTTGAAGCCTATTTGAAGCATATTAGGTACATATGCATTTAGAATTATTGAGACTTTTTGATAAATAGAACCTTTTATCTTTATTTAAAAAGTTCCTCTCTGTCTATGCTAATATTCTTTGTTTTGAAGTCTGCTTTGTCTGATATTAGTTTTCATTAAATTTGGAAAATTTTCACATATCATTTCTTCAAATATTTTTGCTGTCTCTTCTCATTCTCCTTCTGGGACTCCAATTGCACAAATATTAGACAACTTGATATTGCCCCATAGGTCACTGTGCATGTTTAGTCTTTTTATATATACTCTTTCTTTTGGCTAGTTTTGATTGCTTTACCCTCAAATTCACTATTATTATTATTTGTTTTTTCCTGCAGGGTCTAATTTGCTGGTAATTTCATCTAGTGAAATTTTTATTTCAGGTAATATATTTTTCATATCTAGAAGTTATCTTTTTCATATATTCCATTTCTCTCTTAATTACGAAAATTAAGATATTTCCATTTATATCTTTGAAAATGCTCAACATACTTAAAGTAGTTGTCTTAAGGTCTTTGTCTGCTAATTCTATCATATTTGCCATTTCTGTGTCTGTTTCTATTAATTGATTTTTCTCCTGGTCATAAGTCACATTTTCCTACCTCTTTGTCTATTCACTTTTGACTGGACGCCAGATTTTTATATTGTTGAGCACCTGATTTTGTTGTATTCCTTTAAACAGTGTTGGAATTTGTTCTAGCAGGTAGTTGAGTAATTTGTGAGACAGTTTGATCCATTTTAGGCTTGCTTTTAAGATTTTTTAGTGGCTTGTTTAGAGTATTCTCTACCTTTGGGTTTATTTAGCCCCACTTCTAAGACATGACCATTTTAGGATCTCTACTGATTGCTCTGTGTATCTAACAAGTCCTCCCCACACTGGCTAGTGGGAACTCTAATGGTTCTCAGCCCCTGCATGAGCTCTGGGGAGTTTTCATCTTACATTTCTCAGGTAATTGTTCTTTTCAAATAAGTTGTTCTTTTTCTATTCTCATGAGGTTGCACCATATGCATGCATGGTTTGGTGTTCAATCAAAGACTCAAGAGATCTCTATGCAGATTTTGCAATTCTTTCACTGCTAAGTTTCCTCTTTTCTGATACTCTGTCCTGTAAATTCTTGACTCCTTGACCTCCCCAAACTCTGATCACTGTCTCTTCAACTCAGTGAGACCAATGGGCTATGTTTAGAATTTCACTCCTTCTGCTGTGGTCTAAAAATTTTCTCTGGGAAGAAAGCTGGTGGGATCATAGTACTCACTGCATTTGTTTACCTTCTATCAGGGACTACAGTCCTGCACTATTTTCTAATCCATGAGTACAGTTGTTTCCTTTACCTTGTTCAATTTTGTAGTTGTTTACAGCAGGAAGGTAATTCCAAGCTCTTCTACTTCCACGTGGAAGTGGAAATGCTATCAGTAATTTTGAAAATAACATTTCCTCTATGAATTTTTTACTCCCTCTAAGCGTTACATATGCAATTATGGAATTTTTTTTTAACATAAAAGGGTGCTCACATCCACTTGTCATGAAAATTTGCTTGAATGCAGTTCATTACACAGATGATTTTCCACACTTTTCCTCATCTTGAAACAATATAATTGCTCAATGGAGTAGATGGAATTATTTTATTTGGTTTTTCTTTCATCATTGTACTTCTCATACAGCTGGCAAGATTAATTTTTCACCAATTTGTGTGGCTTATACAGTTTGTGTTTCTTTCTGTTATTTTGTAAGAAACAATGAAATCTTTATCCTTTTGACTAGCTTATTTCTAATATTCTAGAGGGAAAAAATAGGATTTCCTAAGTCTTCTTTTAACTCTGGGAATTCCAATACATATATTTGATTTTCCATGAGTATTTTTCCTTTGCAAAATATTAAGTTAAGTTTTATGTTTTCATAGTTCCTGTATTAGAGCAGGAATGTCAGTAACTGTCCATTTTTATGCAAAATTAGAAAACCCAATTTTAAATATTCATTTGAATAGTAACATTTTTTCTTTATATTTGACATTTTAAATTATGTGATAGGGATAGACAGACAGATCCACAACAGATGGATGGATAGATAGATAGATACATAGATAGATAGATAGATGATAGATTCTCTATGATAGTAACACCTATCAACTTGAACTGATGAAACTATATTATCAAATTCAAATAAAATAAGCAGCCTAATAGTGATGAGATTTACCAAAACAGTGAGCAATTCTTAGTAAATTTGAGGACATAAACAAATTACAGTATCTCCTCAACTTAAGTGTCTCTATATTACTACAAAACTCATCATGTTTTAAAACTGTGCAAAAAGTACTCTGTACTTTTTATATGACACAGAAGTCGTTCCCAGTCTCAATTAAGTTTTCACATTCACAATTACCCTGTGGTTCATTCAAAAATTATATGGTACACAGGATAACTTTTTGTAGTAAGTACTTGTCCTAATACTTTAAGATGCCTAGAATCCCTAGGCAGTAAATGTCAGTAGTATTCTCCCAAGCCCCATCCTTGTGGCTTCCAAAAAAAACCCTCACAAATTTTTAAAGCATACCCTTTAGCATGGCATCACCAGCATTGTGAAATATTGTTCAAAGAATTAGGGAGAAATAAATGTTAGTGTGCCTTTATAATGCGTCAATCATTCATCCATCCCCTTAAGCACCTCTCCTAAAAGAGCTTATAGAACACCTCCCTCACCAGAACACTGGGGAAATCATTGGTGAGAACAGCGCAAACTTCCTTGAGAAACAGGGTAGGGGCTATTCTTTGTGGAGCAGGGATAAACATGGAGAGGCTGCCATTAAAATGCGCTCCCTGATTTCAATAGGAGGTGACGGATTCTCAATGGAAGAAGCCAGAAAACAGAATTTAACTGTCAGAGGCAAAGTGGGTGTGGTTTCTACAATAGGCAGTAGAGCTGGAAGAGTAAGCAGAATGGCTGGATCCACCTAATAACCGATGGCTAACTAGTCATGGGGTTCCTAAAACCAAAAGAGTTGTCATTTCTTTAAATTATTATATAAATTGTATAAATTCTTGACTCCTGGCACATTGCTCTGCTTCTCACCCCCCACCAAAAAAAGGAAAGAAAAAGAAAACTGGATCTGATCTGAGTCACCATGAAAGAAAGTCATGGACTCTTACTCCTTCTCGGACCTGAGTCAGTTCACAGACCCGTAACTTCTCCAGCGAAGAGGTTAGTAATTCCTGAGGCTCAGAAGCCATTCTACTCCATTATTCACAGTAAGGATTAATTAGGGTAATTTGATTTACAGAGTTTGGGCCATAGTCTGTGACTCCAGAATGTAGCAATTATCCCAATTCCTGAGTGCATGGTAGGAGCTGGTCTACTCAGCAACTCTCATAATCCCCAAATTGGTTGTCCCTTCTGTGAAATGGGGGCTATTATGAAGGGCCATATAGTAGTTTTGGGGACCCTCTTTCCTTGCCCAAAATGAAGAAAAAGCAGTTGGGAAATCACAGATATTAGTGCTACCATCAAACACAGAAAAGATTCAGGAGTAGAGATTCTTCTCGTTTCCCCATTTTACTCCCCTATTTAGTCCATACAGAAATTGATTTAGGTAGTAACTTCCATTGAAGCTGATGTTCAAGGCATGTTCAAGTAAACCAAAATAGCTCCTGGCACCTGGAATTCAGCTTTGGATCTTACAAATTTTTCTAACTTAGTCACAATAAGTAGAGGACATCAGAAGCAGTTGGCTTTTGCCTGGCAGAAACAGCAATATACGGTGCCTCTCAGAACTGTCAGTTCCCTGACTCTGTACCATAAGTAAATCAGCAGAAATTTGATTATTTCCACATACCACAGGATTATATACCTGGTTCTCATCATATTGGTAGGACTTGTTGAGTAGAAACATGAAGTATCCTAAATGCCCTAGTAAGACACATGGGTGTTAGAGAATGAGAAAAAAATCCCGTGAAAGTTCAGGGCCTATTACTTTAGTAATGTTTCTGAGGTCCAATGGTATTAGTTATTTAGGAACACTCCCTTTAGAATGTAAGATAAGTTGTACTAACTACCCCTGAAAGCAATATGTATTCATCATTTGGTGGGTATCGGGATTTTAGAGGTAACAAAATACTGCATTTGGTCATATGCTCCCAATTAATATACTAACAATCTAGAAACTGGATTAAATTTGAATGGGACCCAGGGAAAGAGAAGCATTTATGACTGAATTACAGAGCAGGATAAGCTAATGTCACTTGACAAATTTGATCCAACAGATCTAATGATGCTTTAAGTATCTGCGCTATGCAGAGCCTCTCACAGGCCCCAATAGCAGACTCACAATGACAATCCCTTGGGTTTTAAAGCAAAGTCTTCTTGGTCAAAAAATATTATCTCGAGATGCAGCTCTTGCTTTCCAATAGGAACTTTGAAGAAAATGACCATCTGACCACGGGACACCAGGAAAACATGAGATCTGAGCTTCCCATCATGAACTCTTTGGTTTTCATTAATCTACTAAGCCATAAACTTGAGTATCCTTAGTATCACCGCATCATGAAATAAATGTGTTAAAAACAATCCTGTGGAGCCAGAGCTGATGACCTAGTGGTTAAAGCTCAGCGTGCTCCACTTCTGCGGCCCGGGGTTTGGTTCCCAAGTGCCGAACCACACCACTCGTCTGTCAGTAGCCATGCTGTTGCATCAGCTCACATAAAAGAACTAGAAGGACTTACAACTAGAATATACAACTATGTACTGGGGCTTTGGGGAGGAAAAAAAAGGAAAAACATTCTGTGGCCTGAACAAGTAATGAATACACAAGTTGCGTAAACAATTGGCTTGCACTCTCTATGTGCTGTTCCAGCTTGGATAAACTCAACGCCTCTCTTTCAGTACACATTTATGGCCTCTTGGGGGAGTCTTCTATGACAAAGTGACTGAAGAGGAAAAATATGTGTTTGATTTCCAAATTATTCTGCATAATAAACTGGCTCCATCCAGGAGGGAAATGTAGCATTCACCAGCTAAGGGGTGGCCTCCAGAGAAAGCCTAAAAGGAAATACTTAAAGATGGGCATAATATAAAATGGAATCTTTGGTTTTTCTGGAAGAAGAGAGGGACAGAGGCATGGATCTACATACATTTATGGGCAATTTCTAATGATTTTTTTGAAGGGATTAGAGGAATGGTGATAAGGAGGCTGTCAGGAGGAAGGTGAGGATGGGTATCTCAGAAAGGGCCTAGAGTGAGTAAATTTTTGAACAACATGAATGCTTGCTCAAAGATTGAAAGCACTCAAAAATCAGGTGAATAAGATGACCTGCTCTGCAAAGTGCTTGCTTACTGGGTTCATGAACAAAATGCTGATAGTGATAGGGATGAAGGTTACACATGGACTCAACAATATGGACTGCCTTTGTGAAGCACTATACCCTCAAAGCCCCTAACCAAATCCCAAATCCACACTCTAAACAAATCAACAAGCCACCTACTTCACAAGTAAAATAACAACTATGCGATTGTCCTTAGTAAATTCTATCCTCTCCCCTACCTACAAATATATCTATATCAACCTTCTTCCTCCTGTCTCCCCTCTAGACTCAGATTAAGAGCTGTTCATCTAGTTTAGGGATAATCCCTCCCCTTTGCTTTTGACTTTATCTTGTTCCATTTTATTTAAGGCCTGGCTCCATCTATTATTCCTTTTACCCGTTCTATGGTTCCTTCCCAGCCACAATCAAGTACCATCTATCTTTATAAAGAATCCACTCTTGACACTGCACCTCATCTCTAGGCACCAATCAGTGTTTCTCCATTCATATCCAGCTAAGTCCCTGACAGAGTAGCCTAACCTGGCTGTCCCTACCTTCTTAAGTCTCCTTTACCCTGAAAATCCAAAGGTCATTCTTTGAACCTATTCTTACTGGGTTAGAGCCATATTGTGTTGAGTAATTACTGACACTAGAGAAATAATTTCTACTTGGAAATGTTTTAGAGTATCACATGTTGGACTTTGAAAATCCTATGCTATTTGCTTTTCTTTCAAGGCTAAGAAACAAAGCCTAGTAAACTATCTCAACCTATGAATAAATTTGGATGAATTTCTGTCTCCTAGAGATCCTCCAAAGTATATGCTATTTCTGTCAGGGATGACCTTCATTAAACTGTGAAGGTATAAAAGAGGTACCAGACTTCTATTCCTCGGTCAGCTTTGTAGTCAGTGGCTCCATATGTAAAGAACAATAGCTATTTCTTGGTGTTGGGCTTGTCATACCTGAATAACTGAGAACCACTCTCAAATACTGTACTGTACAATGGCCGTAATTGCACAATCAATTTGTCCAGTTGTGCCTGGGTAAAATATAGGACAGATTACTATCAAACATATGTAAGTAATTGTATTGCCATGAAAAGTAAGGAGACTCAGTCAAAATATTTGTTTTTGAATTCTGAGGGGTCAGTGAAAATCAGATAACCATTTAAAAAAATATTCCATTTTACAAATGCATAGTTTATAATTCAGTTTACGAATGAATAGTCTACTAAATTGAGGACTAGAGATAGCTTAAGAAGAAAGAAGGCCTCCACATATATTCCTTAGAAGACAAAAACATTAAATATAATATCAACAATTTTCCAAATAATCAAAATTAAGTGACTTTTATTATTTTTTTTAGTCTTATGTAATTAATTTTTGACCTACTGGATCATGGGTCAGCCCCCTGCTTTCCTGAAGTTGTCTGCTGCTGGACTAAAAAGAGCCCCAGAAATTCTGGCTCAGTTCCCAGGCACAATCTCAAAGACAACAAGCAAGTCAGCCCAGGAATCCGTATGCAAGAGTTCATTCTTTGAAGTATCAATTGTTGAGTATCTGTTATAGTCCTCTCCTTGAGGCTCTGAAACTGTTCTTCTTGGCTAAAGACAAAAATTTTGATCTGAGCTTATAGCAGAGCTACAAGGCTTAGAGTAAATATTATAGCTGCGGATAAGACAGAATGGCCATAGTTAATTTATTGTTATAACCAACAGTAGTGGAATGGAAGAGAGTAAAATCTGCTATTGAGTACAACTTATAATCCTTTTATAAGAATTTATTTAATGTTTTCCCTGAGTCTAAGGACACATTCCAGTTAGTGAGGGTATTAAAATACCTCCAACGTCTTCCAATCCAATTTGTAATCTCCGAAAGATTTATATTAGTAACATTTTACCAGTACAAAATTATCCTTTGATTTAACAACTCTACCTATGGAGCTCTTACAATACTGTTGAAGCTAATTAAGAAATATGGAGAATAACAAAGCTATACGACTTGTCAGTGGCTATGCTGTGGCAGCGACCCACATACAAAATAGAGGAAGATTGGCACAGATGTTAGCTCAGGGCAAATCTTCCTCAGCAAAAAAAAAAAAAAAAAAAAACCGTCAGAATAAGCCCATTCACCAGGGTAAAAATTGCCAAGATTTTAACATACCTCATAATTCTTTTATATCTCAGGTAATATAAACCAAAGCAAATAAATTTTACTTTTCTCAAACCTTCTTCAGCTTGCTATACAAAATCAAGTTTTGCCCTTCACCATGTTCTTTTATATTTTGGGACAATCTCACACTTTCTTCAAGACAAAACTTCTCTTTTCTTCCTTTGAAAACAACAGAAAATCTCATTATATTTCATACGCAACTATACTTCATACACATATATGCTCGTACTATAGGCTCAATTACCCATAAGAAGTATAACATCGAACAAAATTTACTAACTTCTATTTAACTGGGAAGTACATAATTGATCATTGTTGTCTCATACACAAGCAATTTAACAGACAAGCAAAGCTTACCCACTAGAGCCACTCACATCACTTTTACACTTCTGAAAAGTGACACGAATAACAATATACATTCATTAACAAGATCCAAAAATATAGTCACTCTATAACATATTAAACTAAGGATTGAAGTGACATATACTAAAAACTATGCTTTATGACCAAGGTATCAGTTCTTTCTTACTTAAAAAATTATCCAGGGATACAAAGATTATTTATTAACTAGGTTTAATATTAGTCCAAGGTTGTAAAGTTAACTAAGCATCTTGAATATCATGTTTTAAGCCAACACCTTAGAAAATAGGATTACTGCTGATATAAAACAATTTGTCAGACTTGTGATTCAATTTAGAGTAACACAATTTTACATTATCCATAATCATAAACATTATGTTAGCTTATTTGATCAGTAAAGCAGTATAAGAAATCTAGGAAGTTCTGATGAACTGAATCAATTAATATCAAAACAAACATAAATCTGATAATCACATCAGGGAAAAGCCACATAACTGTGTTCTTAAGTCAAACTAATTCAAGTAATCTGATTTATCTCAGGATTTACTTGGATTGCGTGAACTTGGGTTCTTATATAAAAATATATCTTAGCTATCAGTGAAAAGAAATTGCTTCCTCGAAAGACTAGCACATGGAAATATCCTAGCACAGGGAAATAAGTTCAGCTTCTTTATTTTCTACAAACGTGGGGGAATATGAGATTTATGTTAGTCTTGTTATTCTCTATAAACCAGTTACAACAGAGGTCCTTCAATTAGAAGAACCTCAAAATCTAATTAATTAGTACCTAACGGAAGTAGGAAATATTTAACCTTCATACAAAAGATAAAGGTTTTTCTCGATTACAGACACGCAGGCACACAACTTATAGTTTCAGTTCTACAACCTCAGCTGTGGGTAAAGCGAACACAGAAACACAAAAATTCTCTACTGCAGACCTCAAAAAGATGTTCTCCTTTCTAGTGGGCAAAAAATGATTCCTTTATTGATTTGTGTGCACAAATAGGTAATCACAAAATAATAAGAAAGTGAATTCCCTGTCATTGATGAAGCAAGAGAGAATAGATCCCCATCCTCTTGGGAGAGATCATCAAAGGGTCAGATCATATAATTAGTTTTCTGGTCATTGTTGCCATTATTGAGGAATAACATTTGCTATATGCAAACTGGAACCGTAATCTAAAAAAGACCAGAACCAGAAACAAAAACAAAGACACAAATCAGAGAGAATCAGAGAGTCAGCAAAGCTAAATTTTTATTGCCACTTAAAATAACTTCAAGAGCCAAAAGAGAGAGAGAGAGAGAGAGGGAGAGACTGACCTCTCGGCCAGTGCAGTTTAATTGGCTCCATTAAGTGAGTTCACTTGGGCATCTTGCGGTACCTCTAAAACCTCTAACGTATAACCTTCAAAAGGAAAAAATAAAATAAAAAACTTGACTCATATCAATATAAACAACGTGTGTCAAATATTTTATTCAACTTAAATAATGATAGAAACAGTGAGATGGGACGGTTGTTTCAGAGAGCATTTGAGGATCCAGTTATTTATAGTCAATTTGATGAAGGAATATTAACATCAGATTGCTAATTTGGTTACAAAAGTGCTTAATGTCCTACAGCGAAATAAGCCACAACCTTTGGGTTATCTTTTGTACTGGAAAGAAATTATTTGCAACTCTACTAGACAAAAATATACAAGTTAACGTGTAACCTAAGTAAGTCTGGGATCTTTAATCAGTTGTAAACAGTGAGCGGAACAAAGAAAATTCTTCTAGATAATAAAATAAACCTTTGGTGAGCCTGGTAAACAATGCCACTGTATATCATTGAAAAGACATGCCACTCACTTTTTTTTGCCATATTTTCATGACTTCCCATGACTAACTGGCAAACTCTTACTCCTTTAAATCCCCAGAGGAGAAGACGCAGCTCAGAACCATAGAGAAATTGACATTTAAATGGCTTTTGAAAATGACGTGATGACAATGCAAGAATTGCATGGGTAATATTTGAATTTAAATAAACATTTAAAAATCCATATTTCAAGTTATAGAAAAAGTCACCTTTCTGGTGCTCCTAACTGGTATGGAAAAGGCTTAGAAGATTAAACAGTGACTCTAATACTTGAGGGTGGGTTACGTGTCCATTTTCAAGTATTATTCCCTGTAAGTGGGAGAGTCAAGAACACGGCTATTCAGAGTTTTGAGCTTTTAAAAAAAGCAAGGTATTGAAAATGTATTTTGTAACCACAAAATGGATTAAATAAATGAGAGATTACTCAAGAACAAACAGGCAACGCAGTTTCATGGCCACTGTCCTCTTATTTTTGGCCTTACTCTGCCTCTCTTTCCTGTTGGTGAGGAGGGGACAGATAAAGCTAAATGAAAGGAGGATGCTTATCATATATTCCTGCTCTTTTCTTTTCTTTTTTTTTTTTTGTGATGAAGATTGGCCCTGAGCTAACATCTGTCAATCCTCCTGTTTTTTTGCTGAGGAAGACTGGCCTTGGGCTAACATCCGTGCCCATCTTCCTCCACTTTATATGGGAGGCCGCCACAGCATGGCTTGACAAGCAGTGCGTCGGTCCGCTCCCGGGATCCGAACCGCCGAACCCCGGGCCGCAACAGCAGAGCGCTCGCACATAACCCTTTGTGCCACCAGGCCGGCCCCTTCCTGCTATTTTCTTAGATATCCCTATGTAGTTTTTAAACTAAACACTTGAAATTTGTATTACCTGTACAAAAGAGTAAACACAGTTTACGAATTCGGAAAATGTAAACAAACATTCCGTGCATAGTTAACTCAGAAATTCATTTAAACACCTAAACCAGGATTGCCAAATATCAATGGCAATTTACCTGGAATTTACCTGAGAGCTCGTTCAGAACTTTAATATGTGAGGTTATATCCACATTGATCAAACAAATAAGCGGGTGGTTCAATATCCAAGCCTCTTATTAAGGGGAAATGAAGAAAATTGCTATTTTTTTTTTCCATATTGGCTCTCTCATTGTTACACAAAAATCATTAAAAAGTGATTATTGTGTGATTTTGTTTCTCACTAGATGTTTCCATTTCACAAACTTAATTCCATTTTCGGAATTTAAATTTTATATGTAAAAAGAACAATTGTCTCCTAATTATCACATAATTTTATAGCTGGAAAGGATGTTAAAAGTTTTGCATTACAGTGTTTCTCAACTGGATAACTATCTATTCAGTTGGAAAAGATAAAGTACCTTTGTTTTTATAGAAAATCCTAGAATGAGGGAGCAGAGGGGAAAAAAGGAAGAGGTAAAGAAAAGAATGAAGATGCATCCCCCAAAAAAATGTGGGGGAGGGAGAAGGCATAAAGGTTTAATACTTTGCCAACTGGATCCTTAGAGGCAGATACTTAAGTTTTCTCTTCCCGTGACTAACTGGCAAACTCTTACTGCTTCACATCTTTGCTCAGACATTATCGCTAGTAAAGCCTCTTCAGTTTTCCCAGAGAAAATTAACCATGTACTTCTTTGGACTAAATTTGTGGCTTGTGGACTTCTGATGTTACATTTATCACATTGCGACTTAATTATTCTTCAGGCTTCAGCTCTTTAACCAGATTATAAACCCTTTAGGTCAAGGACTGTAATTTATTCTTCCCTTACTCCAGTGACTGGTAAAGTGGCTGGCATATGGTACATACTCAATAAATCTTTGCTAAGCAAAAGTTGTTTGGTAATTTCTAGGGCAACATAGATTCCAACAATCATTTATATTTGAAGGATTTTAAAGTCACCACTTTATGCATAATACTATGTCAGGCATCATTATTTGACAGTGAATTTTCTAGTGACACTGTTAACTTTCATTCTATATTTCCATGTACCAGTATTTACAACATTTTTCTTTAAGTTAAGAGCATCCATATGGTCTCAAATTCACTTTGCCTTAATCATGAAATTGTGAAGTAATTTTGGATCACAAGTACTGTTGTTCAAAACAGGATTATTGTAGTATTCAAGACAGTTGGCAGAGATAAATGCACTTGCTTTGCTTGGTAATATGGCCTGTAGATGGAATGTGTGATTTTATATTTAGGAAGACATATAGAGAGCTTGAGAGCTTGTAGCTCCTAGAACTTTCTAGAACTCCAAGAGGTTGGCAATTCTCTTTGAATTTATGCAAGATTACCACCTGTCTGATTTAGGGTGAATATATAATAGTGAAGACAGTGTGAAAAAAATCCTAGTAGCCTGCTTTTGGTCATTCTAATTATTGCTTTGTATAATTCATAATGCCCAACTTAATATTCTTGAGTTTGGTATTTCTGATAATTTTCTAAAACAAAAACAATCCATTTTTATTCTTAAGGTTTTAGGGACTTTTTCTATAGATTTTGATCCACTCAGAATATATTTGACATCACACACACACACACATACCTTACATTTCAAAAGTAATTGCTTAATTGCTTTCGAGTTTCATACTGTATCATTGTTTTCAAACACCCACAAGTGAGTAAGCAAGAATCTAATAAAGGTTATTAGAGGCTACTCAAGACCTCAAGAGTGGCACAACACTTAGGATTAAAGTTAGTGCAACAGTAAACCATTCTGAACTCTTAACCTCAGGACAACTAGTCTTTTCTAGACCTACTCTCTGGATGTTAGTAAGAAAAAGAGGAAATCATTGAGGTTTAGGAGGGAAAGAAATAAATTTGGCCCAGTGTTTGTCTGATATGGATAATAACCCATTGTAGCCTTCCAATCACCTGGAATATCTTTGTAGGTATTAGTGCCCATTTTCAATAGACAAGAATGGAGTATAAAGTGAGGAAAGAGTAATATTTAAGAAATTTGGTGTTTGAGAATAAAGACGTAATGGGAAGGGATTATAGGGTCAGGCAAAGGTATTTAACTGAGAACTAACACGTAGAGGAGGTGGCAAAATGCCTATTTGATAGTAAGTACTCATATTTGTTGAGAGCCTCCTCTGAGCCAGGCATAGTACACTATAGTTCTAGGTGCTGCATGTGTATTGTCCCATCTAATCCTTGCAACAGCTTTATAGATTGGGTATCATTAACCCTGTTTTACAGATGATGAGTGTGAAGCCCAGGGAACTTGCCCAAGTAACTTGCCCCAAAGTGGATGGCTAATAAGTGACGTAACAAGTGTTTGTATCCAGGCAGGCTAATCCTAGCCCATTCACATCTAACCACTAGGCTATGGCTGCCTCTCGTTAGAGGTGTGAGTGATTATTTATGCAAGGCACAAGCAAGGATTAACTTTGGAAATAAGGACTCTCCTGAAGAACGGAATCAAAGGAGGAATGAAAGGATTTGTGTTCCAGAATCAGAGGGATATTGCCTTTTCTTAGCAGTTCAGGGTTATCTACTATCTCATTAGTTTAGGAATAGCTACTGTTTTTTTTTTTTTTTTGCTGAGGAAGATTGGCTCTGAGCTAACATCTATGCACATCTTTCTCTATTTTGTGTGTGGGATGCCGCCACAGCATGGCTTGATGAGCAGTGCATCAGTCCGTGCCAGGGATTCAAACCTGCAAACCTGGACCTCCCAAGTGGAGCACATGAACTTAACCACTACGCTACCTGGCCAGCCCCTTAGGAATATCTACTTTTATTAGCAGTGGAGAAGGATAACTTGTACTTGGTAGAGGAGGTGAAGAAGAAAAAAGAGACATACTCAGCATTCTCTCTAAGAGGAGTAAGATCTGACCAAGTAAGCTGGTGATGGAGCAGGGAGTGTGAAGTTGACAGAGATGAATAAGAAAGGAGAAGACGGTTTCAAACAGTTTGTGTAACGATAAGTTAACAGGTCAAAAGGAGGAATTTTTGGAAGACTATCTTTTCATACCTCTCCAATACATACAAATGTACAAGATACATTTGACACCTATGTGTAAGAGGCACTGTGTAGTAAAATAATCACAGAAAAATGTAAAATTGAAAGTGTTGCAAGTGTTGAAGAGAGACTCAAGGGGCTAAGAGCTCTCTGATATGAAAGTTTGACCTGCTTAGCAGGGTGAGGGACTGTTTGCCTAAGGAAATGAGTCTCAGACTTCTAACTAGAAAGTTAATTAAGCAAAGAGATGTATCCCCAGGAATTTACATGAGATAATTTACATACAAATAATTTTATCTATGGAAACGAAATGTATTATAACATTAAATCTGTATGAGCAATGAGAAGTGAAGAATTGCCCAGCAATTTCTGAAGAACTTAAAACGTCTGAATAATTCAGGCAAAATTCTCTCTGTCATTCTCGTTTATTCATTATTTATTCCTTTATTTATTGGCATATGAGGTGAATGTCCCTCTAGATTAGCGATTGTCAAAAGTAGACATATATTCGAATTATCTGAAGAGCTTGATAATTGCAGACTGCATATCTCACCCCAAGAGATTCTTTGGCTGCCGTGTCTGGAGTGGAGTCCTGGAACCTGCATTGTTATGAGGGACTCCAGATGATTCTGATGAAGGGAATTCTAGCACCATGGTTTGACAAACATAGCCCTGGTTTATAGAATTGCATTCCACATTTGTATTTCCTTCAGTATGCTTACCTAGATATAATCTTAGTACTATACCTATGTTACAACATATAATCCACTTAACAGAAGGCAATATTTACATTTTCTGTATGCTTTTCCTGTGACAGGTAAATTTAATTGGGTAAGTGGCATCTCCAAATGAAACAATCTCTTTATCAGATTTCTAGGTGCTAGCAAACCAAGAGCAAGATGAATGAATCAGTCAAAAGCCTTATTATAGCTATTTTTTATACTGCCACAAAATAGAAGAAATCAAAAAGATATCAGAGGACAGAATTGCTAGAAGTATATAAGATTCTATAATATTTGCTCTTAGTTACTATTGTTGAGAGAACAACTCAATGATGAAAAAGTAAATGTAGAATAAATCCCAGGAAATGAAATTTTTATTCAAGTGTGGTCTAGATGTTAAACGATTAAATTGAACATCTTAGTAGTTATTTCCAAGAATGCAACAAAGAATCCTGAATATATCACCCATGCATAATAACACAGTTTTCAGAAATTTAGGGAGTAATGCAGCTAAAATCCCCAAATGGAAACCAAGTACACTCCTTTTACATACTGGCTGGTGCATAACATTCCGTAGTTAGAGCATCTTTCTCTCAGCTTCACTTGTTCTGCTAAAATTCTTCCTACTGTAGGCTACTGACATTTCAATATGAATTACCTCTGAGGCTTTTCTGAGAAAAGGTTATGATGGAAGGAAATGGAATAAAAAACACCAAAGAGAAAATTCACATACTTTATCTTTTAAACTTTTAAGGGGTCATGGATGGGGGAAAGAAAGATAGTGAAGAGATTGGACAAATACTAACATAATTATCTTGAATAGAAGGCATAATTATGGCCTCAAAGGGACTGAAATTGAGAGAGATTATAGATCGGATTCAGGGGAGTTTGAAATGATTGGAGTGACTGAACATAAATAGAGGTCAGAGAGAAAGGTGTCTACGTCCTTTTTGAGTATGTGATTTTAATTATGTCTGGAGTTGAGTTTTGAGCAGTAGTTTGGAGTAAGGAAGACACAAAGGCAACCAAAAAGCATCCCAATATGAGCATAGGGAAGGAGTGTAGGTGCTTGAAGGAGAGAGTCTGAGTTGAGGACGGTGAGGGTGAAGTGCAGAATCACACGGGGGCACGCGAGTCCCATCCAGACCCACTGAATCAGAATTTCTCATCTGTTTATTTATAAAGTGTCGCGTGATTCTAATGCGGATCCCTAGGTTAGAAGAGCTACCTTAGGCTCTAGAGTTTTAGCAAAGAATTATGTGGATGGGACAGTAAATTCCTATTCATTTTAAGAGATACCATGAATTATCTGGACAATGGATTGAGTTCTATGCTTCACTTTGCCAGAACTACATCTGTTAAAATAAATTTTATATGATATATGTTATTTTCATTACTCAAAATAAGAAGTTCATTTAAGAAAATTCAAAAAGAAAGGTAAAGAAATAAAATTCCATTGAGCTTGAATGGCATAAATATAGTTACTTAACTTTTGGGTATATTTTCTTCCAGTCATTTTTCATCATCATGTTTAAAAACATGTAGTTAAACTATACACACAGCTTCATAGCTCACATTTAAAATGAATATTATTTTGTTATAAACATTTTCTATGTTATCATATAGTTTTCTAGTAATGATTTTAGTAGTGATATAATATTATAATTATTATTTGATTATGTATAGTATCATATTTCTGGATAAACTGAAGATCACATATGGGAGTTTAGGTACTACTGATGATTTACTAATCAACAGGCAAAGAATTTCAGTCAAGCAAGATGAATAAGCTCTAGAGATCTGCTGTACAATACGGTACCTACAGTCAACAACAATGTACACTTAAAAACTTGTTAAGAGGGTGTATCTCATGTTAAGTGTTCTTACCACAATAAAATATAATAAATAAATACTAATTATGATTTATGCTATTAAGTGTGTTTTCTCTCCTTTCCTTTATGTGCCTGCACGTCCCTTCCCCTTGCTGTCCCTCCTTTCCTCCCTTCCCTCTTTCCTGACTAGGAGCAGCTTCTGTTGTCTACACTACGGGAGGATGAAGCAGAACAATTCAGAGAACTCTGTAAAATACAGGCGTGTGCATACCTGCACGGAGACATAACTCCTTCTGCAAGCGAACAAATAGATTCCCAATGGTCACTTTCACTGTAAAACATCTTGCTGGGGTAGTCAAATATTAAAGAACTGACATGATTAACTAAATTGAACAGTCTATTCCTACCTGAACAAAATGTTCCACCCATCTAGACCTTGCCCAAGGGCAGAAATCTCATGGTGCCTTCAAGGCCAAAAGACGTACCTAACAGTGCCATTTATCAAGCAGTTAGGTCCAGACAACTGTATTAGCATTTATATCCTAAAAGCTTAATAATCATTTGAAAACACAATATACATAAATTTTAAAAATGTGATATGATTTCATTCTTAAAAAAATACAGTACTTACTAATGGGACATATGTGTGCCTATTGGGCCAGCCCTGCACAACTTCATTTTATTTCCCAGTTTTACTGAGATATAATTGACATACAGCAGTGTATAAGTTTAACATGTACAGCAGGATGACTTGACTTACATATATTGTGAAATGATTACCTCAATAAGTTTAGTTAACATCCATCATCTCATATAGATACAAAATACATATATATATATATATATTTTTTTTTTTTTTTCCCCTTGTGATTGGAACCCTGCATAACTTCTCACACCTTGAAACCAATTTGGGCACTGCCACTCTCATTTCCTCTTCCTCATTGACTTTTCATGTGGTAATCGCTTTTTATCATAGCAGCCCCTACAAAGCCAGGTTCACAAAGATATGATGTCATTGAAAGGCATGTAGTGTAATTTAATATTGAAACTGTGAACTAAACTCAAGCTGTACTTTGAACAGTGTCTAATAGATGTGAAGTACTGGTATCCAGCAGATGCTGAGTATGCCTGTGCTTTCCTTTGAAATGTAAAACATCCCATGAGGGCTCATGTGAATTTGTGGTGGTGGCCTGGGTGCCTTGGTGTATAGTTTGGGAACCACAGACTTAGGGTCACTGAAAATTTTCGTTTGTCCTGTACACCTAATGAAAGCAATAAATAGAATTAGCATGTATAAATAACCCTTCTTTCAGGGAGGTAAAATCAAGCACCAAATTACTGTGTTATTATTAATTTACCACAATATACATACTACTTTATAAATTATGTAATATCCCTTTGATATAAAGTAATACATATGATTTTTTTTTTAGTTGGGGAAAAGCTGTCATTTCATTGACTTTCACTGACAGATGTCCTTAGTAATTTTAATATATACCCCTTTTTTTTCCTACTTTTCTTCAACTTAAAGAATTTTCAAGATTAATCTAAAAATATCACTATACAGTTCAAAATACAAAAGATACCATTTAAATGGGATTCTATTCTTGGGGATCATAAGAAAACAGAACACAGATAAGAAATTAACGAAAAGCTAACAAGAGATATCACAAGTAATAATGAGATAAAAGGAATATTTTGAAAAATGCCAAAGTCAACCTATGTTCCTACTATGAAATTTTGAGGAATGTTAGTTTATAGGTGTTAAAAACATATCTCTTATTTTATGCTCAAGAAAATTGAGGTTCAGAGAGATTGAATGATTTTTCCAAATCACACAGCAAGCAAACCACAGATTCAAGACAGTGCCCCAGATCCTCCTAGACCAACTTCTATGTATTACTCAGCAATACTACTCAATGAAAGTAGTCTTGAGAATGTGGTAGATAAATATTGGAATTGGCTATCAGGCAACATTATGCTGTCTTATTATCTGGGGTTTTAAGAACATAATAAGTACTATTCACCTTAAGAAAGTCTTTATGGGGAAACCTACTTAAAACCTAGAGTCTGGAAGTGGAAATTTCCTCTTGGTATAACTCTTCCTCTTTATTAAGCTGTTTATTTGTACCAATCACTGTGTCTATCTCAGTGCAGATGTTGGAAGCACCCTTCTACCTTTATCCTGTATTCTTGCCTCAGGGCTTCCATTGGCAGAGATCTGAGACTTTGCAGTCTCTGATTCTGATAATTTCCTCAACTGCAAGCAAAGAAGAAAAAATTCATTGTGGAATTTCTGAGGCTGTTATTCTTTTCACATAAAAGTCCCTCCTTAATAGATGTATTAAACAAACACACACACACACACACACACACACACAAACCAAACACTTCCAAAATATGGTATAAGGCAAAGGATGTGTGATGACATGTCTCTTAGGCCATCATCAGTTCCTTCCCTCCCTGTACACACATGGCCTTCTCTCATTCAGAGGTGGAGTATACTCCTCTTATCCCTTTGTGTATAGGCTGACACTAGAGATTTGTCTCCCCAAAAGAATGTAGCAGAAGAGATGTTCCGGGACTTGAGAGGTTTGATCATAAGAAGCCTTGCAGTTTCTGCCTGGGGCTCTTAGAATACTCGCTTTGAGAAGATTTCCTCTAGGGGAAGCCAAAAGCCATGTAATAAGTCTGACTACTCTGAGATTGCCTCGTGTAAAGAGAGAGAAATGTGAGGCATCCTCTAGCTCTACGGCCAAGCCACCCCACAATCCAGACATGCGAGTGAAGGTACCATCTTAGAAGAGAATCCTACAGCCCCACCTCTCCAGTTGATGCCACACAGATCAGAGATGAATCATCTAACTAAGCCTTTCTTGAATTTCTGACCGAAAATGAGAAGCATGGAATAACTGTTTTATGCCACTCAGTTTTGGGGTGGTTTGTCAGGCAGCAATAAAAAAGCAGAGCAGGACAATCACATGCTTTTTCAATGTCAGATTGGAGCATTGTCTTACGAGCTTGAAGATCACTTGACCTGTCAGGTGGCAGTAACTTAATTAATTTGACATATTATTTACTATTGATTAGAGCACAGTCTCTACAAAGTTTGATGTGAACTTACAGAAAATTAAGTTTGATTTTTGCCCAGCAGAGATGCAAATGATTTCTGTCTAGTGGAAAATCTAAATCTATGAGTTATGGCTTTATTACACAGCAGGCTATCAACCAGTTTTATACCTAAGATATCGGTCCTATCCAGGATTCTTCCTTACACTGGTTATGTATGTATCCACTTTCGGAATCCTACTTTGAACCAGCTTCGCTGTTGTGCCGATGCCCTTATTAATCAATTAAATAAATCTTTGACATGTACTCACTATATATTTTGTTTGAGAATAACCTTTTTAACTTTGAAGATTTTACTTTGACATAGGTAAATAATTGTTCTTCCCCAGTGGGTTCTACATTGCCTCAGTATCACGTATCCCAGTTAATGCAATGGAGAAGGATATTTCCAACAGAAAATGGTATCCCAGTGCTGGATAAAGCCAAGATCTTCTATCTAGGTTTACATTGAGCTGAGTTACTTCCCCCACAAAATATTTCCCTGATTCTTCCTCTACATAACACTCATTAAAAAAAACAGGACACTCCTTCCAGTGGCCCCAAATCTATGACATCAGAGTCTACCAGAGAATCTCAATCTGTTTATGGTACTTCTTTATTTAAAAGCCTATATACCCTTAAAGGACTGGAGACAATCAGTGGCAGGTCTGTGTGTAACTGTGTTTATAGGGACATTGTCTAGCATAGTGCCTATAACAAATTAGACACTCAATAACGGTCTGTTGATAGGAGATGTGAGTAATAAAATGTTTATATGGATTTTATATAATTCTTTTTTACAACAAAGAGTAGTGAGTCCTGAATTAAATGCTACTTGCATTATTCATTTCATGTTTTGAAATTTTTACTTTGAATAAGCCATTTCACCATCTCCAAAATGACATGTGAGAATTATATATAAATCTTTGACTTCTCATTTCTCAAGATACACCAGTAGTAATTTAATATGAGAGAGAGCTTTGATTTTACTTGTACTTTTTTGAGAAAAACCAAAAATTAAATTTGTTTTGAGTGTATGATTCGAAAAATATATATCAAATTATATGCTAGAAGGGTAAACACTTATTAAATAAAATTGAAATTTCTAAAAGAGTGCATGTTTCCTCTTTAGCCATGGGCCTTCTGTGCATGTTTCAGATAATCAAATGAAAATTTGCATTGATTAAATTCTCAATTCCGCTTAAAAATGTCCCTTCCTTTGTTCTTCGCTAAAATTTGAACTGTGAATCATTTGCATTTAAATATCCTTTTAGATTTGGTTCCTTACCAGTCTCAATATCCATTTGGATGATCACCGAATGATAAAAACCTCAGCAAAATGTTGCATATATTACGTACAATCCTGCTTGATTACTTTGAATCTGCAATTAAAAATTCAAAACAAAAATAAAAACCCCAGATCCACAAAAATAAAAATCATAGCAAATGACATTTATGCCCAATTTGGGATTTAGCATACATTTCTCTTTGAATGACTACTTTTCTTGAATGAGACATCTGTCTTCATAACATACTGCACACAAAAATTTTAAGAAAATCTAGCCTATCACCTTTGTGAGATTGACTATTTGGTGACCTTTCTTGCTCATTCACACATTTACTGGTCCACTTGTTACAAATGAACCAAGTTTGTAATGAAGTAGAAAGAAGTGGAAGTATTACCTTTTCATCAGAACAAGCATGATCAGACTGGCTAGTTCTTAAAAAATTGAGTTTTTAAAAAGACTTATTTTAAAAGTTATAATACCTCCAACTCCATGTATATAAACTAGTCTCTTTTTTCTACGTCTATTTGATGCAACCTCCATCATGTCTGTTCAGATATTAACTTAACGCCCCTTATGCCTTCTCCTGCTTGAAAAGGAAAGGCAGGCTCAGATCTAATCAGAAATATATCAACAACCAACTGAGAATGTATATAATAACAAAACGGCCATTAGCATATCTCGGTTTCAGCAATTTTACTATAAAGGAGTGTTATTGAAACTTTAAAAAGAATTTCTGTCTGGTCTTTGTTTGGTCTAAAAAGTTATTTTATTGTTTCATTGAGCTTTTCTAACATTACTGGGGTTTACAGAATTCCTCCCCCGGGGCTCGCTGCCCTCTCTCTGTCCGTCCGAGGCTTTCTCCCTTCCTCTGGCTGGTGTCCTGATTTGTGGAGGTTACTTCCTTCTCCTTCTGGAATCAGCCTCCATATTCGAGCTGCGCTACACTATTTCACTCTGTCTATGATTTTAAGTCAGCTTGGTATGGCTTGAAGGGTATTTAATAATCTCTCAGGGAACCCTGACATTAAGGTGAGAAAAAAACTAGTTTTCTGGCAGAGTGAAACTAGGAGGACTTTCCTCCAGGAATCAAAACATACTTTTTCTTTTTGGTGCTTTTAAAAAATATTTTAAATTTAAAAGTCAGTCTCAGTTGTACTAATCAAACTGCAAGTGCTCAACAGCCACACGTGGCTAGTGGCTACCTTATTGGACAGTGAAGATATGGAACATTTCCATCATTGCAGAAAGGCCTATTGGACGTCTTGTTTTAGATAATGTCTATTTCTTTCTCTGCTCTTTTTTGTTTTCTCTTTTTACAATGGTTATAAATTACTTTTATAATCAACATAACAATGGAATTATTTACACCTTGGGGGAAGCTTCCTTGCTTTCAAAATAAATTTAGACTGAAGGAAATCCATATCATGATTTATTTTATCTAAAAAAGTACGCATCATAAATGGTGTTCTATACTGATGTTATCTTTTTCTTTTTTAAGGAAGAGCTTCTCTGAAATTTCTTCATTCTAACTATCTAAAACACTGAATCATTCAGTTATTCACCAGGTCCTTTGCTTCAGAGTCACATCGAGAACATCTATTCAACCAGAAGTGGAAAAGGAAATTACTTATTTGGCAATTAGTCTTTGGCTATATTCCTTTTAGATTTATGTGCACTGAGGAATGGTCTATGGGGGAGGGGAAATGGTGGTAGAGCCATGTTTTACATATTTTAGGAGGTTTGTCAAACATCACATACTAATATCAGAGGCTACAATATTGGAGGCCCTCACGCTAGGCTGCAGATATTGATTGATCTATCTATCTATCAATATCCATCTATGTATTTCTCCTTATTTATTTTGGCCATGCACAGATCTGGCCCACCTGAGAGTTTGACTTCTTAAAAATTAATTTCCTTATTTAAAAATCTGGAAAATTTTTAAGAATATGGATCTTTCTTCTCTTAAAATATCAGATCTGACAATCCTGGATCTAGATTTTTGCAGAGCAGCTCAGTGGAATCTGAGAAGCAGCCTCCTCCTTCAGAAAAGGCACATACTTTTGTGCTTTCCAAGGTGTTGTGGCCTCCCTACTCCCTATTGTCTCCCACAGCCTAGCCTGCTGGTGTATTTGTGTCAGTGGCCCTTCCCATGCAGCATCTGAATTTGAGTCAGCTCTCTATTTGAAGAGCAGTCAGCACATATTCTTAGATGTGGAATTGCCTGAGGAACTAAATGATGTGACACAAGAGAAATCAGGCAGCAATAATCCTGTTCTGTCTCAATTTGAATTAATCAATATTTCACCACCACTTCTACAAATTTCTATCAGTGTCTTGATAGGGTTTATTGGAATTCACCAGAGTGGTTCATTGTTACTATAGCACACAGTATATGCACATTAAAAGATATCAATTAGATCTTAATGCACAAAAATGTCATGAGTTAATTGTCAAAACTATCCTTGATAATATGACATACAATGAAGCAACTTTAATTTTAATAGATCAGTTTCTCATTCAATTCTGTACTTTATTGGAAGACAATCAAAGAGGTCATTTAATCTTACTGGGGTTGCTGAGTAGATGTCTGTGAAACCAGGTGAATCTTCTAAGACACATGTTTATAAGGGAGTAAGATAAATATTGGTATATGACTGCTAAGATGCTTTCAAAAGGCAGTTCTGAAAGAGGCAAAAATGTTGGGGCAACCAATGTCAGTGAAAACAGCTGAATCTTCCAAAGCAATTACTCTGAAGGACAGCACTCATCTGTCTTCCTGTATATTTGTTTTTGTGGTGGTTGTTTCACGCCTCTCCTACTCTTCTAAAGTTACAACTTCTTGGTACATAATTCATTCTTCACTGTTGCAAATATATTAAGGAGCATGGAACCTGTTGCATAAAACACATGTGAACAAGGAATATTTTCCTAAGGTAAAAAATACCTACAAAAATATTTTAAGTGGAACTGTGTAGAATATCTTGGATATTCCAGCTCTGTTTACTTTTGTTTCTTGGTAATTGAAAAGCCCAAGCTGCCTTGCTTTATAATTAATTTCTCTGTTCCTGTGGGCATAAATCTACATTACCCAGAAGATCAGTTTCAGGTTAGGCTGTGTAAAGATGCCTTACATATGCAATACTATTAAGATGTGGGCAAGCCCTGGGAGGATTGAAAATCCAATCTTCTTTAGGGGTGGCCTTAACTATTTTTGGAGAGAGTATTTTTTTGAGTAGTTTAACATTTTTTTACATTTCAGAGAAATTCCAAGGGAACCAGTATGACCATCCTCACTTCAGAAATGAAGAGACTGACACACAGAGGGAAAGTAACCCCAACACAGGGTAATTAAGAAGGACTTGGGTTTCCAGTTTCAGGCTTTTGTTTCCTAACTTCGTAGGCTCTGCTGTCCCCTCTAAAAATGAACAAGGGAAAGAGAGACTGGCTGTAAACTTCTAGAAGGAATGTCTCTGAATAAAGAGTTTCTGGGAGGAACCTCGAGGCAATAGACCCCTCATGCAGCTTTGCGAACTGACTTCGCAGTCCTAGTTTTGCTCGGATCCACTAACTCAGCCTGGCGGGCTCAAGGCGTTAGCGGAGGGCATCGCCACGAGGAGACAGGTGAGAGGCACGAGTGGCTTGGGTCATGATCAAAGAGCGCAGCATCACGAAGTCAGCTAACCGGAGAAAGCGAGATTGCGTTTCACGTGTGACCCACTGTTTTCTTCCTATTCTAGCTTTTGCTCGGAGCCAGAGCGCACCCCCACGCAGGCTACCGGCTTTTGAATCTGAATCCACACTACCCAACTTGTAAACTGTCAGCAGACACCTGTTAAGGAAATTGCTGATCGTGGGCAACAAGGATCTGAATTCGCTTTACCTTCCTGTTGGAGCGCAGAGACCGCCAGTCAGAAGAGCAGCAGTGCCCTGCGCTCCAGTCCTGGGCGAGGGCGCCCAGGGTTTGTCCTCGGCGCAATTGTGGGGCACTTTTCCGTGGTTCTGCGCGGGTCCAGCTCCCCAGGTCTGCTCTTACAAGCGAAGAAAGGAAGCAACTCCTGGTTGAGAGTTGTGGAATTTTCTCAGCCCCGCCAAAGCGCGGGGTTTCTGCCTCCCAGGTCCGCCTCCCGCCAGCTCGAGGTCTCCTCTTGCCAACCGTGCCGGGAACCGCAGCCACCTCGCCAGCAGCTGGGTCTGTCCGCCCCCCGTTCGCGCTCGCCAGCGCCTTTCCCTGGAAGATTGGGTGAACTCCTGCCCGAATCCAGGGGATCTGTCCTCGCCGGGCCATCTCGCGGAACTGAGGAGCGGAGAGCAAAGGGAGGGGTTCGTGGAAGAAAAAGGAGGGAGGAGTGGTGCAAACGCCCAGAGCATCAAACTTGAGGGTCGCCCTGAGGGGTGAAAGTAGCAGTGGCAAGTGGTGGTGGGGACCCGCGAGGGGGCGCCGCTCTGAGTAGGGTCCTGCTGCGCGGGCTTCCAAGCCCAGGAGGCAGAAGAGAGACCGTGGACGCTGTCCACTGCTCTCTCGCCGCAGAAACTTCTCATCTAGCCTTCTCCACTGCGGGACCATTGCCCCCCACCCTCTGCACCTGTTTCTTTGTCTTCGAGGGAGGGGTTTGCCTCCCTCTCCATCCCCAGCCCCCGCCTCAGAGCCTCCCATCCTCACCCGCTCGCCCCGGGTGCTCTGTGCCGCGCAGCGCGGTGCCCCAGCGCGCTCGGCCGCAGGGGTCGGCGGCACAGCCTCCTAGCGCCAGCCTCCCGGCGGCTGCGACTGCCGGACCCCCGCCGCGCTCTCCTGCTCCTCTG
The DNA here is from genome assembly GCF_057802395.1 of Ceratotherium simum simum. Taxonomy (NCBI): domain Eukaryota; kingdom Metazoa; phylum Chordata; class Mammalia; order Perissodactyla; family Rhinocerotidae; genus Ceratotherium; species Ceratotherium simum. The sequence goes on along the minus strand of NC_141911.1, from coordinate 31,076,306 downwards.
CGCGGCGCTGGCTGTGCGGCACCGTCCGAGCGGACTGCACTGGACTTGCCTTTGGGGAGCTTCCGGTGCCTTCTCTGGCTCGGCGAGCTAGATAACCATCGCACTCACGGGCTGCACCCGTCTTGCTTCCACGTCTCAGCAGAAACGCGAGGGCCGGGTAAGTTTAAGTTCTAACCTGACTCACTAAAAGAATACCCCAAAGGAAGCGCTCGGGTCCTATGAAGAGGGCATGGAGGGCGGGGGTGGGGGGGGGCGGATGGGGTCCTCATGAGTGTAGGGACTTTTTTTCCTTAGGCTGAAGGTGGGAGTTGGGGGTGGTACTATCCCATTTTGCACTTTCGCTAGAATTTTCCTTTTCTACTGAAGATTCTTGACTATTTCTTTGACGCTTCGTAGAGAGAGGCCATTATCTTTCCAGCATAGCATGTTATTACTGTTCCTGCCTCTTCTTTAAAAGTCAAACAGCTGTCTAAAGCAGAAGGTTATATTGGATTCTCCAAAGTTATTCATGAATAGACACAGTTATATAAGCGTTCGCTGGTTTTCCACTCGAAAGGCTCACCCACTGGTGGGAGCATATGGTGGACGAGAAGAAGACAGAAGTAAAAGCTTTAAGACCTTTTGCAACAGGGACACATCAGTTAAACTTAATGACATGAAATAGACAATGCTGTTTTCAAAGGAAGTCCAGAAGCTCAAATATTTGGAAGAGAGACATTCCCAAAGCCTTTGGTGAATATTTTCCACTTTCTGCTTATTAGGCAGTCATGTCTTGTATGTAACATTCTTAGACATCCACTCCCCCCAGGACTAACAAGTGTAGGGCGTGTGGCATGCTTTCTGGGATTTTTTTCCCCTGGGAAAAATTCCTGGAAGGTTTTGTGATTGATAAGATGTTAAGTATTACTAAGTCCAACCTGTGACAATAAGAGTACTGTTGCAAAAAGCCCCACAAATTTAAATATATAGTTAAAGCATAATGTGGTTTCCCACTCAGATAATTTGAAGTTCTTTGAATCTCTGAAAAAAATCCCTGAAGCCATTTTCCTAATTTACAAAGAAATGTTTCTATAACAGAGTCTTTAAAGATTTACTTGTTCAAGAAAACTGTACCATTCACAGTTCTCCTTAGATTTCTTGACCTGTGTGAATGCCTTATTTTGTCTTATTTCAAGGAAAAGGTTTTTCCCTTGTCTACTTATCTTTTAATTTTTGTGCTTTTGAGTTTTTAATCTGATGACTCTCTCCATGTCCTCTCTTTTCCTCTTCCACTTTTCCAGAAGTGCATTAATAAAATGATACGTTCTCTGGGTAACGCTCTGACCTGGCTGAGGCCAGTAGTGTGCTTGAGAACAGCTATTAGTGTCCATATGCTAATAGCCTGTAGATCAATAACCATTCCTGCAGAGAAGCTTTAAGTAAAGAGGCTTTGAAATAAAGAAAAAGGGACTGAAAAAAAAAGCAAAATAAGTTAATAAATCAAATATACTCCTAATATCCTTTTATCTCAGGCTTACTCTCAATTTAGTTTGCCGCAAACCTCAAACTCAGACCTCTTTGAATCTTGTTAATTCTGTTAATGACTTATCAGGATTGGCTGTGCTCTGTAAAGTCACTTTCTGGGTCTAAGGGAGATAGAATGGCCTATCAAATACACACTCCAAGGTTTGAAAGGTTAGTTTCCATTTTCTGTGATTACTAAAGAATGGAGGCAAATGCAAAACAGGACCTGGGCTCTTTGGAACATTCTATTTGAAATTTATGCAGAGAGAACTTGAATATATCAATAAGCAAATATAGGAGTATGTGGAAATCTCTTCTCTGTAGTAAGACTCCTATTAGGATGTGTGCGTGTGTGTGTGTGTGTGTGTGTGCGTGTTAAGCCCTTGAGACAGAAAGTTCCCTCATGGTGTATCCTGACTGACAATTTTTAATATTCTAATCAAGGATTGATTTAAAAAGGATCTTGGGACAACTTTATTATAGAGGTGGTTACCTAAGAACAAGAAATAAGCGCAAGATATCATATCAGAGCAAGGAATTCTGTACAAGAGATTATCTTCAGTAAAGGAAAGGATCAAAATTGTTTCTTTGTATTTTGCTGACCTTAATTATTCAGTAAAATTGTGCTTTCCTTTAGCTTCATGTTTTCTTTGCCAAAAGATTGAGTGCCTTTAATGTGTTAGATTACGTGCTAAGGATTAAACAATGGATGGGAAAGATCCAATTTCTGTCCTCAGAGAGATTGCTGGGGTGGGGTGGCTGAGGGAAACTGTTGCAATACGGCAGGTGGAACTTCAGCGCCAGAAGTGAGCACAGGTTTTTAGGGTAACTGAGGGGCCTCCCGGTTCAGAACAGGGAGGGCAGAGAGGCGTGAGAAAGGCTGGTGTGTTGCTGGAATTGGGAGTAGTTTAGTCTGACAGAAGCGTGGATATATATTGGGATGTCAGGAGACGTGAAGCCAGAGAGGTAGGCAGGGGTGAGTTCAAGAAAAGCTTTGAATGTCATACCATGGAGTTGGGATTTTCTTCTTTATGTCAGTGTTATCTACCTGGGCGTGCAGAACCTACAGTGGGAGAGCAAATTAATGAAAGAAACAGATCATGCAAAGCACAATTTACTCAGGAATGTAAAAGAGAAGGAATTAAATGCAGAGAATTGGTTACACAAGTGATGGAAGCCAAACAGGGGATGTAGAGGCCACCCAGGGGTTAGGAAGAGCAAGGAGTCATTACTACCTCCAGCTAGAGGGACACAGGGAAGAGGCAGTGTGAGGGAAGACCAGGGACCAGGGCCATCCACTGGAAACAGAATCGCTGTGGGTCAACCCTGTGGGAACCAGAACCATAGGGGTGCTGCTGAGGCCCTGCCGGGAGGAGAGAGGGATGGAGAGGAATGCAATGGCTTCTCTCTGCCTCCTGCCCTCTAATTACCTGCCACTGCTTCCCATTGGCCAAACCCAACCAGCATTCTGATGATTTAGGAGCCTGAAAATACAATCTGCAAGAGTCAGCCCTCCAAGGGAAGGGTGAGGAACGGAACTGGGGGCACACAGGCCCAGCCAGGCATTGTCTGTCTGCTGAATAAATATGACTCACCTACCAATGTAGGTAGATGCTATTATGATTCATAAAAAACAAATTCATTTAAAAGTGGTTCTGAATTAATGGCGGCAGCCTTTTGTCATTATGAATATATTCAAAAGGTACTACCGCTGTGACGGTGGGCTCTGGATGTTTTTATAGACTTGAAAAAGGAACTTTATATTAAAAACCAATACATTATATTGCTTTAAGCAGTCTGGAGACATTGGGGAAATGATCACATTTGAATTTCAGAAAGACTGTTTTAATGTCAGAGTAGGCTCTGTCTAGTAAAATCTAAGAGCCTTAGAGTAGAGGCTCTATGCTGTTGTCTTTTCCCCCAGCACAAATCCTGTTCCTGACATAGGTTTTTAAGTGCTTGCTGAATGCATGTTTGAATAAGTGTAAGCACCACAAGGGTGGAGCTGTGCCTGGCATTTAGTAGATGCTCAATAGTGAGTGGATGAATGCATGAATGAAAGAAAGCAGAAGAAGAGGAAGGGAGATAATTAGAAGAGTATTTGAGTAATTATGGCAAGAAATTGACAAGGACAAAACTAATGTGGCAGAAATGATAAGAGGACGGTTGGGAGAGATATGTAAGAGACAGTCTGAGGGTTTTCTTAAGTGTAGGGGCTAAAAAAGATGAAAAAGTCTAGAATGGTTACCTGCTTTTTAATAAGGTGGCTTAATCAATGGGAATAGCATTGACTGAAGTAGAGCATTCAGAAGAAAAAGTCTAGGGGGGGCCAATTGGGGAAGAAAAGTGTTAAAACTTTTATGTTTTGGGATTAGAGAGATGTAGTTCAGATTTGGACATATTTTTCATATAGTACCTGCATAGGATTCTACTGTATATCAGGTAGGAAGTTATTTCAGAGCATCCAAAAAGGCAACTGTTTTACATAGGCTACCTATTTTTAAACTAACTCCTAGACTAGAATAAATATCTATGAAACAGAATCTGCTCTTAAATATTTTATATACTCCTCAAGTGCAGGCACCAGGCAAAGGGTTTTAATATTTGTCTCTTTTTTGTGCAATTTGTTGCTATATTTATAAATTTAAAGCAGTCAAAATATTGAAAGAAACTTTTTTATCTACCTTAAAATTAATTTGATGAATTTATAACAGTTATAAAATTAATTGATAAAGTTTCTAATATTCATCCCACTTAAAATGGATTGAATCAATTTGGTAGCATTGACATTGGAATTACATCTATACTATAGGAATTACATTTTATCATCGTAATATACATTTCAAGGACCTGATTTAATTCATCCAGATTTGTCAATAGACTTAAGAAAAGGTCTGCTTTATTTAATTGTTATACTGTGTGCAATTTTAGGGATCAGAGAACAGGTATTTTGAACCCCAACCAAAGTGAAACCAGTCTATTTGTGACACTCATTTGCCTCACCCTCATGTTTTCCTTATTCCATATTTGTTCGTTTTTTTTATTGTAGATTCCTGTGCTAGTTGCTGAAGATGGGTCCAATAGGCGCAGAGGCTGATGAGAATCAGACAGTGGAAGAAATGAATGTGGAGCAGAATGACCCAGGGCAAACCACTCCTAGAGGTGAGCTGGGCCCTGACCCTCAGCCAGAGCTTATAGACAGCACCAAGCTGATTGAGGTACAGATTGTCCTCATATTGGCCTATTGCTCCATCATCTTGCTTGGGGTGATTGGCAACTCTTTGGTGATCCATGTGGTGATCAAATTCAAGAGCATGCGCACAGTAACCAACTTTTTCATTGCCAATCTGGCCGTGGCAGATCTTCTGGTGAACACCCTGTGCTTGCCATTCACTCTGACCTATACCTTAATGGGAGAGTGGAAAATGGGTCCTGTCCTATGTCACCTGGTGCCCTATGCCCAGGGCCTGGCAGTACAAGTGTCCACAATCACCTTGACAGTAATTGCCCTGGACCGGCATCGTTGCATTGTCTACCATCTGGACAGCAAGATCTCCAAACGAATCAGCTTCCTGATTATTGGCTTGGCCTGGGGCATCAGTGCTCTGCTAGCAAGCCCCCTGGCCATCTTCCGGGAGTATTCAATGATTGAGATCAATCCTGACTTTGAGATTGTCGCGTGTACTGAGAAGTGGCCTGGTGAGGAGAAGAACATCTATGGCACTGTCTATAGTCTTTCCTCCTTATTAATCTTGTATGTTTTGCCTCTGGGAATCATATCTTTTTCCTACACTCGTATCTGGAGTAAACTTAGGAACCATGTCAGCCCTGGAGCTGCTAATGACCACTACCATCAGCGAAGGCAAAAAACCACCAAAATGTTAGTGTGTGTGGTGGTGGTGTTTGCGGTCAGCTGGTTGCCTCTCCATGCGTTCCAACTTGCTGTTGACATTGACAACAATGTCCTGAACCTGAAGGAGTACAAACTCATCTTCACCATATTCCATATCATCGCCATGTGCTCCACCTTTGCCAACCCCCTTCTCTACGGCTGGATGAACAGCAACTACAGAAAGGCTTTCCTCTCAGCCTTCCGCTGTGAGCAGAGGTTGGACGCCATTCACTCTGAGGTGTCTGTGACATTCAAGGCTACGAAGAACCTGGAAGTCAAAAAGAACAATGGCCCCAATGACTCTTTCACAGAGGCTACCAATGTCTAAGGAAGCTGGAGTGTGAAAATGTACAGATGAATTCTGACCAGAGCTGTAAATCTGGTTGAGCCGGGCTTACAGGTGCATCCTGATTTCCCATTTTAAGGAAGAAAAAAGAGCGTCTGAATGGAAGCATCTGCAGTGTAAATTCATGGAAAACTGGTTGGCAGAGCCTAGGTAAAAACACTCATCTTCAAAGATAGGTGAACAAAACAGTTTGCTTGCTGTTGGTAGGTTGCTTGAATGGTGAATTAATGAGTAAAAGCAGAGAGAAATGCTTTTGACTATTTCCCAGAGTGAAGGAAATCTGAACAAGGCACTGGCATTATCAGCATTGCTCAAAGGTGGTGGGTAAATAAGTTGTCCTTCAAATCACATTAGGGTGTAGATTGGGGATGATATGTAATTCACTGCTCCCCCTTCATCTGGTAAAAAGATACCAAACACCAATTTCCCTAGGGAGCCACAAGCTCTCCTTTGTTGTATTTTGGTTTTGTGTTATTCTTCCTATAGACTAAATCCATCAGGGAATACTGATGATAAATGTTACCAACTATTTGAATGACTTCAAGGAAATAAAACTGAAATTTGCTATATAATTCATATTTTTACAAATGACGGGGAAATCCTTAACATTCAGTTAGCCAACTGTTCTTAAAACCAAATGCACAGTTAGTGAAAAGTTTCTTCAATTCAGAGTGGAAGGCTGAAACTCTCAGAATTATAGAAATGTAAAGGGTCATTTAACTTCTCATTTCAAGTTGTCTTTGCCTTATGTAGATACCATATAGATAACAAAGAAGCATACAACATAATACTTTAATTATTGCTGAGTGTTATAACTTTTTGAACATGTATTATTCCTATGCTGGAGCTGAGTTTGTCTTCACTAAAAAATTAAATCAGATTAGAAAATAATTTTCATGGCCTTTTGTAACATTTTGTGTTTATTTGTAAGCAATTTTTGCACAGGTACATAGCTCTAGTGTGTTTACAGAACACTGTAGTGTTATCTTTTGAAACCCATTCATAATTAATAAAACCATATAATTTCATCAAAATGGAACCCATCTAGTAAGAAATATTAAAAACACTGCACTCATTCCACCTTGCAAATGTTCTATTTGGCCCAATTTCGATGTAAATTGTCCTCTTCTCAAAATAATTAGCTGTATTTTTTGGATAACTTATGAATATATACATAATAAAATTGTATATGTAAATATTGGAACATAGATTCTGTAGTATTTTTCTTTTAATGATTTTATGAATATAATTTTTATTCCAATATAACCAATCAAAGATGTTTAAAACCCTATTATATTCCTGAAGAATAATTGAGATGTTAAAATAGTTATACTTCTTTGGATGCTGTTAAAGAAGTTCATTGCAATCATATTTTTGTAAGTATGACTGAATTTGTGAATAGATTCCTTAAATTTTAAATGAATTCAATACAAGTATTATATTTAATTATGAACATTAACTTTATGAACTGGAAAGTTTCGTTTTATAGATATATGTAAAATTGATACTATGGCTCTTAATTACTTTCATGCTAGAAATAAAAGGCGGGTCTTGAAGTGCACTGCACTTTTGGAGTACTGAAAAAGAATGAAAATAGAAGTTAGGTTAGGTGGAAGACCAATTAAGGAGTAAGTAAAAATAATGTACCTCTGTAATGTATCATTTAATTGAAGAATTCATTTTTCTGTTGGACTTTACATAACTGTCCGAGAAGCAGCTTTTTGTCTTTTAAATAGCAGTTACTTTGCTTAAGATGCTAATAAGTAATTGTGGTTAAAGGCTTTTTTTTGTTCCTCTTGGAGAATTCTTACACTGTAGGAAATATGTACACTACTGTATCACCTGTTGTAGTAGTAAATTATTAAAATCCAATTAATCCAATTAATATATATGATCTACTTATTTCTGTTAACTCATTAATAAAATATCTTTTTATGTAGTGATTTTATCTGTTGAAATAAAAAGAATTTGGGAAATTAGAGAAATTGAGTGATATTTTATATGAGAGTTCCTGTTCAAGATGAGATAGGAAGCCTTTGATGCAACTAAAAAAAGGAAAATAATGGTGGCCTCTAGATCGTTAGTCTATCTCTCTTTCCATTCTATACATGAACTTGAGTCAATGGATCTACTCATATGCCTGCAATTATAATCCATGTTCTGACAATGCCTGAATATTTATTTTCAGACCAGACCTTTCTTCTGAACTCCAAACCTGTATCTCTGTCAGCTGATTTGGCATGTCCACATGGGTGTCTCACCAGCAGATCAAATCCAATATGTCTTATAGAAAGCCTGCCATTTTATTTTATTTATTTATTTTTTTTTGTGAGGAAGATCAGCCCTGAGCTAACATCCGAGCTAATCCTTCTCTTTTTGCTGAGGAAGACCGGCTCTGAGCTAACATCTATTGCCAATCCTCCTCCTCTTTTTTTCCCCCAAAGCCCCAGTAGATAGTTGTATGTCGCAGTTGCACATCCTTCTAGTTGCTGTATGTGGGACGCGGCCCCAGCATGGCCAGAGAAGTGGCGCATCGGTGCGCGCCCAGGATCCGAACCCGGGCCGCCAGCAGCAGAGCGTGCGCACCTAACCGCTAAGCCACGGGGCCGGCCCAAGCCTGCCATTTTGATCCACACCTCACCCCACCTCCACGTTGTTTTTCTGTCTTTCCTGTCCCAATCATGGCACTGCTATCCACCCAGTTCCCAAAAGCCTTACACTTTGGAGTCACCCTTGACTCTTCTGTCTCTTTATAACACATGGCCAGTTAATTCCCACATTTTGTTGTAATTCCTAGATGTTTCTTGATTGATTCACTTTTCTCCATCCCTGTGGTCCCCACCATAGTTCAGGCTGTGATTATCTCCCTAGACCCCTATTATCTCTCATCTGGTTTAATGTAGTGCTTCCTAATTGGTCTCTCTATATCTAGTCATCTTCCCATCTAATCCAACTTTTACCCATCAGCCAGAGTGATTTTTCAAAAACTCAAATCTTATCAAATCACTCTTCTGATGAAAACTCTTCAATGTCTTCTTATTAGTCTTATGATAAATTCAAAATCTTTTTATGACTTGGAAGACTATTTAGTACCTGGCTCTACCTATATGTTTTATCCCTTGCAAAATCTCTCTCCCTCCAATCTTTGCCACTAGATTTTAAGCGTATGAGGGCAAGGGCCAGGAGCTGTTTTAATCACTGTGGTAGCACAGGTACTTGCAGTTCCTGGCACCGAGTTAGTGCTCAATAAATACCCATCAAAGAAACTGAGTTAATGAGTCAAGTAAATATTAAAGCCAATTGGAAGACAGATCTGTAAGGTTGTAAACTATAAATTTTTCCCACTTTTATCATACAACTTGTAGGAAAGTAAGGTTTTAGCTCTATAGGAGTCCAGTAAATATGCATATTTGTTCAGTATTAAATTGGTTTTGTTTTTTGAAGGCCATTAAAGATATACATTTGCATAATTGGAAAGGGCTCTATGCATAGACTCCATTTAGGGCTCACTCAAAATTATCTAGAACCTTGTATGAAGGAAACATGGAGGAGCCAAGGAAGTGTATTAGTCATGATTCAGATAGCTGAAGAGAAGCCATTCTAGTTACTTCTAGCAAGAAGTCATTTAATACAGGAAATTCAAATCTTGCAAAACCACTGGAGGAACTGGAGAATTGAAAGCTGGGAAAAGCCTCCATTGGCACTGAGGAAACTAGGAAGTGCGAAATTGCAGGAAACCACTACTAAGGCCTACAGCACCAAAGTGGGTGATGCACGGGAAAAAGCACAGATTTATCTGTTAAAATCCTGTTGCCTACAGCTAAGCCCATGCTCCTGTCCATCCCTGCCATAGACTCAGCGCCTTTTGCTTTTCTTCTCCTGTCCAAAATTCGTGTGAGTATCTCTCATTTGTGGAATATAACTCAGGCCTTGCTGGCAGGGTTTTGGGGAAATGTAGTTTTTAGGTTTCCAGCCCCTAAGTTACAGGGGAGAGCGTGGAAGGGAGCATCTGGTGCTTAATTGCTATCAGGCAATCTGGAAATCTTAATAATTGCCCAAATGGTGTAGTTTCTAATTTCACACTCATCCTCTCCTTCTCAGTACCCCTTTGGGTTCTTCAGAGTTGCAACGATGCAGGTTGATTGTATTTTTTTTTTCCTTTTTCTGTTATCAAGGCTAGTGTGTTAAAGATAGTCTTTAAAACTGCCACACATTAGTACAGGTGGACTGAGGAGTAAAGTAGAAGTAAAGACCGTTTTTTTCCTATGGCAGGTTGACTGCAATGGAGGAAGAAAGAATTACATTAAGACTTAAACAATGATCTAAAAACCATGGAAGAATATAAATTCTTGGTTAGTATCCTAGGATGAGTCAAGGAAATGATGCCTCAGGGAGAAAATGGTCTTTAAAATTTTCAAGTTTATAAGAGATGAAATGTTAATATATATGGTTGCAAAACACAAAGACTTTACTTTTGCTTAAGAAAACAGAGAACATAAAGAAACAACACAAAGGTAGTGGAGAATGCAAATCTCTCATGATTATATCTCATGATATTAAAGGTAACAATTTTATTAAACAAAGGGTTTCTAAGGATTGATTTGTGAGGATTTATAAGAGACACCTGTCTGTTAGACCATTGACCTCTTTCTGCTTTGGTACACTACCCAGGTATCCACAGATTTTGCAAATTCTACTGTGCATGGAGGAAGTTATAGGAAAGATATACTGTGGGTTATGACAATTCACATGTTATCTGTAACTCCAACTCTTTCTTAATTCATCAATGTGTAACTGAACGGAAGTAAATAAAAATGACTAACTTTGAATCTCCTCTCCTCTATAAACAAGTCACTACCAAGTTGCAACACTTTGACAAATTACTTGCAAAACACCACATATTATGATAAGGCAGGTGTTATCACATTAAAATTAAAAAGTGCTGTATTATCTTCACAAGAAATAAATTAAAAAATAACAAGTGAGTTTTAATTTTTTTTGCCCTTCTCATAGGAAAGTAACACATATTCTAAAAAAAGAAAATGAATGTATGTGTATATGCACACACACACAGATGCACACATATTTAATAACAAACAAAAAAAATCTCCCTGATATGCACTAACATTCAATATCGTACATTGTCTGTGTATAAAACAGTCAACCATGTAAAAGTGGTTCTTAGCCTTTTTCCCCATGACATACCGTTCCCAGCACATCCCTATAGAAGTAACTATCACTGGGATCTGGGCAGGGCAGGGTGAAGAGGGAAGGGGAATGCACTCTGGAATGTGAACAAAAACAATTTGAATATACGCAATTTATAAAAGCTCCTGGGTGAGTGTACCCTATTTTTCCCAACCAGTTGATAATTGAAGAAGACACTTATCAAACTGGTGCTCATCATTTTGAACACCAACATATTTAAAAATGATTAATATCATCTGTTATGATAGAATAAGCTATGATCAGCCTCTAAGGACACATAGACCTAGTGAGTAATCATTCCTGTTCTCTGAGAGAAGCAAATCGGAATCTTGTTTCGAGAATGCAATTGAGAAGGGAGAGAAAGTGGATTTGAGGGACATATTTAGGGTCAGGACTGCTGAGTGCACTGTGTATATTAAGTTGGAGCCAAATACCATCAGTAAAAATAGATCTACAATAATGTCTGGATCCCACCAGACTTGACCATATTGAGGGATGTAACAACAGGATCTAGGGGAACAGAGATAATGCAATTTTAGATTCACTGAAGTAATAAGAAAAGTTTGACACGAAGGATTTCTTCTGACTCTTTCTTCCAGGAAAAATAATTTATTGGAAATTAAAACTTCCTACTTACTACAGAGACAACTTCATTTAAACAATTGCCTCAGTAGTTTTTGTCAAAGGCACAAAAGCCTCAGAAATGGACAGATACAGTATACTTAGTAGCTTGTGGCCTCAAAAGCTCCACAGGAGTTAAACAAATCTGGTTTGTCTCCAAGATAAGGATTTTATATTTACTTTCTGATGTTTAGCTCAAAGGTCTAAAATTATCTAATTTAGAGATACTTTACCTATGAGGACTCTCATGAGAATTGTTTATAATTGTCATTATATTCCAAGACAATGTGAAACAGATGATTATAGTCATGAGTAATGGACTTGTTTTTTTTTTTGATAAAACAGTTCCCAACAGCTTTTTTTTTTTAAATGCATGTAATTAGAGATTACAAATGGAATTTTGGAACTGTCAATATTGTGATGTGGTGCTACTTATATGCAAATAGTTGGGCATATATGTTGAGCAGTTTTGCTACTAGTGTTAATCATTTGTACTGATATATTCACCATCTTTTACTGAATAAACTTTGCCCACCAAAACATTCTTAAAGATAGTTGCATGACTGTGCAACAAAGTTATGTCATCCTTGCAGAAAACTCATGGCATTAAACAAATTAACATCATTTCTTACAATAGGTTCTGTTATTCCCAAGCCTATGTCCGTCTCATAGTTTCTTTCTCCTATCATCCTCTTTCCCAATTCTATTTCCCACTATCAGAGATTGGCTGGAAAGATGGGTCATGCGAGTGGGATTCCAAGGAGCAGGTAATATATTCCATAATGCACGGAAAGCCTGTGGGTGAATCTGCCCCATACAAGGCTTATAGCTGAAGCTGGAGAGTCCAGAGCAATGGCAGGGTACAAGGGAGCAGGGTCTTAACAGGGTCATGGAACTAAGTATCAGCATCTGGGTGGGGACTGGATCAAACCAGGAGCCAGGAAAGGTGAGAAGAGGTGGAGGCAGGAGCAAAGTAATGGCTGTACCACTCATCTGTAATGATGAGTGAAGGGTCCTGGACCAAGGTGTAAAATCTTAGATAAGCATCTCCTTATATGGACTGTGCATATTTATGACACCAACGCTAACTCTTTTTAGTTAAAATTACCTGCAAGCTCTCATAACTCTCTAGAAGGAAACATTTTAATTAATTAATTTATTTATTTATTTTTTTTTTTAAAGATTTATTTATTTATTTTCCCCCCAAAGCCCCAGTAGATAGTTGTATGTCATAGCTGCACATCCTTCTAGTTGCTGTATGTGGGACGCGGCCTCAGCATGGCCGGAGAAGCGGCGCTTGGGTGCACGCCCGGGAGCCGAACCCGGGCCGCCAGCATTGGAGAGCGCGCACTTAACCGCTAAGCCACGGGGCCGGCCCGGAAACATTTTAATTTAATTATTGATTTTTTTAATAGCTGGAAGTTCATCCATTCAACAAATTATTATATAATAAGTTTATTGAGCCTTAAAATAGTAAATTCCCGTGATAATTTGTTCCTGCTTTTCCCCCAGCTGGGACTGAGGTGTATGTGAGGAATGATCTAGAAAGAGTTCTTATTTTCTCCGGGGAGCAGGAGACATGGAGGAGAAAGAGCAGACAACATTCTGGTGATGGGAAAAGATGGAGGGTGGGAGTAAGGATAAGCCCTTTAAAAGAAAACTACAGAGTAATATCCCTCATGAGCATAGATGAAAACATCCTAAACAAAACTTTAGCAAAAGTATCCAATAACATATAAAAAGGAAAATACATCATGATCTAGTGGGGCTTTTTTTGATTTCACATTAGAAAATCAAGAAATGTTATTTACTATATGAACAAATGATAAAAGAAAAACCGTACAATCATCTTAATAGACACATAAAACATTGACAAAATAAAACACCTATTCTTGGGTGTGATGTCAGCAAAATGGCAACATAGGTCATTCCTGATTTTGCCCCCCTCACAAAAACAACTAACAACTATTCAAGAACAAGACACCACTGAGTGTATGAGGTGGGGGTGAGGCTGAAGCCCCCTCCACCACAGAGACCAAGACAGACTGTATTAGAAGAGTAAGAGAAGAGGCTACACGTTGACTTCATTGCCCCTCCCCCAGGCCAGCACAGCACCATGTGGAGAGGTCTCCCCTGAGCCATTGGTTCCTCCAGTGGGAAAAGAGAATGTGGGGGAACAACCAGCCCCCTTGGCATTGGGGCTTCTTTGTGGGAGCCCCTATTCTGATCTCACACGATGGGAATTGCAGAGGAATCTGCAGGACTCAACTGCTGGGAATCTGACTGTGACAGAGAAGTGGAGAGGGGCTTGCAACAACCAGCACATGGATCTTGGTAGATGGAGATCATACCTTCAGTGCCCAAGCAGTAACCCCAACAAGCAGTTTTGCTCACCTGTAGAACCAAGTTGGGAACACACTCTGACCAGGGAATTTGGTCAGATTGGGGTGCAGATCTGTCTGATTGGATCCTCAAATGAGGAGCCCTGGAGCTTGGTTACCCACGCCCAGGCAAGAAGTGGAGTCACAGCCCCACCCTCTGTGGAGAGTGATTTCTGGCCCAATCTGACCAGAAAGGTTGGCGGCAACTCCTGAAAGCTGTGTTGCCCAGAAGCACCCAGCCAAGAGGTGGGTGAGAAGAGCTGATCGTCCCCAAAGCAAAGCCAGCATTGGGCATTGAGTGTTCTTGTGGTACACATGGGCAGGAGGGTTAATTCATAGCCAAGGCTGAGGGTAGCTCCCAGCTTCTCCCAAAGAGAAAGCCTGTTTGGGAAATTGAGAGCAGCCTGGAGTGACCCCTGCCCTCCCACCTAGGCAAGGGAGCTGAGACATAGCTCTGTCCACTGTGGAAAATATCTTCTGGCCCCATCTGACCAGAAGGGCTGGCAACAACTCCCAGAAGCTGTGCAGCTCAGCACTGCTTGAGCCTAAGGAAGGGTAGGCAGAGCTGATAGTTTGCAAAGCCAAGCCAGTGGCCCTATTTGGCCACAGAACTTGGGGTGCAGATTGGCTTGAGTTACAACAACAAACAAAGAGCTTCACTTTAGAGCTGCTGTGCCCAGGCAGAGAATCTAATCTGTAGCCCTGCTCATCACTGAATACAGCCTTCAGCCTGTCTGACGAGGGAAGCTAACCAGAGCACACAAGAAGCCCTGTAGCACATTCAACAGCCTTACGTACAGAACAGCCCATGGCTTCTCCCATTTGTGGCCTCACCTGACCAGGGAATTCAGTGCACTTTCTGGCATGATTCAACTCCCCAAACAATGAACTGTACAGACCCTGGGTCCTATCCTGCTGCCCTGCCAGGGAAGGGAAGCTAATTCATAACCTCATCTATTTCTGATATAGTACACAGTTCTGACCATCTAGTTAGCCTGACCAGAGAATCCAAGCAACCATGGAGCCCATCCTACAGCCTCACCTGGATAGGGAACAAAACCAGCAGTCCTATCCAACTGTTCTCAGTCAAAGGCACATTCCGTTATCCCCATCCTCAGAGCTCAAACAGTTGCCTTGCACAAAAATAGACCATAATAGTAGGTCCCACTTGCCCAAGGATGTTACCAGCAGACACACCCAGAAACCCAAACTGAGCTGACTGGTGAAGAATGGTCTCTGGCAAAGCAAACCTGCGTAGTCTAGAAAAGGAGCCCGAGTACTCAAATGCACAGATACCAATGTAAGGAATCAAGGATCATGAAAAACCAGGTAAACATGACACCACCAAGGAAACTAATAGAGTTCCAATAACTGACCCTAAAGAAATACAGATCTATGAACTGTCAGACAAAGAATTCAGAATAATCTTCTTAAGGAAGTTTAGTGAACTACAAGAAAACACATACAGACAGCTAAATAAAATTAAAAAACAGTACATGAACAAAATGAGAAGTTCAACAAGTAAATAGCAACCATCAAAAAAGAAAAAAAAAAACGAACAGAAATCCTAGAGTTGAAAAGTACAACAGCTGAACTGAAGAATTCAATAGGGAGTTTCAAAAGTAAACTCGACCATGCAGAAGAAAGAATCAGTGAACTGGAGGATAGGAAATAAGAAATTACCCAGTCAGAGCAAAAGGAAAAAAGAACAAAAAAGAGTGAAGAAAGCCTATAGAAATTATGGGACATAATGAAAAGAAACAATATTCACATTATGGGAATTCCAGAAGGAGAAGAGAAAGAAAGAGGGACAGAAAGTACATTTAAAGCAATAATAGCTGAAAACTTCTTAAACCTGGTGGGAGAAATGGACATCAAGATCCATGAGGCCCAAATAGGTTGAACCTGAATAGGGCTATACCAAGACACATTAAATTTGAATTTTTAAAAGTGAAGGACAAAGAAAGAATTTTAAGAGCAGCAAGAGAAAAGAGAGAAGTTACATGCAAGGGAATCCCCATAAGATTATTGGAAGATTTCTCAACAGAACTTTTCAAGCCAGGAGAGAATGGTGTGACATAATCAAAATATTGAAAGAAAATAGCTGTCAACCAAGAATTCTATGACTGGTAAAGTTATCCATCAGAAACAAAGGAGGGATAAAAACTTTCCCAAACAAACAAAAGCTGAGGGAATTCATTGCCACCAGACCTGCCTTATAAGAAATGCTAAAGGGAGTCTTTCGAGTGGAAGTAAAAGAACACTAATTAGTATTATAAAAACATAAAAAAGTAGCATAAATCTCACTGGTAATGGTAAATATATAGTCATAGTTAGATTCTGTAATATGGTAATAGTAGTGTGTAAATTCGCTTACAATTCTAGTTTAAAAGTTAAAAAAAAGACAGCAAAAATAACCATAACTATAATAGTCTGTTATTAGTTACACAATATAAAAAAACATGTAAATCATAACAGCAATAACATAAAATGTGAGGGGGAAGAGAAATAAAAGTGTAAAGTTTACAAATTCTATTGAAGTTAATTTGATATCAGCTTAAAATAGGATGCTATAAGTTTAAGATATTTTATGTAAGCCTCATGGTAACCACAAGGGAAAGTCCTGTGGTAATTATACCAAAAAACACAATAAAGATGTCAAAGCCTACTGACACCAAAGGGCACTAAAACACAAAAAAAGACAGCAGGATAAGAAACGAGGAACAATGAATCTACAAAACAACCATAAAACAATTAACAAAATGGCAAAGGTAAGTCCTTATATATTAATAATTAGTTTAAAGGTAAATGGAGTAAATTCTCCAATTAAAAGACATAGAATGACTGAATGGATACAAAGTAAGATTCAACAATAGGCTGACTACAAGACGCTCACTTTAGCTTTAAAGACACACGTAGACTGAGACTGAAAGGATGGAAAAAGACATTTCAAGCGAGTGGTAACCAAAAAAAGAGCAGGAGTAGCTATACTTCTATCAGATGCAATAGACTTTAAACTAAACTGTAAAAAAGAGACAAAGAAAGTCATCATATAGTGACAAAGGGGTCAATACATCAAGAAGATATAACAATTGTAAATATGCACCTAACATCAGAGCATCTAAATATATAAAGCAAAAACTAACAGAGCTAAAAGGATAAATAACAGTAATACAATAATAGTTGGGGACTTTAATTCCCCACTCTCAACAATGAATAGATCATCCAGACAGAGAATCAACAAGGAAACAGCAGATTTGAACACTATAGATCAAATGGACCTAAGAGATATGTACAGAATATTCTATCCAACAAAAGAATATACATTCTTCTCAAGGGCACATGGAACATTTTCTAGGATAAACCATATGTTAGGCCACAAAATAAGTCTTAGCAAGTTCAAGAAGATTGAAATCATACCAAGTATCTCCTCTGACCACAATGGCATGAAACTAGAAATCAACAAGAGGGAAATTGGAAAATTCACAAACATATGGAAATTAAATAATACTCCCCTGAAAAACCAATGAACCAAAAAGAAATTAAAGACGAAATAAAAAAGTTTCTTGAAACAAACAAAAATGAAAACACAATATACCACAACTTAACGGGATGCAGCAAAGTAACTTCTAAGAGGGAAGTTCACAGCAATAGATGCCTACACTAAAAAGCAAGAAAGATCCCAAATAAACAACCTAACTTTACACCTTACTAGAAAAACAAAAACAAACTGAGGCCAAAGTTAGCAGAAGAAAGGAAATAATAAAGATTAGAGCAGAAATAAATGAAATAGAGAACAGAAAAATAATAGAAAAGATTAACCAAACTAAGAGTTGGTTCTTTGAAAAAATAAACAAAATTGACAAACCCTTAGCTAGACTAACCAAGGAAAAAAGAGAAAGGAACCAACTCAACAAAATTATAGATAAAAAAGGAGACATTACAACTGATACCACAGAAACTCAAAGGCTCATAAGAGGCTGCTATGAACAACTATACTCCAACAAACTGGACAGAATAGAAGAAATGAAAATAATTCTTAGAAACATACAACTTCCCAAGATTGAATCAGGAAGAAATAGAAAATCTGAATAGACCAATTACTAGGAAGAATTTAAACCAGTAATCAAATATCTCCCAGCAAAGAATAGCCCAGGACCAGATGGCTTCACTGATAAATTTTACCAAACATTTAAAGAATTAACACCAATCCTTCTCAAACTTTTCCAAAAAATTGAAGAAGAGAAAACATTCCCAAACTCATTTTACTTGGCCAGCATTATCCTGATACCAAAACCAGAAAAGGACATTTGTAGAAAAGAAAACTACAGGCAAATATTCCTGATGACTATAGATGCAAAAATTCTCAATAAAATAATAGCAAACAAAATTCAGCAGTGCATTAAAAGGATCCTTGACCATGATCAAGTGGGATTTATCCTGTGGCTACAACGATGGTTCAACATACACAACTCAATCATTGTGATATATCACATTAGTAGAATGAAAGAAAAGAATCATATAATCATCTCAATAGCTGCAGAAAGAGCACTTGACAAAATTCAACATATATTCATGATAACAACTCTTATTAAATTAGGCATAGAAAGAATAAATCTCAACATAATAAAGGCCATATATGACAAGCCCACAGCTAATATAATACACAATGGTGAAAGGTTGAAAGCTTTCCTCTAAGATCAGGATCAAGACAAGGTTGCTCGCTCTCACCACTCTTATTCACCATAGCACAGGAAGTCCTATCTAGAGCAATCAGGCAAGAAAAAGAAATAAAAGGTATCAGAATTGGAAAAGAAGAAAAAAAATTGTCTCTATTTGCCGACATGGTTTTATATACAGAAAATCCTAAAGACTCGACCAAAAAACTGTTAGATCTACTCAATGAATATAGTAAAGTTGCAGGATACAAAATGAACATACAAAAATCAGTAGCATTTCTATACACTAACAACAAATTTCCTGAAAAAGAAAGAAATCAATCCCATTTACAACAGCATCAAAAAAAAATACTTATGAATAAATTTAACTAAGGAGGTGAAAGATCTCTACTCTGAAAACTATGACATTGATGAAAGAAATCAAAGAAGACATAAAAAAATGGAAAAGTATCTCGTGTTCATGGATTGGCAGAATTAATACTGTTAAAATGTCAATACAATCAAAAGACATCTATAGATTCAATGCCATCTCTATCAAGATTCCAATGGCATTTTTTACAGCAGTAGAAAAAACACTCCTAAAATTCATATGGAACCACAAAGTACCCTAACAGACAAAGAAATCCTGAAAAACAAAAACAAAGCAGGAGGCGTCACACTTCCTGATTTCAAGCTATACTATAAGGCTATAGTCATCAAAACAGTATGGTACCAGAATGAAAATAGACACATAGACCAACAGAACAGAATCGAAAACCCAGAAATAAACCCAAGCATATACGGTCAACTAATATTTGACAAAGGACCTAAGAATACTCAGTGGAGAAAAGACAGTCTCTTCAATAAATGATGTTGAGATAATTAGATATTCACTGTAAAGTAATGAAACTGCACCCATATCTTATACCACTCACAAAAATTAACTCAAAATGGATTAAAGAGTTAAATGTAAGACGTGAAACCATGAAACTCCTAGAAGAAAACACAGGAATAAAGCTCCTTGACATGAGTCATGAATAATGATTTTTTGGATATGACACCTAAAGTACAAGCAACAAAGTTAAAAAATAAACAAGCGGGACTACATCAAACTAAACAGCTTCTGGATAGCAAAAGAAACCACCAGCAAAGTGAAAAGATAACAGAATGGAAAAAAAAATTTGCAAACCATGTATCTGGTAAAGGGTTAATACCCAAAATATATAAAGAATTCATACAACTCAGCAAAAAACCAAATAACCCAATTAAAAAATAGGCAAAGGACGTGAATAGACATTTCTGCAAAGAAGATCTATGAAAGGCCAATAGGTACATGAAAAGATGCTCAATATCACTAGTCATTAGGGAAACACAAATTAAAACCACAATGAGATACCACCTCATGCCTATTAGAATGGCCATCATCAAAAAGGCAAGATACGACAAATACTGGCATGGATGTGGTGAAAAGGAAACCCTTGTGAACTGTTGGTGGGATTGTAAATTGGTGCAGCTACTACGGAAAGCAATATGGAGGATCCTCAAAACTCAAAAATAGAAATACCGTATGATCCAGCAATTCCACTTCTAGAAATATATCTAAAGGAAATGAAAACACTAACTCGAAAAGATTTTTGCCCTCCCATGTTCATAGCAGAATTAATTACAATAGCCACAGCATGGAAACATCCTAAGTGTTCATCAATGGATGAATGGATAAAGAAGTTGTGGTATATATTTATACAATGAAATATTATTTAGCCATAAAAATCACAAAGAAATCCTATAATTTGCAAAAACATGGATAGACCTTGAAGGCGTTATGCTATTTGAAATGTCAGAGAAAGACAAATACTACATGATCACGCTTACATGTGGAATCTTAAAAAAAAAAAAAAACTCATATGAAAAGAGATCAAATTTGTGGTTACCAAAGGCAAGGGGAGGGGGATGGGGAATTAGAGAAAGGTGAGCAAAAGCTTTAAACTTCCAGTTATAAGATAAGTAAGTACTAGGGATGTAACGTACAACACGATGACTATAGCTAACACTGATACATGATATGTAGGAAAGTTGCTGTGAGAGTGAATCCTAAGTGTTCTCATCATGAGAAAAAATTTTTCACTTTTTTCTTTTCTTTTTATTGTATTTATATGAGAAGACGGATGTTAGGTGAACTTATTATGGCAATTGTTTCACTATATATGTAAATCAAATCATCATGCTGTACGCCTTAAACTTATACAATGATGTATGTCAATTATTTCTCAATAAAACTGGGAAAAAAAGAAAACCCCCATTCCTGATTAAAAAAAATCAGCATTATGAAGTATATAATTTTCATCTTCTATTTGTTAATTATTTTACTTACTTTGTATCTCATTGATTGAGAGAATTTAATTAAAAATTTAATTTGTGAATTAAAATTTCTGAATATTTTGACTAATTTTTATCTGCATCTCTTGAATTTCTTATAGATTTTTCAAAATTAATTTTGATATTACCTTACTTTGTGCAAAAAACCATCATGACAGTTGAATCTCTATTTTTGCCCTGAATTTGCTTTATTTGGTAATCATACTATAAAGTTTATTCACTTAATTTGCATTTCCTTGTTACATCCTTGCACATTTTTTTTGACATTCAATATTTCTATTTTGCTCTTTGAAACATATTTCTTTTGTACAGCATATGATTGGGCTTTGATTTCGATCCCATGTAAGTCTAATTATTTTTTGTTGAGTTCATCTAATTATTTTTTGTTGAGATTGATCTGCAGATATGCTTACTCATTAATTCTGTTATGTTATATATTTTTCTACATTGAATGTGTACATTGTCTTTTACTTTAGCTCTATGGTCCATGCTCCCCTTGATTTGGCAGTTGAAGTTGTAGTGGTTGTGATAGTGGTGCTAATGTATGTTCTATATTTTTGATAGTTTCTAAGATTTATATTCTGTTTTTAAGTCTTCTGGTGTTTTAATGTTACTATCTCTTGATTTATCAATTTTAGAGCAGATTTGTTGACTCCCCACCATGAAAGATAAAGGAAATAAAATTTAAACGATGTGATACAACCACACACCACCAAATAGCTAAAAGGAAAAGCAAAAACAAATACCAATGTTAATGAGGATTTGGAGCAACCAGAACTCTCATGCAACGTGACTGGGAGCGTGCATTGGTAAAACCACTTTAAAAAAATGTTTGGCAATGTCTACCAAAGCTGGATAGTCCTACTTCATTATCAAGCAATCTAGATACTCAACAGAAATGCATGCATATGTTCACCAAAACACATGCACAAGAATGTTTGTGTGTCATATGCACCATTTGTGATAGGTGAAAATTGAAATATAACCTACGTGTACATTGACAATAGATTAAATAGTTATATATTCATAGAATTAAGTACTATAGAACACTTTTTTCAGCTTTATTGAGGTATAATGGTTATACAACAATTGCTCATATTTAATGCATACAACTTGATAAGTTTGGACATATGCATACACCTATGATACCATCAGCACAATCAAAGTAATAAACATATCCATCATTTCCAAAAGTTTCCTTGTATCAGAATGAATAAACTCTTGCTACATACAACAACAGGAATGAATCTCACAAACATCATGATAGTATAAGAAGCCAAATACGATAGATTACATACTATATAATTACTTTTACATAAAGCTAATAAACAGTCAAAATGAATCTATGTCATTAGGTGTCAACATAAAGGCTACCTTGGTGGTGAGTAGTTTACTGGAAGAAGAAAACAACCTAAGTGATATCACTTATATGTGGAATCTGAAAAGCCAAACCCGTGGAAACAGAGTTGAATGGTGATTACCAGGAGTTGGATGGTGGGGGAAATGGAGAGATGTTTGTCAAAGGATACAAACTTCCAGTTATGATTAAGTTGTGGGGCTCTAATGTACAACATGGTGATTGTAGTTAACAATAATATATTATATACTTGAAAGTTGCTAAGAGAGTAAATCTTCCAGGTTCTCACCACAAGAAAGAAATAGTAATTATGTATTATGATGGAGATGTTTGTTAACACTTCAGTGGTAATCATTTTGCAACATATAAGTGTATCAAATCAACACTGTATACCCTAAATTTACATAATGTTATATGTCAGTTATATCTCAATAAAGTCGGAAAAATAAACACGAGTCAGGCAAAGGGTAAACCAGTAGCAAGGAGCAGGAACTTCTTTGAGATGTAGGGAGAACCGTACTGATAACAGGTGCTGATGTTCAAAACTCCTCCTTAAGATATGCATATTCAAACATGAGATCATGATTTTTACCCGAGTATCAAATTTCCAAAAGTTTGATCGTGCACATTTTAGTAAACAGATTTACACACTTTCGATGACATTTTGTAAATTTAGGTGTAAATTCTTTGAAATGAAATTTGGCCAATTTATATGCTTCAAATTTAAACTGCATAAATCCTTTAATCAACTGATCTACATTTTACACATTTTGTCCTACAGACATATTTGTAAATGATCTCAGTGCAAAAGAGGTTCCAGTGGTTTGCTTCCTGATCTGTGTTCCTGCCCATATTTTGGCGTATGTTTGCCGTTTATTGTTGAGAGATATTAAAAGCTATTTTCAAATAGTACAATACCAACTTTATTTAGAAGAAATATAGATATGCATAGAAACTACTAGAGAGGTATAATTCAAAGCGTTAAAAATGGTTATCTCTGCATTGCAGAACTTCATTTTTCCTACATTTTCTAATTTTATGACATGAATATATTTGATTTACATATTCTGAGAAAAACACAATGTCATATTTTAAAATGCTGGTATTCCTCAACTATCCTCAGTTCCCTCTCTCATCTACTATCAACAGCATCCTGACTAATCTGAATTTTTATCTTTGGATTAGGTATCTCAGTTTAGCTCCAATTCAATTGGCTCTTGGATATCTTCTCTTGCTAAGCTCATGAATACCTTGAAACCATCACATCTAATTATATGTCTACTTCACCAAGGTTCAACTTTTAGCTGACTGGTGCATTAGAAAAAGTCAAATTAATAGAGTGTCAATAAGTAATAAATGATAACATTGAGATGGAGTGCTTTCACTTTAATAAGAAAAAAAAAATTGACCCAATGGGAAGAATTACCACTGCTAGAAGTTTGAACATCAGTGGAGAATAAAGGTTAGGAGATTTTGTAATTGTGTCACAGGGGATTTCTCAGCCCCAGAATTTATCTCAGATAGAGACTTGCAGGTTCTGCCTAAGCATTCTGTGTGCTCTGTAGAGAAATGGGACCAGTTCTTTGTTTTGTTACTTCTTAAACCCTGTGAAAGGCAACCATGTGGCCTCTAATGAGGTTTCAGGCTGTAGCTCTTTAGCATATGTTTTCCCACAGTATGATTAGAATATGTATAAGGGTCCACACATATTTGTAAACTGGCTCATTTTCTTTCAAGTGCATTGACTCTTTTCTTTAGATTCCTGTTATGGCTCCAGAGACTCCAAATACTGGGATAGGAAGATATTTGGGTAATTTTTATTAGTCTTTTTTCAGCTAAGCAGGGTGAGAGATCATAATAAAGAGCAAGGAAGATTTAGCCATCTGATAACTGATTCTACAATCTTGACTTCACCATTCACTCTCTCACATTAGGACACTCCTGGCTCCATCAGTGCCCTCACCCACACACCTACATTTTATGAAAAATCAAGACATCTTTTTAGAGACACTTTTCCTTGGACTGCCTTGTAGATGTGAACTACATGTCAGGTACATAGTCACTTAATTTTCTATTTGGGAATTTGTGAAAGATATAAAAATTATGAGTTAGATAAACTATTAACTAAATTAAATTTCTTTTACTCTGGCCAACGGAGATCCTAAGAACATTATTAAGAAAATAAATTAAAAGTAACTTACTCCTTTTAGAGAATACATGAAGCGACATAAATACAGTCACTTTGTTAAAACTAATCCAATTATGACCATTAGAAAAAACTTGCTTATGTAATTCCATTGGCTTTATAAATCACCTATGCCTTACTTCTACATGTGAAAAAGGTACCTGAAATATAGGTAAGTTTTTAAAAGGATTTCATTTAGAATTTGGCTATAGAGAGGCTAATTTCAATGTTAAACAGCATTGGGGGAAGGTGCAAGTGTGTATCTAGTAGCTGGATTAGAAATCACTGTTATTCTCAATTCTGCTACCTATTAACCCAAATATCTCTGTAACACTATCTAAAAACACATTTGTAGGTGGTTTCAATTAATTATTAAATCAGAGATTGACTGTTTTATGTATTTAATAAATATCAGCACCAGTTTATAGGATTGATGAGTTGGCTAATGAGAAAGTGAGACTTCCATAAATTGTTTAACGATTTTAAAATTTTGCACTTATAGTAATAAAAGAAAATTACAGTTGTATAGAAATATACATAGCCCAGCTTGAGTACAGAGCTGGGATCAGATATTTTTTGCAGTATAAGATATTGAAAAGCAAGTAAAGGCAGAGATGAATGAAATGCTAAACTAGGGGAAAGGGAAAATCTCTGTAACAGAGATTTAGCCTTGAGCCAAGAAAACACTGGTTCATTAGAAGATCTTTTACTGTAGGTGTTTGTATATGGATTGACATTCTTCCCAATGAAATGTCAAAATCTCATTGATTAAAAAGTTTTAAACAACTGGATTTTGAAGTTTATAGAGCATTTCAATTATCAGAAGTTAGTTCTATCTGACTTCCTAAGATTTTCCTGCTTTTATTTCTATGAGGTGATCATTAGACCAAAAAAATCAAGCACCACATGGTGGGCTTCAGGCCTCTTGGGTCCCTGGAGTTATTTCAAAGGGTCTGTGACTTCATATGCACACTAAACACTGTCTGTTGATTGAATAAATAATGCATTGCTTACACAAATGCTCTATTTCAAATGCATAAGATTCTGTTTTGATTAATAAAAATTCAGGGTAGCATTTTGTCATTAGGCATTTTATCAATCAACATATGCCAAAAGCACAGTTTTACTCCAGTGGGATTCATAATTTTTTTAGACCATGTAAAGAAATCTTCAAACATGAAATGGCTAGAAACCATGCCTTCAAAGTTAACCACTGTATATCACCCCGTAACTAATGATAATTCAGTTTCAAATAACCAGATTTGTCAGATTTTATCATTAAATGACTAGTCAACCTCAGCTGCATATAATGGCCTATGATAGGCATCAAAGATGCAAATTGGTACAAGATATCCAGACCTGGCACAGAGAATTTCCTGCTCTTGACTGATCTTTTTCTTCTTGTACTCAACAAATTCAAAACTCTGTCTTCCCTCACAAGTCTTTTTCTCTTGGTTGTATTTACTATCATGTTTAGTATGGCTCAACCATACAGTTATCTTGAATTCTCCCACCTCTACAATAAAAATCCTTCCAAGAGTCCATCGATCTTCATTCCTACCACCACCGCCCCAGTGTTTGCTTTTATGAGGAGCACTGAAACTGCTTCTTAACCAGACCTGCACTTCCAGCCTGGCCTCACTCCAATGTGCACTCCATACTTTGCCAAGATAATGTTAAAGTAACCAGATTAGGCCCAAGATGGGGTCATTCACGCTCAGCCCCAATCAGCAAACCAAACTTAACTAAATTCCTATGCTCGGCTCTCCCAGAAAAGAAAGGCCTAGGTCAACCCAACAGCACTTTCCTGCTGAGCACAAGTTACCCGACCCGCTTCAAGTCTTCCCTTTGCTCCATATAAGAGAAATAACCCTGCTTTAACCAATAAGCAATATAACTCCCTTGTTAGTGCTTCCTTTTGCCTACAATATCTCTTGCCTTGTAGAGCTCTTCAGAGCTCCTTTCTATCCACCAGATTGGATGTTGCCTGATTCATGAATTGCTGAATCAAGCCAATAATATATTTCAAATTTACTCAGTTGAATGTTGTTTTTTAACAGCAGCTTATAAAATTCAATTTTGGTCACATCATCCACTGTTGAAATCTGTCAACTGCTCCCAATTACTTTTCAGAAAAACTCAAGTTCTTTTTTTTCTGCCCTGCTTTTTTTTGATTGTAGTAATAACATTTAACATGTTCTTCTAACAAATTTTTAAATGCACAATATAATGCTGGGAACTATAGGCATGATGTTGTACAGCAGATCTCTAGAACTTATTCATCTAGTATAACTGAAACTTTATACCCACTGAATAGCAACTCCCCATTTTGCCTTTCCGCCACCATTCTACTCCCTGCTTCCATGAGTTTGACTATTTTAGATCATTCTTCTAAGTGGAGTATTTGTTCTTCAGTGACTGGCTTATTTCACTTAGCATAATGTCTTCTAGGTTCACCCATGTCATTGCATATTGCAATATTTCCTTCTTTTTTAAAGCTGAATAATATTCCATTGTATGTATATATCACATTTTCTTTATTCCATTCATCTTTCAGTGGGCATTTAGATTGTTTCCACATCTTAGCTATTGTGAATAGTGCTGCACTGAACATGGGAGTGCAGATATCTCTTCGAGGCTCTGATTTCAATTCTTTTGGATAAATACTCAGAAGTGAGATTGCTGGATCTTAGAGACTCCACAAAAAAACTGTCAAAACTAATAAATGAATTCAGTAAAGTTATAGGATAAAAAATCAACATACAAAGTCAGTTGTATATCCTTACATTAACAATTAATTATTTGAAAAGGAAATTAAGAAAACTATCCCATTTAAAATAGCATCATAAAGAATAAGATACTTAGAAAGAAACTCAACTAAGGAGGTGAAACACTTCTACACTGAAAACTACAAATCACGGATGGAAGAAATTAGAGAAGACACAAATAGATGGAAGGATAGCCCATGCTCAGTGATTGAAAGACTTAATATTATTTAAATGTCCATACGACTCAAAGTGATCAATCTATAGATTCAACACAATCCCTATTAAAATCACAATAGCATTTTTTACAGAAATAGAAAAAACAATTCTAAAATTCATGTGGAACCACAGAGGACTCCAAACAGCCAAACAATCTTGAGAAAGAAGAACAAAGCTGGAGGCATCACACTTCCTGCTTTCAAAGTATGTTACAAAGCTATGGTAATTAAAACAGTATGGTACTGACGTAAAGACAGACCTACAGACGAATGGAACAGAATAGAGAACCCAGAAACAAATCCATGCATATACAATCAACTGATCTTTCACAGGGGTGCCAAGAATACACGATGGGAAAAGGATAGTTTCTTCAACAAATGGTGTCGAGAAAACTGGATATCCACATGCAAAAGAATGAAATTAGACTCCTTTTTTTGTTACATATGCCCTATAACCCCTTTCTTCCTCCACCCTCCCCCTTCCCCTCTGGTAACCACCAATCTAATCTTTGTATCTATGTGTTTCTTTGTTGTTGTTTTTATCTTTTACTTATGAGTGAAATAATACTGTATTTGACTTTCTCTGTGTGACTTATTTTGCTTAGCATAATAACCACAAGGTCCATCCATCACAAAGGGCAAGATTTCATCTTTTTTAAGGCTGAATAGTATTCCATTGTGTATATATATCATGTCTTCTTTATCCATTCATCCATTGATGGGTGCTTAGGTTGTTTCCAATTCTTGGCAATTGTGAATAATGCTGCAATGAACATAGTGGTCCAAATATCTTCACACATTCATGTTTTTGTGATCTTTGGATCGATACCCAGAAGTGGAATAGCTGGATCATATGATAGTTCTATTCTTAATTTTCATACTGTTAATCTTAATCTTCATACTGTTTTACATAGTGGCTGCACCAGTTTGCACTCCCACGAGCAGTGTATGAGGGTTCCCTCTTCTCCACATCCTCTCCAACACTTGTTATTTCTTGTCTTGTTAATTATAGCCATTCCTATGGCATAAGGTGATATCTCATTGTAGTTTTGATTTGCATTTCCCTAATAATTAGTGATGTTGAACATCTTTTCATGTGCCTATTGGTCATCTGTGTATCGTCTTTGGAGAAATGTCTGTTCAGATCCTTTGCCCATTTTTTAATTGGGCATTTTTGTTGTTGTTGAGTTGTATGAGTTCCTTACATATTTTGGATATTAACCTCTTATCAGATCTGTGATTTGCAAATACATTCTGTCAATTGCCAAGTTGTTGTTTCACTTTGTTGATGGTTTCCTTTGCTGTGCAGAAGCTTTTTAGTTTGACGCGGTCCCATTTGTTTATTTTTCCTTTTGTTTCCCTTTCCTGTTGAGATATGGTATTCGAAAAGATACTGCTAAGACCAAAGTCAAAGGGCATACTGCCTATGTTTACTTCTAAGAAGTTTTATAGTTTTAGGTCTTATATTCAAGTCTTTAATCCATCTTGAGTTAATTTTTTTGTATGGTGTAAGATAATGGTCTACTTTCATTCTTTTGCATGTAGCTGTCCAGTTTTCAAACACCATTTATTGAGGAGACTTACATTTCTCTGTTGTATATTCTTGGCTCCCTTGTCAAAAATTAGCTGTCCGTAGATGTGTGGGTTTATTTCTGGGCTCTTGATTCTGTTCCATTTGTCTGTGTGTCTGTGTTTTTGCCAGTACCATGCTGTTTTGATTACTATAGCTTTGTAGTATATTTTTAAGTCAGGGAGTGTGATACCTCCAGCTTTGTTCTTTTTTCTCAGGATTGCTTTGGCTATTTGGGGTCTTTTGTTGTTCCATATAAATTTTCTTACATCATACACAAAAATAAGTTCAATATGAATTAAAGCCTTAAATCTAAGACCTGAAGCTATAAAACTCCTAGAAGAAAACATAGGATAAAAGCTTCATAACGTTGGTCTAGGCAATGATTTCTTGGATATACCGTAAAAATCAAGGGAACAAAAGCAAATTATTTAATGTGATATACACGGCTCTTTATAGTCCTATCACTATCAACCTTTTAAACACTGTTTTCTATCCATTTCTTCACAGTCCTCCAGCCATTCCAAATTTGGAGTGGCTTTTTTATATACGCCATCTTGATTCATACTTTAGGCGTACATGGTTGGCTCCATTCCAACAACTATACTCTCTACCCCATCTCTCTTACCAGCAGAGTGTTAATTTTGTTCTGGTATTCAAGTTCCAGAGACATGTGGTCAGAGAATGAGATGCTCCCCCACTTAAAGGAATTAATTATGATTAATCAGCAAACATTTTCCGTAAGGGGCTAGATACTAAATATTTTATGCTTTGTGGGCAAAGAGGAGAATTCAAGGATATTGTGTAGGTACTTAGATATAAATAGTGAAACACATTTTCAAAAATGTTTATTGGCAAAATTCAAAATATAATCATAATAATTGAGTACAATTTTAATATAGATCTACTAATGAGAAGAATGGAATTCCTTTTTGAGAGGACAATATTTTGCTTAACTGGGGTTTAAAGTTAGTTTTCCCTATTATCAACTCAATTACAAATATTCATTTGTAAAATCTCTTGGTTCATGGGCCAGATTTGGCCCAACCATTGGACTAAATGAATCATAGACTCTAATTCCTTTTACCAGCGATTGGTTTAGGTGTGGCGTGTTACCTATTCCTAGCCAACGGGATTGAGGAAAAGTCTATCTGATGCTTTTGGGAAAGCAGATTCTCATTAATAAAAAAAAGGCCCATAGGAGAAAATGTTCCCTTTCTTCAGTGGACATGATGTGTCTGCATGTGACACCTTGAGCTATTGTTGCTATCTTGGAAGCTTCAGAGTCATTGCCAACCTACTGAAAAGGGCAAAATGGAAAGACAGAAAAGACAGAACACGATGAAGTTGTAGTACAGTTGAATTAACCAACCCCAGGACCGCCCTGCTTCTAATCTTCTTGTGATGTGAAAAAATAAGTTTCCTATTGTTTAAGCTTTGTTTAGTCATATTTTTTGTTACTTACAGCTCAAAGCTTTCTAACTGATCCAGCACCTCTATTCTTGGCATCTAAAATGACCTCTCCCCTTTCGTTTGAATAAACCCCTACCCTTCCCTTCATAACTGGGTTTAAATACCACATTGATTCTTTTTCTGAAGTCTTCACTGACCTTTGATGATGATTTCCCCAGCCTTAGCTGTAGTTGGTCACTGAATCGTCGGTGCTCCCATAGCACTTTACGCAGCAACTCTTTTGCTCTTATATTTCTATATTGTGATTTTTTTTACAGTTTTATTTATTTACTTATTTATTTCCCCAAAGCCCCAGTAGATAGTCCTATGTCATAGGTGCACATCCTTCTAGTTGCTGCATGTGGGACGCGGCCTCAGCATGGCCGGAGAAGTGTTGCGTCTGTGTGCACCCGGGATCTGAACCCGGGCCACCAGCAGCAGAGCGTGCGCACTTAACCGCTAAGCCACGGGGCCGGCCCTATGTTGTGATTTTTGTATACATGTGTGCCTGACATCCGACTTTTTGCCCAGACTGAGAACAGCTCTAGTTCAGGAACTACAGCTTATTTGTTAATTCCTCACACCCAGCAGAGTATCTAGTATAGTATGTAGTATATCCTTGATGAACAAGTTCATAAAATAATAAAAGAATGAATGAATCATGTATGGTACCTACCTCCAAGAGAAAGCAGTATAGATGAGAAGATAGACATTTGGACAATGATTTATGAATCACTTCTGGTGTTGGAAATGAAAAATGACGTGTCCTTCTCCCTAACTGTGCTTGTAATGTTTATAGTTAATGAAGTCATGTCAGTCTATTGACCTAACTATGCATTGACAAGGGTCTATGTGGAGTCAGACAGAGGTACAAGGCAAGTTACCGACTGAACCACTTTTGATGACCTGCAAGGCAGAACCATATTTCTTTATATTAAGTGTTTGAGATACCTCTACATCCTTATCACAAATACATTTTTATTTGAACTAATTTGGGTAGATTTTTTTCGTTTCTTGAAATTTAATAATTCCCAACCGTTTGAGTTATTTATTGCTATGTAATAAACTACCTCAAGACATAATGGCTTAAAATAACAATTTGTTATTACTCTATCTCACAATTCTTTTGGTCAGAAATTTGAGCAGTGTACAAAAAGTGTGGTCTGTCTCTATTCCATAATGTCTGGGGCCTCAGTTGGGTTGACTCAAAGGCTGGCGGCTGGAACAGCTAATAGCTATCACACTAGTTGTCCCCTTTGTTCTTTATTACACTTTTTAAATTTTATTTTTGGTTAACTGAGATTTTTTTTATGATTCCATTTTATCTCCATTATTGGTTTACTATTTATGTCCTAGAATTTACAATATACTTCCTCAATTAACCAGTCTTCCTTTAAACATTATACCCTTTCACATGTAGCATGAAGATCTTAGAACAGTATATTTTCAGTTCTTCCCTCCCGTCCTTTGTGCTACTGATATAATTTATTTTACTTTTACATGTGTTGTCAACACAAACTACACTGCTATTATTTCTGCTTTAGACTATCCGTTATTTTTTTAGGTTTGTTTGACCTAAGAAATACAAATTTATTTTACCTTTATTCTAGTCCAGCCCTCTACAGTTCTTTGTGCGGGCCCAGGTTTCTGTCTCATAGTATATTCCTTCTCCTTGAAAGAATTTATCAAGCATTTCTTGTTTAATACTTACTATAGAATTATAGAATTATTTGGAATACTGAATATAGAATTATGGGTTGATAGTTTTGTTTTACTGTACAGTACATTAAAGATATCATTCCATTGTCTTAATGCTTTCATGGTTTCTCATGAGAGTTCAGCTGTAATTTTTATCTTTGTTCCTCTGCTTGTCATCAAGGTTTCCTCTTTGACTTTTGTTTTCAATAGTTTGAATATGATATGCCTATGTATGTGGTTATGTTTTGTTTGTTTGTTGTTTGTCTTTTGGTATTTTCTTGCTTGGTGTCCTCTGAGTTTTTGGATCTGCTGTTGGGTGTGTGTCACTAATTTTAGGAAATTCTTGGTTATTATTTTTTCATTATTTTTAAAAATATTTCCTCTTTTCCTTCTGGGCTTCCAACCACGTGTATGTTATATTTCTTGATATTGTCCCGGTACTGTGGATGCTCTGTTCTAGTTTTGTTTCACTCTTTCTTCTCTTTGTGCTTCAGTTTGGGTAATTTCTGTTGACCTATCTTGAAGTTCACCTATAACTTCCCTGGCCGAATTACGTGTACTCATGAACACATTAGAGGCGTTCTTTATCTTTGTTACTGTTTTTCTCATTATAATACTTCTATGACCATTTCTTATTATTTCCATCTCTCTGCTGAAATTATCCATTTGATTTTGCATGTTGTCTACCATTTCCATTAGAGCCAGAAACATTAGTCATAGTTAGTTTAAATTCCTTGTCACATAGTTCTAACATCTGGGTCATATCTGACTTTGGTTCTGATGATTGCTTTGTTTCTGGGAGTGTGTTTTTTCATGTATATATATGTAAATGGACTCACTTTTCTATCTGCTAGGCCTTTAGGGTAGGGGTTTGAGTTAAAAGTTGGGCTAGATTTGAGGCTTTTTGTTGTTGTTGTTAAATTCAACACACCCTTTAAACTCTGATAGTGAAACCTTGTGTTTAGAATGAGGATTGATTCTCCACATTCATAGCTGTGCAGCTACGAGCTTTCGGTATTCCCTTCTTACTGCACCTCCAAGACGGTCTCTTTGCTCACTATTGTTGGTTGAAGCTTGTTTGCTTGTTGGAAGTGGGCATTCTCTGTTCTGATTAAGCCTCAGCCTTGGGCAGGAACCATGCCCCTGGGTGTCAGCAGCGTGGCTTTCTCAGTTCTTCTGCCCTTTTCCTGGCTTTGTGGGCCCAGCATGTATTCCGGTCCCTCCCTAGGAGTTTGTTTTTCCTGTTCCCTTCCTTTACCACTGCTCAGGGTGAACTTGCTTGCTTCCCCCACTCTCACAGGCCTCTGTTCCTTATGAGGAGACAGAGAAAAGAGTCAAGTGGAGTTCCTTGGGACTCCTGCAGAGGTGCTATTCCCTCCCCTTAGGTCTGCACAAAACCAACACTTTCTTCAGGATCTCTGATCTTTTCTGTGAGCACATGGTGGGATTGATGGAGAAAATCCTGCAAGAGGGTGTGCATTCCTCCAATTTCTATAGCTCCTGAGAGTCCTCCACTGTCCTGGCAGGATGCCCTGGGCCTTCACCAATTTGTCAACTATTATAGCCAAATTCTTATTGGTGTTCCAGTGGCACCTGGGACATGGGTGCTCATGTCTCTTCTCTCCTTGAAGGTACCCGTCTCTTCTTAGCGTTTGGACAGTGGGTTGTTCTGGAACCTCAGTTCTCTAATAGGTTATAAGAGTAATGAATTTAAAGTTATTACAGCTATGTTTTTTTTTGTATAAAGTTGGGAGTGATGTTCTTCCCTGCTCTCTACATTCTGGGGAGGATACTAGAACTCAATGAAATATTTTACATTCTTTTTTGAATAAATTCTTCAAAATCTGGTGTGAATTTTCTAGTTACATCACACCTCAGTTTGGATTAGCTGTGATTCGAGTCCACACCAGCCACATGTGGTTAGTGGCTTCCATCTTGGACAGTGCAGCCCTGAACTACTGAATATTTTGTGTGTAATAGTCATGATATGTATACTTTAAAATTAATGTTACTGGACTTTATCCTATGAACAGTGAAAAGTTTAGATTTTGATTTTTTTCATGATTTCCATTATTCTGAGTATTCAAAGTGTGCATCTGATCTGAGCACAGAAAATCAATGTGATATTATTCTAAATGTATAGCTTACCTTCATTTCATTACTTTTTTGTAAGCCTGAAGATATTGAGAGTGTTAATGGCACATAGTTGGGATGAAAATTTGTTAAGTTTGATCAATAGAACATTTTCGAGCACATATTTTGCTATCTTTAAGCCTAACTTAGTTGCTATGTTAAAGTATTTCTTGGATGAATAGAAACATCTTTGGCTTCTTCATGCTGAGATCCTTATTATTATTCAATGCCAAAATAACAATATTGCTTTTAATCCACTGGATGTAAGTTGTAAGATATTATGAGTCAACTCATTTGTTTGAATAGCAACACCAATCAAAAATCCTTTAACAAATTCATCAGTTTTGATTCATGCCAGATGTATAAATGAGAATTTGAATGCTTAATGTAGAATTTAAATGGAAATGCTGAGGAGGTCTATAATGGCAGAAATGTAAAATGTCTTACAGTTTATTTTATTAAATTCATTATTTTCCCAGATAAAATACATTCTTTAAGCCCATTTATTTATGTGACATCTGTAACTCTGATCTCAAAATCTACCCAGTTATAATAAATCTTTGTGCACTTCACTCCACACACTGCACTGTTTTCCACCTTTGTCTGTTTCAATATGAGACAAACTCAATTTAATTGAGACATAGTTTCAGGAAATCAGTTGTCCTAAGGTTCTCTCTCTCTCTTTGCCTGGATATGTTCTAAATTCTGCTGTTCTGGTGGTCAATAATGACATCATTTTTACACTTCATATTGCAATGATCCTATAAAGATAAGAAAATATATGGTTATTTCTCAAAGAACCCTAAATGCAATATAGTTGAAAATTCAACACTTAAATTTGTGAATCATAGAGAAGCCTCAAGTAAGCCAACAGAGAAGGGACATAACAAGCTAAAAGTCCCTGTTAATGCTTGTCCGTAACATCTACCTCCCCAAGTGTCTCAGCCAGAAGGTCGATTAATGATGAATTTGCTTGAAAAGTTCAGGTTGCTAGCTTGTAATAACAATTAGTTAACATAGCGGGTTTCCATTTCTTCTAAGTGTTTTCTTGCGTTTCCTAGGACCACCATGCATACCCGTGCATGACTAAACCTCATTGGTTATGGTATTTTATAGTTTTGGTGAAATGGTGCAGATCCGGTTGGAGCAGGTTTAAAGAAAGAATGAGAGTAAAGGAATTCGAGAAAAAAAGTACAAATAACTTATTTGAGGACTTTTGCATAAAACCATACAAAAATGGAGCAGTAGGTAGGGGGCAAAATAGGGTCAAGAATTTTTTCTAAAACTGAGAGAATAGGAAGCATCTTTGCACACTAATAAAAATGATCCAGGAGAGAGAGAGATGACGGAGGACGGAAAGAGAATGACTGAGGAAGTTGAGAGCAGATGGGATCAAGTGCATTTGTGGAAGGACTAACTTGAGACAGGATGGGAGTTGGGGTAATATGACCAGACTGACAGCAGGAGGATTGAACATGCGGCTGCAGATGCTGGTGGGTGAGTAGGTAGGTGCAGTTTGTGGAGTCCAGAACTTATCTTCTGATTACTTCTATTTCCTTAGTGACTCAAGAACAAGGTTATCAGCTGAGAGTGAGGATGGGGGAGATAATTGTAGGAGGTTGAAAATAAAGTACAAGGCATGAAATAAACATCTAGAAAAGAAGAGTGAATGGATAAGGGTTTATTTATAGTTTTATAGGCCCCTATCAATAAAGTCTGTATCATATAAATTTTAACTCATAAATCTTTCTCAAATCCATCCACTTCTCTCCATTTCACTACTACTTTGGCCCAAACTACCACTGCATCTTGTCTAATACTAATTGGCTTTCTAATTGGCTTATACATGTCCACTCTTGCTCCTCTCCAATCCAATCTTATCATTGCACTAGGATCATCTTTTCAAATGCAGGTTTGTTCATGTTGCTACACTATTTAAAGCTCTCCAAGACCTTTGGGGATAGAAACAACCCTTCCTAGGGTAGCCTCCCCTTAACTCCTTATTCCTCCCTCATTCTTAACGATTCTATAGCAATGGTTTTTTCAGTTCCTGTAATGAGCAGTGTATCCTCATCCTACAGGGCTTCATAAAGGGCCGCCTGGAATATCCTTCTTTTCTCTCTTTACTTATTTTATTCCTACTTTTCCTTCATATTTCAGTTAAATCATCACTTTCTCAAGGAAATTGTCCCTATTCTTTAACTAATTTATCTTCCCTGTTATATTCTTTTACAGTGTCATGTACTTTTCACAGTCACAATTTTAAATTTATTTGTGGAATTATTTAATTGATTAGTCTCCCGTCAGACTGGGAAGCTCCAAGAGGGTTACCTCTACGCTTGCCTTTTTTTAAAAAAATGCAAACTATGCTTGCTTTGTTCATTAGCTTATTCCTAAATACTTAGCACATAGTGTCTGGCAAACACTAGACCTCAATAAATGTTTGTTAAATTAATTTAGACTGAGTAAATGTAATGGGTACCAATTATTAAAAATATATTACAGGTAAAATTTTGAGCTACATTCTTTATAAAATTCATTTAACCTTTATAAAAACTTATAAAGTAAGAATTATTATCTAATTTTAAGGATGAATACCTTGAGACTTGGAGATGTTAAGTAAGTTCTCCAGAGTTACACAGCAGATATGTAAGTCAGACAGATCTGACAGCAAAGCACATGTCATTAACCACTCTGAATTGTGATTTTACCAACTTGCTCATTTACTGCCGGGTTTTGTTTACCTCTTTCAGCCTAGATAGCTTTATCTGTTTATTTTTAAAAGACTTCAACCTGCAAAATATACTTGATGAACTCAAAATAATTTCCTTTATAGGTACATGTTTCAGGAACATACTATTTTCAAAAGATGTGTATGTCCTTCTTGATAAAAATAAATGGTGTTTGGGGTTCTATGTGTATCATACTATACCTTCATATCTATATACCTGTTTCTGTGATGGAATATTTAGACCACAAATGAAATAAAAGCCAGAAAGCCATTAGTGTTAATAGATTTTATTCACTAACCCAATATAAAGCAAGGAAACGTAGAAAAGGATTTATTTTCTGTTTTAGCTTTTATATTGTAGATCAATCAATAAATAATGCTAAAGTTTAAAGTTACGTAATCCTATAGAAAATCTATGTTTCATCTCCAATATAATTTTTCAGTACTGGTTCATTACCAATGAGTGAGATTTTCAGCCCTCAATCTACCTGTCAACTATTTAAAGCAAGAGAACATTAAAGTATAGGCTCAGTAATTTATATTCTTAATTTTAGACTGACCAAAGCAATAAAATTCTCCCAGGCCACTTTACTTGGAAAATACCAAACAATGCATTTTTAAAGACTAAGAAGTAAATCTCAAGTCATTCAGAGAACTGAGTGCTATCCACAAATATGTACTGTGAGCGGACCCTCCTTTTCCTGCACATAGGAACATAACAGGGCCACCTGTTGCAAAGACCTGAAACCATAACTAATTACCTCAGTCAGCAGCAGTCAGAATATTTGTGACCGAGGCTGGTTCCACCACCCAGCTTTATGGCACTATATTTTCAGTAAGGTGAATAGTGATTAAGCCGTGTGAATTCCCATTAGAGACACGTATCAGACCTGAAAGTTACAGGGGCTGCAAGCCATCTTAAATTCATTAGAGGGGGAAGCAACAGTAAGTAAACACTTGACCACATTGGGTGGTATTGGATATATTTTTAGGTGAATGAAGCCACAGGGGTATCGCATTAGCTCTAACGATAGATCTTGGTAAGTAACCTCTGTCTGCGTTTCCCAAATGGTTAATTGCTCTTACACAGTCATTTCATAAATGCTCATTGACTTATTTCCCACTCACAGAAGGCACACTAAGTCCTCCCCCTTTTGATCTCTCATGCATACTCATAAATTTATGAGATTTTCTTGAAAAGCCATTGCTTCAGATTTGAAAGGTAGGCACCATGATTTATAGAAACTGCAATATTTCACCAAGGATGTGAGAAATGTTCCTGGAAGGACTTTTGACACTCTGCCAGGCTGACCACAAGTCACTGCCCTGAGTCCTTGGTGCCATTATAAAAGCCAAAGTAAAATATTATCTTCAGAAATGGAAGGCTCCAGTGACCTTTAATACTCTTACTATTAAAATCTGTCTGCACAGTTGTAATTCAAGTGTCCAGATTTCCCCACTGCTTAAGCCACCTATAGTTGCAAGGGAGACATTTGGGATGAGTATGAGCCCTTTCAGCTCACTTAGATGGTCTCTGTTCATTTGTGGACCTTGTAAAACAGGTGATTTACTCTCAGGAGACCCAAGGCAACCAAAGCCTGGTCCTATATATTCAGAATATTTGTTTTTAACAAACCTCTCAAGTTGAAGCCAAAACACTTTAATCCTCCTGATCTGCTTTCGAGGTAATGAGGCACAAGCCTCTAGATCACAGTCAGCAGTGATGGCCCAGCCACCACTCACGAAGTTAGAAAGGCTGAAGGCAGAGAACTAAGGTGAGATGTGACTTCTCCATTGTCTCATCTTCCTGGACCTCTTCCTGTTAGCTAGCCTGGAACTACCCATGAGTTGCTGAAGTCAAGACTTAGGTGACTTATTTCTGATTCACTGTAAAGAGCAAAGAAAACCATTTGCTCTAGAGCAAACATTTCATATTCCAGTGCTTCTGTAAATAACATAATCCATTCAAAATTATGTTTAGAAAACATAAAATAATCACTTAGAAATGTGTGATCTGAGAGGAGAAATCATAGTACCATATCTATATACATGGGCTACGTATACCCTTGTGGATAAAACAGCTATTCAGCACTCCTACCATTTTGAGTGTGAGAATCTAGAAAAGTCTTGTATGGCTTGATTTTTTCCCCCTAAACCTTTCAGTTTATCCTCACTCATCTCTCCTCTAGTAAATGAGCAGTCTCTGATTAGTTAGTTTTATTTCTTTTTGATTTTTGCCTCTGCCATAACAATCCTAGAGTGTTATTCCACGTGTCTCTTACCATAATTTATTTCTCAAATTGTGTTCGAGAGTTTCTGAGAGTACTCTACTGGGTCCAAGAGTGTTCTATGAGAATTTTTACATTCTATTTTTTATTATAAAGTTAAAAAAATTATATATATATGCATATTCTGAATCATCAGGATCATTTTATAACCTAACACTGCCACAGAATTTATTTGCATTTACTTATACAAATGTGGTTGTTCCATGTTAAAACTAACTGATATCACAATTTTCTGTGCAAATGAAATCTGAACTCCTTCTCAAAGGAGTTCAAATATAAGTAGTGAGAATTTGTCCTCACACACTCTTGGTAGTAAAGATGTGCCAAATTAAAAGCAAAACAAAACCAAACATGCATTGTGGCAGTCAGGATGATGTTCAGGTTGTGAGAGAATGTATTTGGCAGATCCCATATTTGGAGGTGGAGGAAAGCTAAAGCAATTCATAAACAACACATATTTAGACAATGTAGACTTATTTTGCTCTTGATTTTAACAGTAATTGTTTTATGTACTGTAGTCGACACTCTTGGTTACCTACCAGATGTCTATCCTCCTTCCCTTCCTCTTTCACAGAACTTGATTATGTTAGCCATCTGCCCCCCTGCTAGGCTGTGTCCCAGTTCCTATCGCTTGTCCCTTTCTATGTAATACCCAGCATATATACATTCATAAACTACAATGCCTGAAATGGCGCTTCTTAAAGTTAATCTGGGTGCTTTGTCCTGTACTTTGAAAAGAACAGCAATTGATTTAGAAAATAAACACTTAAACTTAACTATACCAATTTTTATAACATATTCATGCAAATAGTCAATCTTTACATTAGTATTATTAAAGGCCAATTCTGAATCTGATTTCACGTAAAAGTGGACTTGGGTTACATCATTCTACCATTAAAACTAATAGTATGCACTAATTTTAGGTTTAGCAAAATAATATCAGCTTTTAGATTAAATTAATATTGTTAATTTGAATTTCTTTGGCATCATTGTTTTGTTTGTATTTAATTTGTGCATTAGTCTTGGTTTTAAAATTGTACAAACCCCAAACACAAAATGAATTTAAATTTAATCAGACTGTCAAACTTAACTGACTAGTCTAAATCATGCGGGTTTCTCTTTCAGGAAAAATATACCACAATTGTTAATGGCAGAGAATGTGGAAGCAGACCTCCTGTGTTTGAATCCTAACTCCACCACACGGAAGCTGTGTGACACTGGAAAAGTGTAGAAGCCTGTCCATAAGAAGAGACTAATGCCAGCACTTCTTTAGTTTGTTATTAGAATTGCTTGAGTTAATATATGCGAAGGACTTGAAATAGTATTTGGCACGTAGTGTGTGCAGGTGTTTTTGCTATTATCATTATTATTATTTATTATTTCTGTCATTTTATCATGTGACGATTGGAGTGGGTATTTACTGAAGGCACCAGTC
This sequence comes from Ceratotherium simum simum, assembly GCF_057802395.1. Lineage (NCBI taxonomy): Eukaryota > Metazoa > Chordata > Mammalia > Perissodactyla > Rhinocerotidae > Ceratotherium > Ceratotherium simum. Next base: position 31,035,489 of record NC_141911.1, on the reverse strand, counting down.
TTGAGTTGATAACTACAAAGCCACCAATAAAAAAAATCTGATGTTCACATTTTTATGTCTAAAGAAGCTGCTTTAAGACTAATCATTCTGCTGTGATTCCTAGATACTGCCTGTCAGTCTGTTCAGGCTGCTATAACAAAATACCACAGATCGGGTGGCTTATAAACAGCAGAAATTTATTTGTCACAGTTCTTGAGGCTGCAAGTCTAAGATCAAAGTGCCAGCATGGTCAGGTGAGGACCCTGTTCCAGGTCACAGACTTCTCCTTGTGTCCTGATGTGGTGGAAGGGGCTAGGGAGCTCTGTGGGGCCTCTTTTATAAGAGCACTAATCCCATTCACAACGGCTCCGCTCTCATGATCCAGGCACCTCCCAAAGCCCCACCTCTTAATACCATCACATTGGGCATTAGGATTTCAATATATGAATTTAGTGGGGGACATAAACATTCAATCAATGGCACTAACCAAGTTTCAGATCAGTCTATAAAACTACATGCATGGCCCACATTAACTCATCTTATAAATGTTTTTGCTGAGTTAATTTCTGGTACTTTGCTTTTGGCTTCTACCAAGGGTTGACATTTTAAATGACCATATTTGTTTGCAACAAATGCTATGTTATTCACGAGCTGTTACTCCCTCCCACACACCAGGGCTTGTCCCAGAAGGCACAATCCAAACTCATTTTTCAGAAAAATTAGAAACTTGTAGATGAATCCATGAATAATTACTCCAGCTTATCCATAGGCATCTTATGCCTTGGTTTGGTCACCTGGGGATGACATGTCTTACAGCTTTGCTCTGCCCAGTGATTTATACCACCAGCTCAAGCCTTGTTTCTCTGCATGTTCCCTGTAAACTTAAAATGATCTACTGCATGGGAGTGGAGGTCTCATTAGCATCTTTTTTTTGCCGAATTTATAGCAGTTTGTTGACAGATGACCACAATGTAAAAATGAGGCTTGTGCCTGGGGGAGACTTGCATTATCCTCTTTGCCCAGCTCTTGCCCTTGTTTGGATAATCTTCAAAATGTCAGCCAGATAGACAGATAAATGTTAAAAGATGTAACTAAAGCTTCTTCTGTCTATATTACAAGATCCCTACTTTTGTAAGTATCCTGAAGACCAAAACGAGTTGGTCCACAAGAAGACTTTGTAGCTGAAAAATTGATGTCTTCAAAGTGCACTAAAAGTCTATTTCACTCATAATGCAGTCTATACAGAAGCTGAAATATAATAATGTACACTTGAAATTTATACAATGTTATAAACCAATGTGACTTCAATCAATAAAATAATTTTTTAAAAAGCCTATTTCATTCAAATTAGAACACTGGAGTTTTAATTGTGACTAATGAATCTACAACATTTTAGTGTTATACTAAATTGTTTTACAGTAGGAATCTTACTTGACTTGGAGCAAAATATTACAGAAATTTTATGGGTTCCTTCAAAATTCAATGGGGAAAAATGTTAGTCTTTGTTCCCCAAATTGCTTGAGGTCAGAGAATATAGTTTGAAGTGTGACTTCAAGCTTTGCCCACTTTCCTACCTACGAAAAAATTTTATTTTTTACAGTTATTTATTGGTCACAATTTGCATAATTTGTACCTGAAGATGTCAGACATCCATTACATATTTATTGATTGAATGAATTGCTGAGAAAAATTAATGTCTACTCTTTCATTTCCTTTCAGAATATTTGAATATAGACCATGCCATATTCATAATTTTTACGATCTTAGAGTTCATTTTAATTATGGAATTGCATTTGAGATAAAAAAAATAAACTAGGCCAGCTACTGAAAACAACTTAAATATTATGATCTATAAAAAGAGCTACATTCACCTCTATTCTCCAAGAGACACACTAGACAATTTTGTTATTCATATTAAGACTTCTTCTACAAAGGATTTGAAGTGGCTCATTGAAATGTGTGAATTTTACAAGGAAAGATTAAATAGTTGAAGGAGTTAGGGGTGAAGGGAGCTTCCAGTGAAAGAAATGAAAGCGAGGGGTAAAGTTTCCCTTCAAATATTTATGACATACATCCTATAAAATTGCTAGAAGTGGGACTAGAGAATCCTTAATTCTGGTTAGAGAGATTAAATGGTATGTATTAAAAAACCAAAATCTGTTCATGATATTCTTTTCCAATAAAACATTAGGAATATGAAACTATACATTTTTAAAGATTTTAAAATATCACTAATATTCAAATAAACAGCAACAATTTCCAGAAGAACAATAAAGAGACTCACACTGTCTATTTGCTAATCCATAAACACCATAAAATTTGGTGTGGAAATGGCAGCAAGAGAATCTGGAGAAAGAAAATGGACTACTATGTCCCATCCCCATTTGCAGCTTAGCGTCCAATACTGTTTAGCATCTATTGGAACTCAATAAATATTTATTAATTGAATAAATGAGAGATGGAATCAATGAATTAAGAAAGGAATGAAAAAAAGAAAGATATGTCTCTGGGGATACTGCTCACTTCTTAAAGTTTGGGATCACTGTGAAAAAATATTTCAAGACATTCTACAAAGTGTGTTTCTAACTGTTTCATATTTTTTATATGCAGAAATCTCAGATTCAGATTGTAAACTCTTAAGGTTAGTGACTATGGCTTACTCATCATTTATCTTTCCTCCTATTCTTGCCCTCCAAAAAATAGCAGCTGTTATTTAAAATAAAACTCCTACTCTATGCCAGGTGTTTTTCATTTATCTCCTTGGTGTCTTAGTCAGCTTGGGTGGCCATAACAAAATACCATAGACTGGGTGGCTTGAATGACAGAAATTTATTTTCTCACATTTTGGAGGCTAGAAGTCAGAGATCAGGGTACCAGCATGGTTGGGTTTTGGGAAGAGCTCTTCTCCTGGCTTGCGGATAGCTGTCACCTCTCTGTGTGCTCATATGACCTCTTCCTTGTGCACACACAAGGAGAGAGAGCAAGCTCTCTGATGTCTCTTCTTATAAGGGCACTAATCCCATCATGAGAGCCCCACCTTCGTGACCTCATCTAACTCTAGGTATTTCCCAATGGTCCCACTTCCAAATACCACCACATAGGGGGTTAGGGCTTCCACATGAATTTTGGAGAGACACAAACATTCAACTCATAACACTTAGTCTTCACAAGACACTGCAAAGAATAGAATGTTACTGAAGTAAATGGGCAGGAGGTTGGGATTTTATATATTTGTATCATTTGTTTGCTTAACCATAATCTAGATTTTATCAGGATTTGACGCGAATGGGCTCTAGAAAACAAATTCTCTCTAATCACACTCTCAAGCTGGATACATATTTTAAACCAGAATGTTAAATTATAACTTTAACATGAGAACATTACTGTCAAACAGATAATGGTTGACTTGACAGATTAGTAAAAATTCTCCTGATGTGAAAAATGAAATAGGAAACTAAATTTTGGTCAAAAGTGCCAGTTAATGAATTTATTCCCCCATGCATTTCACATAGTGAGGCTTTATTAATTATTTGTTAAATTTTCCACTAGAATTATGGAAGAAATGAGAAAATTATTTTTGCATGGTGGATTTCTGTACTTGGATGAGCAATAATCTACAGAAAATTCACCAACTGGAGCTTGATTAAACTGCCAGAGCTTTTCCAGTTCACAATTGGAGACTGTCTCACAGGACACTGTCATCTCTGTGATCAGTATATATGATCACCATTGTGTGGTTGTAGAAAATGCATTTTCTGTGGTGTCAGGATACCTGGATTTAAATTCTTGTGCTGTCATTACAAAACCATAAGAAAGTTATTTGATTACATTGAAAGGTAATTTTGTTATAATAAAATATTTCTCAGGGTTATCATGATAACTCAACAAAATAAAAATGAAAATAAGAGCTAAAATGTATTGAATGCTTCCTGTTTGCCACCTTACATACATAGGGTCAGTTGTTCCTTTGGTGCACAATTGTTCCTTCTTGCATTTGTTATGCCTTCCTGGAGGTGGAGTATACTTCCCTGTCCTGTCAACTTTGTTTGGCTAATGGGATGTGAGTGGATGTGATCTGTATAACGTCCAAGCGGAAACTTGAAATGAACTTTTGCACTTTAGTTCTGTCTTCTCTAGTTTCTCCTCTCTGCCATGAGAAAACAGATCTCAGTGGCTACTCCTTCAGCCTGAGACTTGAAGTAAGAAGGTGTGTGAGGTCTAGCAACTGAAGCCCTCACATAATATGTTCAAGTAATAAATATTTGCTGCTATAGGACAGTGAGAGTTTTGGGGTTGTTTGCTGTTACAGCGGTGCCTAGAAGGCAACTGTTGCCCTAACAATTCCTGAAATACGTACCATTGGCTTTAACGCCAGGTAGTGCACAGCCAGGAAACTGTTCCAGACACCAGTACACTTATTGTTATTCCATGGGATGCCACACTATTTAAATAACACTCTTTTTCAATTATGCCTTAATTTCTGGTTGATGAGTTCTTGCTATTTAAAGTGGTATACTAAATTATATTTTATAATTGGTTATTGGTGGTATAAAGGAATACTATTATTTTTCATCCATAAATGTAGTATAGTACCTTTATCATTTTGTGTTATTTGCTGATTATCTTTTTTAATCTAAATGTTTATATAATTACAAGTAATGAATACTTTATCTCTAATCCTTATAAGTCATTTAATTTCCAGGTCAGTTCAGTTAAACAGTAGTAGTGATAAATGGCATCTTATCTTATTTCTGACTTTATAATGAATGTATTTAAATTCATCCATTTGTTAAAATGTATTTATAAATTTTTTAAGATAGCTTTTATGAGCAAAAGGATATTTTTATCTATTTCTAGTTTTCTAATTTTTAGATCATTTTTATCAGTCTCGGTTTGGTCAGCAAAATGGAATTATTGTAATATGATTGCAATCAAGGTTTTTATTTTTTTAAAGGAGATAGGACTCATGAATGTAGAAGAGCTGGCTGAGTGAAGGTCAGGAAGAACTGCGGTGGAAGGGACAGGGCTCACTGATGACTTCAATCCGAAGCTCTGAGACAAATGAGTCTCCCAATTTACCAAGTTTGCCAGAAAACTTCAGCAACTGTCAAGTCTCTGGGAAAGGCCAAGGCCTTGGTCTTGGTCAGCAGCAGCCAAGCAGGAACTTGTGGAGAAATCTGTGAAGCCACAGTATCTGGCTGCTGCACCTCCCTGGAATGAAAACCTCTCTTCCGGTTCACTTTCCAAATATTGTGCAAGGTCTTCTCATTGGCAAACTCTAGCCTGAAGCTATACAGGGAAGGAGATTCTGGAAAATGAGTTTCCTGGTATCTGCAATGCCGAGGAGACCTTAGACAAGGGCACAGTAAGGCAAAGTTGACAACTGACAATCTAGCAAAATGGAAAATGGATAAAGATACAGATACGGATATAGATATAGATATAGATATAGATATAGATATAGATATAGATATAGATATGGATATGGATACAGATACAGATATATAGATATAGATATAGATAGATAGTACATATTGAGATGATTGCGTAGACTTTTTTTCCTTTTACTCACTCAGTACGTTGAATCACACTGGTATATCTTTCTGATGTGGAACTTCTCTAGAACAAGCCCTATGTGGTCATGATATATTATTTTAACATACACTTTGGGATCCGATTAGCTGAAAAAATTCTAAACAGACTATTAAGTATATATACTACACATAAATACTTTTTGTAAGAAATCTAAGAAGATGTCCTCCACTAAGAAGGGAAATGAATTCAGGAGAAATGTATGTGGTATGGGAAAGAACGACAAATAAAGGACTTAGTGATAATTATCACTGTCAGAATTAGCAACCACTAAAAGTCATTAGCAGAGACACTAAAGTGTCTGGCCACAGAAATTTTTATTTAAAATTCAAGATAATTTTCATTTAATAATAAATATTAATATTTGTTTATTTAATAAACTTACATAGTATTTATTATTTATCAGACACTAGCTGACTTACAAATATTAATTTATTTAATTCTTATGACAGTTCTTTGAGGTAGGTGACACTATTATCTCCATTTTACAGACGAGAAAAGTGAGACATGTAGAATTAATTGATATGCCCAATATCACAAATCTGTCAGTTGTGGAGCTGGGATTTATATCCAGGCAGTTAGTTCCCTGTAGTGCTGTAATGAACTGCTATACTATACCACTTCAATGCCAAAATTGGGTGGAGGGAGAATGGAGACACTAGAAGGAGGTACAGACATGCCGAAGTTCTTGCCTTACTTAAGGAGAAAGCATAGAACATGAGGCATTGTACTATCACTTTTTAGATCAGATGCTTATATTCACGACATGATTGAGTTTGACCACCCCACAGCTGCTGAATTTATAAATTATATTTCCAACCACCCACATGCACCAATTTACTGTCACTATGATTTCAAATTTGGAGCTTATACAAACTGATGGGCTCATCATGGGCTATATGATTTTTCCTGGTATAGTGAACTACGATGAGAGATGGTCATGAATATAAACACCTTTGATGGTAATCAACCATTATCAGACAAGAGGGCGGCCCTCAAAGAATAGGGAATTGTGAGTTTGGCACAAACTCAAAAGATTTTACAAAAATGATCAAAGCCTAGTTGTTAATATGGCTTACCCATCTCCACCTGGATTCTAAAATCTGAGACTAGAACTGTACCTTGTTAATTTTCCCTCTTCCTCCCAGTTCTCAGTGTAATACCTTGCAAGGGGTACATAACCAGGAACTGTGATAGGTAGTTCAGAATTTCAAAAGTTTAAAGAATATTTAAAAGAAGGATGATAAGAACTTTGCCATTTCCAATTAAATTATAAGCAAAAAGAAAAGAAAGTTATAATTTACAGTAAGAGATATTTCATTTAAACAGAAAAAAAATTTAGAGTTATTAGTCTGTGATAGAAAGTGCTTCCTTTATTGTTACGTTTTACTTTACACTCTCAGTGGTAGTAGATAAAGTAAACATTGATCCACCAGGGTGTGTGAGGGCATGAAACAGGTATTTTTTAACTCAAGTGTAGTCACTACTTTACTCCAATTATATTATTTAAAAAAGATACTATCTCATCCTAGAAAGAGAAGTACTTACCTTCTATTCAATAATAGTTTGTATTAAACACTAGTGTGGAGAGGTCTAAAAAACATTTCTTCCTTCCCCAGGATAAAGAATTAGTTACTTTGTTAAAAGGCCTTCGGTAGAATATCTAGTGATATATTGATATGTATTTAAATTTACCCACATATTTATTCTTTTTGTTGCTCCTTATTCTTTATTGCAATTATTTCCCTCTTGTATCTGGTGGATCTGCTTATAATAACTATTTTTATCTCTTGGTTATTGTCCAATTTTTGCCTTTTTGCATGTCTTCTTATTTTGTTTGAATGCTAGACACTGTGTTTAAATAATTATAGAGTTAATTTGAGACTCTGAATGTTATTATTGCCCTCCAGAGAAGATTTGCTTTTCTGTTGGCAGACAATGAAGGCAGGGGAAGGAGAGTTTAATATAATATGGGGATGATCTGTTTTGAATCTGAGCTTCAGTCTTTTTAAGTGTTTGTCTAATTCCATTCCACTCTTACTCTTACAGACTAGCCTGTCCTTTCTCAGGAAAGCCTGGAGTGACTACCAGCACTCTGCTTCCTTGGACCCAGTCAGAGGAGATTGTCAAAAGCTTGATTCAACTTCTAATATGTTCTGCCTTCAAGGGGAAAGCAACACCACATGTTATGATCCACACTGTGAGCTTCCTGTCTCCCTGGAATCCTGGCCCCTGAGTTCTTCATTGCCTCAGTAGTATTCTTGCTTCCTGGTGTGCTTTGTAATTTATATCGAAAAGTTGATGATCCTTGGAATTCTCTCTGTTCAATCTTTTGAGGTCTAAGATGAAAATATCTTCGTACAGAGATAATTTATATATATTTTTTCTTCCAGTTGCTTGGGAGTGCTACTACCCTAGAATCATTTAATTAGAATTATTTGATTGAGGTTCTTTCTGCCACACGTGAGGTCTAAGTTCAGTCTGATACCCACATGAGGGCTGTATAATGGCTTCAAATTCTCTTGTAATATTTTTTCCCGTTGTCTTGCATGATAATGGATACTAGCTAGTTTCTTACTGTCTCTTTCTGCAGAGCGGGTTTATCTCGCGTTAGCTTGTGAGCATTGAAGTACCATCTTTAAGGAGGGATACTCTTTAGTCTCTCAACCTAATGCAGAACCTAATCTTTATCTCCTATTGCTGTCACAATGAAAGTTTGCCACCTTGAGCTTCAGAAAATACCCCCAGGATAGCAGCTGGCTTATGCACTTGCTTCCTCACAGAAGTCTGTTGTCAGTTTGTCATTTTGGTTGTTTTTGGTGCTGTGTTTGTCTCTCTCTGTGCATAACTTATATACTTGCTAGATAGCAATGCTTCTAAAACCATGGTTCTGAAAATATTTGCTTTCAGTACTTGAAATTGATTTTCAGTGGAAGGGAGGGGAATAGAAGAATACCACTTATATAAGTAGAAGTATACTATTGTCCTTTAAATGAAAGTTTGTCTTTAGTTTAAAAAGAAAATTTAAGAAAATTTTATCTTTCTAGAAGTGCTGTAATTGTGGAGTATTTTTTGTGGAGGGGTATGTGCCAATACATCTTATGAGTGTTCTTTATCTCTTTCTCTGAGACAATTTTAAATCTATAAATATGTCTAGACTTTTTTTACTAACAACATTTTAATTTTTTTAACAGAACCTCTCTTAATTAACACCTATCATTCCATAACATGCAGATACCAAAGTTATCAAATTTATTAAGGAATTGGTGAGAGAGAGATGCATACAGGTATCTCTTTTTTCCCCAGAAAAACTGAACTTGGCTATTCCTTGGTCATTTTTTCTTCAGTTTCCTAAAAATGTAGTCTAACCTAGAGTCATTCCCTAATATTTACTCTGTGGAGTGTTCTATTAGCAATAAGAGAAGAATAACAAAGAGCTGGGGAGCATAGTTACCATACATTAAATATCTAAAGACCATTTTTACTAAGCAAACTTACCACAAAACCAAGATATGGCAATATTTCTATGATTGGAAGAAAATCTTGGAGACATTTCAAATATGTTTAATGTACAAAAGCTGAGAATTTCTAGTTGTAACTGTATAATTCTCCCACTGGTAACTCGAGAAATAGAACTTCCCACTTGCTTGCCCTGTCTTCCTCGCTTCATCCCTTTTACTCTTCAGAATTTCCTTTCACCTTTATAAAGTCACCTAATGTCATCATGTTGACACACCTGTCTTATAAATAAATGACTTGAAAGCAAACTATAGGCTTTTAGAGAAGGTAGGGAGTACAGTGAGACAGCATAAATGGAGGGCACTGGGGGCATTGTGAGGTCCTAAGAGGAAAGGTGGTTTAAGGATAAATAGCTGAGATTTATTGATAACCCTCAGATTTAATAAAGTTAGTCAGTGTGAGGAGAAAAACATCTCAGAACCACGATCTAGTTAGAAGCTGTTGCTGGGCTCAATTTTTCCACTTTGCTTCTTGACATAGAAACACAGAGTAACAAAAAGACTGAACAATGTGGAAAACGATTCTAAATATTCATCAGAGAAGAAGATGTTGTTTTGTTGCCCTAGTGCTGAATGAGATTTAGGGAAAATAAAAATGGATGGAATCTTAACTCCTGCTACTGCAGAGTCTCCACTAAGTCGATTCTGTACTTTAGAATCCGTCACTTGTTTCACCACACTCCTGGTTTCAGATTCTGGATCACTTAGGAACAGGTTCAGCAGCGTATATAAAATAAAATCATGCTTAAAGTGGCTCAAGAAAATAGAGTTTGTTTTTTTTTTTTCTCTCACACAACTAGGAGTTGGAAAGTTGGGAACCCAGGGCGAGTGCGTTAGCACCACAGTCTCGTCAGGGTCCCAGGCTTACACCTGTTCTCACGGTTACAAAATGTCTCTTTCCCCAACTCCTCTGGCATCACAACCGTTGTCCAGAAGGAAGCAAGAAAGGCATGAGCCGGCTAAGTCTGTGTCTGTTTTACAAAATATTCCTAGAAGCCCCACCTAATGGCTTCCATGTACTGCTAGCCAGAACTGTGTCAAAATCTACCTCTCTCTACAAAGGAAAACAGAAAATGTGGTTTTTAGATGTTCAGATTACTGTCTCAAGAAAACCAGTATTTGTTGACAGGGAATAAAGGGAGATTGGAAGTTGGGGAGTCAACTGAACACAGTGCTCTGTGTGATATGTACTTCACTGTCCGGCAGGGACAATAACAGTATCACATCTGACTGTTACTTGACCAAATACTTATGATTCTCCTACAAGGCATATTGTCAGGATAGTGCTTGCCCATGTCCTTGAAAATAGATGGGGCTGTGTTTCTTGGTTTAACCACTAGCACTGAGACAAGTGATATGCATCATTTCCTGGGGGAAAAAAACTAAGAGCTGCTGTGCATTTCTACTCTGGTACAGAACTGGTAACGTTCCAGATGGTAGCTGCGTCACCAGCCTGGGACCATGAGTGATTACAATGAGCACAGTTCCTCTGAGGGTCGTGATAGGCGTGGAGCATGCTGCTTGTGTATGGCATCAAGCCACAGAGATTCGGGGGTTACTTTTTACTACCACATTATCTAGCCTACCGTGACAGTTGCCTTCTAGCACTAGAGTCTAGAGAGTATCTGCTCATTTCTATTTCTTTGTCAATTTTTACATCATTTTCTCCTTTTACATCTCTTTTCTCTTTCTCTTCTTTTCTCTCGTTAGCTCCCACCTCCTCCCTACCATTTCTTTCCAAGTGAGTAGCACTTCTGAATACCTTCTAGCTCCATCATTGGCACTGAGGTTAAAGGTGCTACTGCCTCTGAGCTATGGAATGAGATAGCATAACTTACAGTAGTTCTATCTTCTCCGTAGAATATATTAAAGCAGTAAGCCTTGACCAGCCAAGAGCTCTGTCCAGCATCTCCAATTGTCTTTTTTTTCACTTTTCTTTCCAACTTGTGGCTAAAATTGAAGATTAGTACAAAAAGAAGTCTCTTCTAGGTAAATTTGATACTTCACTAAAACTCACAATAGCTCTGCAAGTAAATGATGGTTTTAATTTAAATTGCTGTGGTACCAGCCAGGAACAAGAAGGATAAATAGGAAAGTGAATGCCAGATCACAAATTGTAAGTCCTGAAATGTAGATGAAAGGAAATAAAAGAGCATATTTCTTGAAGCTTCACACATTCTACTTAGAGTAGGCTTAATTGGCTATATATTGCTATATTTAGATGTCATGATTATGGTATGTTTTTAAAGTTGAGACAAGTAATACATTCCATTGGTAAGAAAGTTTTTATAGTGACTACATCCTACAGAGATGATAGACATCATCTAAATGTGTCTTGCTTTAGAAGCAAGATATTGTGTTGTAATTAGTTCATGAAGACCAGATTTGTAACGAGTCTATTAAGTGCACATTAATAGTAGAGGATGAGCAAGACTGTTAGAACTTAGAACTTGTTTTTGAAAGTTCAATTATGTTAACTAAGGGAGTGTCATGGAATGAAGATTAGGAGGTAAGATCCTATTCCTACCACTCTCTAATGGTTTAGGAGTCTTTTTTTTGCTTTTTGTGTTTACTGAGGAAGATTTGCCCTGAGGTAACATCTGTTACCAATCTTCCTCTTTTTCTTTTTGCTTGAGGAAGATTCATCCTGAGCTAACATCTGTGCCAATCTTCCTCTCTCTATTTTGTATGTGGGTTGCCACCACAGCATGGCCGCTGCCGAGTGGTCTAGGTCCACACCTAGGAATCGAACCCAGGCCACTGAAGTGGAGCTGGCCAAACTTAACCACTAGGCTATGCGGCCGACTCCTAGGAGTCTTTTTAAAGAAACATATTCTTTTCTTTGTCTTGAGCACTTCCCCATTGGTATTCAGTGAGGTACATTCATTTACTCAGGATAAAATAATACCTCCAAACTTCGAGTTAATTATCCCTAGTAAAATTATGCATAATTATATTAGAAATAATTAGAAATTACACCATTTGCAGTGGTCACTAGTTAGTTTTGCCTGTTTGTTTATTTTTTTTCCAAATGTCCCTCTTCACTCTGAAGCTTCTTCTCCCATATTCCATGTGGTGCTTCTGTGGTGGTCAACCCCTGTGCTCAAGGGACAATTTATCATGAATTATGTGTTGTTGGATTTATTTGCTAATTTTTTAAAAGTACTTTTTCCTCTATTTACATGAGGCATATTAGTCTGTAATGTTCTTGTGTTTTTTAATAATGTCTATCAGATTTTAGTTTTAATGTTATATTGGCCTCATAAAATGCGTTGAGCATTTATCATACGTCCTCTAAATCATTTGTGCACGATTAGTGCTATTTCCTCCTTGAATGTTTTTGATGTAATTCACCAGTGAAACCATCTGGGCCCGGAGTTTTCATTTCAGGGGCTTTTGGTAAAAAATTTAATTTGTGTAATTAATATAGATCTGTTTCCTCCTATGTTGATTTGGTAAGTTGTATTGCCCAAATATTTGTCCATTTCCTCTAATTTGTCAAATATATTTGCATAAAATTGTTCATAGTATTATTTTATTATCCTTTTAATGTCTTTGTTGATAGGCATACCATCATAAGACTTATACTAAAGACTCATTACTTTTTAAATTTTTAAGCTTTTACATATTGATATCCTCCATGCTGTGATCTTTACCCATTTTCTTTTTTTATTTTATGAGCTATCTGAAAGAGGTCTTATCCACTTCCGTAATTTCAATAACCCTTCGTATTAATGATATCTAAGCCTGACTGCACATGAGAAATACCTACCTGTTTTTTAAAAAATTCTACATTCTACACTTCTCTCCAAACCAATTAAAGCACAATTTCTGAGGGTAAGGCCCAAACATTAGTGTACTCAACACCTCCCCTAATGGCTCTACCCCGCAGCTATGGTTGACAATCGCTGCTTTAAATGCTCAAGATAAACTCAAACCTCTGCTAAATATGCTTCAAAAAACCCACAGGAAATTTTTTTCAACTGCCTACTGGATTGTTTGAGAAACCTGAGTTCATTACCTTAACCTCTGAAACTTGCTTTTCCTTCTGTATTTTTTTTTCTTTATAAACCAACTCAGTCGAGGCAAATTTATATTAAAAATCATACCATTTTTAGTGTAAAGACTAAAGAATTTTGAAAAATACATTTACCTATGTAATTACCACCCTAATCAAGATGCGCATTCCTATCATCCCAAAGGATTGGTGGTTACCAGAGGGGAAGGGGGAAGGGGGGAGGGCAAGAGGGATAATTGGGCACATGTGTGTGGTGATGGGTTGTGATTGGTATTTGGGTGGCGAACATGATGTAATCTATGCAGAAATAGAAGTATAATGATATACACCTGAAATTTATACAAAGTTATAAACCAATGTTACTGCAATAAATAAAAAATTAAAAAAAAAAAAAAAAAGAAATTCCTCCTGTTCCTTTGCATTCGTTTGTCCCATCCCCAGCGGTAACACCCACTCATCTGGTTTCTGCTGGATTCTAGACTCTAGATTTGTAGATTTTAGAATTTCACAGAGATGAAGTCATACAGTGTCTCATTTTGTTTCTAGGTTCTTTTCTCTCAGTAAATGTTTTTGAGATACAGCCACGTCATTATGTATATTAATGGTTTGTTCCTGTTAATTGATGCATAGTATTTCATTATATGAGCATAACTTATTTTGCTTATCTCTTCACTAGTTAAGAAACAATTGAGTTGTTTAGAGTTGTGGGTTATCATAGCTCAAGGTACTTATCTTACAGCAATAGTGAAGCTCTTGTTAACTGTGATCTTGGACTTCTGAAAGTCAGCCTGCTGTTTGTCTAAACAAATTACAAATCCTGGATTCTTTTACAATGTCAAATTAGTGAAAACAAAGGCAAGGAATTTGAAAACAAGTAAAACTGAGACTGGGCCCTGGAAAGAGTCAGAGAAATAGAATTGTCAGAACACTAGCCCTCTCACTCACTCCCTGCCTAGCCTGCTCATCCTCTTCCTGTAATCAGCTGGAATGCTTCCCAGGAGCAGACAGCATTTTGATCTGCCTTCTCACCCACGTCTGAAGTCACTAGGGAGACATGACGGTTCATCTGGCTATCAAGCGGCCAACTGAGTGCCCAACTTGTGAAGAGTAGAGACCATTGTTGAGCCCTCTCTCTAGCCCCATTCCTCAGAGAACTGGCCAACTGTTTGGTGGTGGATTGATTACACAGAGGCACCAGTGAGGGTTTGTTCTCAAGTAAATACTTACTCTGGGTATGAATTTGCATTCTCTACCTGCAATGCTTCTATCAGTATCACCATCTGTGGAATTACTGAATGACTTGTTTGCCATTATGGTATCTCACACAACATTCTCAGCGAAGAACTCATTTTACAGTAACATGGGTGAGGAAAAGGCCAACACTCATGAGAGTCACAGGTATTGTCACATACTCCATCAGCCAACGTGATGAAATGGTAGAATAGCTTAATGACTTATTCGTGTCCTTACCTGGACGACAAACTGTGCAAGGATGCTGAGCTGCCCTATAAAGTTTTGATGTATGTTTTGAGACAGTAGCAGTACATACAGGTTTAGGAAACAAGGAATGGGAGGGGAGTGGTTTTTGTCATTCTCAACTGGGTGTGATTTTGCCTCCTCCCTGCTCACCTACCAGAGACATCAGGCAATGTCTGGTAACATTTTTGATTTTCATGGCTCTGGGGTGTTGCTGGCATCTAGAGGTAGAGAGCAAGGATGCTGCTAAACATTGTAAAATGCACAGGACAGCTCCCTATAACGGAGAACAATCCAGTCCAAAATGTCAATGGTGTTAAGGCTGATAATCCTTGTCCTACATCTAATGACACGTTCACAAAATGTGTGATTCCTATCAATACAAACTTGGGCCCAACTGATTAAGAACTCTTAGGTCCCAAGGATGGAATTAACATCATCTATGACCTCATGACTAATTATAGAGATGAGGACTGCAGTAGCTATTCGTGGTTTCCTCCTTTCTTTCTTATGCATGTATTTGTTATGTATGCATTTTGCCTCTTCATTTAACTAAGTGTCTTACATAAGGGGTGTTGATGGTAGTTAATTTAATAATTTAGTCTCTAGGTTATAAAATATTCAGGATTGTGACTAATTAAAAGAGGAAATAATATTGCAGTTATGGCTACTGTGTCTTTGGGGACTTCATGTTTTCGATTTTGGGGGAGAAGTTAAGCTCCTCGTGGTTTGTGTGGGAAGAATTGCATCATTTTAAATGGAAGCATGATGTTATTATTTCGTTGTTTGGAAGTTTAACATGGGCATAAAAATGAGAATGGATACCGAATGGAAGTCATATGGGATAGACTGTGAAACATTCCTGGTGGCAACTTAGTACTATTGCTACTCTTATGTAACCAAAATTTTGCTATGCTTTCTCTATACTTTCCTCTTACGTAACCAAAGTCACACCTATCTTTAGAGAGTTGTGTTGCTTAACTTTCCCACCTCCATCCCTTTCACTCTAAACTCTATCTTATTTATAACTGTCTCCTACTTCTTCCATGTCAATATACCTTTGTACATGGCATTCTCTAGGATCCCCCACCACCGTATTTCAAACTTGCTGACATATCTTTTAAGACACCCTGAATGCAAACACATCAGTGATTATTCTCTGAATTCTTTAATCATGATTAATCACTTATTCTTCTATGTTCCCATGCACTTTATAAATATCTCTAGCATAGCACTAAATATACAGTAGTTTTTTTGGCTTATATTAATCTCTTTACATTTAGACTATGAGATCATTCCCAGTGTTTAAACAGTGTCTGAAGCATGATAGGGATATAATAAATTATTTTCAGGAGAGTACAGGTCCAATAAATGATGAATTTATAGTTGAAGAATTCAAAAGTGTATTTATTGAAACATCTTTGTATTTTCTCAATAGGAAAAAATAACACAATTGAGTAAATAAAGATACAAATATTAATTTAATTATAAAAATGAATAGTGGTTCAAAAAACCAACTAACTTGATATATATACAAAACAAAATATCAATTTAATAAGCAATTAGAGACCCATGGAGTGGAGACCACAGAAGGTGCTTAGAATAAAAGAAATATAAGATAAAGTCCTTGACTTTGAGCAGTTCACAGTCTGGTTAGGGAACTAACAAATAAGTATACTATAGTCCAATTATGTATTTCTTTTTAAGAGCAATAAGAATAAAGCCTCTTTTTGATTCCTGAGAAAAAGGGGGAAGGCATCTCATATCAACAAGGCAGTGGACACTTCAGTCTGGTCTTGACAGATGCGTAGGAAATCAAAAACAAGAGAATGAGGAGAAGAGAACTGGTGTTGTGAACATCTTATATAAATGTTATTTATATAAAGGGAAAGAATCATGGTGTGCTTAGAGATGAGTGAGCATAGTTCTGTGTGGTTAGACAGAGAGCAACAAAGGCTAATACTGCAAAGTCAGGTAGAAGCCACATAATGGAAGAGTCTGTATGCCATGCTAAGTAATTTGCGCTTTCCCTTGTAGGTAATGAGGAGCCACTGAAGGGTTTTAATTAGAAAAATCACATTCATCCTTGTGCAAAGTATAGACTATAGTGGGGAAAAACTGTATAAAGAGAGATGGACAATGACAACAGTCAGATGAGATCACTAAGACAGAGGAAGAGGCAAATCAGAGCAGTATTTAGGTGGTAAAATTGCACATCCCTGCCCCCAGATATGCAAAGAGAAGATAATTAATGCAAAAAACCCCCAAAACATGATAATCTTGACTAAATCCTTGCTTCCTCTTTTAAATTAAAATTTTATTTTCTGAATCTACTCATCCGGGATTTGAGCATCATAGGGGACACGTGATCTGTGTATGTCAGTGTCTATCGTTTGACAGCTATTAATTTTGAAATACGTTATACCTGGCCTTTGAAAACATTAATGTGTAGATTAATTCTTTTGTGCTAGTACAGATACCTGTGAGAAAGGAAAAAGTTTAAAATCTAATCTTTAAGTGAAAAATGATATATATTTTTGCAGAGGAGGTGAATTATTTATTTGAATTTCAGTGCATATTTTCTGTTTAGCTTTACCACCTCTGGGAATTTTTTTTCATTATGAAAAATGGATAGAATTATGAGCACAGCTTGCAAGAATCCTTTTGGAATCCTCTGGAGTTTAGCTATTTGGTAGACATGGTATGTCTTTCCTAGTAGTCAATATATTTTGTTAAATATGGGTGCTTGGTATGCTAGTCTCTGGACTCAGGTTTGATGGGAGGGTGCTGTGGATCAAACACTGGTGTTGAATGTTTCTGTGCTTAAGATAGATAGTCAAGTATAGCAAGGAGCCCATGGTACACTCTTATATGTGCTTCCTTAAGAGAAATCATAGTTTGTAATAAAGAGTCAGCTCTTTTACAGTTGCATCTATTGTGTCTATACAACATGGAATGTATCAGCATGCTAGGTTACATTTAAGCTTAGTGTTAACCTATAGCCATCCTAGAGATCAATCTCAAGGAAGGCAATCATTATATATATTTATATATATAATTATATATATATACATAATTATATAAATATATACATAATGTATATAATTTTTTAGTGTTCCCAATCTCTCCTGTGGTAGACAGAATATAAGGTGGCTCCCCATGATCATCACCTACTGTGTTTATGACTCTGTGTTATCCCCTTTCTTTGAGTGTGGGTGGGACTGTGACTTGCTTCTTCTAGCCAATAGAATATGGCAACAGTGATGAAACGTCACTCCTGTGATTATATTACGGTATATAAGACTCTTGCTAGCAGGCTTATGCTATGGATTCACCTCATTGGCTTGATCAAGTAAGTGGCCCTGTTGAGAGGACCTAGGAAGGACCATAGCAAGGAATTGTGGGTAGCCTCTAAGAACCATGCCTGGTCTTGGGAGCTGAGGGCAGCCTCATTACGTGACATTACCCATTCATACCTAGCAAGCATCTGGGGTCCTCATTCTTGTAACAGAAAGGGAATGAATTCTGCCAACAACCTGAGTGAGCTCGGAAGCAGAGTCTTCCCCACAGAACCTCCAGATGAGAATGTATCTTGGCCAACACCATGACTGTGGGACTCTAAGTAAAGGACTCAGTTAAATTGTTCCCAGGCTCCTGATGAACAGAAATTGAGATAATTAATGTGTGTTGCTTTAAGCCACTAAATTTCTGATAATTTGTTGTGCAGCATAGAAAACTAATACATCCCTTGAACTCAGTAACTCAGAATGCTTTGTAGATAACCCAAGTCTGAGAAGCTTGCTTCTTCATGTGGCATGGTTGACTTGAATGAACCCACTAAATAATTATCTGGGTGGAGAAGAAAGGAGAGGGAGGGAGGAGAAAGGAGTGTACATCAGAGAAAGGGTAGGAAGACAGGAAGAAGGCAGGAGCAGGGGGTAAAAAAAGTACTCAGAGGAGGGTAATTAAATAGACAATTTTTTGGCAACTATTCACATTTCAAAATTGCATTCTTACCAAATTAGAACCTATTTTTACTTTCTAGAATCCCTCTTTCTTCTGTGCTGAGCTCTAAAGCTTATGTACCAAATGTAGGCCTGTAGTTTAGGGACTTCTTCATCCCCCTGCATAAATTATCAGATCTAGCTTGGTTCTTGGGGACAGACAGACAACAAAAGCCCCCTCCCCATTCAGAAATTCTGGAAGGGCAAAGAGAACAGGATATTGTGGCTAAAGGAACGCCTCACCTGTGCTGACAGCTGCATACTTAAAGCTTGATCATTTTCTGTCAGGTACTTTGTGACAACTGGAATATTTCACACCTGATTTCCATTTAATACATGCATTTCTCTGTCATAATATCTGTGATATTGTGATATAACAAGAAGTATATATTTGCTCTTTGTCTCCAGTTCCTGGCACAGAGCTCCTAAAACTCTTGCAATTTCCTGAGTGACAGGGGTGATAGGAGCATCTTTTGTTATGATATTTGGTCTTCGTCTCCGGTTCCTATACAAGAGCTTCTAAGACTCTTGGAATCTGCAGAGTGCTAAGAATGTCTTTTTGTATGCTAAGGAGAGGACTGATGGCTGGGAGCCCCCAAGATAGCTTCAGTTGGGGCTACTTGCCAGAAAGTTCAAGGAATGATTAAAGGGTTGAACCTTTCAGTTAATCACCAATGGCCAATGATTTAATCAATCATGCCTAGGCAATGAAGCCTTCATAAAGACCCAAAGGACTGGGTTTGGAGATCCTCGGGGCTAGTGAACACATTCACATGCCAAGAGGGTGGTGCACCCAACTCTGCAGGGACAGAAGCTCCTGCACTCGGGATTCTTCTGGACCTTGCCCTATATACCTCTTCATCTGGCTGCTCATTTGTGTTTTTTATAATATCCTTAACCACAAACTGATAAACGTTAAGTAAACTGTTTCCATGAGTTCTGTGAACTGTTACAGCAAATTATCAAACCTGAGTGGGGTGTTATGGGAATCTCCAATTTATAGCTGTTGGTCAGAAATACAAGTGACGACTTGGGACTTGTGACGGGCACCTGAAGTGGGGGGCAGTCTTGTGGGACTGAGTGCTTAACCTGTGGGGTTTGCTCTAACTCTGGGTAGCATAAGACTTGAATTAAATTATAGGACACCCAGTTGGAGTCTGCAGAGACTTAGAGAATTGCATGGTGCAGAAAACCCACACGTTTGATGTCAGAAGTGTTGTGAGTGAAAAACAGTTCATTAACATCTAAGAGTTAGTACTTCTTAAATCCATGCCTAGATTTTCCTCACCCTCCCATAAATTTTCCTAAGTAACTACTGGTCATCCACCTAAAGAAATTTTAGTTAAAACACCAATTTCTTTCCTATTTTTTTTTAACTCAAAAGCATTTCCTGGTCATGAGGACAAGGAATTTTTATTGTTGGACAAGAAAGAGGAAAAATAAGAGAAACAAATGCTAAGTAGAAAGATTTTCCTCTACATGTGGGCAGCACTTGGAAGACAAATGCACTATAATTGTTAGATTTTATTTTTACTATAAAAAGGGTTGTTAATAGTCTTTTTCTAATCCAGATTTTTGGGGAATAAAGAAGATACTGAAGGATGTTGAGTATAAGGTTTAGTTATGAGCAAGCATTCATAGTTTTCCCCAATCTTGATATTGCTGTATTTTGGCTGAGGAGGAGAAATACAGAAGTGAAACTCTAGGGTGCAGATACTTGGATGTGAGTTTTCATTTTAGACACCTTTATGGAGTCGTGTTTTGTGAACTGTAGAGCTGGAGAGCTCAGAGGCGGACAGGGTATATTTATGCACTGAAGTTGCAGCTGAACACTCAGGTTTCCACTTGGCTTCAGAGATAAAGTATGTACTTTAGTGACTAATGGGTGTACACACGGAATTCCAGGGGGCATGAACACTTTGAGATAATGAGCAATTAGCAAAAAATAAAAGGAGAAAAAGGACTTAAGCTGTCAAGGTAGACGTTTTCCTGCCGTGACTCTGCTTCCTTTCTGCCAAACACTAAAGTCACTCCTCAAGGTCAAAGGTTAGCTCTGGATAATAAAAAAAAGTGTTATACAAAAAGTTAAGAGAAGTAAAAATTATAATGGAAACAGACAAAATATTCTATTTCAGAATAACGATTAGCAAACAATGCATGGATGCATGGTACACACACACTGTGGGATTGGTGGTTTGTCTATTTAAAATGTAGAAGTTTAATGCTAGTGCCAATAGACTGTTTCTCCCATCTGTGGGCATTGATATTTTCCAAATGTCAGGGAGAATTTTGCCTCTGCTTTAGGATAGCAGTTTTCCACTAGAGGAAAACTGATGTATTTATCTATCTGTTGGAAGACACCATCTGTATTTGTCAAACTTTCTGAACATTGCGGGAATCTGGGCTGTGTGCCTTGCTTGGATTTCTCCTGGTGACTTACTAGCAATGACCACGTGCGAAGGACATAGCCTCCTAAGTTCTGCAAGGTTGAGGGGACACATGAAGCAGCTCAAGCACAGTTCAGTTCTCAGTTTGTCAAAAGCAGATGACTCAATTTGTGGACCACCCAAGTTTCCTTCCCTTGACCTGCTATCTTTTAGTGCTTTTTTGGAAACTATACCAGATGGTGAGAGGAGGAATTAAAAAAAAAAACGAAAGAAGGAAAAATACTTAGAATTTTCGGCTATGGTGCTTCTAAGAAAATCTGATTTTAACGTCTGCGTGTAAATGGAAACAGATATAATAGCTCTACATGAGTACCAATTAAGTACTATAACAATTTAAATCTAGTTAAATAGAATATTTTTCTTAAACTTGCAGTAACCAAAGGTTGGCTTTAACTCAGACATGGATTTGGGATGGTTGTGATAAGGAAGCAAAGGGATGGCAAGGCAGAGGAAGTAGAGAGGAAAGATTCATTTCATTTTTTAAACTAAGTTCCTGATTGGGTACTGATAAAATTTTCCACTAGGCAAAAAATTAGTTGCAGAGCACTATACCACAGTGCAGTTTGACTTAGGATACAGACCTTCAGATTATTTTTATCAGCAGTACGTGAATCACACAAATGTCTGTTCAAAGGATATGGCCCAGAATCCAAGGAAACGCATGGGCTCTACCCCCACAGAACAGGCCCAATGCCCTTGGCTGGTGTGAATAACAGAATTTTAGCAACGGAAGGAAATTTAGTCTTCAGATGAGTAAACAAGGATGCATAGAAGGCAAACTCATGGGTCACAGTCATCCAGCTGCTTCTGTTAGAACTGAGACCTGAGCCCACTCCACCTGGCTGCCTCTCCAGAGCGCTGATGGATTCCTTCACATTAAAATTCCAGATGTCAAAATCATGTTACTCCCCTTGACACGCTGTGATGAGAATGCCACCTTCCCTCTGGTCTTCCTCCCCAAAAGCCATAACTGCAGTCTAATTGTGAAAAAAAGTCAGACAAATACCAATTGGGGGCATTCTACAAAACTCCTGACCAGTACTCCTTAAAACTGCTCAAAATAAGGTTACTAAAACCAAGCAAAATCTGAAAACCTGTCACAGCCAAGAGGAGCATAAGGAGACATGACAATTAAGTTAATGCGGTGTCCTGATGGGATTCTGGGACAGAAAAGGGGCACTGGTTAAAATCTGCAGCAATTTGAATAAAGTATAGATTTTAGTTAATAATGATGTATGAATATTGGCTCATTAATTGTGAGAAATGTACCATAATAATGTAAGATGTTAATAATAGGGGAAATTTGGTGTGGATTATACGGGAGCTCTCTGTGCTATCTTAAGTTTTCGGTAAGTCTAAAACTATTCTAAAATAGAACATTTATTAAAAATTATATTTGAGTCCGGCCCCATGGCTTAGCAGTTAAGTGCTCGTGCTCTGCTACTGGCAGCCCCGGTTCGGATCCCGGGCGTGCACGGACGCACCACTTATCCGGCCATGCTGAGGTGGTGTCCCACATACAGCAACTAAAAGGATGTGCAACTATGACATACAACTATCTACTGGGGCTTTGGGGAGAAAAAGGGGGAAAAAAAAAAGGAGGAACATTGGCAATAGATGTTAGCTGAGGGCCGGTCTTCCTCAGCAAAAAGAGGACGATTGGCATGGATGTTAGCTCAGGGCTGATCTTCCTCACACACACACACAAAATTATATTTACCTATGACGGGCATATCTACCTTTTTATTAAACAGGAATTTGAGTCATTATGATGATTGCAGTTATCCTTGCCTATTGGCTTTATCAGAAAATCAAAACCAAAGCTGTTTTTCAATTTCTAAGGTTACTACAATCTAAGAATGTTTCTGTGAAATAATGATCTAGTGTGCCAAGATTCTGGAAATTTAGAATTTTATCTGGTTATGAACTCATGCATTTTAGATCCAGTTGCTGCTGAAGTAGAAAGATAAAATTTCCAGACGCAAAGGTAAATGTTTCCATTTCAAGCTGATTCACGTTCATAATATTAATTTTCTAATTAATGAATTCCAACTGATTGTTAACTCTTTTATATGAATCTTTTATCATCTAGTTATGGAAAAATTCCAGACAACTAATAGGATAAAAAATTATAAGATTATATGAATCAGAGAAAATATATCCCACCTACTGGTTCATCCTAAAAGAAGAAAAGTTCGTGAGGGTACAGTTTATAGTTAAGTGTTTTATTTGAGTTAACTGTAAATTCATGTGCAGTTGTAAGAAATGATACAGAGAAACCTAGGTACCCCTCAGTTTCCCCCAAAGGTAGCATCTTGCATAACTATAGTGTAGAATCACCACCAGGAAACTGACATTGATATGATGCTCCAACCTTATTCAGATTTCAGCAGTTTTACATGAGCTCATATGTGTGTGAGTGTGTCTAAGTGTGCTTAATTCTATTCAATTTTGTCACAAGTGTAGATTGCCTTAACGATGATCAAAACGTACAGAAGGAAAGTTTTCCAAGACCCTCTTTCTGTTCCTGGCTGGGTCTGAAAATTAAACCAACAAAGACAGATTAATAGGAACAAAGCATACAAATATTGTTGAATTTTTATGTGTACATGCGAGCCTTCACAAGAGAATGAAGACCTGAAGAAGTGAGTGACCAGAGCAGGAAACTTTTGTACCTTTTAGACCAAGAAACAATAAATTTGTGAAGAATTGATAAGACATAGTGGTTTGGGCTAGGGGTAGTAAATGGTGAAGGAGTAACTAGGAAGGTAAGAGTTTGTTTAATCAGGTTTGTTGGTACAGATTTCTTGGCCCCAGATTCTCTGTCTCTGGTGATAAGAATATCTTCTTTACTCGTGGTACAGAAGGGTACCTTTCACAGGAAGATTTATCTCCTACTTTCAGGGAAGAAGGGCAAGGGGAGAGGTCAGAGCGACATTCCTGCTTTTGACATTTTCTCAAACTCCTTCAGCTTAAGTTATTAAACATGCCAAGGTGCCATATTTTGGGGTAGTGGGTCCTGAACCTCATCAACAGTCAAGATGCATAACAGAGGCATCACCACAAAAATCCCACCACAGTCACATACTCTTCCATCCACCATCTTCCCTTTCTACCTAATCCCTGGCAACCACAATGTTTTCCATCTCTATAATTTGTCATTTCAATAATGTTTTATAAATGGAATCACACAGTATATGAACTTTTGAGAGTGATATTTTTTCACTCAGCATAATAACCTTGAGATCCATTGGAGTAGTTGTATGTATCACTAGTTTGTTCCTTTTCGTTGTTGAGTAGTGTTCCAGGGTATGGATTTTTTTTTTTCCACTCCTATTTTTATTTTTTTAAGTTTTATTGAGGTCGCATTGGTTCATAACAATGTATAAATTCCAGGTGTACATCATCATATTTTGGCTTCTATATAGACTGCACTGTGTTTACCACCAAAAGTCTAGTTTCCATCTGTCACCATGCACATGTGCCCCTTTAACAATTTCACCCTCCCCTGGACCCCCTTCCTCTCCGGTAACCACCCATCTATTGTCTGAATCTACGTGTTTGTTTATCTTCCACATATGAGTGAAATCATACTGTATTTGTCTTTCTCTGTCTGACTTGCTTTGCTTAGCATAATACCCCAAGTTCCATCCACGTTGTTGCAAATGACCGTAGTTTGTCTTTTTTTTTTATGGCTAAGTTGTATTCCATTGTATATATATACCATATCTTTTTTATCCACTCATCCTTTGATAGGCACTTAGGTTGCTTCCAAGTGTTGGCTATTGTGAATATTGTTGTAGTGAACATAGAGGGGCATGTATCTTTTCAAATTAGTGTTTTTGTGTTCTTTGGATAAATACTCAGAAGTGGAACAGCTGGATCATGTAGTATTTCTATTTTTAATTCTTTGATACTTTTAATTTTTTAATACTGTTTTCTATAGTGACTGCACCAGTTTGCATTCTCATCAGCAGGGTGTGAGGGTTCCCTATCCTCCACATCCTCTCCAACACTTGTTATTTCTTGTCTTTTTAATAACAGCCATTCTGATGGGTGTGTGGTGATATCTCATTGTAGTTTTGTTTTGCATTTCCCTAATAATTAGTGATGTTGAACATCTTTTCATGTGACTGTTGGCCATCAGTATGTCTTCTTTGGAAAAATGTCTGTTCAGATCCTCTGCGCATTTTTTGATTGGGTTGTTTTTGTTGTTGTTGTTGAGTTGTATGATTTCTTTATATATTTTTGAAATTAACCCCTTATCAGATATATGATTTGCAAATATTTTCTCCCAGTTGGTGGGTTGTCTTTTCATTTCGTTGATGGTTTCCTTTGCCGTACAGAAGATTTTTAATTTGATATAGTCCCATTTTTCTTTTGTTTCTCTTGCCTGAGGAGACACGATATTAAAAAAGATACTACTAAGACTCATGTCAAAAAGCATACTGCCTGTGTTTTCTTCTAGGAGTTTTATGGTTTCAGCTCTTACATTCAAGTTGTTAATCCATTTTGAGTTAATTTTTGTGTATGGTGTGAGATAATGGTTTACTTTTAGTCTTTTGCATGTGGCTGTCCAGTTTTCCCAACACCATTTATTGAAGAGACTTTCCTTTTGCTATTTGCTGTTGTATGTTCTCAGCTCCTTTGTTGAAGATTAGCTGTCCATAGATGTGTGGTTTTATTTCTGGGATCTCAATTCTGTCCCATTTATCTGTGTGTTTTTGTTTTTCTGCCAGTACCATGCTGTTCTGATTACTATAGCTTTGCAGTATATTTTGAAATCAGAGAGTGTGATACCTCCAGCTTTGTTCTTCTTTTTCAGGATTGCTTTGGCTATTCATGGTCTTTCATTGTTCCATATAAATGTTAGGATTCTCTGTTCTATTTCTGTGAAAAATGTTGGGATTCTGATTGAAATTGCATTGAATCTGTAGATCACTTTAGGTAATATGGACATTTTAACTAGATTTATTCTTCCAATCCACAAACATGCAATATCTTTCCATTTCTAATTTCTTTCAATAATGTCTTATAGTTTTCAGTGTAGAGGTCTTTCACTTCCTTGGTTAAATGTATTTCTAGGTATTTTGTTCTTTTTGTTATGATTCTAAAGGGGATTGTATTATTGATTTCTCATTCTGCTAGTTCATTGTTAGTGTATAGAAATGCAACCGATTTTTGTATGTTGATTTTTTACCCTGCAACTTTACTGTATTCATTAATTATTTCTAACAATTTTTTGGTGGATTGTTTAGAGTTTTCTATATATAGAATCATGTTATCTGTAAATAATGAAAGTTTTACTTCTTCCTTTCCAATTTGGATCCCTTTTATTTCTTTTTCTTGCCTAATTGCTCTGGCTAGGACTGCCCATACTATGTTGAATAAGAGTGGCAGGAGTGGGCATCTTTGTCTTGTTCCTGTTCTTAGAGGAATAGCTTTCAGTTTTTCACTGTTGATTATGATATTGGCTCTGGATTTTTCATATATGACGTTTATTATGTTGAGATATGGATGTTTTTAAATCATTTACTGATTGAAGGGCATCTAGCTTGTTTCCAGTTTGGGGCTAGAATGAATAAAGCTGCTATAAACATGTGTGTACACATCTTTGTACGAACATAAGTTTTCATTTCTCTTGGATCAATGTCCAAAAATACATCTGTTGGGTCATATTGTAAGTGCAAGTTTAGTTTTCTAAGAAGTTATGAAACTCTTTTCCAAAGTGGTTGTATTACTTGACATTCCCACCAGCAATACAGAAGTGATCTAGTTTCTTTGCGTTCTCATCAGCATTTGGTATAATCACTATTTTTTACTTTAGCTGTTTTCATAAGTGTATAGGGATATCTAATCATTGTGGTTTTAAATTTGCATTTACCTAATGGCTAATGAATTTGAATATCTTTTCATGTGATTATTTACCATCTGTATATATCTTTTTCAGGGAAATGTCTATTCATGTTTTTTGTCCATTTTTTAATTGGATTGCTTATTTTTTTCTTGTTGAGTTTTGATAGTTTTTATATATTCTAGATACAAGGCGTTACTTGGATATGTGGTTTGCAAATATCTTCCCTCAGTCTGTATTGTCTTTTCATCCTCTTAACAGAGTCTTTCACAAAGCAAAAGTTGTTCTTTTAAAAAAAATTTTGATGAGGTCAACTTTATCAGTTTTTCCTTTTATGGATCTTGTTTTTGGTGACAAGTCTAAGAACTCTTTGCCTAGTCCTAAGGTCTTGAAGATTTTCTCCTATACATTTTTTAAAAAAATTTTATAGTTTACTTTTAAGTCTATTATCTATTGTGAGTTAATTTTTGTATAAAGTGTAAAGTTTAGGTTGAGGTTCATATTTTTGTCTATAGATAGCCAATTGCTCCAGCAACATTTATTGAAAAGACAATCCTTATATCATTGAATTGTTTTATACCTTTGTCAAAAATAAATTGGGAATATTTGTAAGGGTCTATTTCTGGGCTCTCTATTCTGTTCCATTCATCTGTGGGTTTGTCTCTCTGCCAACACCACACTGTCTTGATTACTGACATCCAGGCTTTTTGCAAACCTTAAAGAATGTAAAATTCCTAATATTCCTTCCTCAAGTAATGTAACACAATTTTTACCTTAAAAACAAAGAGGACAACTTGCTGGAATCTCTTATCTATCACTGGGGTGGTACTGGTTGATCAGGGACAAAAAGGAAGGAATGAATCACTTAAAATTTAGAGAAGAGTATTTAGCAGAGTTCTTCCTTCACTTTGAAAAGGATTGAGAGTTCTGCTAACTCTGGGAATCTTTTCCCCATTGCTTCCTTTATCTTTGGTGCTCTCATTTATCCATAATACATTATCTTCTTCATTTTTAAAGACGAGGAAATTGAAGCTCTTTGACATATGGTAGGACCAGTGTTAGTGTCTACGGATTATGGTCCAAAGGAATCATCAGGTGGAAAGTGGTTTTATTAGTTTAGCCATAAAATATTTGTTGACTACCTACAGACTATGTTTCTGCCCTAATGGCATTTACATTTTGTGGGAGAAGCAGACAATAAACAAACAAGCAAATAACTATATATATAATTTTATATATACATATATATACATGTACATGTATATATTCTCCAAATCCCCTATCCACTATTCTAAAATCCAAGAGGCTCTGAAAATCAAAGATATATTTTTATAACTCACTTGGTGACAAAAACTGCCTTGAATTGACATGGAGCTATCTACAGTCTTTATTTATTCCACATGAAATTAACATTAAGGAATTTCAATATGGGATGGTGACCCAGACCAAGGGTACCAGGGGTATTGCATAATATATAGTAAATGCCTCATACTATCTTTCTAAAATCTAAAAATTGTATTATTTTTGGAAGCACATTTGTTCTCAAAGGTTTTGGATAAGGAAATGTAAACCTGTATTATTAAATTCAGGTGGAATAGGAGCTATAATGAAAAATAGAGTGATGCAGGATGAGGGCAATCTTTTAGATAAGGCTCCTGGGAAAGCCTGTCCTAGGAGATGACACTTGATTGAGATGCAGGGGTGAGCCACGGAGAAGGAGCATTCCAGGTGGAGGAAAAAAAAAATGTATGCAAAGACGCTTAGACAAGGACATGCTTGGGGAGTTGGAGAAACAAGGAGGTCACCAGGCCGAGAGTGGAGTAAACAAGGTGTAGTGCACAAGGAGATAGAGTTGAACTTATGCACAGACCACATGCCTTTAATCAAGGAGCAAAATTATCTAACTGTTTTCATTCCCTTCTTTCCACTAATTACCTGTCTGCTCTTTAACTCATTTCTCTGTGTCTCAGCTATAATTTCTAAAATGGTTTAGTTGAATGTTGCAAACATACTACTCTCATCTTTTAGGTCTTGAGTATTGACTCAGCTTCTTTGGAAATGGCAGAAAGAGAAGAGTTCCAATTCTTTCATAAAATAAGACAGCGATATTTACATATGGATACGCTGAGCTAGAATATATGAAATAACACATCAATACATGATTTGAAGTCCTTTGGCAAAAATGGTGATTTTAAATATTTAGATGTTTATTTAGATAAATCAAGGTTATTATTTAAAATTATTGAGGTGCCTTTTTTCTTTTCCTTTTGTTAAATTGTTTTGGTGGCTACCATCTTCTGAAAGGTAGCTTTCTGCTAAATCGATTGAATTTGCTGGACACTTTTCTGCACTGGTTAGCCAGCTACCTTTCACGGGATGCTCAGGTCCTTAATAAAGATGAAGATTTGCAGTCACTTATTAAATCAACCCAAACTTGGAAAAGATAAAATGTCATTTAAAATCAAATCCAGGTGGATTTAATGGAGAAGGATCCAATTCAATTAAAACTCAATTCTAGAGACAGAATAATTCATTGACAAAGGATAATTCTCTCTGATACATCTAGAGTTTTTCCCTGCTTTATTCAAATGCTCATGCAAGGACCTCCTTCTTTTCTATTGTACTGCATATTTGCCCCAGCCTGGAGGTAATAAAATTACTTTAATGTAAAAATAGAAAGAAAGAAAGAAAGAAAGAAAAGAAAAGAAAAGAAAGAAAGGAAAATTTTCTTCAGCACTGACACCATCAGCTATAGACATTTGTTAACCTACATCCCTCTATCCCATTCCCCCCTTGATGTTTCTCCAAATTACTTCCAGGAGTTTCCAGAGGAGCATCATATATGGCCACAAGCAAGTTCTCTCAGTATCCACTGTCGACTGAGCTCTGCCATGCCTGAAGAGTTATGCTTTGCTATAGTTTAACTCTCCAAGGGTTCTGATGCATTACCTAAAGGCATGGCCTCCGGAAGCTGGAGCTGGATTGATGCCTGAAGATGGCGCCTCTTGCTGTTAATAACCCCTCCCCACCACATTGTACTTTAGCAGTGTCTTTCATTACTGACAGCCCTGTGCCAAAGCATTCCCTATTGGCTAATAATTTAGGCCAACAGTTCTCTTTTTTGCTTTGTCTATCTGGATAGACAGTCACCCAAAGGATGAATCTGGTGATCATTCCAGGCTTTGAACTTTAGTTGATGAACAGTTGAAGAGAAATAGAAGATCCTACTACCAGAAGATAAGAGACGAATATGGTATTATGATAGAGGTACATGAAACCAGCATAAAAATTAATCAATTCACGTCCTACAAGGAGTAATAGTTCTAGAAGTCTTGACTCCAGTTACCTCACATAGCAATGAACTTATTGGTAAAGTGCTGATTGGATTTCCAATCACAAAAGCTTTGGAGGGAATCTACTGGAGACTATTCTCCTTAACGAGCCCATTTCTTGGCCAGTCCTCTTCCCTTTTGAGGCTGATGCACTAAGGTATATTCCTTGACATTTGCTGACATTTGATCATTTAAATCAGTCCTTTAGGGATCCAGGTATAATAATTCGCAACAAATTTGAGTATTATGCTTTTCATATACATGCATTTCTTAGATTAGATGGAAACAAAAAGTCTCAAATGAGTATTGATGGATTTATTTCAAGCACATTAATTTTGTCATTTTTCTTCTGAGACAGTATTTTTAAACTCTCACATTTGTTATAAAGCCTAAAAGCTGGATCCAGGTATCTCTTGAGTCTCACACCACTCCCTTTAGTTATTACACTATGTAGTCAGAGAATATTTTCCATATGTCCTAATGACATTTAACTATGCTATCTATACTGTGATCTGTGGAAATGTTTGTGATGATAATGATGAAAGTACAAACAAGTTATTTTTTTGTTTGTTTAAAATAATTCTTTTTGTGCTCACAAGCTAACTTATTTGAGTCCTTTGTTCAACCTGTTTCTATGCTAGTAAGTACAGATGGTTTAAGTTACTTTTCTTTAGTAGGTCTGTTACATTTTTTAAAGTTCTAATATAGAACTTTTAATACTATATTATAGATGTTTTTTAATTTGTGTTTCCTCATACATAATAGAAAAGTAATATTGGAGAGAGATGACTATAAGAAAATAATTTAAGATACAGGATAATGTTCTATATTACAAATGTTTGAATATTCTTAAGAATATTTGTAGGTTCCCATATGTTCATATAGGAATAAAATCTAGGTCCATTTCTTTTTGTTTCCTCATTTTTATGCTGGGAAAATATGCATAACATATAATTAATGTTTGAGAAATATTTTTGAACAATGAATGAAGGAAAGGTACCATACTTGAACATGAAATCAAGCAGATGGTTCAAATTAATACTTGACACAATGCCCAGCCCTATGATAGGTCCTGTGCAGAACACGTAAATATGGTCTCTGTTCATGTAGACTTTAAATATCTTTGATTTAATATTCAAATATTTAAATTTATTTAGTAATCATTGAACAGTTAACAGAGACAAAAATTTGTAATAACAAGAACGAGAAGGAAAAGAATCAGCTAGTGTTTATTGGACATTTTATACATACTAGTCGTTGATCTAAACAATTAATTTATCTTAAATTATTTACAGCCATCCTGAGTTAGCTATGATTATTATCCCCATCTTATGGATGAGGAAAATAAAAGAGTTTTGCCCGCAAGAAGTATGGAATCAAGCACAAGTTAAGTTCACAAAT
The DNA here is from genome assembly GCF_057802395.1 of Ceratotherium simum simum. Classification (NCBI taxonomy): domain Eukaryota; kingdom Metazoa; phylum Chordata; class Mammalia; order Perissodactyla; family Rhinocerotidae; genus Ceratotherium; species Ceratotherium simum. Next base: position 31,003,868 of record NC_141911.1, on the reverse strand, counting down.
CCAAGGTATTATTCTAACAAAATCTACCAGTTACGTTAGGTTAGCAATAAATATAGTCTTACAAATTACAAAAACAACCTTGCTAATATTTAAAAAAATGTTTCTAATATTAAAAACCACTTTGTAACTGTCTAAAATTTAAAACAATCCAGCTTATTTTCAGGGCACAAAATTTTACAAAATTATCAACATTCACAGGAGAAAATGAAACTAAACACAGGAAACCAAAGTTATTACCATATGTGTAGAACTAATGAGCTAAAAATTAACTCATCTCTGTGAGAACAGAAAGGAAATGAAATTAATATTATAAAGAGTATGATTTATCCTAATAATACTATAAAATATTTTCAAAAATAGTATTTAGATGATGAGATGCCTTTTTAGTTTCTTGACAATAGTTGTAACAGAAGGCCAAATAAAATTATTATTGAGGAAGTTACTTTCAGTTAATGTTACACATTCTATAATCACAATTTAATTCACTTATAAAATCTAATTGCCAAACTCTCTAAACATGAAGCAAAAATCTCCAATTTTCCTGTTAAAACAAAGTAAATGAAGAAAATATTTCTAGCACTACTGAAATCCTGATAAAATACATTAAAAATGTTGAAAACATATGGAAGCAAATCTGCTCATACAATTTGCACATAGATATTAGATTCCATTCACAATAAAATTGATGTTAGTTATTATTTCTTCATTTATTATTTATTATTATCTATTATTTAAATAGACATTTAAAAAAATGACTATTTAGTGCCTACCATTTGTTAGATATGGTGCTAGGGACTAAAAAAAGTGAAAATCAACATGAATTTTGTTTCTAATCATGTAAATAATTAACTGAAACAATCAAAAAATACAGAATTAAGGAAATGACCTTTATTTATTCATTTACTTATTCATTATTTTTTCAGCATTGTTGTGGTCCTGCTTTACAGAGATACATAAAATCTAAAGTTGCTTCCTGCCATCAAAATGCTTAAAATCATGGTAAGAAGAAATATTACCCAGCTTTGCGTACAGTATCAAAGACCTAAGCCTACCTATGGTTTTAGATACGCCATCCTGCACTGGTAAATGTATTGCAATCATTACATTATGACCAAAGAAAACGAAAGAAAAAGTTCAGCTTTACTAATCATAAAAGAAAGAAAAGCCATAACAACAGTTATTTTTACTTACCAAATGGCAGAGAATTGGGAATGCTCGAGCAACTGAAAATGAGGAGTCAAAGGCACAGTACAAAAAACTGAGGATGGACATAGAAATCGGTAACACCTGTCAGAGGGCAATTTTTCGGTATAATTAGAAATTTAAATATATTTTGACCCATAAATTCCAACACTAGGAATTGATCATGGGGAAATAGATTAATATGAAGATGTATTAATTAAAGCAATGCTTATCATAAGACATTAATAATAGCCACAGCCTGGAAGCAATCAGTCACCTACCATAGGGAACTATTTAATTTAACCACAGTACATTTCTAAGATAGAATCCATAAAAGGGCCAGCCCCGTGGCTTAGCGGTTAAGTGCACGTTCCGCTACTGGCAGCCGGGTTGGGATCCCGGGCGTGCACAGATGCACTGCTTCTCTGGCCATGCTGAGGTTGCGTCCCACATACATCAACCAGGAGGATGTGCAACTGTGACATACAACTATCTACTGGGGCTTTGGGGGCAAAAAAAAGGAGGAGGGTTGGCGATAGATGTTAGCTCAGAGCCCGTCTTCCTCAGCAAAAAGAGGAGGATTAGCATGGATGTTAGCTCAGGGCTGATCTTCCTCACAAAAAAATAAATAAATAAATAAAACTGTTTAAGAAAAAAAAAGAATCCATAAAACAATACTGTAGGAAAACATTTATTTACAGGGGAAGATATTTGCAACACATTGTTGAGAGACAAAAGATGACTACCAATAATATTTAGGTATGGTACCATTGTGTAAGATAATATATTAGTAAACAAGAAAGGTCTGAAAAGGCATATCTCAAAATGCTAGCAATAGTTACCTTTTGTTGGGTTATAACTGTTATTTTTACATTCGTATTTTTCTATTTTTCAAGTTTTCTGAAAACTTGAAATTTAATATTTTCAATTTAAGTTTTTAATGAGCAGAAAGAAGCATCAAGTAAGAAAAAATAAACTGTCTTACATCACACTAAGAATATATGACAAAGACTTCCAGAGGTTCTCAGTATCTGTCCTATTTCTCTTTCTTAGTAATAAAACCTCTTCTTTTTAGCTGGGCATTAAAACTCAGAACAAATAGTTCATCTCCCAGTTTTCCCTGCAGCAAGTGGCCATGTGACCAAATTCTGGCCAATGAGATGAAAATAGAAGTATTATACACAGCTTCCAGGGAAATTATGAGATCTTGTAATATTAATCTTAGTAACCATTTAAGACACCAGAAGAGATTTTAAAGAAAAGAGTGGAAATGATCAAGAAAATGATTTAAACTGCAAAAATTTTTGTAACACAAATAGCAGAAGAATCTGAAAAAGTATTCACATTTGTTCATATAAAACAAAATTGCAGTACGTGCATTTCCTATGCTGTTTCCTTTGTTAAATAATGTCAAAGTCCTCCAATAGCATTTTGTTTATGATGACTAATATGAAATTATGGTAGACTCTAACATTGCTGTTTGATGGATACGGTCTCAGACCTAGTTTTGGGGGAATATAGAACCTGTACTCAGAGCTCTCCCCGCCTCTGACTGCCTAAGAACAGTGGGAGGAGCGCATGGAAATTCTACAGATACTTGCAGCTGCAAATTACAGAAAAGCTTACCCAAAGTGGTTTACTCAATAAGAACACATGTTATTTCATATAACAAAAGGTCTGGAGGTACATGGTTCAAAGGTGGGTTAAATCAGTAACTCAACAGAGTCAAAGTTCTAGCTCAAAATTCTGTGATCCTCTTGGCTTTTCCCTCATGCTCTTAAGATGGCTGCAGGTGCTCCCAACATTAGGGTCTCACATAGCAGTGTCCTAAGGCAGGAATAGAAACACTGTTCCAGAAAGCCCCACTGTACTTGCCTTTAAATTCCTCTGGCCGGGATACCCGTGCTCAAAGGCATCATTGGCAAGTACAATGAAATTGTCTTGATTGGCTCGGGCAAACTTATACTCCTCCTTGGGGTCTGGGGAGGTACCTAAAATGTGTGTGGATGCCCCATGTCTTTTTTTAAATGGTGTTGGACTAGCAATAAAATAAAGGCAGGAAATCTAGCTGTGGGACTGGCAAGTACATGGTCTTTCATGCTGATTGCTGATACAAAGAGCAGAAATAGGCTCCCTAAAGCTTCTCTCCAGTCCATGTAGATATTTTATATGTACAGATGCTAAAAAAAGAAAAAATGCGTGGACTTTTTGCTAAGACAAAAAAGAATAGAAAAACACACATGTATGGACTAAATGTATATATTACACAATGAATGTAAATGAATTGTCACATACTATATAAAGTATACTAGAGTGTAATCGAAATTTAAAGAACAACAATTGTGCTATGAAAATCTTAACAATACATCCATGCCAATCTTCCTCTATTTTTCAGTATGTGGGCTGGCAGCACAGCATGACTGCCAACAGAGCAGTGTCGGTACGTGCCCGGGAACCGAACCTAGACTGCCAAAGCAGAGCCCATCGAACTTAACTACTAGGCCACCAGGGCTGGCCCAAAATCTTGACAATTTTAATGGGATTCATTTATGCAATGGAAAACAAAATCACAAAGCCATTTTAGGTAGACCTTTTTGTAAATCCTTGCGATAAACTTGTACCTTCTCTAAGTGTTAATGTTTCATTTCTCTTTCTAGAAAAGACAAATGCAAAATGTTCAGCTAGGTGACCTTTTAAGAGTGTTGTCCCTGCCAGGACCTAAGACTGTCCCTTCTGGGAACAAGTGAAGATGTAAGAAATGAGCTACACTGGCCTGAGCCTGCACTTTTCCGTAAGGGCTCAATTCGAACAGAGAGACTTCAGGGCCGGGAACAATTGCTCCAAGTGTTCTGTAATAATAAGGACAAGGAGATCTGCAAAACCAGTTAAAGATCAACAAGTTAGAAAGATTTTCAATCGGTTAACAATATAAAATAATGTATAGCTTTATGAGGATTCACTTGAAAGATTTTTTAAATTCATAAGCTCTCATATATAAAGATGTCTTAGAAATAATCTACTCAAACTCCTCAGTTTACAAATGAGTAAATGGAGGAGCAGAAATCTCAAAAATTTATCAAGACCACACAGTTTGCAGGTAGAAAAGCGCCCAGGTCTCCGGATTACTAGTTCAGTGTCTTTTCCACTTCAGTCTGTTATTCCAATCATTGTAGTAATTGTGTTCTTTCACATTCTGTTGTTGTTAGTGCCATCAGTCAATTCTGACTCCTAGCGACCCTATGTATAGCAGAGCAGAACCCTGCTGGTCCTTTTGCAGTGTTCTGCTGCAATTCATAGGGTTTTCGTGGCCAATTTTTAAATTAAAGATCACAAAAATGTAAATAGTGTTGCATTAAAAGTAAAGTTTATCCTTTGTTTTCAAAGAAAAGCAACCATAAATAATGATCAGAAACAAGAAAAATTGTATTTTAGGTACTAAGTGTTCTGTGCCCAATTCCGACAGGGAGGGGATTTCTCCACACCACAATCCATCCTCCAGCACTAGCTGGCTGTACTACAATTCACCTCTACTCTAACAGTATCTACCTGGAGATAGCATCAGATTTCGCAGGTTAAGGGCTCAGTCCTACAAGACTGCCCCACGCCCACCCTCCAGTCACCTCAAATGTCAGTCACAAGCCCAGGTTATCTCCTGTGCTTCTGACCCCACTGCTATAGATTGGAGGTTTCAACGACTCCTTTCTTAGGTTCGATTAATTTGCTAGAGCAGCTCACAGAATCTAGAGAAAATTTTACTTACTAGATTACCAGTTTACACGAAAGGATATAATTCGGGAACAGCCAGATGGAAGAGATACATGGGGCAAGGTATGGAGAAAGTGTGCAGAGCTTTCGTGCCCTCTCTGAGCATGCCACTCTCCCTGAATCTCCATGTATTCACCAACCCAGAAGTTCTCCAAACCCATTCTTCTGGGTTTTTATGGAGGCTTCATTATATAGGCATGACTGATTAAATCATGGGCAATTGGCAATTGATTCAACCTCCTTATGGATATTAATGGTTACAGAGTGATTTTAGCAGCATCAAGCCTTATATCCTCCCAGAAAAGTTCAAGCATGGAAGAAGGGAGAGGCTTCTTGTGAGAAGTTCCAAGAAGCCTTCCCTTCAAGCCCCATGGGCCAGCACTGTGTCATATGCTTTAGCTGCAAGGATCGCTGAGAAAGCAAATATATGGAAGGTGAGCTCTGCTAATCAAGAAGGGGGAGGGGAGAAACAGTCTTAGAACAGATAGAACTGTATCACTAGATATTGTTTCATAAAAGACTACTGCAAAACTAGGTGGTTTAAACCCCTGTGTTATTTATAAAGAATTTATGGCTCACCTGACCTGTGCCAGGTTCAGCTGATCTTGGCTGGGTTCACTAATACCTTTGCAGTCCACTGCTGGACGGAGTCCTGGATCAATCTCCTTTGAAGCACTTCTCCTTATTCTTCTTTTTTGTTTCATCATTTGGCGCAGAAGCCAGATATTGATTTTGTGTTGCCATGAGGTTCAGAATCCTGGCCACCTCATAGCACCAGTCCTGGGTGATGTACATGTTAAAGAGCGAGTTCATCTTTAGTTCCAGTGTCTGGCATTTGATGGTAGCGTGGCTCTTTTTCTGGATAGAACAAGCATGGATCCAGTTCACTGCCGAGTTGTTGTTCCATGTCTGATAATCTTGATGAGTGTATGAAGAAGGACTCCCTTGAGAGTTCTCTAATAACCTAGTTTGCCTAAGAAACTGGAGCATGTAAGTAAATTACTGTTCAGAGTGGAGGCATACTACACTAAACACAACGAACAGACAGTATATTCCCTATAAAATATATTGTTTGAAAGAAAAATTAGTTCAACAACTCTACTGCATAATTTGTTTATTGGTTATAGAATTTTTTACTCACTTCAGTACATCACAGCTGCCATATTTTAGAATGTGGTCATGGCTCTTTACTTACTAGTCTTATCCACACCTTTATTCCTGAGTAGTTTCCGTCTTTGGTGGCCCCATTTGTATTAGATTGATGGACTTTGGATTAAGTTTTACTACTGGACATGGAAATAATTTGGAGGTGGAGGCATTGTCAAATTCCCACAGATGTTCAGTTAACCTCCCTTCTTTGTAGTTATGAGAAAACTGAGACTAACTGAAAAAGTCAGAAAAAGGCTAACTGAATTGTCTAAGACTGGGCAGCCAAATGATGAGAGAATGAGACCAGATCCCAGAAACATCCTGTCTTTTGCAAACAATACAAAAGCAGAACAGCCATTAATGAACATTTGTATCTTCATGAACATCCAATCTTACTAGCATTTATACTATGGACACATACTTCAGTCTTGAGAGAGAAGGATGAAAGAAGGGACTGTAGAGTTACTCAATCTAATAGGTCCAAGTAGGTAAGTCTTGTAAATTGAATGACTTATTTTTTCATCAGGAGTGAAGGAGAAGATGGCCTGTGTTGGGAGAGTGGGGTTTGGTGGGGGAAGTGAGGGTGTTGTAGCCACAGGAAGCTTAGTCTTGGATATATGCTGTTCAGATTGGAAATTGTATTTCCTCCTTGTAGTAGCTGTCCTTAGTAACTGCTTACCTACTTATGAGTTTTAATAAACAGAACTAAATTAAAATATATTCCTCCTATAAAGCCTCATATCATTATATTCATAATAAATTACCATTGAAAACTTACTATCCTTAGAAGGTAGTCAATGTATTTTAAAGATAATAAGCATTCGGGATGAAAAGTTTTAGCTCTGAGAATAATATCTTCTGAGAAAGAGAACTGATTCTTGGTCATTGCTTCTGTGACCTGAAAGAGTTAATGCTCTTGTATTTAGCCAAACAGGAAGAAAAATGTGACTCAAAACCACAGACTATAAAAACAGAAGAAATCTTGAAGAATAAACTGGCCCAAGTCCCTCCTTTTAATGATAAGAAATTAGGCTCAGAGAGGCATGTGGAACTCTCAATGTTATATGGGAGCAATTCATGGATTGCAGTTGTTTGCTTTTGTTTCCATTCATTAAACTATTAAACACTTGCTGTGGCCCAGTCTTGTTGGCTGACAGAGATATAATCATAAACAAATCTTTAGGATAGCACAAATGAATTTTCACAATGTCTCTCTGACCTGTCTTTCCAGCCACATATCCCACCACTCCTCTATGCTCTGGGGCTCACCAAATGTCTCCTCAGACACATCCTGTTCTTTCACACCACTCTGCCTTTGCTCATGTTACTAGTGCTTTTAAAAATAACTGATTACTTTACAACAGCTAAAACAAGGGCATGGTAGTGTTGGGGCCCAGGGCAGGCAGTCCCAAAATATCCCACAATGGCATATTTGTTATTTTAAATTATAGTCACTTGTTTCAACCTTCGTTTCTTTGCTTCTCCTGAAAGAAGGAAATAAACCTCCCATGTAACAGGTACCCTTCCTGCTCCAGGATGCTGAGGCATCTTTATCTCCAGCAATAAGGAATCAAGGGATGAGAAATGATATATAAACAAATCTTGTTACTTTTACTAATTTGCTACTTCAAGACTAAACTCTGCTTAAATTCCTCACTAATTATGTACCCCAAACCTAAGTTTCCTCATCCTGTCAAATCCTCACAAATTTATTTTTTCTTTGTGTAGAAGATATAAAAGCAGTCTGCTTTGCCCATCTTGGAAAGCATAATTTTTATGATCTCCTGTACATATGTATTAAATTGTTTTTTTCTCTTGTTAATCTGGTCTTGTGTCAATTTTATTATTAGTCCAGCCAAAAGAATTCAAGACGGGTAGAGGGGGGAATTTCCCCCTCTCAGACAGTAGAAAATTTCAGAGTTACGTGTTCCAGTTCCTTAAGCAAAATAAAAATGAAATGAAATAAAAATATGTAAATATTAATTTTTCTTGTCTTATGTAAAAGTAAATTAATCTCCAAGATTTTTAGGAGAAGATACATAATTAGGTGTAAAAACACAATTGCCAAGGCCCTGAGTAGAGAGTGTGGCTGTCATATTCAAAGAACATCAAGGAGACCAGTGTGGATGAAGCAGAGTAAGTAGAGGAAAGACAAATAGAAATTTTGGATAGAGAAATGGTGAGAAGGGAGTTATTTCAATTGTGCAGGACTTTGGTGTTTACACTGAGCAAAATGGGAAACCATTGGAGGATTGAATTAGATTGAGTGACATATACTGACTTACATTAAAAAAAAATCTTCCTGGCTGCTTTTGTTAAGAATAGACTTAAAGGGAGCAAGAATAGAAGGAAGGAGACCCATGAGGTGGCTATTGCAATAATCCAGGAGAGAGGTGATGGATTGCACTAGTGTTGTAGCAGTTGACCAAGACAACTTTAAGGAGTCCCTCAGCTTGACTGAACTTGAGACAGGCTTCTTCCTGACCCCAGTTCCTGATCTCCCTTTTCTTAGAGCATTTACCTTGGAAAACTTGTAATGGTAGATTTTTTTCCCTGCCCCTTTGAAAGGTACATCTTTTAAAATCTTCTTGTTAGTTTTACAACCCAGGAATGTCTTTCTCAAGGATTGAGAATCATCCCTTTGAAATGAAATCAAGGAAGATAGGGTCCCTATCTTCAAGTTTCTGTGAGAGGGTAGGAGCCTAACTTTGGGAATGTCTTGCTCCAAGTTGTAAAACTACCCCATGTCATGAGGATATAAGAAAGTTTACTTTTCCTTTGGGTAAGACCAATTAGCAAACACAGGTGGCCTACAATCCCATCTTCTCCCACCTGAGCTCTTAAACACTCTCCAGTCCTTTCAGAGGATTTGAGTTCAGGATGACTTCTGGCCACTTTCCCCTCATGCAGTAGCTTTGAATAAAGTCTTCCTTACCTGTTTACGTTGTTCAGTGCAATTTTTGCTTTGACACAATAGGTGGGATCATTGGATATATTTTGAAGATAGAATTTTCTGATGAATTAGATGTGGAATGAAAGAAAAATAGAATTAAGAATGTTGTCATAGGATTCAATGCACAAATGGAAGAAGTTGCCATTGACTGATATGGAGAACACCGTGGTTAGGGCATATGGGGTAGGGGATTGAGAAGTTCAGTTTTGGATATGTTGAGCTTGATATGTCTATTAGACTGTACAGTCCACAATTGGATATGAATCTGGAATTCAGAAAGAAAGAGCTGAAGGTGTAACTGCATGGGTCTCCAATATGCAGAACATATATCAAATCACTTACTGGATATAAAGAGTGTGATTAGAGAAGAGAAGACTAAAGATTGAACCCTGAAGCATTACCTCAGCCAGTGGTTGAGGAAAAGAGACTGAAAAAGTCCCTTCCAGGATCAGGGGGAAATCCAAGAAAGTGCAGCCCTGAAACCCGAAAGGAGAAAGGGTTTTCAGGAGAATTGAATGATCATCTCTGCCAAATGTCATTGAGAAAGTTAGATGTGAGCTGAAAACTGATCCAGGGTTTAGCAACTTAGAGGTCGTTGGTGATATTGACTAGTGCCATTTAAATGAAGTGCTAGGTGCCTTTTAAATGGAGTGCTAGGAACAAAAACTAGACTGGAGGGCCAGCCCCACTGGCCTAGCAGTTAAGTTCGGTGTGCTCTGCTTTGGTGTCCCGGGTTATCTTCCTGGGTGTGGACCTACACTGCTCTGTTAGCAGCCATGCTATGCTGGTGGCCCACACACTAAAAAATAGAGGAAGATTGGCACAGATATTAGCTCAGGGTGAATCTTCTTCAGCAAAAAAACCCAAAAAAATAGCTAGACCGGAGTAAGTTAAAGAGAATGAGAAGAGATACTTGGAAAAGGAGTTTTGGTGTAAAATTGAATGAAGGAATGTGTCAGTAGCTAGAGGAAAAATTGGAGTAAAGAGGTTTTTTAGTTTTTGTTTGTTTATTAGGAATGAGAGAAATAAAAGCACAGTTATAATTATGGGAATAATACAGTAGAGAGGAATATATTGATGACATAGGAGAAAGAAAGAGGGGTGAATTTCCAGAGTGATGCAATGATGTCCCGGAGTAGATGAGATGAATGGGAATACAGAGTCTAGAGTGCAAGATAAGGAGTTGGCCAGGTGATGAGATGTTTTATCTCTATAACAGGTGGGGAGGCAGTTTTCATCTCAATAACAGGGAGGAAGGCAGAATATATGGTTACAAAACGTTTACATGGGTAGTGAGTGTGGTAAAGGGAGCTTATGGGCATTTTCTTCTGATTGCTTTTAAATTGTTTTATGGATTTTTTAAAAAAATCCATAGAACTTTAAAATATGCTATAGGAGAGCAATAGTTAGAGAGGTTTTAGAATATGGAGCTCCTCTCTATAATATGAATTGTAGATCACTTTGAAGAGTCCTTCCCAGTACCTGCCCAAAGATAATCTACCTACCAATATTTACACCAGGGCATTGCATTCTTTTAATTGATATGAAGAACATTCTTGTTGTATCTTTGAAAGAGAATAAAATTAACATTTAATAATAATAGCAACAATAACGAGAACTAGTATTAATTATTACCTACTTATATACTGCTAAATGCTTTACACGTAATATGGATTATATCATTCAATCTTTACAGTAAATCTGTAAGTTAGGTACTATTATAGTACCCGTTATTTAGATTAGGGAATTGAGGTTTATAAGGTCAAATAACTTGCCCAAGGTCATACCTACTAAGCCACAGAGCTGGGATTAAAATTTAAGTATTCTGACTACTCTGTATAACCACATTAGCAAGGGGGTGCCCTAAAGGTAAACTCTGCGTTTCAAACTGGTAAAATCTAGGTGGATTCCTTGTGGTAGTGGTATTGGCAGTGCTGTAGTGTGTTTCTGTGTGAGTATGCATGTGTTTGTTGAATGTGGGTAAATGTATTCTCATATGTAAGTTTCTATCTATTTATATATGCATATTCAATGGTTTGGAAAACAATCTCTCCTTTTGTTTTACACTTCCTACTTATTGTTTTTTTTTTTTTGTGAGGAAGTCAGCCCTGAGCTAACATCCGTGCTAATCCTCCTCTTTTTTTTTTTTTTTTTTGCTGAGGAAGACCGGCCCTGAGCTAACATCTATTGCCTATCCTCCTCCTTTTTTTTTCCCCAAAGCCCCAGTAGATAGTTGTATGTCATAGTTGCACATCCTTCTAGTTGCTGTATGTGGGACGCGGCCTCAGCATGGCCGGAGAAGCAGTGCATCGGTGCGCGCCCGGGATCCGAACCCGGGCCGCCAGTAGCGGAGCGCGCGCACTTAACCGCCAAGCCACCGGGCCGGCCCTCCTACTTATTTTTTAATTAACTCAACTTGCAACTGGTTCTCAGAATAAATGAGAAGTCATTTATGTAAATATTTTTATCCAATTATCCAGGCATCTATTTTAGTGGATACAGAAGGAAATCATATTCAAAGATATCAGTCAGGGTTCTCCAGGGAAATAGAACCAATAGGAGAATAGAAACATAGGTAGATAGATAGATAGATAGATAACAGATAGATGATAGACAGATGATAGATAGATAGTTTTTGCTCTTAAGGCCTTCAACTGATTGGATGATACACATCACATTATCAAGGGTATTCTCTATCACTTAAAGTCAATTGATTATTCATTCAATTTTCTCACTTTAATGATAACTTAAGTGTATGAGCATGTGTAACTGTGTATTGATAAGGAAGTTGAGAAAATTTTATTAATTCTCTTACACTTTTTCTTTAATTCCAACCTTACTACAGTACTCATGATTTTAGTACCTATTTTAGTACCGTCTGCCCTGTCTGATGCATTGTTAACCAATCCTGAACTTCTGCCTAGGCTCCTATTTTCTTTTTACTGGATTTTCTGCTTAGCATCATTGTCCCCACTACATGGAGCAATGTCTTAGCTGTAACCCCAGACTATTGACTGAAAACTTGTCTCACAAGCATCTCTTGCCTTCTAATCCTATTCTAGTGTGCACACCTCCATTGGATGAGGTCTTTTCTTTTAAGGATGCATGTCCTTACTTATCACTTATCTGAATACCATTCCCAGTGTCTGGGCCCTAATTCCCAAGTGGTCATCTTGGAACTGTCAGTTGGATGACTCATGACCTAATGCATACTTCCCTTGTGTGACATCAGTGCTGGTCACCATGACTGTACTATTTCTCTTAGACAGCTATACTGTAAGCTCCCGTTTTGCTTATTCATACATCCTCTAGAATATTTTGTACATAGTAGGTACTCAGTATTTATTTGTCTAATTGAAAATGTAATGAAATTAATATATTAGCTTTCCAGAAAGATATTGTCTGCCTTTTAAATTCTATGATACAGTGAGTATGCATGCAATATGAATGTCAGAGAAATTGTGCCTAATTAGTCCTTGTATTTAATGGAATCAGGGAACTCCTCCTGAAACACTTTCATGCTGGTCAAGAATGTAATCTATACTACTTGACCATTAACACATGATACTAAAATTTGTTGAATACCTACAATGTAGCAGACAATCTACTGAATGCTAGAAATTTAAGACAAAAAGGCATCGTCCCTGATTGTAAAGAATACACTTTACAATTGTCACTGATTAACTGCTCCCAGTAACTCAAAGGAGGTTTCAAAAGCACTTAACTGTTTCTCAAAGCTGTATTTCAGTTATGTTAAGAGATGCAATCACCAACTGCCCTAACTAATCCAAACTCCACTGCAAGAGTAATGCCGAGAAGTGCTCAAAAGTTACTTTTGTTTTATTTTAATGTTAAGTTCTCTGCCCCAGGAGGAGCTTATGCCTTATTAGCATAACATGTGATATATATGAAAGCATGTTTTCAAACTACGCCTGCGTGAGCTTATACCCACCTCTATAGGTGATGATGAAACCTTCCTTTTGAATATTCATTCCCCATCTGAAATAAAAGGCCCCTGCTTTCCCTTGCTCAGGAAGCCACAGCTTTGGAAGTGATTCCCTGTGGTCTCCGTATTTGCTACAAATAAATTGTACTTTGTGTGACAACTACTTCTGGTGAAGGCTTTGATTTCAACTCACCGGGAAGCGAACCCACTTTGGTTCAGTAGCACAATTACAACACAGTGTGATAAATACTGTGACAGCTCTGAGCACCTGGCGCTCTATGGGAACAAAGTAGGAGCACCTTACCCAGTCTAAGCCAAATCCTACGGGGGCATTAGACATTATAGAAAGAAAAAGGGATGGGAGGGCCTTCCAAGCAGAAAAAAACAGCACAAGAAAATGTTCAGAATAAGGGACATGACATTCCTAGAAGTCGGAAGTTATTCAGTGTTGTTGGAGTATACTGAAAAGGAGGAAAATAAAGAGAGATGAATAATTCAAATTACAAATTCAAATTGTGCATAGCCTTCTGTGCCCTCCCAAGGAATTTAGAATTTATTCTAAAATTATGATGAAGCACTGAATAATTTTAATCACGGGGTAACGTGACCAGACATATTTAAGGAATATTTTCTCTGGGGGAAGTGAGGAGAACAGATTGGAGAGGGAGAATGGAAATATATATGTAATAAGAGTTCAAAGACACATGATAGTAACAGAGAGAGAGAGAGAGAAGTGGACAGACTGAAAACTATAAAGATAGAATTAATTCAACTTGGAGACCTATAAAATATGATCGAAAAGGAGAAGCCAATGAGGAATTCTAACTATCTGGCTTGTGGGACCTGGAGGCTATTGTGCCAAGTTATTCACTGACATAGGAAATGCAGGGAAAGAAGGAGATCTGGGTACGTGTTGTGAGGGTAAGTGAGGAAAAATGGGTCTAGGTAGAGAGGGGTAAGGAGGGAAGAGGGAGTGTTGATCCCCTAAGACATAGGAGTTTGTATGGGCCCTGAGATCAAAACAGAGATTTGTTATATGTATAAGGCATTAACCTGTAATAGATGATGAATTCTTTTGCTCAGGTGAGTTCCCCAGTGTACTGAGTGAAGTGGATAAAGAACTGAAGTTATAACCCCAGGGAACATCCACAATTCCCTGACTTTTACTTTCCTCTGTGATGAGATTGTACGTGAGTCTGGAATTCTAGGGTAGGGGAGAAATAAGCTTTGTCAAAGAAAAAAATCTGTAAAGGGTAATTCTCCATCATCATCATCTTGGTTAAATTCTCCAGCATCATCATCTTGGTTAAAATGGGCATCTGGTATCTACTTGGTCTGGATATTAATATATACAAATCTCAGGGGTGGTTCATTTACTTAGATACAGGATATATAGCAATACATTGAAAATGAATGAAAGTACACCATTGAGTGAAACCACATATAATTTACTGTAGACTTAGGTATAAAATATAGACAAAAGCCAGTGTATTTCCAGTATTAATCCTCAGCACTCCATCTTCCCTCCTTGTCCCTCTATCCCCAAACACACACATATAGAGAATCATTAGAAATGAGTGACACCCCCTCAACTAAATTTGGTTACAGGACATATCTGTCCTGGCCAAGTTTGTATCTTATTACGTGTCATTTATTAGGCTTTCACCATCTGGTTCACAAATCTTGTCTTATTGAGTCTCAATATATTGCATTTCATATCCTTAACATAGAATCAGTGGCAGAAATTTCTCAATATTTCCATTCACAGTTCATATTTTGGGGAGATCTCTTCATATCTTTCTAGAAACCTTGCACTGCTGTTCCTGCATGCACAAACCTATATGATTCGGTCCTTCAGAAGTTTCCCTCTTCTTCAATAGCCTTCTGTTGCCTGCTTATTGCCTCAGGGATAGCTTACTTCTGTGCAAAGTGGCCCGGTTGCTCCTTTCTTTTTAAATTCCTAAATCTCTCTGATTTGCTCTTGTAAGTCTCTCTGCCTTGCTTCCACAGTGGGAAGGAGGCATTTTATCTTTCTCCTTTTGGTGGGGGAAAGATTTCCAAAGTAAGTCTGATATAAAACTGGCTTCCTAGTTGCATAATTCACTGATAAAAAGATTCTTTATAATACCGTTAAACATTGCCCCTGGTGGCAGCACAATGTTTTACTATTGAAACATGCATTTAAACGTGCCTTCTCTCTTTCTTACAGGAGACGATATTTCCTTAGCTAGGGAACTAAGAGTGGGAGTGTGTTGGGGGAGAGTGGGGGTGGGATGGAGTGGGTGTTACTCATTATTGTGATGGATCCCAAGTAGGTGATCCTGTAAACAACGTGATTGGATCACTCAGAAGGCACAACCTAAGGAAGTCTTCCTTCTGGGAATGCTGCAACATCTCTCAATTAGCTACAGATCTAATCCATGGCAATGATTTGCATGGAAGCCCACTCTCCCATTCTCCCTGAGAAATAAACATGATAAAGCTGCAGAATTCCACTTAGTCTGTTCTATTACACACTCTTTAGTTTTTTTCCTGAAACTTACTCCTCTCCTTTTTTATTTCCATTTTCAGCTTCTCTGTCCTTTTTCTTTTTCCTATTCATTTTTGCATTTATAAAAGCACGGACTTTTAAACTGTCCACATATACTCCAAGTCCACCAGATAAAAATATAAAAACAGATACAAAAGTCTTCATATATAGCTAAGGCTTTACATACACTATTATAATCTCTGTAACAAATCTATCATATTAGGGTACGTCTGTCTTCTCCATTTTCCAAGGTAAACTGAAAATTACAGGGACTAACAACTTGTTCAAGGTCACATAGCTAAAGGCTTTGAAAAGGCAGGATTCAAAGCATGTTCCAATTGGCTCCATTCAATCCATTCCACAGATTCATTGATCCAGTCAATTGTGATTGAGTGCCTTGGTGCTGGAGACACAACGGTGACAGAACAGAACAATCACTGCCCTCATGGAGCTTACCTGCTTGTTGAGTGTCAAAGAAAAGTTAAACAGGCAAGGAAAACTTTACTCAAGGCTGTTACAACAGAGGAGACAGACTGGACTCAACTCCTGTACAACATAATGTGGGAGAGATTGTGAGTGGTGAGCTAGTGGAAGAGTACTGGAGGGCGTTAGGGGGTCAATGTGATGAGGCCATTTTTGTTTGTTAATTGATAACTTATCAAATTTAGGCTCCTACTCTCCCACAGACCAGGAGATAGGGCACTATCTTTCTTGATGATTACATTTCAAAGGAATGGCTCATAGGTCCTTGAGAAAGACATTTCTGGGTTGTAAAACTGGCAAGAGGCTGGGAGAAGATTTACATCTCAAAGGGGCAGAAAAATAACTTCACAGTACAGTCATGCATCACATAATGATGTCTTGGTCGACGGGACTGTATATATGGTGGTGGTCCCATAAGATTAGTACCATATAGCCTAGGTGTCTAGTAGACTATGCTATCTAGTTTTGTGTGAGAACACTCTATGATGTTCGCACGACGACAGAATCACTTAACTACGCAGTTCTCAAAATATATCCTCATTGTTAAGCCATACATGACTGTAGTTAAGTGTTCTAAAGAAAATCCTTTAAGAAAAGAGAGGTCAGGATTCTATTGTTGGAAAGAAACCAATCTAAAACTTAGTCAAGCTGAGGGGAACATTAAGCTCATTGTCAAGAGAGAGACAAAAATATATAGAAGTCTAATATCAAGCAGAATAAGGATGCTGGGGTAGGGGGGATGCTATTTTATATGAGTTAATGATTTTTGTCCTAGTTCATATCTAGAAGAGAGGTCTTAAGCCCCCAGTTCCTTAGAGCAACTAATTGGAGTTAGGGGGGAATATCTCCTAATGACAGAAATGTAACAACTCACCAGGTATTTAATGAAAAACATGTTGCCAGGCTGGGTCTTCTGGTCTGGCTCCTGATCTCAGGGCTTTTCCAGCCATTATTCCTAATGTGTCATTAATTTTAGGGCCATAATTTGGCATCAGCAAATAGGCTACTATCTTCCTAAAGATCTAAACCAAAGATCTGATTATAACCATCTCCTGGATAATATGGCTATCCTCTCATTTTCCTGAGGGAACACATCTTGGGTCATTTTGGCTTGCTCCCCCCTCACCTCTTTTGCCTAATAAGCCTAAACATAAAGTGTTCATATACTCTTTTTTTTCTGGACAGTAGCATCATTCAGGTAATCTCCAAAAGACAGGGAAGTCACTTCATCACCTCAGAAGTAATTTCCCTCCTTGGGCAATCAAGGAGACTTTTCAGCAGCCCTCTCACTAGCTAAGGCAGGAAAAGCATCTGGCTAAAAAGCAAATTTAATCTCTAGCAGGGCACCTCTACTCCATTATACTATCCCTTATTAGTTTTATGTTCTCATAAAAATATTACAAAGCCAAAAAAAGAAAATGTTACTAAGCCACTACATTTTATAGGTAAGAAGACTGAGACTTTGAGATTCTTGTTCAAGGCACATAACTGTTAAGCAAAAGAGTTGAGATATAAAGGTATGCCATTTTAATTATAAAGCCTGTGTTCTTTGCAATTTTTATTTCCGTTGTTGTACTCTACTACTAATCAAGTTTTATTCCTAGGGATAGGGAAGTAAAACCTAAATTCTATGGCTTTTATTTTTTCATGGAAAATGTAGGCATCTATAATGATATCAGAATGAAACATATAAGAAATATTATTCTGATCTATTGCAGAGTTTCTCGTGAGGTTCAATAATTATTGTTGAGTTTCCTATTCAAATGTTCTTTTCAGGATTATATCTTTAGGGAAAAGGCTAAATAATATTGATTATTCATTTTTATTTCAACATTAAGACGAACTATTTTTACTGTTTATTAGCTCCCTTTGTGGCTTTATAAGCTCAATCAGTTTTGTTCTCTTTGGAGATGAGAACATTGCAGAAAACAAAGAATACCTCAGGGCAAATTCCAATTACGTTATAGAATATGAATTATTTTACCTTGGCTGGCTGTTTGCTTAAGAGATATTTCTGATTAAAGAATTCTAATTTAAAGTGCAGGAGTAAATTTTCCTTCCACGTTATTTCACAATTCATCTCTTTTCTCTTTTATGTACTTGTACCATGGGGCTGATTCTAATTCTTGGCTTGAGGAGGAATAGTAGGTGCATCCCTTTGAAAAACTAAGCCCTGCCCTATTGCACTTCAGTCCTTTACCTTCTCAACCTAGAATTTATTCTGAATATTTCAGAAAATTCAGACTACATTTTCTATAGAAGAGTGAAGTTTGAAGAATGAAAAGCCAAGTACCTGTATAGACACGGGGGCATCCAAGGTACACTCATGGAGATGGGGTTAGGGCTGTTGTGTTTCTGGTCATGGTCTGTCCAGCTGCTTCCATGAGCCTACTGAGGCCATGAGCCCTTCTCTTTGTCACCTGCTCATTCCCACTCAGATGGGAGGAAAGAGATAGAGAGCCTTATGGCACCCTTACCGTAGTACTGCCACATAGCAGTGGGGTTCTCCATCAAGGTACCAGTTAGAGGGAATGTATGAAACTCCTTATCTCGAGATATTTAGAGATAGGTATTAGAGCTGTACATTTGAAAGGGTGCCCTACATGTTGTACAATTATACAAGCTAACAGGGAGAACGGGCCATGGAAGACTACATAGTACAATCATAGTCAGACTTCAGAATTACTTAAGAATCCCTCAGGGGTGATTGTTAGGCATGTAGATTCCTGTGTCATATCCCAGTAACAATACATTTCTCTGAGTGGCTCCAGAATCTGCTTAACAAACTTCTTAAGTATTTCTTAGTTAGCTCTGAAACTCAAAAAAGATTCAAGTAGGTGGTT
This sequence comes from Ceratotherium simum simum, assembly GCF_057802395.1. Classification (NCBI taxonomy): domain Eukaryota; kingdom Metazoa; phylum Chordata; class Mammalia; order Perissodactyla; family Rhinocerotidae; genus Ceratotherium; species Ceratotherium simum. The sequence goes on along the minus strand of NC_141911.1, from coordinate 30,985,017 downwards.
AAATGATGCAATGCACCTCTAAGACCATTAAATTACAAAATGACAATAAATAATTCCTGAATGATGATTTTTGTCATAATAGTCTGGGTAAAACCTAACCAGACTGTAACTCTTTTATAAATTAAAAACCTATTCTGTTTTCTCCGAAATGAATGGATTGCAACTTGATTTGATTTTGCCTTATGCAGACATTCTGTGGCTGTGTCCTTGGGGAGACACAAAAGTACATGGAACAAGGGTCCTTCTAGAGGACAGCTTCTGTTGTAAAATGTGCCTTCATTCCTCTGATGTCAGGCAGATATCACAGTCTTCATGGGGTAATGAAAGATCTGCTTCTAGAGTCCCTGCCCCCTTGCCCCTCCCAACTCTTGACAGAGTGCATCTGAAAAGTGAAAGAAATGTCTCCCTCATGATTCTAGTACAGACGAAATGAAAAAGGATGGCCTTCCTCCAACTCCTGGGTAATTAATTTAACCTAATGTGTCTGTTCTAGCATCCAAGTACTGCAGTAATAGGCGCCATGTAAATATACAGATAGCTTGAGAGAGATCACTTTATTCAGTTAATGGAATTACTCCTTGGTTCACCCAATGTTAGCAATGACTTGAAGCTCTCATTCACTTAGACTAATAATATCTTACATGTTATAGCAATTTTTAGTCTTTAATGCATTTTACATACCCCGTAAGGAACAGAGTGCTTAAAAAAGATTATATGACTTGCTTTCGTGGCCTGACAATGCAGGAAGGGTCAGATTCAGGATTCAAAGGCAAGCCTAGAGACTCTACGTTTAGTTCTCTTTAAAGGGCATGAGGGCTTATGCAATCAGTTTTTCCAGATCTTACAGTTAAGGGGGAAATCCAAAGCTCTGGTTACAATGAGAGTGTTATTTGGCTCAAGCCCTCACCCAAGACTATAAAGACCCTCTCCTGCCTCTCGTCAGGGCCTGGCTCCTCCTGAAAAACACTCCACAGTCTCCTTTCTCTGGTTAGAGTTCAGGGGAAACTCATTTGATGTAGCACAAAAGTCTGGGGTCTTCATATGATTTATTCTCTTTACTAAGTCCCTCATTCAACAAATATGTATTAAGCATGTGCTAGAAGCTGGGCACTGTGCTGAGAACAAGGAAAGAAATCAGGAAAAAGAAAAGAGACTTCCATGCCTTTCTTGAGCTTACAGTATAGTGGGAGATTCAGAAAAGCTAAACAAGATACTACACATTGGACATGGGGTAAAGGGATATTTCAGGATGAGACAGAAGTAGAGAGATAAATAGCCAATCCAGAGTGGCATTGCCAGGGAGGGCTGCTTGGAGGACGAAACTTCTAAGCTGATCCGTAAAAAATGAGTAGGAGTTAGGTGGGTAAATGGAGATGAGATGGAGCGAAGTTTCCAGTCAAATGGGAGCAGCACTGTGTGAAGGCCTGGAGCTGGGGAGCATTGCAAGATCAAGTGTTGCTTATTTGTAGTCCCTGATGTGATGCCACCATAGCCCTCAGCTCTTTGTGCATACTATCCCCAATCTAAGCCTAATCTTGGCCTCCGGTTGCTGCCCTTTCTTGTTCCGACTCTGTTCCTTGGTACCAGTAACATCTTCAACCTTCTTCTGCCCCATTTATTTGCAAGTGAAGGAAAGCCATGCCTCCTTCTTACCAGTTGTACATCTATTCAGATTTTCTGTTTCTTTATGATTTGGTCTTGGTATGTTTTGTGTTTCTAGGAATTTGACCATTTCATTTAGGTTTTCCAATTGGTACTCTCTTATCTTTTTTATTACTATAGAATCTGTAGTAATGTACCCACTTTCATTTGTGATTTAGTAATTTGAGTCTTCTCTTTTTGTCTTAATCTATTTAGCTAAAGGTTTGTCAATTTTGTTGATCTTGTCAAAGAATTAACTTTTGGTTTCATTGATTTTCTCTATTGTTTTTCTATTTTCTATTTTGTTTATCTCTGCTCTATTCTTTCTTCCTTTTGCTAGCTTTGGGTTTAGTTTGTTCTTTTTTTTCTAGTTCCTTAGGTTGTAAAGTCAAATTGTTGATTTGAGATCTTTCTTATTTTTGAGTGTACGCATTTATAGCTCTAAATTTACCTTTTAGCACTGCTTTTGCTTCATCCCATAAGTTTTGGTATATTGTCTTTTCATTTTCATTCATCTCTAGGTATTTTCTAATTTTACTTGTGATTTCTTCTTTCATCAATTGGCTGTTTAAAAATGTGTTGCTTAATTTTCACAATTTTGTGAATTTTCCAATTTTCTTTTTCTTATAGATTTCTAACTTTATCCTGTTGTGGTCAGAGATTACTGTCTATGATATCTATCTTTTTAAATCTATTGAGACAATTTGTGACCTAACGTATGGTCTATTCTGAAAAATGTCCCATGTGCACTTGAGAAGAATGTGTATTCTGTTATTGTTGGATAGAGTGTTCTGGACATGTATATGTCTATTAGATCTAGCCGGCTTATTGTGTTGTTTAAATCCTCTATTCCCTTACTATCTTCTGTCTGGTCATTCTATCCATTATTGAGAGTGGGGTAGGGGTCTCCAACTGTTATTGTAGAACTGTCTACTTCTCTTTTCAATTCTGTCAGTTTTTGCTTCATATATTTTGGTGTTCTGTCACTAGGTGCATAAGTGTTTATAATTATTATATCTTCTTGCTGTATTGAACCTTTTATTAATATATAATGTCTTTCTTTGCATCTTGTAAACTTTTTTGATTTAAAGTCCATTTTGTTTGATGTTAGTGTAGCCACCCCTGCTCTCTTTTGGTTATGGTGCATGAAATACCCTTTTTCATCCTTTCACTTTCAACCTGTTTGTGTTTTTGGCTCTCAAGTGAGTGTCTTGTAGACAGTACGTAGTGGGATCATGTGTTTTTATCCATTATGCTAATCTCTGTCTTTTGATTGAAAAGTTTAATCTGTTTGCATTTAAAGCAATTATTGATAAGAAGAAACTTACTTCAGTCATTTTGCTATTTGTTTTCTATATGCCTTATAGCTTTTTCCCCTCGTTTCCTGAATTACTATCTTCTTTTGTGTTTAGTTTTTTTTTTTTCTTTTGTTGTGGTGAAATGTTTAAATTTCTTTCTCGTTTCCATTTATGTATATTCTACAGTTATTTTCTTTGTGGTTACCATGGGGATTACATTTGACATCCTAAAGTTATAACACTCTAATTTGAGTTTATACTAGCTTAAGTTCAAAAACATACAAAAACTGCTTCTTTATAGCTTCACCCTCATTCCTTTTCATTGTTATTCCCCCAATTTATAACCTTATACATTATGTGCTCCCCAAAACATAAACTAATAATTCTTTTAAATGCATTAATCTCTTAAGTCATATAGAAAACAAGATTTGGAGTTACAAAGCAAAGTTACAGTTACAAAGCAAAGTTACAGTAATATTAGCTTTTACACCAATAACTAGGTTTTTGTCTCTAAATGTGTTAGTCTTAAATCATGTAGAAAATTAAAAAATGCAGCTTTAATCCATTGTTACAATAATATTAGCTTTTATAATTGCTCATGTATATGCTTTTATTGAGATCTTTATTTATTCATGTGACTTTGAGTTACTGTCTGGTGTCCTTTCATTTCACCTTGTAGGACTCCCAGGAGCATTCCTTTCAGGGCAAGTGTAGTGGTCATGAGCTCCCTCAGCTTTTGGTTCTCTGGGAATGTCTTAATTTCTCCCTCACTTTCAAAGGAGAGTTTTGCCAGATGTAGGATTCCTGGTTGACAGTTTTTCACTTTTAGCAATTTGAATATATCAGCACACTGTATTCTAGCCTCCAAAGTTTCTAATGAGAAATCTGCTGGTATCTTATTGAGGATCCATTGTATGTGATGATTCACTTCTCTTTTGTTACATTCAAGACTTTTTCTTTTCTTTGATTTTTGAAAGTTTGATTACAACATGTCTCAGTGTGGATCTCTAAGTTTATCTTACTTGGAGTCAGTTAAGCTTCTTGAATGTTTATATTCATGTCTGTCATCAAATTTGGGAAATTGTAAGCCATTATTTCTTCAAATATTCTCTCTTTCTTTTCCTTGTGGGACACCCATGATGCATATGTTGGTCTGCTTGATGATGTCCCAAAGGTCCCTTGGGTTCTACTTGTTTTTCTTCAATCTTTTTACTTTCTGTTGCTCAGACCCAATAATTTCCATTGTCCTATCTTTAAGTTCATTAATTCTTCTGCCTGCTCAGATCTGCCTTTGAATTGGTATAGTAAATGTTTAATTTCAGTTATTATACTTTTCAGCTCCAGAATTTTTTTTTGGTTTACGTTTAGGTTTTCTATTGATATTTCCAGCTTGTTTATACATCATTTCCTTGACTTTCTTCACATATTCCTTTAGTTCTCTGGGTGGCTTTTTAACAGTTGTTTTAAAGTCTTTGTCTAGTGTATCTGCCATTAGGTCTTTTTCAGGGACAGTTTCCGTGATTTATTTTTTTCCTTTGAATGGGCTATACTTTCCTGTTTCTTTGTATGTCTTATGATTTTTTGTGGACCACTGGATATCTGAATCTAATAATGTTGAAACTCTGGAAATCAGATTCTCCCCCTTCCCCAGATGCTGCTGTTTTTGTTATCATTTTTTTCATTGTTTTTGTTTTTATGATTGTTGTAGGCTGTCTCTGTGCCAAGGATCAGCCTGAAGTATAAACTTATGGTCCTCTCAGATATTTTCTGAGCCTTTCCCTGGGCATGCACAGTCACTTTCTAATTTTCCCCATATATACAGTTGTCTTTGATTGTCTTCGTCTTTAATGTCTGTCTCCTGAAAGGGGAAAAAGTAAAAAATGAAGGGGGAAACAAAAGGGTCCTGGCCCTTTAAATCCCCTGGAAGTCACTTTAGTCAGAGGTGGAGGGGCTTGCACCAATGAGGGGAGGTGCAACAACAATGGCTGTATGCCTCTTTGTCTGCACCTCTGTGATCAGAGGCAGCAACAGTGATCAGAACACAGATCTCTAATATTTGGAGGACAGGATCCTTTTTCCTCACCTCTGGATCCTGTAAGCTGTGTGCAGGCTGCTCTAGAAATGTGCACAGCTGCCTGCTACGTGGCTGAGGGTGGAGGATGGGCAGCTGCTAATGTGCTAAGAGCTGAAATTGATCAAAATTAACCACAATTTACTGTCCAAATCTTCCCCTAGAAGTCACAAACCTTCAACAGAATCCATAGTTCCAAAAATAGCTACGTCAGACAGATTTTGCCCGTGCAATTTTTTCAACTGTTATCTAGAGAGGGAGACAAATTCCTGATGCTTCCTACTCTGTCATATTCTAAGAATCCTTCCCTCTAGTCACAGGTATTTGCACAAGAGAAGTGAACACATATGTCCACAGAAAGCCTTGAACAAAAATGTTTATAGCCACTTTATTCATCATCATCAAAAATTGGATGGATGTCCATCAACAGTCCAATGGATAAACCAAGTGTATATTCACTGAATAGAATACTGAGTTGTATTCTACTCAACAATAAAAAAGACCAAACTGTGATACATGTATCAACACAGATGAATCTCAAAAATGTTATATTGCATTAAAGAAGCAAGAAATAAAAATGAGCATACTACATATTTCCATTTATATGTCATTCTGAAATGGCCCTATCTAACCATGATGATATAAATCAGATCAGTGATTGCTTGGGAGGCAGAGGGAGGGTTTTGGCTGGGAAAGGACACAAGAGAACTCTCTGGGATGGTGGAAATGTTCTGTGTGGGTGTCAGGAGGGTATGCATTTTTCAAATTGATTGAATGATATTCTTAAGATATGAGCATTTTATTGCATGTAAATTATACCTCAAAAGGAAATACATTTTTTTAAAGCTCACTAAAAATTACCCACGTAAATTCTACTTGATCTTGTTTATAAGTTAATTTTGAAAATACGTGTGTGGATGATAACTACCCATAAATTGGAAACATTAAATAAAGGGGTCAAAATAGGATTTTATAAGTTTGAATCCAAGTTATTCAGTATCTGTTTCACTCAGATTAGACATGTGTAAAGGTGAGATACTGATACTAACCAAATTCATTGTTGTCTGGGATTTCTGGAGAATAAATTAATTGAAGATCTCTAAATCACTTAGCAATAAAAGCAAATTATTCTTTATATGCTATATAGTTTAACTTGACACGTAAAATGAAAAGTCATCATTCTTTTCCACAGTTGTTACCTTAATTTATGCTACACCTTATCTTTAGAGAGGTAAGACTATGTAGACTGCATGTAAAAGTGGAGACAAATCATTGCTATTTTGCGTAATTGATTTTTGGTTATTCTAGAACCTTCTTGGAGGTTGATTTGAGTAAATACCATAGTGTCTTGGTTATCATAAACAGGAAACCAGTTTATTGAGTTAGATAGGTGGGAGAAGGGGAAAAAAACACTTCACTGAGCAGGTAGCAGATTGGCATCAATTGCAAGCTTGTGGAAACATGAGAACGTTTGGCTGAGTACCACTTCATATAGAACTAAAGGAGAGTACTATCCTTAACAATAACAATGCTTACCAGGACACAGAAGAATATAGAGAAAATCTAGATGGTGACAGAAAGCAGAAAGGTAAAGAGGATCAGATGTGATGTACACCAGAGAGCACATCAGAGTATTGCCCAATTCCTTATGAATTACATTTAGATAAAGCAGAAACATCTGAAGCTAACTGCTTATACAACCAATTATTTAGAAATAAAGATATTTTCATCTACAATAATACTGAAAATCACTCCAGTTTCTAAAAGGCCAAAGATAGTTGGCAGGTATATAAAGAAAGGGATATTTAGGAGGGAGGACCTGACATTTAGTCTATTTATATAGGTGACATCAAAACACATTGTTAAGCCTGTCAATGGATGTGACACAATCATTGACACAACACAGTTTCAGAAGTACTATTTAAAAATAAAATTGTGTCCCAGAACAAAGAAAGATTCCTAGCTCTAACATTTGTTGACTCTGTTTTCTTGGGCAAGTTACTTAAATTCACTGAGCCTCAGTAAAATATGGATAATGATAGTGCCCAACTCATATGATGTTTGAGAGAATTAATGATAAGATGCATGCACAGTGCTTAGAATAAAGTAAGTGCCCAATAGATGCTAGAATCTAATATAAATATAGATATAGAAATACGCACATCTTATTGCCAGTGCTGTCAAGTCAATTCCAACTCCTAGTGGCCCTATGAACAGCAGAGCAGAACCCTGCCAGGTCTTTTTGCCCCATCCTCTCATTTTCTAGCGCTGTATTAGTCAAGGCTCCAATGCTATTCATAGGATTTTCATGGCCAATTTTTTTGGAAGTGGGTGGCCAGGTCCTTCCTTCTTCACTACCTTAGTCTGGAAGCTCCACTGAAACCTATCCACCCCGGTTGACTGTGCCGGTATTTGAAGTACCAGTGGCACAAATTTGAACAACCAGTGGCACATCACAGCAACACGCAGCTGCCACAGTATGATGAGTGGTGTGGTTCCTTGACGGGGAAACGAACTTGGGCCAAGGTGGTAAGAGCACCAAATCTTAACCACTAGACCACCGGGGCTGGCTTATATGCACATACATATATATATATAATATAATTACAAATATTTGGCAAAAGAAGAGATAAATTTGACAGATATACATCAAAACTCTACTTGTCACTCGTGGCAGAGACTGACTGAGGATTTATCAAATCTGTTACCCTTTCCTCCCAGACTTACAGCTAGCTTACATACCCTAGTGGTAGTTATTGCCTTACTTTGGCGGCCAATATATCTGGGAACTTCTTACTTTTCCTCATGATTGCAATATGACTGCTGCAGCTCCCACCATCATATCTATGTTCAAGCCAGGAAGAAGATAGGAAAGCTCAATGTGTGTTTCCTTTTATCAGGAAAGTCATAGCTTATAAAATTCTCAGCAGACATCAACTCAAGTCTCACTGGCAGAAGTGTGTCTTCTAGTCACCACTAGCCACAGGAAGGATGGAAAGTCAGTATTTAACTGAGCACCTTGTTGCTCCAGACATTACTATGACTCCGTTATCAAGGAAGAATTGAGGAATGAATATTGGCTAGGTAAGTGACAATGTCTGTAACTTATAAGTGTAACAATGAATTCTAACCTGTCTGATTTTTGGTTCTAGGTATTTGTCTATATAGGGGATACAAAAACCCAGAAAAAGTCAGGAGGGGGTCTATTTTTACCGAATGCTGAAAGCTAGCAGAAATAATCACATCTCTGGAAAAACTGTACATTGTCACATATTTATAACTTCTGCTTTCATGTGGAACCACTTGCCACTGAAAACCCAGCTCTGTTCAAGTGCTTGGCTCTTGTTTGCCGTGAAATGAGAAAGCAATAAAAACATGATATGTGTATAAATACTTTTAAAATCATGAGAGAAAGAAAAAGTACATATAAAAGTTTTCTGGGTTAAAGCCTCAAAGTCTCCTATATACCGGTTTACTTAATCAAATCTTTACATTTCAATTTAACTTAATTTTAATTTTTAATTAATCAGCTAATAATCTGCTTGCTTAGTTTGAGTGCGTAACAGCAATGAAGAACACATTAGCTTCTTTTTTTGATTTATCTTACCGGGAGTTTCTAATTAAGCAACTTTCCTGTATGACTCACAAATAAAACATATACTTTCGCCCAGTCAAAAACACCTGGAAGTAGCTTTTGCATATTATATTCATGACAGATTTCACTTGCTGTCCTGACTCATCGATGCTAATAATGATCATTTAATTGAAAGTTGACATTTTCTTTCTTTTTTTGATGCAGAGGTAGTTTAAGCTGAGACATTCAGCAACTAATGAAAATTTTGGTGTAGTATATATGAACCCATAGTATTTATATATTCTCTTTATTTTTCTTGTGTTTCCTTCAGCATAAAAAATAATTGTGTGGGGGGCCGGCCCCGTGGCTTAGTGGTTAAGTGCTTGCGCTCCGCTACTGGAGGTCCGGGTTCAGATCCTGACGCACCATTTGTCCGGCCATGCTGAGGCGGCGTCCCCCATACAGCAACTAGCAGGATGTGCAACTACCGTATACAACTGTCTACCGGGGCTTTGGGAAGGGGGAAAAAAGGGGAAAAAAAGGAGGAGGATGAGCAATAGATGTTAGCTCAGGGCCGGTCTTTCTCAGCAAAAAGAGGAGGATTGGCATGGATGTCAGCTCAGGGATGATCTTCCTCACACACACAAAAATAATAATTGTGTGGATATATTTATTTAATGCATTGTCTGTGATTACATGTTAACCTATAGTGAATTATAACTATCTAAACTAATTTACACATAGACATATTTGTTTTTTTTCAAAAGCTTGCATTTTTCCTCTGTAAATATTCCAGATAAACATTCAGTATTGCCAACTTTTATGGCTGACTAATAAAAAAAAAAAAGCAAGGGCAGAAATGTGTAACATTGACTTGAAAGAACCTTGACAGGCATCAAATCATTTCTATGATATGCAGGCATTGCATTTTAATTTTATTACTCAAGACATTTTTTTCTTATTAGATTGTGCTCGCAAGGGGGAAAATACTAACAGTGTCAGAATGGCATAGATAATTTTTATCTAAAATAGTTGATTTCTGCAATATGTACTGCCTGTAAAAGCACGAGTCATAACTCTTTTCCATTTTTGTTAAATAATTATTGCAAATAAGCTATAAATTCTCCATCTTAAGAACAAATAAACCCAGCCTTGACCCCACGTCCTCTTCAGCTATGATACCCACTCCCATTTCTCTGTTCCTGGTCACAGCAAAGCATATTGAAAGAGTGGTTTATACTTCTAATCGAATTTCCTTTCTTCCCTCTTTCTCTTAGAAACATTCTAATCAGGTCTTCATCCCCATCACTCTGTTGAAATCTTATTTTTAGGTCACATTGACTTCTCTTTTACAAAATAGGTCAATTGTCAGTCTCCCAACCACTCGATCCATCAGAAAGATTCGACATTGCATCACTCACTGTAGGGTTTTGTCTGGGACCCGCTTTTCTTCTTTATCTATACTCACTTTGTAGGTGATCTCACCTAATCTCATGACTTTATACCATACCATCTGTATGCTGATGATGTCCAAATGTACATTTCTAGAGCTTCTCTCCTTTGATTTAAACAACCAAACTAGCTTCATGATATTTCCTTTTGGAGTTAGCATTTATAGCAAAGAACTCTTCATTCCCCCCCAAACTTGATTTCCCAGTTTTCCCATTGTGATAAATTGCACCATCATTCACTCAGTTGCTCAGGCCATCCTTGATTCTTCCATTTTTTCCACATCCTCATCCAACTTGTCAGTAAATCCTGCAGCTTCCCCCTCAAAACACATCTGGAATTTGGTGACATGGCACCTCCTTCAACCATGATCATCTTCCTCCTGAACATTTGCAATAGATTTCAAATTCTTCACTCTCACCTCTTAAAGTCTATTGTCCACCCAACTGTCCAAGAAAAGTTTCTATAACACAAGATCTTGTGAGGTTGCTGGTATTAACTCTCAAATTTTATACCATGATACTTAATATAAAACCAAAGTCGTTTATCATGCCCAGTGAGGTCCTATGGGTCCAAATGCTGCTTCTCCAGGTACTTATATGGTTTGTCATTCACTCGTTTTAGGCTTTTGCTCAGACTTCTCGTCAGACAGACCTCTGATAATCCTACATAGCAGCCTCTATTACTCTTCTCCTTCCCCTGCTTAGCACTTATTGTGCTTAGAACTGATGGATGTTACACCTATACATACTTATTTATTCAGTGTTTCTCTTTCCTACTAGAATATAAACTACCTGAGGGCACAAACTTTTCTTTATCCATTCAGGTATACTCAGTACCTACACCAGCACTTGGCACATCAATTCCAATTATTAGGTTTCCATATTATGTAGAGGCATTAATATTGTCCAAATCATTCCTCTATCTCCCAACAATGCATTTTTTCTCTCTTTGGAAATTTTTATTAAGTTTGTCTACTACTCAGGGAGATTAAACATCTTCTCTTTCTTCTTTTAACAAAAGAAGGCATCACTGAAAATTTTGCCATCCACCTCTATAACTAGCATGGAGAAAATGAGTTGCCCTGGACAAATATCCTTTGTTCTGCAAGAATCATAACTTTGTTTTTGTATTTCTGAGACTAGAGACATCCAATCATGCAGAAGGGTAGAATTGTGCTTCCCAAGATATTTCATATGGCATCAGAGAAAACAACATTATTATTGATGACACTGAGTGTTTAAGGGTGCCTATATCAGGCTTGGTTAACAAAATTAATTGTATTTTCCTTACATAAAAGTAAAACTACATAAATTACTAGAGGATAAATTAAATAATTAACTTGAATAAAATTTCAAAATAAAATATTTTAAAATTTAAAATGATGATAAACTTGAATTTGCTTTTGAGGACATGACTTTTTCATATCAGGTATTACATTTGAGATGCCCATATGTAATCCTTATCGAGACATTTAAAGGTAATCTCATCAAATTCTCAATCATCCCTGTGGACAAGACATATTGTTAACACAAATAGTTGATAAAATTTTTGAAAAGATATTTTTTACCTTACAAATTGGTAATTATTTGTACCAATTTGATTGGTACATATCAAAACCTTACAATTGGAATTATATTTAAAGAACCAAAGAGCCTTCTTTTCTTTCATGAACAATTACAATGTTAAAATTTATTGTTACAAAGCAAATGGACTTCAAATCATATTGACTATTTTCATGTCAAATACAGTATATCAAAATAATCATGGAACTCTGGTTTGCAGAATAGCACCTGTGTGATTAGAATGGTCAGAGCCGTCACCCTGCAGTTAGCTTGTGCTAAAAGCTCACATAAACTATGAAAGGTGGTGTATACTTGAAGACAGAACTGTGTCATCCAGGAGACACCATCTGGCCTCTAGGCATGTCCAACTACCATTGGTCCTACTTGGGCTGCCCACCATAGCTGTGTTTCTTGGGCACCCAAGAAATGAACTCCTCCAGCAGCTCATGGACTCCTGTCCATGGGAAGTGGCCTACTATGCAGTTGGCTACTGAAATAGATTCCATATGGTTGAGGATCTTGAGAGTCAAGGCAGAGCAATGACTTCCACTGTTCCTCACTGTGTAGTAATCTGCAGGTACAGAATGGCATACCAGCAAGACCAAGTAATCTTGTGGCACCCTCCTAGAAGCCCACATGACTGCAGCTGGAGATGACTGCTCAACTGGGGTTCTGCCCCAAGACTCCCCTGCCTGCCTTGACAAAGAGAGACAGACCTGCAGCATTCATGCCACATCAATGTGCTTTGGCTTATGCATGTACCTTGACACACCAGTTTGGAATGTGGAAAGAAAACAACCAGGAAGACTTGTGGAATTGTTTCATTTGGACCTCACAGTGTTAACTCTAAGAGTTTTGTTTGTTTAGTTGATGTAGTTGTTGATATTGAAAAACACAAATTCATCACATATGTAGAAATATGAATTCTGCTGCTCAGAAAGAGCTATGATCCAAAAGTTACCTCTTTAACATAAAAAAAGACATCTATGTTGCTCTCATCACTTATGAAATCTAAGGGTTTTAGGAGCTCTGTACCAGAAATGGGAACTAAGATCAAATATGTATTTCTTGTTACAAATCACAGTATCATACTTGCAAATTCAGTACTTCATGAATCTATCAGCTATTAGCTCTGAAATAGGATATTAAGCTTGTGTTTGTGTTTTGCTTGACAAATATTGATCTTCCCATATATTGATTAATACGCAAAACTGGAAAGTTGTTGAAAAAAGTGAGAAAAATGGCACAGGAGCTAAGCAACTTCCTGGAAGTAAACACATAGAGACAGCTTCTCTTTCGTTACCCCTTGTCATGATATACTGAAGTGGACCCTACTAAATATGGTGGGAGAAGGCAGAAAAGGCTTAGCAAACAGCAAGGAAAGTGGTGATTGGACTTATGATTGGGTTCAACACTAGGCATAGGTTGTATGGGATGTGATTGCTTCCTGGTGCAGATCATGGTCCAGGCTTGCAGTGACCATTGAACTAAACCTTCTGGAACTGTGAGTGTGTCATGGGGTTCTGTATGGTATGTGTTAACCAAGGAGCAAGCAGGGTCAGACATATACTCAGGCCAATCAGCATCTCCTTCCTCTAATCTCTTCACTAGGCTTTGAGACTTCTAGGACCACTCCCCTCAAATCTATGATCCACTCCCTCCTCTCACATCCCCAAATCTGTCACCTTCAAGCCTATCTGAATAAAGGGCATCATCATCCATCCATTCGCTCAGGCTATGATGAAACCTTGAAGACATTTGGTCCATTAAGAAAGACTATTTTTCTACCTTCCAAATGTATCTCAAATTCAAGCACTTCTCTTTACTTCCACTGCCACAACCCCAGACCAAATCTCCATCAATCTTTACACAGAGTGGTAAAGAAGCTTCCCAACAGGCTATCCCCCACATAGTAGCCTAAAAACTTTTTAAAGTATATTCAGATCACTTCAAAACCCTCCCATTGCACTTGGAATAAAATACTTAAAATGGCTTCTAACTCTCTACATAAGCTAGAGCCTACCTACTTCTCTAGCCTCATTTCCTTCCTCTCTGCTCCTTGTTCATCACCAAGCCATGTTGGCTTTTTCCTCCCCAAAACCTTTGCACTCAATGTGCCTTCTACTTGGACTGTTCTTCCAAAAAGTCGTCACTGCAGAGTCTGATTTCAGCATCCATACATGGGCATATCTGAATTTCAGCTCTAGTCAAAAGATAATTCTACCTAGGCTTCATTCTTTAGACTGAATGAGCCAGCGAGCCCTGAGCTAGCCATTTTTTTTCTTCCTTCCTTCCTTCCTCCCTCCTTCCCTTTCTTTCTTTCTTCTTTCTCTTTCTCTCTCTCTCCCCTTCTTTCCCTCCTCTTCCTTCCTTCCTTTTATTCCTTCCTAGCTTCCTTCCTTTCTTTCTTTCCCCCTTTTTGTTTCTTTCTCCCTTTCTGTCTCTCTGTCCTCCTCACTCCCTCCTTTCTTTATGCCTTTTTATTGTTGCATAATATTACTACAAGAAGAAAGAAACCAAGAAAGAAAGAAGAGTTCTCTCAATAGGGCTTAATATATTTAATTGTAAATATTAGAATACATGTGAGTTTTTCCACTTAATGCAATCACACACACACAGAATTTTCTATTTTTAAAATTTTTATTTTTGTTTAGTGGTGAAAAAATGATGTAATATTTAAAATAAAAATTTAAACTATTTGCAATAATTATAATACTTAATTTGTAACACCTTTTTAATAATGACATCAAACACTAGGGTCCTTATTCCTATATATACTATACAGTTATTACAAATACATATGTACTCTTTCATATTCTATTTTTAACTTGCTCTTTTATCAGCCAAGGAATATTTATCCAGAGCCCACTGATAAATTAGAAATAGCAAGATGTATAAAATACAGTTCCTGTCCTCATAAAGTTCTTATTTAAGTTGAGGAAATACACACATACACCTACAAAGGAGAGGCCTTCAATAGCAGTTATTTAGACTGAGGAAACAGTGTAGAAAAGACAGTAACTAAGTTACTCTGGGTGAGTGTAGGATGGGTCGGGCTCACAGTAGACTTTCCCCAAAGGGAACTCATGACGACCAAAGGGTTATTTTAAAAAGTGGCCATACAACACACAAAAATACAAGTGAACTTAGTCTCTGGAAAGAGATTGGTTTCATCCTACCTTTTTCAAACCAACAGATTTTATTGTTGTGCATGGTTACTGCAATTCTACCAAGAATCATAATTTTGTTTTAAAAGCTTAAAAAGAACCCTAAAGTTTATCTCAAAAATTAAGTGGGAAAGAATATCCAAGAAAAAAATCTGGAAAGAAGAGTTATTAAAAGGTTTAGTTAAATTGTTGCTTTCCTACGCAACATTCAATCTAGGTTTAAGCCATCAGCATATGACATTTTTCTAGTAACTGTAATGGAATCAAAGATGAGTTACCTAGGATGAGCAAACTGATCCCATCAGACCAAAAGAAAAGACATATTCTATAGTTAAGGGAGAAATTTTCCCTATATCCCTCCTATAGATGAATGAAAAAGCATTTTTGTTTTGTTTTGCCGTGAAATTTTTTCAGATTGTGGTAAAATATACATAAGATAAAAGTTACCATCTTAACCATTTTTAATGGTACAGTTCAGTAGTGTTAAGCACATTCACATTGCTGTGCAGCCAATCTCCAGAACTCTTTTCATCTTGCAAAATTTGTACTCATTAAACAACTCTCATTCCATGCCTTGTAGTTCTGGTAGTATAATAAGGTTTCTAGCATTATTTATGAAATTTCTTTTATTTATCTATAGCACTAATGTAATCTTACAAAGCGACCCATGACATCTTTCTTCTCTTGCACACTCACTGCAGCAAGGTTAATCCTCAGTGTGAAACTTGAGTGACCATCTCTCTCAAAGCCTGTGTTCCATAACCTGCTGAGTTTTCTGACATTCTAATACTTGATACAAGACGTGTGACTAACTCCTTAAATATTACGAGTTCTTTTTTCATTTTATAGATTTAATGAGGTTCCTTATATCTAATAACAAGGACACGAACTACAAGGATGTTGAACATATTATTACTTACTACAGTAAACATTTGTAAGGAAGAAAATTGCCCCAACATAGGCTAAACAAATTATAGTTGCAGCATCAAAGATTCCTAGAAAGGTATAATAGCATGAAAACATGTTCAATATATATTGTTGGGTGGAAAAATCTGGTTACCAAATATGTAGTTTGATCTCATTTTTATTTTAAAGAATAAAAATATATATGTTTGAATATATGCATGTATGCACATTGTATTATATATATATATGCATCATATACACACATATAGACATTCATGTACAAACACATATAGGTAGCATGGGAGAGAGATAGACAGACAGAGATAGAGGGAACTGTATCTCTACCCTTTTCACTCTCAGCTTAATTTCAGCTATAGGGGAAAATGCACTGGAAGAGTACATAATATGTTAACTATGATTGTCTTTGGGAGATGAAAGTGTGGGTAATTTTTGCTATTTGCATTTTCTAATTATTTGATACTTACATATAATTACATTACTTTTGTAATTTGTTTAGTGTTCTAAGTAAAAAAAAAGTTTTATATCCAAACTTTCAGTCGTTTCTACTCAAGGGTGTATCAACAAAATATGATTATTTCATCTTTAGCCCACAAATAAAACTCATACCACATTTCCTATCATCATGAAATGAAATTTTGGCATAGTCAAAAAATAATATCACCCAATAAATCTTGAATGATTCACTTTAATTAAGCATTACATGAAAATATGCTACTAAAAAGCAGACATTAAGTACATCTCGAACAATTCTTAAAACATCCTAAATTCAATACCAAGAATTTAGTTCACACAAGTTAACATTATACAACTACATGTAACATATATGTTTCAAAATAATCAAATCCCATGAAATTTTAAAGTAAAAAGAATTCAGAGAAGTCTCAAGTTAAGCATTTACATAGTATTTATTATTCTATCAGCCAATGTACCTAGGAAGCAGGAAAATTGATAATATCTTTGCTTTGTGTAGAATGGAAGTACATGAGTTTAAATACTTTGTAATATAGCGCTATTGAAATCAGAGCCAAGATTAAATCAGGGAAATTTGTTTCATGTACTAGTTTATTCTTGGGAACTATTTTGACTAACATGCAATTTCTCCCATTTTTGAAATTCGTTTTCTCTATGGTATCTTAGTCCATGACTCAGGATTTAAGAAACTTCATTATTTCCCCACACCTTAAGTGGGAGTGTAGGTGCCCCACCAGCTTTGATCTGGTGGATAGTTATGGGAAGGCAGTGAGAGAATAAGGGAACATTTGAGAGGATACAAGTCAGCTAAATCAATAATGACCACTAGTTAAAAAAGTTAGTGTGAAAGGTTTATCAGATTATCAAAATTGTGGAATGGTGGGCAGGGTGCAGCTGGGAAGCCTGATACCTGAGTTCTAATTATAGACTTATACCTAGTTGTGTATGTGAGCTTGAGCAAGTCCAAGTCTTTGGAAATCAGTTTCTTCAACTAAAAATAGAGTTTGGGCCAGGTTTATTAAAATGTTAAAATTCCTTTCAGATGCAGAGTTACATCACTCTAAGGTACATACAACTGTGAACACCTAACTACTAGCAGGTCCTGCTTTGGCAACAGATAAAAATATCAGTTTAATAATATTTAAAATAATAAATGAACTACTAACATTTTTAGATGTGATGAGATACAAACCACTGGAATGTTGTTATCCCTGAACAGTTCTTATTTTCTTTCATTAGGAAAACTTCAACCTTCTTTTGATCTAAAATGCCATACCGTTTCTTTTTATTTATGCAACACTATTATTTTCTTGGTTCTTATGGAACTTAAATTCTGTATAAAATTTATTTTTTTAGTATTAATATTTAAATTTCTAGGGAAATTGTTCTTTTCAGTAATGTTTTAAAATATTCATTAAATTCCTATTTTCTTTACTTTGAAGTGTGAGTATTCAAGTGATCAATACAGTTTACAAAACTAGAAGTTTAATCTGAAAATCTATAGGCTTTTAGTGTCCTTAATTTGAATTAAAATTTCCTATTATAAATTAATGAAAAGTTAATGAGCAAATATCTATATTGATATTTGACACTTTTTAAGGAAATATGGGGAAATCATACCCCTTAACTAGATAAATATATTCAAGAGAATACTACCAGGCTTGATTCTCCCCTTTGGATCTCAGGAAGTAAACAGGACTATATTTTCACCCAGCTCCCAAAACTCAGATTTATTTTTGCCAAAGGAGAAGAGGTGATTTCATTCAACTAGATAATTGAATCAGCACAGGTTGCTGTAAACAGGAAATAATATATTATTTATGACAGTAAGACAAAAATCCCCACTTGAGGGAAATGACTTATTGGGTCTTTGAAACATCTCAATTTCCCTTTACATCCTACCTCACAAGCAACACCAAAAAATGAGTACTTAGATTACTTTATAGGAGGTCTCTAATACAGGTAACTTCTATATTCTGAGTGCTACAGCCTAGACTGGCCAGGAAAGCAGAGATTTCTTCTTGTACGCTAAAGAAGTCAAATAACCATTATCAACCCCATCTGTGTTAACCTTCTTTTCACATACATGAAGTGGGGAAATGTAGGGCTCGTGGCAGTAAATAAGTGAAAACAATGAACATTTATTAAATCTTTACCATGTGCCATATGTTTTACATTAATTAACTACTTCCACTCAATTTTTACAACTAAGAGGTGATAATGATAACCCACTAAATACAATAATGTAGAAGAAAATAATCAGAAGTTCAAGTAAATATTTACTGTGAAATTTATGATCTTACCAAAAGTAGTTGTACTTTTTTCTATTTTTCCTTTTACTTCCCTGGCATTTGCAAATATCTTCTTAGCTCTGAATAGCTAATTGGATACAATAAGCACTTAATCTATCCTGGTAGGCATTGCATTTGGTGCTATGGGGGACACAGGGATGAATAAGAGAGGCCCTAAATCCCCTGCTGATAATATACACTGTTGGTAATAATTACAATTTCATGAAGTATTCTACTTTCGGCAACATAACAAGGCTTCTAGTTTTATTTATGAAATTTCTACTATTTATCTATAGCAGTATTGTGATCTCACAAAGTGATCAATGACATCTTTCTTGCACACACACTGCAGCAGGAAGGTTAATCTCAGAGTGTGAAACCTCCTGAGTGAGCATCTCAAAGCCTATGTTCCACGAACTCCTGGGTCTTCTGACATTCTAATACTAGATACAAGACGCGTGACTAACTCCTTAAATATTATGAATTCTTTTTTCATTTTATAGATCTAATGAGGTTCACCATCTCTAATAACAAATGGCTATTTCTTAAGGGAAAGATAATCTCTAGATAGTTAATACATGATTTTATTTTTAGGATCTGAGAGGTAAAATGTGTTCATAAGGTTACTATAATACAGAGGTCTTGACACAATTTACAGTTCTCTGAGGCCACCTGAGAGCATGAACAGGAGCATATGGATTCTGGAGGGAGATAGACTTAATCAGTTCTAATCCCAATTCAGTCACATGCTAAATGTGTGGCAAGTTATTTGATTTCTCTGAGTCTCAGTATTTTTAACTCCAAAATGAGGCTAATAACACCTACCCTGAATGATTGTTGTAAAGATGAGAAATAACATTTGGAAAGATCCAGCATAGAGGATACAATGGTGCTTAATAAATAGTAACTGTTTATTCTCATCCATCATTGCATTGCATCATTGGCTAAAGTAGCATTTCAACTGCGAGAGCATACATTTGGCCTGTGCTAAACTAGCTGACCAGTTCAAGTATGAGTTCAATTAATACAAGGATATGCAGAGATCAAATAAATAAATATAGATTCTTTGGATAATATCTACAAATTACCTTCCCATACAGTTGTCTTCTAAATATAAGCTACAAGACACTGGATTAGTTAAGAGGACAAAAACTGCCTTTATCACCTTTATGGCTTTAGTCTGGAAAGTAATAATAGTGATAGTGACCTTGACTAATGTGTAAGTATATCACTACCATGAAATGAATATCTTTTGGTAACACTGAAATAATAAAGTGAGACAGAATTTAGAAAGACAAATTTCATTATAAAGTGCCTATGATTGTCATGTAAGCCTGGAACACATAAAGCACACTCATATAAAACGTAAGGCAAAATTCTTAAATAAAATGCCTCGACAATTACAGTTCTACTCAACTACTGCCTCAATTGATCAAAATTCTACCTTGCACAGTGCAAATGCAACTGCTTTCAGCTAAAGATCAGTTTTAGGAGAAATAATATATGCATACTCCCCAGCAACTATTCATTTTAAAACCTGAACCTAGATGCATAATTAGTCACATATTCAATTATTTCTATGATTATGGTACCTAGATGGTTTCCTTTTTAGTACTGGGAATAAACATACTTAAATAACATGCACAGCTTAGTGACAGTGATCATGGATCATCTGACTGTAAGAATTATCAGGATATGATAAAGGTTATGTATTAATAGTAAAAGCAATCTGATTATTAGGTTTTCATTTGAGGCAGGTTATCTACAGTTCAAAAAATGCTTTCAATGGTTAAACTCCAAAGCATCTTCTTCACTGTGATCAGAAGTAGTTGGCATTTAATTCAAATAGACTCCTCTAATGATAAATAATTGAATGAATAGTTTTAAACCCATGGTTAAAATTGGTAAATTGATAAATAACTAAACGTAAGAATTAGAATTATCAAAACGCTTTTGAGAACACAGTTCTGCTTGGAGGGCTCCATGGAGGAAGTGCCTCATTTTCAAGAAAGGAATGATGTTTCTTTTGTTTTCGTTCAATTCTTTCCTGCCTTTCTTTCTTTTCCTAAAGAGAAAAATAGAAAACTATAAATTTATATACATATATGAATATTACTTTCAAATTCAGTTGCCTGCTGAAGAATAAAATAATCCGTGATATTTAAATGTCATTTCCTAGTTTAATTGGTTACAAAGGAACAGCAGCGAGGGAATATTGCTAATTAATAAGTATACTACCAATAGGTATTAATGTACCAATTTTTTTTTTTTTTTTTTTTGCTGAGGAAGATTTGCCCTGAGCTAACATCTGTGCTCAATCTTCCTCTATTTTGTATTGCGTTGCCACCACAGCATGGCCGCCTATTAAGTGGTGCAGGTCGGCACCTGGGAACCGAAACCAGGCTGCTGAAGCGGAATGCACTGAACTTAACCACTAGGCCATGGGACCGGCCCCAATTTTTTTTAATATTCAAAGTGACAATATTTAAAAAATAGCTATGTAAAATAGAAAAAGAAGACCTCTAATTCCATAACTCAAAGAGAATAATTATTAGAAGGTAGTGATGACTTTCTGAGAACAGATTCTCAGAAGTAAATTTACTGAATGCAAAGCTTGAATAGGCCATGGCAGCATGGGATACTTCAAATGCTTTTACAAATAGCTGAAAATTGACTTTCATGTTTCTTTGCTTATTATTGAGCTTGAGCACGTTTTCATTTCGTTAGCCTTTTTGTGAATTTTGTGCTTGATTATTTGGCTCATCTAACTGTATGCATATGAGTGCTTTTAATTTTTAGCAATTTGAGTATTTTCATACAATAAATATTATTTTTGCAGCAAACATTTTATCTATATTACTTTTAGCCCTTAATTTTTACAAGAAAATAAATATTTCAGCCTAGACAACTGTTTAAAGGGTAATATAATCACAATCTGTGTACCACTATCTGTCTCATGAAATAAAAGATGACCAAGACTCTTGAAGCTGCCTGTGTCCACTCCCTCATCACACCTTCCTCCCCCTCCACCCTACTGAGGTAATAACCATTACTCTGAACTTTACCCTTATCATTGCAGTACCTCTCTTAATACTTTTATTACATATGTATTCATCCCCACACCACAACTAATTTTGTTTTGCAGATTTTTAGAATTTGTAGTAAAAGGTATCATGTTATATATTCTTTTGTAACTTTTTTTATTTTTTGGTGAGGAAGATTAGCCCTGGGCTAACATCCGTTCCCATCTTCCTCTACCATATATGTGGGATGTCTGCCACAGCATGGCTTGATAAGTGGTGCATAGGTCCGTGCCTGAGATCCGAACCTGCGGACCCCCTGGGCCACCGCAGCAAAGCATTTGAACTCAACCACTACGCCACCGGGCCGGCCCCTTTTTCTAACTTTTTTAATCATCATATTCTTAAGATCCATCTATATGGATCTGTAGCTTTAGCTCACTGATGTACAGAATTCTAGCATATCAACATATCACAATTTACTAATCTATTTTTTTGTTGAAGACATGATGTTCTCATTTTTTTCCACACAAAGACAATGCTGTTATAAACATCCCTGTTTGATTCCTTGTGCTTTTAAGCCAAAATTTTTCCCTTCACATACATGTATATGCCTAGGAGTGAAATTGCTGGTTTGTAGGGGATGCATATGTTCAACTTTGTTGGGCAATGACAATTTATTCTTCAAAGTGGCTGTAGGTATTCACCTTTCAACTAGCACCTACACTGAGTTTTTATTTTGAGGTATTAGTGATTTTAAATTCAATATCTGTTCATCTTTTCCTTTGTTATTTCTTATAGCACTTCTAGGTTTAGAAAATCATCTCGTCCCCATGAGATTTGATACATATTGTTTAATATTTTCTTTTTGTTCTTCTATTGCTTGTCATTTTATATTTAATGTTTTAATTATTTTAGAGTTTCTATTGCTGCCAGGTAATTCTTTGAAGTGATTTTACGTCCAAATGTCACACAAATAATCCCAATTGTTATTTCCTTGCATCCATTAGTTTGTGTTGCTTTGTTGTATAGCACATCCTTACTTGTAACAGGTTCTGAGGTGTCCTGTGGGTCTATTACTCTACTGGTACTATACTGCTTCGATCTGTGTTTATCCATTCAACTGTTAAGGCACTGAGATCCTACTCCGGGTCAATGGTATACTAGGTGTCATGGACAAACTAATTATAAAATTCAAACACACTGATATGGTCCTTGTCCCTTAGGGAACTTTCAAAAAATGGACAGTTAATAAACAAGTAAATAAAAAAGAGAGAATCCCAAATCATGTGAATTTCTATGAAACACATAAATTGTTGTGATTAAAAAAGAGTAAAAGGGAGTATTTACTTTCAAAGAGAAGTGGATTCAGGGAAAGTCACTTTAAAGTGAGACGTGATGGATAGGAGAAGGCACTCGTGATGTGCACTGAGGAGAGAGCATTCAAGCAGACAGAACCGTGTGCGAGGGCTCTGACAAGCGGGGAAAAACCTGGGACGTCAGAAGAAACAAAAGAGCCAGTGTTACTAAAACTTGGGAGACGGGAGAGGGTGCCAGACGAGAAGAAAACGGGAGAGTAAGATTACACGGGGCGTTGCAGGCCACGGGAACACTTAGAACACTGGTAAGAGAAGAGATGTCAACAAGTGACACACAGAGACGCAGGCAGAGGTGACAGATAGAGTGGGGGGAATATGACAGCCAGGGGGGAGGAGACAGTGGCAAGCAGAAAGGGAAACTGACTGTGCAGAATGCTGAGAGGTCTAGCAAATGGGCAGAAAAGAATACAATCAATTGGCTAGATGGCCTGGCAAGACTGTAACTTTCAAAGTGTAGTTCTGGGAAAGAGACAAGACTGGGGTGTGTCGAGGATGAAAAGCATATGGAGAACCAAGAAAGTGCAAAGCAAAACTTTCTACAAGTTTAGCTACAAAAAAGAGCAGCGAAACGTGAGGGAAATGAGGAATTGAGAGGGTTTATTTTTCTTTAAGATTACACATCCTGGGATCTGATGGGAATAATCCAGGAGGGTAGGAGAAAGCTGACTCACAGGAGAGGAGGATGGGGAGTTTATATTTTATTGACTGATAGGAATAGTCCTGCTTCACATTATTTTGAAAATATTATCTCCCATATTCTCACATTTTTATTATACCAGATGAATTTTAAACCATTTTGTTTCCCTGTACATAATCCCTTCAAAGGAATGACTGAGTATCTGAGGATTGATATGAAATCTAAACATTAATCTAGAAACACTTGAAATGTTAATAGCATTTGGCCTTTCCATCCTGCAGCTTGGATAGTCTCTTCATTTCTTTAAGTCGCTGCTAAAACTATAAAGTTGGGTGATGTCCTCATATTTCTCTAAGAGCAGCGGGATCAGGGAACCCTGGGACACCCATGCCTCTGCTCTGCAAGCTGGCTAGCCTGGGAGGGGTGGTATTTTGGTAAATTATTAGGTGTCTGTGCTTTCATTAGTACATATATGGAATTGTTCAACGTCACAGGGAGAATTGGATACTACAAGGCTTCAACTAGCATACAATCATTCACATACAACAAAAGGAGTGAAGAGAAGTGTGAGATGTTTTTTTCCTGTCTTAACATTTTGCTCTGTGTCATTAGAATGCTTGCGTGCTTGCTACTCCTAACAAAGCAAAGAGCGGACTTCCTTTCAGAATCCCAGTTGAGAAAATAAAAGCTGTCATTGCATCATTGTCAACCATTTTAGTATTTTAGAGAGAGGCAGACTCTCCAGCTGGGTGAGGGAAAAGCAGTGACCAGGATGTGTCCACAGAAACTGACTGAACAAACCTCTTTTGGCCCATTCTATTTAAGACGGGGAGAGGAACTCAAAACAAGTGTGATCTTACCAGCAGGTGCTAAAAAGTCAGGACAGAAAATTATCAATTAATTATCACCCTTAATATCAATTAACATGGATTAATAATATTATCTTGAATAATAATTAAAAGAACCTTGTTGAAAAGTCCTTCTCTTAGTCCTGTTATCTGTTGGGGACTGAACCTTTAACTTATTTTCTTGTCAAAGTTAACTATGAGTTAATATGGGAACCAGCATGAAGAAGAGATTCTTACTTGATCTTTGGCTACAATTTTCCTCTAAAACAATTACCCATCAAATACTCACTACCCAAGCTAGGTTGTATATCAAAATTTTGAGATGTTACTTTACATGAAAATTGAAGTCATTAGACTTCCACATAGGGGTATTTTTCCATTCTATCTGCAAACAAATCTCAATAAGAAATTGTTAAGACAGGGAGTAGATCTGTAACATGTTGTATGTGGATGATTTTATAGGTAGCACTATATCTGTAGAGGTTATACTACATATCAAAACAAGTTATTTTCCTCTTAGGTCTTTGACAGGTGTTTGTTCTCCAGAAGATTGATTAGAATGAGTAAGTGCCTAAATACTATAATAAAACATAATATACCTAACCATGACTTAGTCATTAAGGAAATTCTATTCCATTTTCACAAGAATGTGAAAATAAAACTGAAAACTTAAACATTTCCATTTACTCTAAGCGAAGCTAGCAGAGTCCGTATACATCTCCTTAACATAAGAAGACTTAATTTTTCTTAGAACAAAGGATTATTTAAGAGTTTAATCTAAGAAAATCAACATGAAACACTACTTTCCTCATTCAAATCACTGAACCTATTTTGATCACGCTATTTTATTACTCTTTTTTTGCATGGAATTAGCATATAGCAGCACCAAAGTCAACACATAAACAACAATAAATTCTGTTGGTATTTTTATTAGGATTGCATTAAGTTTGCAAGTTACTTCAGGGAGAACTAACATCTTTATAGCATCATTATAAGACTGTTTCTATCCAAGAGCAGTTTTGATCGATTTTCTCAAGTCTTCACATGCATCCTTCAGGAGTGTTTTAAACTTTTCTTCATATTTGTCTTGAACACTTCTTAAGTTTATTCCTAAGTGTTTCATCTTTCTATTCTATCTTTAAATAGCCTGCTTTGGGTCCTGTATGCCTCTCTAGCTACTGCTGATTCAAAAGTTTATGTGAAAAAATAAAGAATGGTAGTCAGAAATACTTTGAAAGAAGAGCTATGAAGGAAAATTAACCCAAACAGATATGAAAACACATAAAGCCCTGCTAATGAAACAGTGTGCTACTGGAAATGTACAATGGGATTGACCAATGGAACAGAAAGGCAAGAGACAGACCCAAAAATCTAGGAATGTATCATATAATAAAGGAAGTACCTCAAATCAGTGGGTAAAAGATGACTATTTCATAAAAGATGTATTCGGAAAAAATAAAGTTGGAATCATATTTCCCACCATATATCAGGATAAATTTTAAGTAGATCAAACGTTAAAATGTTAAGATATTAAAATCATAAAGTTATTAGAAGAAAAATGGGAGCACTTTGTTTACCCTCAAGTTATGGAGAAGGTCTTTTCAACTACTCCTGAAAATCAGAACCTCAAAGAAAAGACTGGTAAATTTGACATCAGAAAATAAAATTCTTCATGGCATGAAATACTATACCCAAAATTGAGAGACCAACAAAAAATTAGGAAAAAATATTTGTAACCCATATCAGAAATAATGGGCTACTTTCCCTAGTACATAAAAAAGCTTCCAAAAATCAATATGAAAAAGACCAAGAGAAAAATGTGCAAAGTCTATGAATTGACTTTTTTCAGTTTACTGAAAAAAAAAAAACAAATGACCCTTATACAAATGAAAAGATACTCAAGCTCAATCTTAACCAGAGAAATGCAACTACAAAATACCCTGGATGGTATTTTTTAACTAGCAGATTGGCATGAACTCAAAAAATGTTTGATAAGAAACCTTATTGGGTCCCAAACCCTGTAGAGAAATTTTACAATTTTTGATTGCTGAAACGTGATATGTTAAGTACAGTATTTTGCTTGACATTAATGAAAAATAACTATAAACATAAATACACTGAAACAAAAATACATTAAAAAAACCAAAAAATATAAAGTCCAGCTAGATGTTTTCCTCCCAAACTTCATACTTGCTTTCTTTCATTAAAAAACACCTAAACTTGGGGCTGGCCTGGTGGGACAGTGGTTAAGTTCGTGTGCTCCACTTCGGTGGCTGGGGGTTCGCAGGTTCAGATCCCGGGCGTGGACCTATGCACTGCTTATCAAGCCACGCTGTGGTAGGCATCCCACATATAAAGTAGAGGAAGATGGGCATAGACGTTAGGCCAGGGCCAATCTTCCTCAGCAAAAAGAGGAGTATTGGCAACAGATGTTAGCTCAGGGCTAATGTTCCTTACCAAAAAAACAAACAAACAAACAAAAAAACCCACCTAAACAAGACCTTTTCCTTGAGGTCATCAGAAAGCTCAAAAGAGAATAAAAAATGGAATAACTTCCTTACCATTAAATTCAATGTTAGTGTGTGTCATGACCAAGTTCCACCTAAAATAGTCTGGCATACCTTCAGTAGTACATTTGTCAGCTTTTATGATTTTAAATATGATAATTGTTTAAGAGGAAGAACGGGCATGATGGGTAAATGACTAAAGATGGGGATGCAGGTAAGGAAGACTATTATGACTGAAGTTTTAAGCCTGAGTACTTTAGGGAATAGGATAAGCATTAATAGAAATGATTAAAGCAAAGAAAATACGATATATGTGGGATAGAATGAATTCAAGAAGGCAGCTTCCAGGTAGAAATGGTCAGTAGGCAGGGCCAAACAGAACTGGCATTAGGGACAGAAAAGTCACAAAAAAATACGTTAAAAAGACACGAGTGCATTAACAAATGATACCTACCAGCCATTTTTCATATTCATCAATGGCTTGTTTATCTTTATCTTTTTTCTCAGCTCTTTTCAGTTCTTCCTTTCTTTTCTCATTTATTTTCTCCTTTTCCTTTTCTTTGAACAAAGCTTCCTTTTTTTCATTCCTATGTAGGATAGCATAAAACACTGGAAAGTTAAAGAATATATAATACAGATTCCCTAATATACCCTTGCAATAATGAGATTGAGATGCATTGGTCAATTTCAAGTAAACAAATTCTGGAAAAGCCTAAAGTGTTATTAATTTAAACTCTGTCAAAATGTTTATTATTTTGGATTACCATTTTTCAACAGCAGTTAAGTTATCTTTCCTTTTCTCAGCAACAGTTTCCTCCTCTTTCTGTTTCTTTGCTCTTTCATATTCTTTCTCCTTTTTATTTTTCTCTTTAAGATATTCCATCTTTTTCTCTTTCCATCTTTCAAAAGCCTGAAAAAGTTCAGAATGATTTTCTTATTTACTGTGAATATTATAAAATAAGTAAAAACACAGTTAGTCACTAATTTAGATTCCAAGTATTTAAAAATACTTAAGAAATATATTCAAAGCTGTTGAATACCTGTAGGGCTTCTCCTTTTCTCACAGCGTTTTCTTCTTCAGTTTTCTTCTTGTTTTTTTCCTCGAGCTTTTTTTTCGCAGCTATTTTCTTTGCTTCCTTTTCTTTCATAGCCTTCCAGGCCTCAAATGATGCTAATGCTTCTTCTCTCTTAGCAGCTCTTTTCTATTTTGGAAAAATAATAGACAGTTACATATGTGTGTATAAATAGCTAGACAAATAAAGATAGATACAGATACACATATATGTATTTATCTGTAATTTCCTTGGGATTCATCATATATAGAAATTAGGTTTCAAGGCAGATAATTGATTTAGGATGCTTTAGACAAGTTAATTTATAAAAAATGTTATCTGAATTATTCATTGCCTTTTAAAACGTCCTTTTCTAAAAGCATTTATCAGATATTGATCTACTACTATTCATGGGAAGGAAGTCAATTTTTTTGGAACTGTACCAAACAAATGTTATCAAAGTAAACTGTAATAGGCTAGGTGGTACTGTAAAATGTTCATAATAAAATATTTCAGTAAAAGAAAAACATCAGGAAAGTTATAGGCTTATAAAGTAAGTCAGAGTAAGATAAATTGGCCAAGTCCCACAGTAAGCCACAAATCTTTGCTTTGAACGCAAGTTTTGACTGACACTGAAGCATAAAATTCGTACCACATAAACATATCCCAAATGTTGAAAATGCATGCCAGATTGGAAAATACATAGATGAGCATATAGCAAGTATGTTATTACTTTACTTACTTCAATCTAATCCCATAATATCCTATGTTTGCCTTATAACATTGCTTAACATTAAATGATAGAAAGCTTTATTATGGAGATAACATAATTTAGAAGTAAAAGTACTGCCCATCTCACCGAATGGTGAAGCCCAGATGAGAAGGTGTCTGGCACTGACCACAGCAGTATAACGCTGCAGTTGTGGTGACAGGTATTCAGGCACCCCTTGTAGGGCTGCTCCATATGGTACTGTGCATTTAGGAAATGTTTCTTTCTAAATCCATTTTACTACTGAACAGCAGGAGAAGGGATTTTCTTTTAGGGATTTTGTTTTAGAAGTTGGGACAATGAGAAAGATGAGCAGGCTATCAGGCAGGAGTTTGAGGCAGAGACTGAAAGGATGGGAGGGAGTAAAACAAGAGTCCAGTCAATGGGAAGGACACGAGCCAAGAGCTCAGGAGAGGCTGGTCTTGAAGATCCATATAAAATTCAAGACAGAAAAGAGGAGAACTGGTTGATGTCTGATGACCCTTTATATTCCTGGCTAAGTTGTAAGATTGAAGTTAATTTTTCAGAGTGAAGTAGGTAGTCACAAGCAATAAACTTATATTCAGCAGTGCCAGAGCTACTCCACACATATAAAAAATAAAATAAAATATTAAAAATCTCTGTGTGTTTGTGTTTCCATGTAAAACAGTTATAATACATTTATATCAAGCTAAAAATGTATAAAGTACCAGAGAAGTAAAATCAGAAATCAATTCTTTTATATGCAAGTTGCTTTGCCATTTAAAAAACAGTTGATTTAGAAACGTTAAATATTTGTAGATATTTTACTGACAGAAAAATCCAGTATATTTTTCTCTTCTATATTTCAGAATACCTGTTCATTTTGGATCCTTAAGTTTTCACTTTCAATCCTTTTAATTCTGTGCATTTCATGTAAATATACATTTTTCTTTTCTAACCACTCCTGTAAGAACAAGAAAAAGGCTATATGATATTCAAAGTTTCCCAAATGAATTAGAATTCTTATCTATTTTTGAGATATTTGGTTAAAACTTTAAAAAGCAAAACAAAATTTATAAGTTCTATATAAATTAGTATCATTTTTCTTTTTCTGATAATATTCTAATATATAAAAATGAGTACTAATTAAGAAAATAATATGCATGTTATCTTTCTTAGTATTAACAGACTTCAAAGACTCAATATAATAGCTATATATATTAACATTTTTCTGTGAAATTACATGTACAATTTTCTAATGTGTACTAGACAAAAAAAGACCTTTTTTGGAATTGTGAAAAAATCAGTAAGATCTTTTTCTGTGTAAGCCTAATTCAAATACAAAGTCTCAGGAGAGAAAACATTTTAAAACTCTTTTTGTTTGTTAACAATATCAACTATAAGGAGAAAAAGCATAGACGCATATATAGACTTTAACAATATTTTTTCTTTTGCTACATTTTTATCAAGTGCCATGGCATACTCACTTTCTTTAAAAAAAACTATGATCAGTTAAACAAAGCTTGGAATAAAATGATTTAGTAAAAAAAGCTTTGGGTTGCTCATGTTATTCTAAAGGAAAATCTTTCCCAATAAATTAAGTATTAAACCATCATTTCTGAGGGGCCTTTTTATTCCTTGATGAACAGGTAACACTATGCAAGTGAGTAGTTATTCTTATTTTTTTATTTTTAATATTTTCCTTTTTACCTGATAAACAGCTGCCCTTATGTTATCTGCTCTGTCAGCTTCCATGTTCTGTTTCTGTGAGGGCTTTTGGTCCAAGACTTTCAAAGTCCCTAAATAGTGAGAAGAGGTAGTTGCCGATGGAGTTTTCCTTGTAGAACTAGATTTCTTTAAAAACGCAGAAGTCATTAATCTGAAAAGATCCAAATGAATCAAGATAAAATATTACAATATACTCAGTAGGGGAAAGATTCATTAGAATCTGCAACTACCATATTTGAAAACTACATAATAATCTAATAAATTATAATTACTTTGAAAATGATGTATAGTCTTTTCTTAGTACACAAAGAGCCCCATTCAACATAATTTAAATTCTATAACTTTAAGTTACATAGCTCCAAAGTGACTGCTCTTTTTAGTATTCGTAATTAGAACATTTTTAAGAAACATGGACTGCATCTCAAGTTACACAGAAAATGCAATATTAATAAAGTAGGTTTTAATAGTTTCTTGTATTATTTTGTTACATCATAAACCATTCTAAATATGAAGGTAGAATAGTATTCTCTATCTCAGGGGTTGGTGGGAAACTCTGGCCCACCATCTATTTTGGTAGATCAAGATTACTGCACCACAGCTATATTCATCCTTTTACGTGTTGTCTGTGACGGCTTTCCTGTTACAATAACAGAACTGAGTAGTTACACAGAGACTGTATGGCCTACAAAGCCTCACATATGTACTAACTGGTACTTTACAGAAAAAGCTTGTTGACCTCTATTGTATTTGATTAACGATCATTTGATTAATGATAATTTAAAAGATTCAGAAGGTTTTAATTAGCATTTCTGAGTCAGGCATTCATTATCACCAGTGTGAATGAAGCTATATAGATTCTTATCATTTTAATAAACCAATTTAGTCCACAGAACCTTCAAGGCTTTAAGTACAATTTTTCATGTGTTAGATAAAGACACACAATAGAGAAGTATAATGCTGGAGCTCAGCTGTATTACCACTTTATATCTACTGTCTTGGGAAACACAGGAGAAAGAAACTCTATCCCAGGAGCAATGTAGAGTATGGAGAATCCCTAATCAATTCCTTTTTATAAAAGAATATAATCAACTGAGGGATTTTATCATGAAGTAACTACTCCACTCATCTCATGAGATGGAAATTAAAAGAAAATCAAGTAACACCAAATGAAATTTACTTTAGGGAAGTTAAATTAAAACTAGCTTTGTTGGAATGTAAACCCATAGGTGAGAGATACTGATAACTTTATTACCTGCCAGATGCACTGGATGCTCTATTATTTGTTGACTTTTTATTCTTCATATTTCTATCTTCAATTGTTTTCTATTAGATAGAAAAAGCCATAGATGGATTATGTACCACAACTATCACAGTTAGGCTTAGGGGCCAAACTGCCAGTAAATCAGTATTTTTTAAGCATATACTGTGTGTCAAGTACTGTAGGCAATGGGAACAAATAAGTGAATAAAATGCCCTCAAGGATATGGCATTTTAGAGAGGGTTAACCGACAATAAACACATAAACAAATGTGACTCATGAAGGAGATAAACTAGGGTCCAGTGACAGAGAGTGAGTGGTGTGAGCTGAGGGGTTCCTTTAATGAAGGGGGTCCGGGAAGGCCTCCCTGAGGGCTGATATCAGAGCTAACACAATGATGGGTGGAAAGGGGCTGGATGGAGGGCTATGGAAAGAAAGTGTAAGTGCTGAGAAAGGAGAGCTTGATATTTTTGAGAACCAGAGAAAGGTGAATGATGCTGAAGCCCAGTGAATGGTGGGGAGAGGAGGAATATATGGTCAGGGAAGAATCACGTGAGAGTCTTAGGAAGTGGTAAGGAGTTTAGATTTTATTCTCATGATGAGAATCCAACAGAGACCTTAGCAGAGGAACGAGTCAATTCAGACTTAAGAAAGATCACTCAGCAGAGATGTAAGAATAAAGAGCAAGAATAAAGAGAGTAAGAATAAAGCCAAGGATCCAGTCAAAAGAAATATGTCATGACCTTACTTATAAATATAAATTATCTATATATAAATTGACTATTCTAATTTAGACTTATCTTTACTAGACATTTCTAAGATCCTGTCTATAAATTCCAGAATACTCTTCTTCCTTTTAAGGAATAACTTTTCTTCTATACATAGATAGATGGTGTTAGCATTAAAGTGAGAGCACAGACGTAAACACATCCCTAACTTGACATTAGTTTTTTTCCTAAGGAAAATAGCTAAGAACAATATACCTGGAATATGGTTTAATGAACCATCTCCATAAATTTTAATAAAAAGCTAATATTCTATATCATAAAAATCCTGTTCAATCGTAAGTTTTCAGCCAACACTACTGTCTTCCCCAAATATGAATACACATAACCACTAGCTAACTGCAGCTAGAAGAGATAAAGACTAAATTCAGGAGAAATAAAGACTAAAAATGCTATACCATAAAATTTATAAGTATAGTATTCTGGTGCAATTTAGTGTAGGGACAAGCAGTCCCACACATCATGAATCTAGTTCTCAAGGTTATAACAATAATGTTCCTGATAATGACCCTGTCCCTTCATTTAAACAAGCACAGATGTTGATAAACATTTCTTAAAGATTTTCAGTAAAATTTTTAAAATCTTTAAAAATGATATCCAAAGGAATAACTCACTAATTCAAAACCTCAGAAATTGTTCCAGATAGCTTATTTTTATAACATGAAGACCAATGGTAACCTATACACTTAAGGGTATGTATTTCTGAAATATTTAACAGTATATTATGATCATATACCTCTGACAATTTTTAATGAAACACTGAGTTTTAATGTATTCACTGCAAACCTTCCCTGAAGTTAAAATTCTATTGAATTAAATAAGAACCATTTGACAATATAATACCACCATCAAAAGACTGGTTTTCCACAGGTAATTCAGAAGTACATAACTTGGAAGACAAAATATTTAAAGTTCTATTTTGAGTTTTAAGCTGTGGTATAAAAGGTAGAATTTCGTATAAATACCTTTGCAGATTCAGTTGCATTGCTAGATATTAAGACACTCTGAGATTTCAATAGTGGTGGATCAACTGTTAAGTCATCATTCATAATCAGTTCAGTTTTCTCCTTTTCTTCTTCAAGGTCATCAGTAGTCACTTGATTTTCCTTGCATTTTTCAAGTGCAGGAGTAACAAAGTCTATCAAAGATGAATTCTCTTCATTTTCACTTGGCTTCAAAGAATTGTGGTTTTCAGTTAAGTCTTCCTTCTGATCTATTTTGAGAAACAGTAACAGCACTGAAAGTCCCTTCTGAATTAAGAAGGCAAACAACAGATTCATTTTCTTTCCACTAAATCAGGACTGACTATAATCCCTTTTTCTTGCAAAATAAAATATGAAGAAAACTATCATATTCAACTTGAATAAACTTTTTTCCAAAGTGATCTATAAAAGAGAAAAAAGCTACTCAATCTACTAAAGCATTTGACATACCTAATACTTAGAAAAAATAACATATTAGTAAACAGAATAGAATAACTACCCTAAAACAAACACACACCAAAAGAGCTTGTTGATGTATAAACCAAGAAAGTGAGATGGCAAAATGTTCTATTCAAAAGCCTGTGTTTCTTAGCTGCAACAATAGGCTGTGTAAGAGGGAGGCACACATCTCAATGCTACTATAATTACTAGCAGTACAGTTATAAAATTGTATAGATGTAGAAAGAATCAAGAATTCATGCAATTTTAGAAGGACCACCACACAGAGAATAAATGATCCTCTAGTCACTAAGATGCAGTGTTGCCTCTGACACCAAGAGGCACTAACGACAGGCCTATTACTCATCCTCTCAGTGCTCCAAGGGACAGGCTCAAGCTCTGGCATCAGAGGATTCAGTTTTGCTTTTACAGAATTGCTTCTCATATTCTGCTTCTACCACACTTTGGAATGCTCGACAGATAGAAATCAGTGCTTCCTGTGTTGATCACCAACTTTCACTTCTACCAGGATCCACCTCCTGGCCAAACCTATATCTTCATTGTCAAAGTCTTAATTCTGCTGCTTTCATTATAGACATTTTTTGGAACTCGTTTTGAGATAAGCTAGATTTAAAATCACTTTATACATACAGTTATACATGCACATTTGGAGAGCACTTACAATTCAAAAGCTTCATTATTGGATTCTTTAAAGCGGCTAACCACCATGTTGGATGGAAAGAACAAGGCTTTGGAGCCAAAGATTCAAATTACGGCTCCATCACTGACCCTGGATATGTTTCTCAGTATTTCTGCACTTCACTTTTTCTCATATGTAAAATGACAAAAATTATACTACATAGTAAGCACTTAATAAATGTTAGTTACACATCCCAGTCCTAGAAATAGCTATGCCTTTTAGCTCTCATGAAGCTACATGTCACTGGACTAAGGAAAGAAATAACGTTAACAACTCACACCTCACACTTACTACATGCTTACTATGGTACTGTTCTAAGTGCTGTACATGTATTATTAACTCATTTACTTCTCAGAACCACTCTATGAGGTAGGTTGCTCGTATTATCCCCATTTTGAAGATCAATATACAGGGCCAGAGAGGTTAGTTACTTTGCTCATGTGGATGTGCCTGGATTCAAATCCAGCTTAGTCTCCCCTCTAAAAGTCCACCTAACCATTATGTTGTACTACAGATGATCGCAGTAACACATACATAATAATAGTACACATTTAGTGTTCATTCTACTTGTGCCAGGACTGGGCTAGTGGCTAAAATGTATAGTATCACTTAAGTTTTCGCAACAGCCTTATGAGATAGGTCTTATTATAACTTGGGGAAATTGAAGCACTGAGAGATTAAGTTTTGCATCTAAAATCACATGGCTAGTAAACTGCATAGTCAGTATTAAAACTCAGGCAAACACAAACATATTTTGTTCCTGTAACTATGCCAAGTATTATTTCTTTTACAAAGAGGATTCTAAGCAATACAGAGTTCACAAATAAAATAAGATATAATAATTAGATATAACCACCTTTTACGGATGCTTTTTCCTCAGATCCTGGTGAAAAGGAATCTCCAAGACCTTCTTTAAAGGATGACGATGATAGGCTTGGATCCTGTTTTTAAAAAAATATATTCACCATGTAAGTTTAGTTCTCAAGATCTGTTGGGGGAAGTAGCATTATCAAGACATTTCCTAAACTCTGAAATCTGCATTAGTAGGAGTTTGCTGCTGAAACACCAAAAGTGTTAAGCCAAGGGAGGCTTATATGCTTTACGTTCAAGCTTGATGTTCTGATCATTAAAAGGGGTCACTAAAAGAGCTATTCTAGTTCTTTAGCTGCCACCTCTACATTTGTTTTTAGCAATTTTCAAAACTCCTGCTGCTCTAAAATCAAATCTCATAAATATTTAAGGCAAAGATTTGATGTCTCTTTCTCTAACTCTCCTTTCTAAGTATAAAGAAGACAGTAGGTAAAAAACTAGTTTCAAACAAATGTAACTAGTTGTCTAAATGGAAGCAATTTATAAAACTAAGTAGACAGATACTTCCAAATATTTTAGATAGGAAAAGTACATAGATTTCATACACTTGAATTTTCCTCAAAATTCTGAAATGAAATAACTATACTTGTGTGCCTAAACATCTCTCAGTATACTATGGCTATCACTCATTCAGGGTCACCAGGAGCTGGAACTGACTTGACAGCAGGTAATAACTACAGATCTAGCCTAACAGTGATGATATTACAACGTAAGAAGTTCTCCAGCCATGCTGAGGCCGCATTCCACATAGAGCAACTAGCAGGATGTGCAACTATGACATACAACTATCTACTGCGGCTTTGGGGAGGAAAAAAAGGAGGAGGATTGGCAATAGATGTTAGCTCAGAGCCGGTCTTCCTCAGCAAAAAGAGGAGGATTAGCATGGATGTCAGCTCAGGGTTGATCTTCCTCACAAAAAAAAAAAAAAGTTTGATTTTGTTGCACAAATTATAAATTTTAATTTTCTTTCCTACAATATTTTATGGGTATAAAGACAAGCATATGTCAAAAGTAATAGATAGAAGCCATCTGGGAAGACAGCAGAAGTGCTGAAACATTGGACTCTACCTTGAGAGATAAAACTTTGCCTGAAGAAATTTGCAAGTTAGTAGTTTTTTGTCTGAAGGCATTCCTCTATCTATGCAGCTCAAATAACAGAAGGCTTCAGTCTTACAGGGCTGGCTTGAGGGGTCAGAGGATAGAGTTTAGTACTGGAAGATCAGCCAATACGTTTGGGGAAGAGCTGTAGAGGGCATGAACCCCAAAATATTCATATAAAATTAATCCAAAACCCTTGGCTCATCTATGCACGGCATGGGGAAGACCTCAGAGGGTTCTATAAAATCACAGCAGCTAGAAACTGAAAGAACTAAGAATAGATTTCAGTCGATATCCATGGCCGGGGAGACAGAGTTAGGATTCTGAGTTCAGCCATAATATCTGCATGCTCAAACACATGTTCAGAGGAACATAAAAGAATCCAGAATCTCTACCATATATTACTTATAATATGTGGTATTCAATTAAAAGTTACTAAATAGGTGAAGAAACAGAAACAGACACCTACTCATGAAAACAAAAACAAAACCAGTCAATAGGAATCAACCCAGAGATGACTCAGATATTGCAGTTAGCAAACAAGGACTTTAAAGTAGCTATTATAAATATGTTCAAGCACTTAGAGGAAATATATGCATGGTGGCTGAATAGATGGAGGATCTTATCAGAGATATAGAAAACACACACACACACAAAAACCAGTGGAAAGTCCAGAGTTGAACACTATAATACTGAAATTAAAAATTCACTGGATACACTTAACAGCAGATCAGAAATAGCAGAAAAAGCCAGTGAACTTGAAGATAGAGCAATACAAATTATTCAATCTGAAAAACAGGGAAAAAAGATTGAAGAAACATGAACAGAACTTTAGAGATTGGGGAGACGTATCAAATATTTCAATGTACATATAATTAGAGTATTAAAAGGAAAGGAAAGAAAAATACGGCAGGAACATTTTTTTAAAAACTTGCCATTTTCATGGAAAGTATCAGTTTACAGATCCGGAAAATCAATGAACCCCAAACAGATAAATATAAAGAAAACCACACCTAGGTACCTTGTAGTCGAACTGTAAATCAAAGAAAAAAGGCAAAATCTTGAAAAAATTCCTGAAAACAGCCAGAACAAAACGAACACACTATATACAGGAGGACAACAAAATGAATTATTACTGATTTCTCAACAGAGAATAAAGGCCAGGAACAATGGCAATCTACAATGAGCTTGGGGTAGGAGAACGGAACTGCCAGCCAGAAGTATATATTTAGTTAAACCATCCTTCAAAAATGAAGACAAAATAAATGCTTTTTATATAAGTAAAGACTGACAGACTCCATCACTGGCAAACCTCCATTACAAGAAATGTAAAAATAAGTTCTTAAGATTAAAGGGCAATTACACTAGATGGTAATCTGGATCTATAGGAAGAAATGAAGATTCACTGAAATGGTATATATATTTAAGAAAACTATAAACATTTATTTTTATCTTCTTTTAATTCTTTAAAAGTCTAAGACAAAAAGTTTAAAAGGCTCTTTAAAGAAAAGTTAAAACACTGTATTGTGGGAATTGTACCACATGTAGATGTAATATATATGACAATAGCCCAATGGATGAGGGAGTATATGGAACAATACTGTTGCAAGGTTTCCATATTAATTGTGAAATAATGAAATATAAACTCTAAGTAGATTGAGACAACTTATAGATGCATCTTGTAATGGACAGAGAAACTACTAAAAACATAACGCAAATAGGTATAACTAAAAAGGCAACAGAGGAATCAAAATGGAAAACTGAAACATATGTGATTAACTCTCAAAAAAGAGGCAGGAAAAGTGTTACAGACAAACAACAACAAGAACATCAATTTGAAACAACAGATAAATAGAAAACAGCAATAAATTGGCCCTAAATGTACTTATATTAAAAGAAAATAAATTCGGGGCCAGCCGAGTGGTGTAGCGGTTGAGTTCACGTGCTCCGCTTGAAAGGTCCAGGGTTCACAGGTTCAGATCCCAGGTGCAGACCTATGCACCGCTTATCAAGCCATGCTGTGGTGGCGTCCCATATAAAGTAGAGGAAGATGGGCACAGATGTTAGCCCAGGGCCAATCTTCATCAGCAAAAATAGGAGGATTGGCAACAGATGTTAGCTCAGAGTTAATCTTCCTCACCAAAAAAAAAAAAAAAAAAAGAATGAAAAAAAAAGTAAATGAATTAAACATTCTGCAAGATAAGGAGAATTACCAGAGGTAGAAACATTTCATGATGCTAAATAGGGTCAAGACATAATAATAATAAATGTGTATGTGCCTAATAACAGAGTTATAAAATACTGACAG
Organism: Ceratotherium simum simum; assembly: GCF_057802395.1. Lineage (NCBI taxonomy): Eukaryota > Metazoa > Chordata > Mammalia > Perissodactyla > Rhinocerotidae > Ceratotherium > Ceratotherium simum. The sequence continues at coordinate 30,946,222 of NC_141911.1, read as the reverse complement.
AACTAAAGGGAAGTAAAGACAAATTCACAAATGTAACTGGAGATTTTAACACCCCTTAGTTGGTAATCGGTAAAGCAACTAGACAAAAAGTCAGTAAGGATGGAGAAGATCTGAATGACACTCCCAGCCACCATGACTAAACTGAATTTACAGAACACTATATCCAACGCCTGCAGAACACACATCCTTTGTAAATACAAATAGAACTTTCACAAGATGCTCCTAGGCTGGGCCATTAAAAAAAAACCTCAACAATTTTTAGAAATGTGAAATCATATAAGATATATTCTCTGACCACAATAAAATTAATATAAATCAATACAAAAGTATATCTAGAGAAGATCCAAATATTTGGAAATAAAATCATTCACCACAAAATAACCAGTTGGTAAAAGAAGAGATCACAAGGGAAATTAGAAGATACATTTAAAGAACTAATAATGAAAATAAAAGACATCAAAAAAACTGAGGGTTGCTAAAGCAGCGCATAGAAGGAAATGTATAGTTTTCAATGGTTTTAATAGAAAAGACAAAAGGCTTAAAATCAACAGTCAACTTTTCCAACTTAAAGGTAAGCAAATTAAACCCAAAGAAAGTAAAAGAAAGAAGAAGTAAAGAGTGAAAATCAGTGAAACTGGAAACAAACAATAGAGAAAATTAACAAAGCCAAATTTGGTTCTCAGAAAAGCTTAATAAAACTGAGCAATGCCTATCAAGATTTAACAAGAAAGAAAGAAAACACAAACTGTATATTAGAAGTAAAAGATGGAATGTCATGATAATCTTATTGCCATCAAAAGGATAAAGGAATTTCACAAACAAATTTTGTTTATAAATTCAACATCACAGACGAAATGGACAAATTTCTTAATAGACAAATTACCAAATCTATGAAATAGAAAATCTAAAAACTAAAATATCAAAAAAAAAAAAAAAATTAGTGTCAAGGACCTCTTCACAAAGAAAATTCCAGATAATTTCACTGCTGAATTCTCTCAAGTAAGGAAAAAATGATACCAAGCTTTTGGGTTCATACCAAAAATACAGATGCAGAAGTCTTAACAAAATATTAACAAATGAAATTCCACAATAAAATATTATACCATGACCAACCAGATTTTATTCCAGGAATGCTAGGTTAGTTTATCATATGAACATACATATGCATCATCATACACACACACACACACACACACACACACACACAAAGGAAAGGTGGGAGATGAGGACGTAGTGAGAAAGCAAATTCAATATCTGGCTGTGACATCTGCAGGAAGATAAGGCAGGAGGGGGAGAGGTATGGTGTCAAGGGAGAGTTTATGCAAAATTAAAGAGGTTTCAACATAGTCAAATGTGGAAGGAAACAGACCCTTCCAGTCTTGGCTGGAAAAAGACCCTTCCAGTCTTTGGCTCTTGCAGCAAAGAGGCAAACGTTACAGACATAAGAGAGAGAAGGGTTGAAGAAAAAATAGATGGGAAATCCCTGAGAAGGTGGGTTAAAGAGGATTCAGAGCACAGTCAGGAAGATTTTTATAATGAGGAATATGGAAAATTTAAATTATTAAAAATAGAAGTATCCAATATTCCAAACAATAAGATAATAGTTATACATTACAGTCATTAAAGTGAATACAGTTTCAAGATCACCCAGCAACATGGAAACACTTCATGATTTATTGCTAAGAGATAAACAAAAGGCATGATAGAAAACATTATTAATGCTAAGATGACAAATATGATAAAACAAGTATAGGAAAACAGTCTAAAAGGGAATAAGAATAATGATTAGTTGTTATTAGGTGGTGGAATTATGGGTAGATATTTTTCAATTAAATTTTCTTTCATAATATGATGTTACTTTAATAACTTTAGAAATACTTTTTTTTTAATCAAGGGGCATAGAAATGCTAGCAAAGAGCATATAAATTTAGGTATCTGTACCAGTTTGAATACTGTCCTGTCAAAATTTATGTCTATGTAGAACCTCAGAATGTGATCTTATTGGATAAGAAGGTGTTTGCAGATGGAATTAGTTAAGATGAGGACATACTGGATTAGGGTGGATCCTAAATCCAGTGACTGGTGTCTTTCAGAGAAAAGAGAGGGAGACACAGAGACACAGGGCAGAAGGCCACGTGATGAGAGAAGCAGGGACTGGAGTGGTGCAGCTACAAGCCAAAGAATGTCAAAGACAGCTGGCGGGGCCAGCCCCGTGGCTTAGCGGTTAAGTGCGTGTGCTCCGCTACTGGCGGCCCGGGTTCGGATCCCGGGCGCGCACCGACGCACCGCTTCTCCGGCCATGCTGAGGCGGTGTCCCACGTACAGCAACTAGAAGGATGTGCCACTATGACATACAAGTATCTACTGGCGCTTTGCGGGGGGAGGGAGGAGGAGGATTGGCAATAGATGTTAGCTCAGAGCCAGCCTTCCTCAGCAAAAAGAGGAGGACTCAGCATGGATGTTAGCTCAGGGCTGATCTTCCTCACAAAAAAAAAAAAAAGACTGCTGGCAACCACCAGAGGCTGAAAGAAGAGAGGAAGGATTCTTTTCCAGAGCCTTCGGAGGAAACAGGCTCTGCCTACACCTTGATTTTTGACTTCTGGCCTCCAGAACTGAGAAAACAAATTTCTGTTGTTTTCAATTTGTTACAGCAGCTAGAGTAAACTAACACAATATCCACCTGACTAGATAATTTTACTAAACATAAAATAATTGTTTGGGTTTGATAACAACTTCTTTTCTTCTCCTGCTTTTCAGAACAAATTAGGAAATGGCACAGTGAAGTCAGGTAGATGTATATCAATTTGTCAGCTTTACTGGTAAAGCCGAACCGCAGAACAAGATTTCAATCAGTAGCCTATTGCTCTCAGACCTCCTGTCTGAATTAGAAGGACTCATCCATTTAATCATAGTACCAAAGGAGCTCCTCCCGGCTCTTTCTGCACCACCTCCCAGGAAGATCCTCACACACCAAAACCACAGAGGAGTGAGGAGAACAAGAACGAAGCTTAGCCAGGTACCATTCAGTTCCTTTTCCTGCTCTGCTCAAGCTGATTATGGAGGAGGAACTTTCCCTTCTGAAATGCCCGAGAACCACAGTAAAAAGTGGACGCCAAGCGTTCTCCCCTAATAACAATACATAGGAAACTCTCTGGGGAAAATCTGAAGAATCACATTTACTCCCATTTTAGCATATCCCAAAGAATACAGGATCATGAATATTCAGTACATGTTTGTTGAGTGAATGAAACCAAATGAATAAAACGACAGACTATATTGTCCTTAGCCATAAATTATATAATTCAAAGATATGTAAATAAAAATAAATTCTTGCAATTAAAGATACACAGTATTGCACACATTTAAAAGGGCAACTTATTTTTCGCATTTTACTTTCTCTGAAATTGGATGCATCTTATAATTATTGGTATGTCATAGCTAGTTGCCAGTTTTCTTCTTTCTTAGTGGTACGTAAAATAATGCTATATCTTACAAAGGGAGTTTTAGACTCAATGGAATACAGTATATTAAAAAAATTCAAAATTATTTCCTTATCAATTGCTGAAGAAAACATGTAAAACACACACACACATACACACACGCATGCACACATTTTCTCTCTCTCTCTCTCATAATCAGATGCAAAAGCCTGACTTTAAGAACATAATACAGCAGTTCAGCTGCAGTGCTAACCTCAGGACCAAGGTTTTCAGACAATGCTTTTTTCTCAGCTTCTAGTTGTCTGCCATTCAGCCTTGGGAGGGACGAAGGTGCAGAGTGTGCCTCTGACTCTCCGTGGAGAGCAGTTTCTTGATCTTCTCCTGGCCCATCTTTCTCCTCCCTGAGGCTATGCTTTTTCAACAGGCTCCTTGGCCGAGGCGAAGGCTTACAGTGGTTGTCTGCCTCAAGGCTGCTGCTGTTTTCTGCTGAAAAATAAAATATTTTAAGGTGAGTGTACAAAAAAATGACCACGGCTTCAACTACACGCCAGGGTGCAACTACACTGCCCTCCTGTGCCCATGCACCTTGGCTCCCTGTCCTGGAGAGTCCTGAAGCCCAAAACCTTTCCCTACACAGAGCTCCAATAAGCACAAATAAGCCACAGTTCATGACCAAAATTAAAAAAATGGCTGCCATCCTGGAAGTAACTAGTATACGTTAGTTTTTTTTTTTTTAAATGTACTTTGTTTCTTTCTTTCTTTCTTTCTTTTTTTTTTTTGAGGAAGACTGGCCCTATGCTAACATCTGTTGCCAATCTTCCTCTTTTTTTGTTTCTCCCCAAAGCCCCAGTACATAGTTGTGTATCATGGTTGTAGAGCTGTAGCTCTTCTATATGGGACATAGCCTCAGCATGGCTTGATGAGCAGTGAGTAGGGCTGCGCCCAGGATCTGAACCAGCAAACCCCAGGCCGCTGAAGCGGAATGTGCCAACTTAACCACTACACCACTGGGCCAGCCCCTATACTTTAGTTTTGTGAGAAGTTAACTCTTCAACTTTATAAGCTCTCCTAGTATTAAAAAAATACTTTTCTAAAACAAACAAAACAAAATCACGTCCCAGTTTCTACCTCTATAAAGTGAGGGGGTTAATCCATGAAACTTTTGTTGAGTTTCTGCTGCCAGTAATGTACTCCCATTACTGGACCTCATTATCAAGACAGTGATGATGGCCCTGTCCAAGGACTTTACAGGTTGGGAAGGGTGATGATTCTAAAGAAATAAAATGACAAGACAAAGGTAAGTGCTGCTGTGAGTATGAAGACGATGATGTCGGTACAGAAGATAGAAGTGCTGGCTCTCACTGGAGGGAGGAATGAAGGAGGAGATGATTTGTGAATTACTCTTCTTCAAGTCCATCAAACTTCTCCTGCAGTTATTAAAATTTCTCAGTTACTATTTCCATTCCTCCAAAGTTTAAAATAAGAATCTAATGCTGGTATGCTTCCAGCCCTCAAAACATTACATGAAAGTTTTTCACATAAACTTTTTGCCTAAATTTTACCTGTTATACATATTCATTTCTCCATTGTTTACCAAAGTGCTCTTCTGATAAAATTTCATGACTGAACTAATTTACACCTTCCTCCTCTTTACCTATAAACGGGCTTATGAATGCTGCTAGAAGAGTCCACAACTATACCAAACTGGTACCACTATAAATGATTCATTGCCAATTTTAGTTATGTCCTAAACTCTGGCCAAATGTTCAATTCAAAATCCAAGAGTCATCCTAGATTCCTCCCTGTTCCCCCCTGTATCCAAAGCATCACTATACCCTATTGATTCTCCTTGCTAAATCTCTCTTTCATTTATCCCACTTTCTACATCCCCACTATCAGCTCCTCAGCCAATCTTTCCTGGATTACTACCTTAGTGATATTTACAAAATGCAAATCAGCTCACATTACTCCTCCCCACAAAATTCTTCAATGGCTCCCCATCATCCATTCCTACAAAATAAAAGCTTAATTGCCTTTGAACAGTATAAAAGGTTTCATGGTCTTGCCAGTGGCTATCTATGCTGACTTGTCTATTGGCACACCCATTTTGTAATCTGTGTTCTCGAAATGCTGGGCTAAGTGTTGTTGTCAGCTATGCCACAAGCCCTCTTGCTACCATACCTTTACCCAAGCTGATCTCTTTCCCTAGAACGTCCGCTTCCTGCTTCTCCTCCTGACAAATGCTTGCAAGTCTTTCAAGCCTCAGTTTAAGCAGAACATTGTAAAATGCCTAAAAGAAGGTATTGAGTCAATTTTTTTTTGTTGTGGTAAGAACACTTAATAAGAGATCTTCCTCCTTAACAAACATTTAAGTGCACAATATACTATTGCTAACTAAAGGCACAATGTTGTACAGATCTCTAGAACTTATTCATTTTGCGTAACTGAAACTTTAAACCTGTTGAACAGCAGCTCCCCATTTCCCCTGCCCGTAGCCCCTGGCAACCACCATTCGACCTACTCTCTGTATGAGTTTGACTCTTTCAGATATTTCAGATTTGAACCTTGGCTCTGACACTTATTAGCATTGTAACCTTACACAAATCATATAACCTCCACACACCTCATTTTTCCCATTGGCAAAATAAATTAAGAATTCCTAAGATGCCTGTGGGACATGAGGGAGATAATATATATAAAGTGCACAGTGCCTCATACATGGTAAATGCTCAATGAACATTTACTTTTTTTTTTGGTTTGTCTATCACTCCTGTTTTCTTTGGGGGAGTCTCTCCTCTTCTCCATCCATGTGATTCTGGTGGATTAACAAATATCTCCTCCACACCTCAGTGAGAAGGGTGGGCCCATGATACACACACCCCGCCTCAGCTTATCACAGAAACTTAATCTCCCCTGTCCACAGGTGGTCAGGAGGTCAGTGATTTTCTATTTGGAGTTGAAGGACACACTTTTAAGGTCATGGAGCTGGAAGGATGTGATTTGGAGATTGCTAGTGGCATACTCCCCTGGCAACTGAAGGGCTGCTTGAGACAGAGAGACCACATGACACAAAAATAGGACCAAGGGATGGAGTAACTAAGGGGGTGACAGGGGCGGGACGGGAGAATGAGAGGGTTGGGGAGTCAGGGAGGGAGGACAGAAGTAAAGAGAGAAAATCCAATGATACAAAAGTACTGAGTCTCCAAACTTAATCACACCTAAAGCAAGGCCTCCTGACATTCACGCTTAATAAGGTGACAAATTCCCCTCTCCACTGAAGGTTGTTTGAGTTGCATCATTTGAAACTAAGAGTCCTGACTACAGGTACTATAATTTGTCAGTTATTGCTAATATCGCCATCTCTTCTAGGAAGTCTTCCCTGATGCCCTCAGGCAGACTTAGGTGCCCACTTTCCTGTGTTCTTACTGTGCCTTTTGTACACCTCCCCACTAAACTGTAAAGTCTTTGCTATGGTCTGAATGTTTGCGCCCCCCCAAAATTCTTATGTTGAAATCCTAACACCAAAGGTGATGGTGTTAGGAGGTGGGGCCTTTGGGAGGTGATTAGGTCACGAGGGCAGAACCTTCATGAATGGGATTAGTGCCCTGATAAAAGAGGCTCCAAAGAGCACCCTTGCTCCTTCCTCCACATAAAGATAAAATGAGAAGTCTATGATCTGGAAGAGGGCCCTATCTGACCACGCTAGCACTCTGATCTCAGACTTCCAGCCTCCAGAACCGTGAGAAACAGGTTTCTATTATTTATAAGCCACCCAGTCTGTGGTATTTTGTTATAGCAGCCCAAATGGACTAAGACAGCCTTAGAGGATTGGTACTATGTCTTTTTAATGTCATATTCCTAGTTACTATCACAATACTTCTAACATAGTGAAACATATTGTATTCACAATAAAATTCATGTGGATAAACAAAATGATCTGCTTATGAACAAATGCTAAAGAATAAAATGAATAATAAAAGCATTTAAAAGAGTGCTTAATTTACACCAAGATTATTCTAAGCACTTTCAATATATGAACTCATTTAATTGCCTCAAACCCCTAGTAGTGGTTGCACTATTATCCCCATTTTACAGATAAATAAAACGAGGAACAAAGAGGTCGTGTGCTCATGGTCATAAACTCTACTTTGTGGGATTAAAGTAGCAACACCCTTACTCCAAAGTTCATGATTTTAGTCATTTTAATGTCAAAATAAAAACAACATACCCTATAAAAATTACTTGCTACAATCACTACCCATGTGACAGCTGCTTAATAAAGTGGAAGAGTCTGTTACTGCACTTTTTACAAAAGACAAGCAAGAACAAAGGAAACTTTCAGGTTCTAATATTTTTACAAAGCATTAATTGCTACTCAGCAATATCTCACTATATTAAAAATATTAAGTTCCAAACCTTGTAAGGAAAAAAAAAGTCTAAAAATTTGGAGAAGGATAAACCTAAGTTCATGAACCAAATTCCTTCTTTCATGAATTATTCACTTATACATTCAAATACTTAATGAATTCTATATGCCAGGCACTAACCACTAGCCTCAATTTTTTTCTTCAACCTGAAGAATCTAGGAATAATGATTTTAATATATTTTATAGCAAAATTCCACTTCCAGAAGTATTGTTGAGTTTTCAGAAAGAAAAAAATATGTCTAGACATTTTCAAAATGCTTTTTTTTACAATCAAATGTAAATAATTATCTGTTTTGGTAATTATTTTTATACTACATATACTGAATTGTAAATGGCTAATGATTGTTTAAAAATATAGTACACATTGTACATTTGTGTATAGCATTTTGAATCCTGGTGCCATCTTGTGGTTAAAATACAGTATCTCTCTACTCATTTTAACTTGTCACAGGTTAAAAAAAAAAAAAAAGATATTAAGTAGGTAGATTATTGTTGATTATCTACCATAAAGTTCTAATGATATACTCTACCTATATCAGACCAATTTTTAGCTTCTATAATACTCACATTTTCTTATTAAACTAATGAAAAGCTTTTCAGAATCAAGACAAATAGGATAAATATAATCCACAAAACTAAGTTTCTAAACTCAACAAGGACTAGGAAATACTCCTACTCTGTCCTTTAAGATTCACTGTGCATATTTCTATATTAATGGCTCCAAGAAGTACTCTTATAAAGAAATCTGTTTAAAATTTCTATAACTATGTTTTCTCCATAGTACCAATGAACAAATTGTGGGCCATACTTTGGGAAATGGTGAACTATTGGATTATTCCCCAAGTTCAACTCTGTTCCCCTTCTCTCCACTTTTTATTATACTCAGTACACTGGGAAGGTACATTTTAGCAAGTTATTCTGTTTCATTATGCCTTGCACGTACATTTTTGTAGAATTTTATAGTTTATGCGACACACTTCAATGGATTCTCAAAAAAATGCTGTAGGGCAGGAAGAGCAGGTTTTATCCTCTTCCTCATGAGAAGAGTAAGGCTTACCCTACTTGGTAAGGTCACACGTAATTAATATACAGTGGCTTTTTTCCTAGTATTCCCTGTTCTACTCATATCTTCGCTTCATTTGAAGGTTAATGGGATTATCAGGGAAAAAAGGAGTGGTTTCCTAAGACATGTCTGAAATAAAGTTGTGTCTGATGTTACAACTGACATCTAAAATGTGAAGTATGAAAAATTTACTGGGATGGTATTTAATGATGATATAAAGGAAAAGGGTTTTGTTTTGTTTTGTTTTGGTGAGGAAGATTGGCCCTGAGCTAACATCTGTTGCCAATCTTCCTCTTTTTGCTTGAGGAAGATTGTCCCTGAGCTAACATCCATGCCAATCTTACTCTATTTTATATGTGGGACGCCATCACAGCATGGCTGGATGAGAAGTGTGTGGGTCCACGCCCGGGATCCAAACCTGCGAACTCTGGGCCAACAAAGTGGAGCACATGAACTTAACCACTATGCCACTGGGCCGCCCCAGGAAAGGGATTTTTATGAAGGTTACCATCAACTAATATTTCTTCTATAAAACAGAAGAAGAAAGACTGGAAGACATCAAACCCTTAAGTCTCCATGCCCACGTTTCTGCGTGGTGGCACAGAGGACCGTAGAGGGGTTGGTGCCTGCTTCACTCCATCTTTGCTCCACCATGCCTAGAGCTCAGAATTGTGGAGAAACTACTATAATCCTAGATCACACCACAAGCTTCCCTTCAGAAAAGTAAGTTTTAGCGGATTTTCCTAGAGAATAGAGAAACTGAATGGAGATTCACTTTTCTTAAGGAGCTATAATTGCTTTTATTAGCTTATCCTGAAATGAGATAATTAAAATCAATTTCCACACAAACGTTTAAGTCTGGAGGCTTAAACAACAACAGCAACAACAAAACTCTCTCCTTTTATTAAATATACAAACGTCAAAAAAAATATTCTAGCAAATGGTGGCATGGGAATGATTGTTTTAAGGACTAGTCCCAGTGCTGCTATAACTCTAACCTCTGGAATGTGAGATGGATTAAAAAGGATTCCATTGTAGTTCCAACCCTGAAAACAAAATTGACGCTCACGGGCCTAGGCAAGGCTGGACCTAGGAGCATTAGGAGCCACAGCTGTGGACTACTGAAGGTATTCTGGCCTTCTATCAGGCACCAGCACAGACGCAAGACTGAACAGACAACTGGACATCAGAATTATGGGTTTTCTCTATGGTTCTACTGTTTTGATTTATGTCTGTAAAATTGAAAGTTAAGTCGGATTTTTTTTCTTAAATATTTACTAGCTACCATTTAAAGGCATTCTGTGATTGATTATCCCAAAATAAATTTTCAAGAAATGCAATTATAGCAACCTAACAAATTACCTGAAGATGTGTTTTTGACCAGAAGAATTCTGGGTTTAGGTTTCATTTTAATTTTCTCTTTTTCAATTGCTTGGTATTTATTTTGAGATTCGGATAAGGCATTTATAACCATGTCTTCACAACCATCTGGTGCCGTTTCCTCATTGTTTTTGACAGAGAATACTGGCTCATCTTTTGTTATGTCACTGTTTGATTTTTTGGTTTTCAAAAAAGACAGTTTTGGAGAATTCTTTTCTTCTTCATCTGATATTTGGAAATCATTCATTTTTTTCTTAACTGAATTTTCATCTACTGAGGTGTCAGAAAAATCACCTAAGGAAACTGAAAAACAGAAGAGAAAAAATGTTTTCAATAGCATATTTTAAAGTTTTGAAGGTTACATTAATCAAAAAGATTACCTTAAGGACTAGAAATGAATTTACAACCATGAATAAATGCATTTGTAAAATATATTTGTGGCTCTAAAAAATAGTTTTTATTGGCAATTTATGAAATAAAAATTATAATTTAATTAATTTATTCAAAACACACTTATTGAGTGTGACTAGTGTGCCAAGTACCGTGCTTACTCTGAGAAAAGTCATCCAAAGGTTCCTTAAAATAACCATCAGCCATGAGACATTTAAATTAGATTTTGTACTGTAAAGCTTTTATTTACAAACAACTTCATTACATAAAATCAGGAACATTTGTAAATGGAAGAATTTAACTAGCTATTTGCTAATTACACTTTTTTCCCATAAAAGCATTGGAACTACAATTCCATTCATACCAGAGTATTAGATTTTACTATGCAAGAATAATAAAGAATGCTAACTTAACTACAAAGCAATGATTTAACTATTGTTCTGATTATTTTTCCAGAGAATACTGAGAGTTATTCACTGAATATTAAAGTATAAAACACTGAATTTCAAGTTTAGAATTCTGTATTCTTATACTTGAAATCTAGAATGTTAATATTTTTATATAATTCAAAGAAACCAAACGAAATCATACCAGTACTGATACACTGGGGTTTTAAAAGTGAGCCCCTATTACAGTCCAAAAATATGATTTATAAAAAGCATTATAAAAGTGATTCTGATATACACCAAAGTTTAGTTCTATGGGCCCTAATTATTAACTCGCTGTAGGGTCTCAGAGGGTTGACCTTAAAGATGACCTTCTTGTCTCCAATGTGGCTTCCCACTGACAGGCATCCTTTTATTGGAAAGCTGCTGTCAGTTAATGTATATTTTCATACACATTCAGAAACAACCAAGGTCAATCATACAACTTTAAGAAAATTATAAGTGGCTTTTTACTCATTAAAAATTTAGAAATCAGGCCGGCCCTATGGTGTAGTGGTTAAGTTAGGTGCGCTCCGCTCTGGCGCCCCAGGTTCCCAGGTTCAGATCCTGGCCACGGACCTACACCACTCGTCAGCCATGCTGTGGCGGCGACCCACATATAAAATAAAGGAAGATTGGCATAGACGTTAGCTCAGGGCTAATCTTCCTCAAACAAAAAGAGAGGAAGATTGGCAACAGATGTCAGCTCAGGGTGAATCTTCCTCAGCAAACAAAAAAAAAAAGTTGGAAATCTAAAGTCAGTGAATTCATAGGTATTATTTTAACATAGTGATTTTTTTGGAGGGATGGGTTAAATATAACTAAGGAAACAAAAAGAAGAAAAGTGGTTTACTGTTCATATTCTCACATACCAATCTCATCACTGTCAAAGTCATCTGAGTATTCAGAACTCCTTTGTCTGGCTGAGCGAGCTGTAATTGCTTTTATTAGTTCATCCTGAAATGAGATCACTAAAATCAATTTCCACCCAAACGTGGAGGTCTCATATTTAGAATTAATTCTCTAAACAAATGCTTGATTAGTAACTGCTTCCAAACTTAGGTTTCATTCATCTAAGAAATATTCACTGTAAGCCTACTTTATGCCATGCACCCAAGCCCTCAACTCAATGCAGAACATCACAGACAAGATCCTTCTCCTCACGGAGCTTACACTTAAATAGCAGGAGACAGACAATATCAAATAAATTAATTGAGGGGACTCAACTTAGACAGGATTTATTATAAACTGGCATTTTGGAAGAAACTGGTACTTAAGATCTTTTATTTCAGCATATTGAAGTAATAGATGTAATTAATACTGAAAATTTAGAGGCTGAATTCAAAATTACAGAGGCTGGACAGAGAAAAGTCAAATGTTATTATGTTACAACAGAAAAAAAAACATTTTATATGAAAATAGCAATTTAAAGTTTCTGTTCAACTTGTAAAAGCTGAATTAACTTTTAACTTAGTAAGAACCTAGTTCTGAGGCTAGTTTGGGAGTCTTAGAGCCACACAGAAGAGTTGGTAACACTGGAGGTCAAACAGGATCACCCGCAAAATCTCAAGAGGAACGCAAGATTTACTCCAGCTTTATACAGACTGTTCCCAGAATCACTTCAAGTCCAACATTACTAAGATAGTGTTTACCTTAAATACTTTACCTGGAAAGTAGTTCTTTTGGTGACTTTTGGACTCTTTGTATATGCCAAAGTTGTGCTAAAAACTTCATCAGACATACTGTTTTGTTTTTGTTTTTTGTTTTTTTTACTCTTTACCTTTATAAAATGGCTAATAAGTAATAGGAATAATTCAACCTCTGATGGCGGCTGAAATATACAGAAAACAAATCAGACTTTTTTGCATGCTTGAGAATTTCTATTTCCACACTTAATGCCCCCCCAAAAAGCCAAACAAAACAAGAAAATCATCACAAGAACATTGAGCTACAACTTCACTTAAAAATGTAAACAGAGTTCTTGTAAAGAAATATCAAATTCTCATAGTTTGTTTTCAAAAAAAAAAAATGAAAATTGAAGTTAGCCTAAAATAATTTTGCAACTATTTTAAAGATGAGCAAATAAATGACTGCAAAACGTCAAAACCATAAAATGATGCCAATTAAATTAGAAACTTTATTTTTCACCTCTTCTATTCAAAAAGCATAACATTGCCTACAAAACAGTCATACTTATTTAAAAGGCTACCAAGAGGATTGTTAGCATAAAAGATATAATTAAGAGCACCACCAAAAAAAAAGAAAAAAAATTGCTTGCGTACAGCGCCAGGAAAGAAAAAGATCCTAACGCTAAACTACAAATAGTAATATTTTTTCCCAGCCACTCTTCACTCTCACAAAAGTGTTAATAGGACTAGATACAACAAAACGAAGCTTCCGCGATGAGCTGCATGAAAATCCTTGTACAAATGGGCCGGTGAACGTTTCTCGTGCTCGGAGCGGAGGCCCGGGCCTCGGCAGCCCGCCGCAGCGCGCGCCCCGGCACGGCCAGCCGGCGCCCAGGTCCCCGCCCGCTCCGCACTGCGCTGCCCGCCGAGCGCCCCGCACTCTCCGGCCCCGAGCGCCGTCTCCGCGCCGTCCCTCCGCGACTCCTTGTCGCGTGGTCTGTACTCACCCCGCCACTCCTGCGGCGGACTCCCGGCGACCCCGAGGACAGAGCCGCTCGTCTCGGGCAGGGACCGCGCGCTTCGGCCTGGGCCCGGCGGCCTCGGACACACGGCACTGGACTGCGCAAGGGGGCGGGACTAAAAACGGAGGTGGGAGGCGGTTGCTAGGAAACAGCGTCTCCGGGAGGAAGTGACTTCCCCACCGCCGGGTCTCTCGGGTACCCAACACGGCTCTTCGGCCCGACGCGTCGCCGGGCAACCACCCAGACGAAAGAAATGACGTCACCCGTCTGGATCTTGGGAGAGGGGTGCAGTATATGCTTCAGCTGTTGCCGAGGAGACCGGACTGGGCCGACACCCACTCGGACGCCTAGGGCGTTGCGCTTGCCGGTGGAGTGAGCGTCTTTACCCGTAGATGCTGCGTACGCCACAGCACGGTCGTTGTTTTGCCACAGTTAAGACATGAAGTTCTGTGAATTAAAATAGTGTACTGACAAAATAAAATGCTGACAGATGAGACAGAATAGCGCGATAGTGACGTTTGCAGGCTCAGGAGTCAAATTGCGAGTTCGAATCCGGCGCCCTTTCCCTGTACCCGTGCGATGTTGTGCAAGTTAACGTCTCTTTTGCCCCAGTTTCCTCTTCTGAATAAAAGGAGATAATAACAGCAACCTTAAAGGGTTGCTGTGAGTAATGAATGAACAAATACAGGTGGAATACTCGCAGGAGTGCCTGTGATTGCATTCGGTGAATATTAGATACGCTTTTTGCGCAACTCAGCCACGAAAGACCTGGACAGAAGTCGTCCCTTGTCAGCACAGCTGAAAACCCATTCCAAGTGTTTCTTTACTCTAAACTTTTTCCGTTTGTATACGCAATGGATAATCTAGTTGAAATCAAACCAGTCAACAAACAAAATGATCTAATAGCCTGGAGGACCATATGCCGCTAACGTAACCAAAATCAACATCATTTTGTTAGTGTAGATACCTAATCCTTAAACAAATTAACAAAACACAAAAACACTTCTTTAAAATAGCAGGGATTTCTACTATTTTTAATTTAAAAGAAGCTTAATCCTAGTTGAATTGTCTGAATGAATGCATTGATTAGTAATTAAATTTGTTCCTGGTATTTTTTCCATATCTCTAAAATTTAATTTTTCACTTATTCAACAATTATTTATGAACAAATCATAGAGATATAGATTTAACAAATTGATGTATTGAAAAACTAAATGTGCGTAACTAGAAATATGAAATTTAGTTTAAAATATGATTTTAACAATATTTGCAATGCAACTTTTTAAAAGTCGTGTTCAGTTTATACTCAACTTGTTCTTGTTTGAAAAACTCGGTTTGATCAACATTTGCTTAATTTTGATGTTTTCAGACATTTTTGAGTAAGTCTCTGTCTAAGAGAAAGATTTGCCATTCTTACCACTTACTGTTAGGTTTATGATCCCTGTAAGTTATTAATCAACAAATATGGTTCTATCATAGTACCTGTGCCCACAGTGAAAAGGCAGCATCTACCGTTTCCTTATATGTGAAGTACTCATTTGCTCATGTTCAAATATTTGTATTTATTCAAAAACCTCTGTTCTGTTCATTTTTTTCACTCATTTAGCTAATATAGTTTCCATTTAGATATGATTTAAGAAAATAAGATTCAAAAAAATTAATGAAAAAAGCCTTTAATAGAAGACCCACTAGATTTTTATTTTCAACTTAATACAAAATAATTAATAAATGATATCAAGCTATGCCTTACAAAGCTACAGTAAACAAAAACAGTTAACCTGAACTAGTTAATTTCTCCATGAGAGCTGGAGTGCAGTGTCTTTCTACTATTCTCTATCTTAAGCAGCAGAATATTATATACTTTGTTAATATTTTCAGGGAGCTTCAATATAATATGTTAGTAATAACATTATATAATACCTGAATTAATAGTATGATTTTATCTAACATATAGTTTGCAATAAATATGTAATTGTTGAATGAATGAACTCATGAACAAATAGAATTTTAAAGTGAAAATAATTTCTGAAACATTCCAAAAGAAGCTCACAGGTACTTTAAAAAAAATGAAAATACTTCAACACAAAATTTCAGCAGCTTATGTAACATTTTCTGTTTATTTTTCGTTTTTCTAATATGTTTGATCTCAGAAGTATTTGCTACCATTTTTTGAGTTTAATGCCCTTTTCATTTCTGAGCCTTGTCTTCTCTCATTCATTCATTCATTCATTAAGTATACCTATATCGGTAATATTCAGGGTCAAATTTCAGGAGTTTGAAGGTAAATGAGACTAAGTCCCTGCCTAGGAATCTTATAGACTAGAGATAGCTGGAAGGCTAAACAAATAATGACTATAGATTGTGGTAATTTCTCTGTAGAAGTACAAAGTAAGAAGCTTTCAAGAGAGAGTAAAGAATTCTTCCTGGAGGCTCTAGAAGGTTTTCACAGAGAAAGTAAGTTTGAGTTGGTTAATGAGTTTAGAAGGGATAAAGGAGGTGATAAGGAAGGGTCAGAAGTACATTTTAACCAGAGGAAATGGTCGATGAATATGGAGCCTACCCCACTGTTGATTGAAGTGGTTGAGCAGAGAGATGGTGGTGTGGCTCAGACTGTGTTGCCTACTGGGCGTGAGAGGGGAGTGAGAAGATACATTTCCAGATCAAGAAGCAACTGAGAAGTGACTCTTCTTCAAAAGTTCCCTGCCCTCACCTCAGCAGGCAAATTGTTTATTGTCCTGTGACTGGCAGCACATGTTAGAGACAAACGACCTTGTACTCACAGGCAGCCCTGGTTGAAAAACTGAAGCACGTGTCTAGCATTTTGAGAAGTGCACTACAGAAAGCAAATCCCCATGGCTGTCAATTGATAAAGACTATATTCACATTACATGTTGAATGCCCAAGTCAGAAGAGAATGAGAGTAAGTGCCCAGATACAAGTACATTTACCAATATCAGTGCCGACTTGTGGGATGAGAATAGCAAGAGACATACAGAAGGGAAACATCGGAATCTTGAGGAAAGCCAACCATGACCAGCTACACTGGTTAAAAGTGTTTATCAGCTTCTTATGAGTGAGGGTAAAATGGTCATTGTAAGTCAAATATACCAATGTATATTCTTCTGGGTTGTTATATAGCGATACATGAATTATTATACAGCAAGAGAAACATGATTCTTCATTCAAACTCAGAACTTGTCATTCTGAACAAACTAGTTTTGTATCAGGGTAATGTCCTCAGTTAAATACTCCCTACAGATATTGTTCTAGACAAAGATACTGGATGTGGGTAGACGTTGTCTCTACTACCTGTGTATTGCTAACTATACTATGTCTAGTATATTCTTTGTACTTTACTCATATTATTTAGTTTAGCCTTTAAAAAACTGCAAAATTTGTGCTTTATAGCTACATTTGCAGTACAGAAAAATTAATTATTTTTCCCATGATACTGCAGTTATTAATTGATAGAAGCAGAATTTGAACCCAGGCAGGCTGACCCAGAGTCAGTGCTCTTAACCAACCCCTGTGGTAGGTCCCCCAAAAAAGTCCATGTCCTAGTCACTAGAACCTGTGAGTATGTTACCCTATATGTCAAAAAGGACTTTGCAGATATGATTAAATAAATCATCTTAAAATGAGGAGATTGTCCTGGATTATCTGGGTGGACCCAATGTAATCACAAGGGTTCTTACAAGAGAGATGCAGGAGAGTCAGTCAGACAGAAGAAGATGTGATGACAGTGGAAGCAGAGGTTGGAGTGATGGGGGGCCATGCACCAAAGGATGTGTGCAGCCTCTTAGAAGCTGGAAAAGACTGGGAAAACACATTCTCCTCTAAAGCTTCTAGAAGATGCACAGCCCTGTTCACCCTTTTAGACTCCTGACCTCCAGAACTGTAAGAGAATAAATGTGGGTGGTTGTAAACCACTGTTTGTGGTAATTTGCTACGGCAGTAATAGGAAATTAATACAACCACTATGCCATATTTTCTTTTCATATCCATGGCGTTTTTGGTCAAGTTTCTGCTGCTTAAAATGGAAAAAACTAGGCGCTATTTGTGTAATCTCATGTTAATATATCTTATTTCTGTGGTGCCTGCTACACACTGCAGGGAAGCAGGGACAATTATAGCCTATTCTGGGCTAAAAGCTAATGTTAGTGTGGGGCATGGCTCTCTAAGACATTGACTGGATAGTTAACGAATTGCCTTGAACTAATTGCTGTGGAATTAATATTTTAGTCCATAGGAAAATGGGAAAAACAAGGAAATATCATGACTTGACTGTGCTTTAGAAAAGGTAATTTTGGCAGTTAGTTGAAGGATGCATTAGAGGCCAAAGAACCTAGAAGGAAGTGAGACGTAAGATATCACCCAGGAAGCTACGGCATTTGCTCAGGAGAGATGTGACGTGGACTTGAAATAAGGGAATGGCAGTGAGAATGGAAAAGAATGGATATATTTTTAAAGTATTTTAAATAACATGATTGAAATTTTAGCAAAAGAGTATGTGCTGGGGAAGCAAAAGAGGAAGGAGGGACAATACGATGCTGTGTTTGGACTTGCTGAGTTTGAGATGCCTGTAATATGTGGGAATGGGTGTGAGGCTGGGATAATGAGGAGTGAATACAGAAGGGAGTGGAGGATGGAACCCTGGGGAACATCAACTGAGCATGGACAGGGGCTGTAGGAAGCATAGGAAGGGAAGTGACTGCAAGAAAAATCAAGAGAGAACCCAAGGATGAGAATAGTTCAGGAACAAGGGAGTGGCCAATGCTGCCTAGCAGTCATGTAGCTAGAGATGGAAACTAAAAGTTTGCATTTGTCAGTGAGGAGGTCACTGGGATCTTACCATGCCTAAGTGAGAGCAGTTCCAGTAGTGGGTCAGACAGGTGTACTGGAACCTGCTCGTACCTGCTCAGGAGAGTCTATTTTGCACATTCAGTCCCAGCTCTGTGTTCAGCAACATCAAGTTGGTAGCTTGAAATCAATCATGGTGGAATTATTTGAGTGTTGCAAATGCTACAGTGCTACAAATCAGGGCATTCCTTCTCACCACCTCTCACCACCAGCCCTCAACTGGGTGAGAAGGCAAGTGAAGCAAAATTATCTTAAACCTAGAAATGAATGGGAGATGAGGAAGTAGGATGGAGAGAGACCAGTATTTTTTCCGGAAATTAGTGGTGAAGAGAAAGAGAGAGGCACAGTAACATCTTGAAACACAGGTAGGTTTGAAAAAATATTTTTTTCGCCCGTGAAATGTCCCAGCAAGACTGATTTGTTGTATAGACTTCATTACGTTATTGAGGTTTTAAGAAATATTTACTTTTAATAACGTTTCTTGTATACAAAACCACATTATTCGTACTTAAGATGTTGATCTAACGTTTTCTTTCTTTTGCGATCTAGTAGCACACACTGTATAAGGTATTTTTATGTGTTTCTTCCATGTGTAGCTCCCCCTTTCATTTACCTTTTTGGAATCCCTCAGTACCTTCCTGCTTTGTGCACTTTCCCTTTAAGACTTACCTGGTTTCAGAATAGAAAAGAAAAATCACTTATTTACATGTTTTTATACAAGAACTTTACAAGTTTTTGTGGAATTAAGATCCAACGTTGAAGAAAACCTAGGCATCACTTAGTGGGAAGTTTCCTTGTAAAAGATCATCCTTTTCAGGATTTTCAACAAACAAAGGCCAGAGCCCAGCCGTAGGTGATGAGATAAAACAAATTCTTCAACACTACGCATAAAAGCTAATTTTGGTTTAGTATTGCTCTCATGTAAGAATGCAATATTCCTTCTTTTTCTCCTTTGGAAAGTTTTTTCCAAAAGGGGAAGGACATCCGATGGCATGCCTTAGTAACCAAGTTCCAGAAGATGGCAGCAAAGGATTTAGCGCTGGGGAATATAGCAGGAACATAATTATTAACATTTTCAAGATATTTCACTTTGCTTAGAGTGATTAAAAATTAGACTGAAAAATAAACTACTTTTTAAATCATTTCATAAAGGTTTTTGAATTATCAGGTTTTTTTATATATGAAAATTAGGAATTT
Source organism: Ceratotherium simum simum (assembly GCF_057802395.1). NCBI lineage: Eukaryota > Metazoa > Chordata > Mammalia > Perissodactyla > Rhinocerotidae > Ceratotherium > Ceratotherium simum. The sequence continues at coordinate 30,926,390 of NC_141911.1, read as the reverse complement.
AGTAGTTTAATGGGGCAAGAAAATTTTTTTTAATAAATATTCTTAAAAAGCTTTGTATAAGCTGCTCACTCTCTAATCTATTCCCTAGTCTCCCAAACTCAGCCATAATCATTGTTAATTGTTAGGATTCTTTTCCATACTATTTTTTTCTATACACATAAAAAGGTCCACATTACACATATTCTTCTATAACCTGGTCTTTTCACTTGAATATCCTTTCATGTTAATTAAAATTTGAATTATTCTATGCATTCCTCTGTGGTTATATACATATGTATATTTTAAAACCATTATTGATGGCCCTTTAGGTTGTTTCCAATTTTTATGAGCAGCCTTGAATAAACATTGTGGCATTCTTAATTATTTATTTTGAATAAAATCCTAGGGGTGGAATCACTGGGTTGGGTCAAAGTATACACACATTAACTGTCTTTATACTTATTGCCAAATAAGAATAGTTTTCACCTAAATTTATTCACTAGATTCTCTTATTGCACTCTTATAAGATGTAATTTTGTTTGCTAAATTTTTCTTCTCATTTTATTCTGTGAAACTCTGTTTGTTGTCTCCTTTAAAAATAATTTCATATATTGTCTCAAAATAAAAAGATATCAAATAAAAACATAAATATAAAACATTATTTTCTTTAGTTTTTAAAAGGAAGCCTTAAGGATTAAAGGAAGGAGGAATTATTTAAATGTGACTGGAAAATATTCTTCTGTGTGTAAAAATAAAAAATTTCAAATTTCCTTAATTCTATAATTATTATTCCTAGCATTAGGAAGTCACCATTTAATATAGTTCTCTTAAGAAAATCCATTAGCTCACAGGAGCTAAAAATAACACAAATGAAAGCTCTTCATGTTTAAAACAGGCAATGATGAATGCTAAGGCATTACTAAATATTTTATGTAACTTCAAAGGCCCTACATTTGCCCAACCATGGATTCAATTTTAGGCATTTTATACACATGTACTGTAGCCAAACTTAGAGTAAACTTTGATAAAAACTTTCTGTTATGTAAGTTTCTTAACCTTAAAATGAACTTTCCTGATTCCTGAGTAAGTATATAGGGTGATGCTTTTATTCCTTGGCCTGGATCCAGATGTCAACTTTTCATTTAACAGCCTGTTCAGACAACCCGTAGCCAACTGATTTTTTCTATTACAGAGGCAGAATAAAGAATGTGCCCTGTAAAAATCTTATACAGACTTCTTTTTCCTGCATTAGTTGTTACAGTATCTCTTTTCCTTCTATAATTAAAGCCCACAAAATTTTCCCTTTAAAAAGCCAATACTATATCTGTTAGATAAGACAAAATTTCCCTATTAGCTGTCAGTTAATCTTGTTTGTTACTATTTTCATTATTTTTTTTGTTTTCATTATATTTTTTTGTTTTGGAGTGGTGTGTGTCTGGGGTTGATAGGTGTTAGGTAAAAATTAGCAACATCTCAAAAGCTATAGATAGTACAGACTTTGTATTTTTTTTTTTTTAAGAGGGCTGATATCGTAAAATCTAAAGCTTTTGAAAGTTTGGACTCACCTTTTTAAAAATGAAATTTCACTATTTTTGATGAAGTGAGACAATGAAGCAGTGAGACATGATTTTGCATCTGGCTTATGAATTAAAGTTTTATTTAAATTTTTAGTTTTAAAGTTTATATTCAAGTGTGTTTTAGACTACTTTCTTCTAGACAAAGCAATTCAAGAAGATGATGTCTGTCTTAGAGAGCTCTACTGTCTAGTTGAAACTGTGCTACTCTTGTGAGATTCTAGGTTAGAATCCCAGAATGCCATAGAAATAATAATATAATTCTTGGTACATAGTCCCTTTGACAATATTATGAGAAAACTCCTGTTCAAGTACTTCCAATGACATAGACTGAATACATCAGCATATGAGGCAGATGTTCCATTATTAGGCAGCTCTAATTATCACAATTTTATTTTTCATATTTAATTAAAATATGCTTCCCCATTTTCTACACATTGATCATAGTTCTATTCTGCAGAGTTACAGAGAGTAAATCTAATCCTCCTTTCACATGACAAAACTTCCATTTTGGAAAGATTTAGCACATTCCTACCAATTTGTCATTTTTACCATTTCTCATAGTTTCAAAAACCCATCACCATCCTGATTGTTCTTTTCTGGATAATATGATTTGATTTCGTCCTTCAAGAGCTGTGTCTACAGCGGAACAGAATAAACTAAATGTGGCTTAACCTGTGCAAAGAAATACTCCCTTTTCAAGGAATGAACACTGCTAACACAGTCTGAGCTTACATTAACACTCTTCTGGGAGATGGGTTCACTCTTGCTTCATATTGTGGACTTGTAATCAACCAAACACTGTGATTTTCTAGGTGCTGTATGATTCAAAAGATTCTATGAAACTAAATGTAAATTTTGGTATTTTAGTGGGATAAGTACCATCATCTGGTTGGGGGCACCTGTTTTCAGTCTTTCAATCTATAGAAAACTTCTTGAATTCTATTTTGTCATCAAGCATACTATTCTTTATTTTTGTATTATCCTTAAATTTAACAAGTATATGTACTTGGCATGTATTCATACAAGTATTACTAAAAATATATTCTTAGGTTATTTAGTTTATCCACGTTTATGCATGCCTTTCTAACCAGGGTCAATGCAAGGTGATTTTGCTATTTCCCATCTAGCAATGTGCAGGTTTAGAGAAATAGACTCTACTTCTGAGCTACAATAGTCACACTCGTTCCCAAGGCAGCAGTAGCAACATCAGGATCCCTTAGACTTGATTATCTTCAAATCAATGTCCTTCAGCAGCAATTTCCCATGGCAGTTATAATATTTATTTAGATGATAGTTTGTTAATAGATTCAGTAGTCACAAAATATGGTTGGAACCTAGAAGCGTGTGTAGAAAATCATAAATGCCCAAGAAATGTCTAATTGGATGAAGCCTCAATAGAAATTAATGCAGCATGGATTTTACTATAATCTGTAACTTATTACTTCTCTCAGCTATGATTTATTGAAAATGGCTTTTCCTTTCTAAAAATTCCTCAGCTCTATTGTACTAAAATTTGATTAAGATGATTTTGGGGGCAGAATTGCACTACAAAAAAAAATCACTATTACTAGACATTTCAATTATTGAACTATTAAAAGAAATAATGATTTTCTTATTTTAGCAAATAAAGAATTTAAGCATAGAGTCAAAGCAAAAAAGGAAATAGTCCTAATAGTTCTAAGATTAATTAAGAGACATTGATAGATGAGGCTGACTAAGTTTCATGGAATGTAAGCATCCTTTTTTGTGTGTCACAAATTGAATTATCCAAAATTCTGGGATAAGCTTGAGTTTCTGCTACAGTAAACACTAACAGACAAATTTCCGTTTATTTTATTTTTTAACTTTAGACATTTAGTTAATGACGAGAATATTTATCTCTGCTTGATTTCATGGCGAGGCTTTTGTTGCACACACACAAACAAACACACACAGATTTTAATAGTTTTTGAATAGGATTCAAATTCTCATTAAGATCTTTTGTCATTTGGGGCATTCCTTTTTTTTTAATATTCTGGAATTAGATTTTGCCATATTTCTATCATACTGCTCCCACCATATTTATTCCCATAAAATCTCATCTTTATGTTCTATACCCATGTCAATATAAGGCTAAATCTTGGAAGAGGGAAATACCTTGGGTACTTTCATTTTTTTAAACACTTTCAAGGTGATTAGCGTTGGAGGGGATGCAATGAGAACCACAAGAGAGTTGCTACTGCTTTCTAGAAGCTCACAATTTGATAAAGCAGTGAGGTCATGTACAGAAAAAAATAAACAGAAATTGATAATTACCTCAAGTTTGAACAAATCAATTAGAAATTACATTAACCTGTACATTTCTAAGACAGAGGCAATATGAGTATACGTACAGAGGAAGAACATGAAACCAGTCAGTGATGCTCAGAGACGGAAGCAATGAGGCATGGAGGGAAGTAGCAAATGCTTCAGGCTAAATCAGTGAGTGTTGTGCCAGGAGGTTCTGCATTTGTCAAACTGCCAGCAGTGACCCACTAGTGAGTCATCATGTTGATTTTATTGCAATCAAGATTGAAAAGAAATTTCTGGCATAAACTAGACTAGAATAGTACAAAAATACACAGTGCTGTACAAATTGGGAAGGTATGTACTATTTCAGGAAGCTTGTGTTTCCGTATGTACAAGCATATTCTAAATGGAAAATATACAATGTATATTTGTGTGTATATATAATATATATATTACTGTATGTGTATGTTGAGGTTGTGGTATAAAATATATTTATAAAATATATTTTACTGTAGATAGTGGCAAAAATTTGACAGCCACCAAGGTGGTGAGTATAGACTCCTCTTTTAGGAAAGAGAATCAGAGGAAGAAAGATAAGAATTTCCTAGGTTCTTGTGAAACCTGAAAACTAGTTCCCTAAAACCATAATACTTAATTTATCCACCTTTACTGGAAGACAACTCCACTTCGTATGACAGCTTTACAGTTGGAAATGGATTAAACACTCTCATTTTGCAGGAGTTGATATAATTAATACTAACAAAAATGTGAGCAAAAGTTAAAGAAATAGAGAACTGCGTGACTATACAACTGCTTCAGAGCCCCCTTCACACTCTATTCAAGCAAACTTATGTTTTATTATTACACACACACTTCATTTTGGAAGCATCTTTTGAATAGAAATGTCACTTCCAATCTTCCCACATACCATCATTCAAAATCCTTTCCCACAATTACATCCTCCACAAAACCTTTTTTAATTAACCAAATACAATATGATAATTCCTCCTTGTGTATCCACTTTTTCCTCCCTGTCCTGATCTTAAAATAGAGAGATTTGATCATTTACTCTCTAATATATGTGGGCATTTACAGAAGAAAGTAAAATAATTCTTGTATATAACCTATATGCATGCTAAGTTAGGGATAGTGTGTGCTCTGTGTGTGTGTAGATATGATATAAATCTTACATATCTTTTTAGTTAAATGTTACTTTGGATAAAGGTTGCATTTATTTCCATTTTTGTATTTTTTAGTGGAGAGGGATGAAATTTGTTTAACTAAGAGTCTTTTCCAAGGATGGTGCAATGAACATAAGAGAGTTTAGACACTTTTAGATTCTGGTAATGATAATAATGGTGCTAATTTTGTCCTCAAGAAACAGATTGTTTCTTGAATCAGATACTATAACCTGTTTCAGTAATCTTATTCCATATCTTCTTCAGCATAGAGTATTTTACAATTTTTCTCACTATACTCCCAGAATAGTACAAACCTCGACAACTTTATGATATATCAGAAGTACATGATAACACAATGTTAAAAAAACAGTGAGGAAGATGCTCCTCCAAAAATTCAATGCATGTATGTTAGAATAAATCTGTAATCCCACCTTTGTGTATCTTCTTGTATTCTGGCTTTTTCTTACTGATTTGTATGTAATAATATTACTCTTTCAGTGGGTCAAGAGATTTTACAAGACTGAAGTGTGTGTGTGTGTGATTCAAAGATGGCATTAATTATTGACATTCCCTATAAGTTTAGAATATTTTTATTGTTGGACATTTATAAATGACAGATAAATAGAGGAAAATACATTTTTGGAAGAAAAAGAAATCAAAATATATTTTAGAAAGAAAAAGATCAGCGGCAAGATACTAGGCAAGGATGGAAATCAATTCAGTGGGGGAAGAATTTTGATCAATCAACAAGAATAATGCTGTATTGGTTATATTCGCAACTGTGGCTCTCTTACTAACTTTTTTGTTTTAAATCATTGAGCAGGTCTCATGAATCTTCTTAATACCTGTTGAAGCCAGATATGAACTATCAAATTTTATTCACTCGAAGAACCAGCTCTTACATTTATTGTCATTTTTGTGTCCTAAAATTATTAATTTCTTCTACTATCCTACTGGATTAAAATCTTCTATATTCCTTATGTTTTCTTTGTATAATTTCTGTAATTAAATGCCTGTTTCATGTTTTCACTTTTCTTTACATCTTTAACTTGAATGCAAATGTTGAAAGTAGATGTTGCAAGTTGGCATTGTGTTTGTGTGTCTCGCATAGTGGAATTTTATTTTTTAATTTATCAGTCAAATTTGGGCTTTAGGATCAGAGCTCTGTTCTCAAATCTTGCCTCTTCCACTTAATAGCTTTGTGACCCTGGGTAAGTTGGTCAATTTCTCTGAGTCACAGTGTCCTTCTCTGTAAAACAGAAAAAAAAAAAAAAAAAAGGGAATATCTACCTCTAGTGGCTGTTGAGAAGATTAAGAAATAAACATGTAACACATTTATCCTAATGCTAGCACATAGCAAACAGTCAATCAATAGTGTGGAGCTACGAATATATATTTGAATGAGATATGCCTTCCATGTTTTATATTATACATATTCTATCACTTATCGTGTTATATAATACATACTATGGGTTTCAGATAAACTCCTCCTTGTCCCTATTATGTAGAAGCAACTTAATTTCCCCTTAATAATTGAGATCAGTCACTCCAGTGTTTGTGTGGAGGCAAAAGGAGCCCGAAACGGCCAGGACACAGTCTCAAATTCTAGTTCAGTGGGACCATTGTTTTATCTTTCAGGGGAAGCATTAATCCCTTGGGAAACAAAACTTTCATATGAGCAGAAACTAACATTTCAGAGATGAGAAGCACAAAGTTTTCAGGTAATTCATCTGGAATAACAGTAAGAGGAGGTTTTTCTACTTCCGCTGTGTGTTCCTGAACCTGTGGACCTTTGGGAGAACCAGCCATAGATACCATAGATAATCCATAGTTTATGCACTGCGTCTTGTAGGAAAGCACTCTTCCCTGACCAGTACAGTAATTGAGTCTTCAAAAAGCCATTCAACCATAATATTAGGCCAGTTGCTCCTGAGTAAGAGGGTACATGATACAACCAGCGAATCCCATGGAGTCAGCCATGAACATCACTTCTTTCTTCTGTAAAAGGAATTCCTCAGTCAAATGCAGTGCTCTGAGGGATACCATGATGGTGAATATGACATTCAATAAACCTTTGGGTGGTGATGCTGGCAGAGCAATCTAAACAGAGAAGATAAATCCGTATACAGAATAAGTATGTGTATTCTAGAGAGAACAAATCTCAACTCCCTCCATGATGGATACAGCCCAATAGAATCAAACTGTCTAAAGGCGGTTGGTTGGTCTTCTCTGCATATGGTGCCCTAGCAGGGGCTTGGTGTTGGTGTCTGTTGTTGGAAGGTTAGGCATTCAACAGTAACAGTAGCCAAATCAGCCTGGATGAGGGTAAGTTTAATTTATTGAGCTCATATACAACCTCCATCCTTGCTGCCAATGCCACTTTGGGTAAACACTGAGGTGGCTGAAGAAAGGCTAACATTCACAGAACATCAGCTAATCTTGTCTACCTGATTATTAGGTCTTCTTGGCTTCCATTTGTAGTATTCATTTAGAACAACAATATACTAAAACTATGTGCCCATTCCAAATGGTCCCTTCACAAACCTCCTTGCCATAAATTCTCTAATTTTTTCATTTCCAAGAAATCATCAGACAAATCATTAGTTCAGTGTAGAGGGATTATCATCCCTCTTTTATTCCATGAAAAGTGAATAAGAAGATCAGCTACTTAAAGTTCTGTTCACTGGAAGACTTCCCACTTTCACTGTGCTTCAGGGGCTGTGATGCTGCAGCAGTCCACTTCTGGCTGATAGCAACATATTGCCTGAATTGCTTTTCCCTCAGTCAACTGGTCACAGGGAATTCCCAATGTGGTCTTTGTTTAGGTTGAGGAAGAGGTGAAATGAAGTTGGAGTAGGTGCTGTGGAAGCACCCCTTCAAGTAACTTAATTTTTACTTTCAGGACTTGTTTGAGCCCAATCTTGTATGAACTGCTTCTGCTTGATAATAGAGTGCTGCTATGTATCCTCAGCTTAATAACTTGGCAGGTCAGACAATATGTGTCTTGTAAGATGATCGATTGCCACTAGGAGCCAGTAGCAAGCCAGGGGCTCTTTCTCAAAAAGAGATTAGTTATTTGCAGAAGTGAGCATGGCTATTGGGTCTGTGCCATGGGTCTTTACCAAAACTTACCAGAAACTCCATACAACCTATCTATTTGCTTCAGATACTTTGAGCACCACTGCATCTATTGAGTCATTAGGTCAAGTTGCAAAGCAGCGTGTAACTACTTCAGAGTCTTTTCTAGCTCTAGATCCACTCAAAACTGCCAGCCTTATAGGTTACTTGGTGAATGGGTGGAGCAGCAAACTCACTTGTTTTACACGTTGCTTCCAAAATATGGAGACCCACCAAACATAATGCCTTTTTCTTGGTGGTAAATGTTACAAGATCCAACAACATGTCTTTATGTTTGAAAGGAACATCTCAATATATCCAGGACATTGGGCCTATAGACACTTCCCTGAGGTGGGGAATATTTATGGAGATATACCACCTACCCTCTGTTCTGCGTGTGTTTTACCAAGATATCTAGGATATTTGCCACTTCCTGTTCACCAGGTCCATTTGGCATCAATTCTTCAATATGATGGACAATGTGATAATTTGTAAGAAGGTGGGCCTATCAACTATCTTGTGCACTAGATAATGACAGAGATAGATCATGTATCCTTAAGGTAAGGCAGAGAAGGTATGGTGTTCTCTCCGTCATGTGAAAATAAACTGTTCCTGGTGATCTTTGCTAATCAGTATATAGAAGAAAAGGCTCTTAATGCCTAGTAGATTCAAACCGTGCCCCACGTGTTCTGTGGATTTCTTTCTGTAATGAGACCACATTGGAAACAGAAGCTGCAGTTGGAGTCACCACCTGATACGTCTCCAATAAACCATTGTTATTTTCTGTAAATCTGTCTTCCACACAGACTAAATAGGTGAGTTAAATGAAGATTCAACAGGAATCGCTACCCCTATAGTCTTCTTGTCTTTGGTGGATGCAGTGACATTTACAATTACGTCATGTATGCAGTGTTGCTTTTGATTTATTATTTGGAAGGGAAGGCCTATTCCAGGGCTTCCCCTTAATCCTTCCTACCACAAAAGCCCTCAAGCTGCATTCAAGAAGCCAAGATGGGTATTCCGCAAGTGGCAGAGTACGTCTATGTCAACTGCAAATTCAGAAGTCAGCAGAGGATTAATTCTCAGACCAAATGAGCCTACAGTGAAACAGACTTGGGTGGAATATTTGTTTATTACCTGACCTCTGAAAGTCTTCTCTCTAACTTATGGAGCACCATGGCATTTTGGATCCCCAGATATTAACTTCATCTCAGAGCCAGTGTTCAGTGTTTCTCTTTCTCCAGTGTCTAGTCACCATGGTAAAATGGCTACAAGTCCCTTTCAGGAAGACTAGAGGGAAATGTAGAGTTCATATTTGTGGCGCTTTTGCCTGGTCCTCAATGGTGTCCATCCTCTCCTTCAAGTAGTTTTGGATCTATGAACTGGCTCCAGTCTGGGAACTGATTTAGGGGCTGTTGTGGTGCCACATAAAGGCAATAAAAGTTTTCTAAGAAAGGAAATCTAACACCCTGAGACCAAGGAAGACAGGCTGTTTCTTCCAGACAGGCACAGTGGGATTTGAAGAGTGAAGTTCATCAGGTTATTCTGAATCCACTCATATTTCTCAAGTACAGTTCTTCAGGACCCACACTTTCCCAACCATGTTCTAATTTTCACAAAAAACGACCTGGTCAGGCTACGAATTCAACTTGCCCTGTAATTCAATTTGCACTGTAATTACAAGCATCACGGTAGAATTTAGATTTGCCTTAGTAAACAATGGCCTTGGGGGTATGAGGGAGAAGATATTCTTTCTGGGTAGTCTTGGGAGCTCTCTGATGGGCCCAGAACTACTTCTGTAGAAAATATTCCATCAGCCAGAGTTCGGTCAGAAGAGAAAAAACCACTCTAAGTATTTAAAGCAGGAAGGGATATAATATAGAGAATTAGAGGCTTACAAAATTATAGAAAAGCCTTTGGGTAGGAGGAGTAGGAAAGCTAACATGCTTGTTAGGGAACTCAGGTGGTGCAGGAATCATCAGGAACAATCACTCCTGCTCTGTGCTGCCTGCAGCTCTGCGATGGCTGCTTCACAGGAGGCTCCCAGAAGCACATCAGGCAGGCAGTGTTCTTTTCCAGATACCATCTAGTACTTCAAATAATATGCTTCAAAGGAATTACTTCAACCATGAAATATCTCTGTTTGAATCCCTTTAATGGGGTAATCAAGACTATTGTATGCCTCCAGAAACAAGCACATAATTTACTTTGATTGACTAAATAAACAAAAAAACTAAAAAAAAAAGGATTCAAGAACACAAAACCAAATACAACGTAAACATTTTCTATTGTGGTCTATTTTTATTTTTAGTCCCTTAACTCTTACCATTGTTACATAGAATATTATAAATGTTTAATCTGATAGTCAATGTCTAACTCATTTTAGGAATGCAATCTGAAAAACAGAATGACAAGGATTATGGAAAAAACATCTCAGTATTTAACAAATGCCAAATTTATGTGGTTAAAATAAATGAGTGATTTTAAAATTAAAATACTTTTGTTATGATAGTTCAAATAAGGAGATGATGTCCCCCCACGTTCTGGTTCCTAAGAAGAAGAATTTTCCTTAAATTATTGTGGCCTCTTAACCCATATCTTACTCTTTTCCACAGAAGTGGAATGAGTTACTTTATCAAAGCCATTGGTCTGTATTTTTCATGTGATTGGACATAACCATTTTAAAATCTGAAAGTAAGAGGCATTTATCTCTTTCTGCTCACTCCACTCAGTATGGTGTGAGGCAGCAATCCTGGATAAGAGCGTTATTCTGTAGTCCCAAATGTCTTGGGTGAGCTATTGCAGGACCAGACTGGAGAGGGAGGCAGGGAAAGTTATCAGTCCACTTAACTCTCACATTTAAGCCATATCCTCCATCACGGTTTCATCAATAGCAGGGCAGATCTGCCTTCCTACAACTTCTGGTGGTTCTGAAATCAGATTTGGAAGAAGAGTGTGCAAAAACTCTACATCTGAACTCAATAGCAAAAAGACAAAGCACCCAATTAAACAAAAATGGGAGGATGTAATGTACAACATACCGACTATAGTTAATAATACTGTATTGTATATTTGAAAGTTGCTAAGAGAGTAGAACTTAAAAGTTTTCACCATAAGAAAAAAAATTTATAACTATGTGTGAGGATGGATGTTAAATAGGCTTATTGTGATAATGTCACAATATATACAAATATTGAATCATTATGTTAGGTATACCTGAAATTAATATAATGTTATATGTAAATTATATTTCTATAAAAAAATGGACCAAGGACTTGAAGAGACACATTTCCAAAGAAGATATTCAAATGGGCTATAAGCACATGAAAAGATGGTCAACAGCATTAGTCACTAGAGAAATGCAAATCAAAACCATAAGATACCACTTCACACCCAGTAGCATGGCGGTAATAAAAATTGGAAAACAGCAAGTGTTGATGAGGACATGGAAAAAACCGAAACTCTTGTATATTACAAGTGGGGATGTAAAATGGTGCAGACATTGTGGGAAAAATTTGGTGGTTCTTCAAAAAGTTATACATAGAATTACCATATAACCAAGCAACCCCACTCCTTGGTATACACCCAAAAGAATTGGAATTAGGTATTTAGTCAAAAACTTGACTATATTCATAGCAGCTATATTCATAGCTGCTATATTCATAGCAGCACTATTCACAATAGCCCAAAAGTGGAAGCAATCTAAATGTCCAGCAACTGATGAAGGGATAAACAAATGTGGTATACCCGTACAACAGAATGTTATTCAGCCATAAAAAGAATGAAGTACTGATACATGATACAATGTGGATGAACTGCAAAAACAATACACAAACAGAAAGAAACCAGATACAAAAGGCCACGTATTGTATAATTTCATCTATGTGAAATATCAAGAATAAGTAAATCCATAGAGACAGAAAGCAGACTAATAGTTGCCAGGGGCTGGACAAAGAGGGAAATAGGGATTGACTGCTAGTGTGTACCAGGTTTCTTTTTGTAGTGAGGAAAATGGTTTGGAATTGTATAGAAGTGATGGTTGTGCAGCATTGTGAAGATAAATGCCACTGAATGATACACTTTAAAATGGTTAATTTTATGTTATATGAATTTTACCTCAATTCAAAGAAAACTCTACACATGGTTCATTTAAATGTGAACCTTAAGAAACAAATTAAGAGTAAATTTTGTGAAACAAAATAACACACGGAGGCTTTAGTGGGACCAGGATGTATGGCTCTGGGTCTTAGGCTTTAGTCAGTGGACAATGTGTGATTTGTAAAAGGCTCATCCAGGCCTTAAGCAAGTGTGCCCATGGGCTTACTGAACCTTAATCAGCAGGCGGTTGAGGCAAAGATTCTATTATAAGGAAACAATCATCTCTACATACCAGCCTGTTTAGCATCTGGGGGTTCATATGTAAAAGTGATTCCCTGCACACTAGACCAGGGATTCTCAAACTTGAATGTGCTTGAAAATCCCCTGAGGAGCTGGTTAAAATGTAGATTCTGATTCAGCAGGTATGGGGTGGAATCAGAGCTTCTGAATTTCTAACAGGCTCCTAGTTGATGCAGATGCTGCTGGTCCACAGATTGCATTTCTTGAGTGGGATTATCCAACCCAGTTGGATCTGTAACTTTTTAGATAGCAAATATGTGTGTATGGCCGAGGTCAAAATAGTGAAAGATGAATGGATACTCCTCCCTCTGGCTCCCTTTGGACGACTTTGTCCCTATAGGCTACCTTTTTCTTATCTAACTATTATGGAGAAATTCTCATTAAAAATGTCAGGAGTTATATTATTTCTAATCATTTTAGGAATTGAAATTATAAAATCATGGGGAGAGCAAGGCCTACATCCAATTTTGCTTCTTGACTTTCATGAGTCTCTCTTTTTTTCCTTCCCATCTGTCTTTTTGCTTCCCTCTCACCTTGTCTTTCCTCTCTCTTTTTCTTTCTGATCCCCTCCATCTGCATCTCCATTGGACTCATTTGTTATGAAGAGAATAAGAAAAAGTAGAGAAAAAGTTAAAGAGAGAGACTCTCCTACTGTTAAGGATCAATTGACTGATAGACTTGAGATAGAGCCCAATTCTCCAGATGCATATTTCTTCATTTAAAAAATTGCACTTTTGCTAAACATCTTCAGAGATATTTCAACAAGACATCTTATTTATATGGAATTACCTATTTTAAAAATACAACACTTAATTCACTGCCCCGTTTTCACTTCTGTCAGAATGGCTTAACGTCTCCAATAAATTTGCTAATCTAGAGGATAGAGGTGGTATAGAACAGTAAAGATGGGAGAAGAAAGGCAAAGTTTCATGGCTATTTTTGCCCACTTATCTATTTAACTGCAGAAATGACCCAAATTCTTCACCCCTCCCTGTATTCATGCTCTTTGCTACATGACGTCTCTGTTCCTCTCCCTACAAAGGCAGAGGCTATTTTCTTGCTTCCTGATTTTGAGTTCTTCCATATGACTTATTTGAACCATTGGTCTGTTAGCAGATGTGACACTAAGTATTTGTTTCATTTAGATTAACAAAATAAAAACAAGTTTTGTAATCTACTGTCAGTAGTGCACTTACTAAAATTACCAATAAATATTTGGTAAACTTGAAAATTACCAGTGAATCAATATCATTTCTTGTTTCAACAAAGGTCATTAAATTGCACTCTTCAAAGCAGAACATCTCTAAAGATTTTAGACAAAATGTTCCCAAAATCTTATCTAAGACAAATTGTGCCTGAACTTTAGAAAACCAGTGTAATTTAATTAGGATAATGCCTTTTTCTCAGATTTTGATATGGTAATGTTCTAATTCAGTCAAATGCATAATTGTAACCTACGTAGTTTCTATTGGTTAAATTGGATAGATGATTTAATAATTTTATTTCACAGTATTAATATTTACAAAAATCTAGAAATTACATTTCATTGAAATTAATAAAAATTTGGGGGTGTCAACTTAAAAGTGTTTGTGAGAGAAACATAATTTGTACACATTCATTTAGGAGATTATGGGCAAAATGTTTAAAGACTCTTAACTGGCCTAATTCAACTTGATCCATATGGCCATTTGAGTTGAACTCAGAATGCGTCAATAGTTAAATGCAGTTTAGGATCAACCACTTTCCTATAATCTTGTCATAAAGTTATAATGAAAACAAATCTTATAGCACATTCTGCTATTAACAGACATTTACCAGCAAGCAAGAACAAAGCAGTCATGATCTTTTCTGTAAACTCAATGAATTCCCAGCTTTCTGTCTTTTTTGGCATTTCAAAAATGACATGTATGAAAATTCTTCTTCAGAAATATAAGACAATATTCCAAAGGCAGGACATGGCCTGTCATCCATTGAACTCAAGAAACTAGAGATCTTCTGAAAACCAGTGGCAGGATACAGGGCATTTTAGGGACCAAGCTTTGGACATACACTCACTAGGCTTGACTCATTAAACTCTTAATCTTATTTATATAAAGATGAGAAGGATCATGACATCATTAAAATTACTAATGAAAATCCATTATCCATTCTCAACTTCTACTAATCTACTTAGCAAATCCTCTAGTATTGATCGAAGATAAAAATCATTAAAGTTTTTGTAGGTGCTACTCTAGAGCTTCCTGATTAGAATTCCAGATGACCACTTACAGAGTTTGCATTCCCAATTAGGGCAAATTATCCCCCTATGGTACAATTTAAAGTGACATATACGTAAATTCATGCTTTCTGCACTAAAGTATTTTTAACTTAATTACACACATTCTAAGTCATTAGACATAAGAATGTGTAAGACAACTAAATCTCACCATATTGTTTTCCAAACTGACTGTGGTGATTTACATTTGCACCAGCAGAGAAAGAGAATATCAAAACCCCACAACCTTGCTAACAGTTCCTATTATCTAACTTAGCAAATTTTTTACATTCTTATGGATTTTAACTTGTATCTTTCTGATTAATAGTGAATTTGCACGTTTTTCAGACCATATTTTCAAAAATTTGTGGGCCTATTGGGCTTCCCCTTCTGTAAATTGCATGTTCATATCCTTGGTTCAGATTTCTATTGAGTTTCCTGACTTTGCCTTGTTGACTTACACTCATTAATAAATATTCCATGTCAACTAGGCTCTTCATGTTTCAACAGACTCTCAGGTTATGGTAAGAGGATTTATCGAAAAAATACATGTGAAAATAAGGAAGACAAACATCTCTGGAAAACAGGCTCTTGGGAATCCAGGAACAGTAAGACCTTGATTGGTATCTATTTTTACAGCAGAAAAACATGGTTCAAATAGCTCTGGAGATAGGTTGTCTGCTTGTCTCTTAGAAGATCTTGTTGATAGTGCTCCACCCCTATCCCTTAGGATCCTTTTTTATTGTTTTATTTTTTGTCACCTTCCTCTGCTTTGAGGTGTTTTCCACATCTAACAGCCAGAACTTGTAGCTGATTCCCAGGGGACTGCCCTTGGCTTGATTACACTGATCTTCCTTTGTTCATGTGCTGGAAGCCCAAAGTCCCTAGAAATGTACATTCCTTCAAGATAGCCCTTAAAAAATGATCAACTGGCTTGTAATTAGGAGAGCCTTAACTCCCTTGCCTACTCTGAGGCTCAATCCACACCCCTGAGTTATCCTGCAAGAGAAGTCTGAAGCTGGGGGATCAGCTCATCCCAGTCTGCCTGCAACGTTTCCAATTTTAGCACTGAAATCCCCGTGTCCAGGAACCACTCTTAGTCCTGGGCAAAACTTTGCCTGAATTCACATTCTTGTTTATCTTCCTCTCTTCTGTCTTGCTTCCCTAACCTCTTACTAGTGTCTACTAGGAGTAGTTCCTTAATAAATGACTTGCACTCAAAGTTATCTCAGAGTCTGCTACTGGGGAAACTGACCTAAGACACTTTCTTAAGTGGAGTTGGTCAATCCAATACTCTACTGCACTGTTATTATGACTCAGCTAGCTTCTCTGACCTTTTGGCTCCTAGTCTTCTACTAATAATGTGTATCTCTAGGGCTCAATTTTTCACTTCCCTAGAGACAACCATGACCTGATGGGTCCAGTTAGGCAGCATGATTCTGCTGGGAATAATTTAAGTACCAAAAGATGTGTAACATGTTTAGTAGATGCTCTTTGTCATAAAATAGCTTCTACTAAAAACAAAAACAACAACAACAAAAAAACCAAAGCTTTATTTTATTGTTATTTTATTAAATGCTGAATATCTTATGAATTCAGGAATCTTATACAGTGCTACCCAAGAGGAACTTTTTATGTAACAGTGATTATAATAGATGTAAGCTAAAAGGCAAGGCAAAAAGTAGTGGCATAGGGATAAAAGTTTTGAAAAATCTTGTCTTATTATTCCATAAGAGAAAATATAATAAGAATTTAGAAGTAGCAAAATTTTCTAGTAATAGCATTTCATTCATTAATGTATATTTTGTAGCCTCAGTTTAGGCAAGCAGTTCCTTATAATGCACAGCTTATGAATACATAAGTGTTAAAGATTTTATCTACTTGCACGCTATTAGATGAATCTACTCAAAACGTTTGTGATTTTGATGGGAGATTTTGCAACTATGAAGGTTGATTTCTTTTAAGCTCTGAAATTTGTTTGAATTTACTCGTATAAGGAATACCAAATTAGCTTGTTGTGCTTAGAACCATTAAAGTATGTCCAATTTGCATTCCCATATTTGAATCTCACACATTCAATTGAATTTTCTTTCCATTGCTTTCTCTGGCTTCCTTAAAAAGATTGTGAATGACACACATATTTTTGGATGTTTCATAGCTATACTTCCCAGAAGATTTGCCTATTTCAGAAGATTTTATTATCTTTTAATTTACATGCATTTTTTTTTTTCTGGAGGATAGTGAGATTCTGAAGATTTAAACATTTAAGGATTTTGCATCTACTCCCAAGCTGCGTGCTTATAGGAACAACTATTATAGTGTCTGTTCTTTTAATATAGGATTATATTCAGAACTTTAGTATGGATCTTGGAGGTACTTTTAAGAGATTTTTTAATATTTTTATCCTTTTATTTGGACACTATATGATTCCTGGATAGCCCTTCACGTTCTTCTGTAGGGAGCTCTTCATATTCTCAGAAAAAGCCACTTTATTATATTTAATAACTGCTTAGATATTTACTCTTCTCTATAAAAACCCTGGTAATAATCAGCCTGAAGCAACAGGGCTTCTGCTTTTTGAAGTATAAGTTGGTCAACAGAAACTTTAGAGCAGGATACAGTGTGCATTGAGAAACAGCCCTTAGTCTATATCTTTCTGTATAACCCATGGCTTTTATTTTATTTTTTAAAAAATTTCAATGTTTTAATCAAAGTAACTAATGTATAATATAAAAATCAAGTAGTACTGAAAAGCTTCCAATAGAAATGGTTCCCTCATTCTTCCAGCCCACCACTCCTCTCCCTCGATCCTTCTAACGTCAACAATGTTTTACTGAGGGTTAATTTGTAATGATTTCCCACAAAAAATTATCTCTAAACGACTATATCTTGATTTATAATTGTTTTTTGTGTATGAGGAAGATTAGCCCTGAGCCCATCTTCCTCTATTTGATGTGGGGGACACCGCCACAGCATGGTTTGTTGAGTGGTGCGTAGGTCTGTGCCCAGGGTCTGAACCGGTGAACCCTGGGCCACTGAAGTGGAGCACGTGAACTCAACCACTACGCCACCAGGCCAGCCCCTTGATTTATAATTTTAAAACGTTTTCTCTCTACTTCCTGGTATAACAGATACGAGTTAGCTCACTCACACCCTGCCACCAATATATAGTTGTATCTCTGTTAGATCTTTTAATTGGTTTCCTTTAAACCTAAAAAAAAAGGTAAATCAACATCTGATTCACTCTCTCTCTTCATTTCTGTTTCCCACTCTCTTTCTCCTTGTAAAAAAAACACATTATGTTATCTAAAGCCAAGAGAGAAGACATAAAAATAGTTTCTTTACCCAAGTATGGTTGCAAGGTCACCAGTAAGATTTAGGTGATTTCTGCTAAGATTTATATTGTAACCCTCAGCAGCATATTGTTATAGGCAGCACTCCAGATACTTAAGATTTACTTCCTATTTCAAGATTTTTGAGGAAGATGAATAATATTAATAATAACAAAAACAGTAATAACAACAGCTACCACTACAACAATGAAGTGTTTAGTAAGTGTCAGATATTTTCTAAATTCCTTCTGTGTATTTTTACATCTCCACCACGTTCCTATGAGGTAAGTGTTATTATGCCATTTTACAGATGAGGAATCAAAAGCACAGAGTGATTATGTCATTTATCTGTTCTAGTTACTATTATTAAAAAATTGACAACTCCAACACTTGGTGATGTAAAGCAACCGTTAATTATGCTCATGGATTCTGAGGCAGAAATTTGAATAGTGCCCAACAGAGATAGCTTGGATTTTGATAAGGATTGCATTGAATCTGTAGATCATTTAGGGTGATATGAACATTTTAACAATATTAAGTCTTCCAATCCACGAACATAGGATATCTTTCCATTTGTGTCATTTTATTTATTTATTTATTTATTTATTTATTTATTTATTTATTTATTTATTTATTTATTTTGTGGGGAGATAAACCCTGTGCTAACATCTGCCAATCCTCCTCTTTTTTTTTTTTTTTTTTTTGCTGAGGAAGACTGGCCCTGGGCTAACATCCCCTGCCCATCTTCCTCCACTTTATATGGGAAGCCGCCACAGCCTGGCTTTCCAAGAGGTGTGTCGGTGCGCGCCTGGGATCTGAACCTGCGAACCCCGGGCCGCTGCAGCGGAGCGTGCACATTTAACCGCTTGCGCCACTGGGCCGGCCCCCATTTTTGTCTTTTTAAATATCCTTCATCAAAGATTTGTGGTTTTCAGTGTGTAAGTCTTTCCCCTCTTTTTCTTTGTTTAGAGTTTTTCATGGAAGAGTATTAAATTTTATCAAATACTTTTTATGCAAATATTGAGGCTTATACGCGAGGTGTGGGCATGGTTTAGGCCCATGGTGAAGTCCAATCTGGCAGAAGGAAAACACTTTGAGGAGTAAGTAGTGAGAAAGGTTGTGTGGAACTGAATTTCAGACCTCATCAAAATTGAGGGAAAATATTATGAAACAGCTGATATATTTTCTAATCAAAACATAATTTTATTTTACAACTCTTGCAAACGATGACCTCACTATTACGCAGAAATCATTGTTTTTCAGAGAGGTAACAAAAAACCCTCTTTCACTCCTCTGTATTGGAACCCAGGCTCTGCCACTTAGCAGCCATACAACACTGGACACATTACCTAAGCCCTCTAATTTGAGTTTCTCAATTATAAAACGGGGACACTGAGGGGCTGGCCTGGTGGCGTAGTGGTTGGGTGTGCACACTCTGCTTTGGTGGCCCAGGGTTTGCGGGTTTGGATCCTGGGTGCAGACCTACACACTGCTCATCAAACCATGATGTGGTGGCGTCCCATATACAAAATGGAGGAAGATGGGTACGGATGTTGGCTTCCTCAGCAAAAAGAGGAAGATTGGCAACAGATGTTAGCTCATGGCCAATCTTTTTGACCAAAAAAAAACGAGGACAACAAGTGTAATTACCTCACATGGTTGTTGTGATAATTATAGAAGTTAATATGTGCCTGGCACATAGTACACAAGTGATATCTATTATCTGTATAATAGTCATTTTAAATTAACTTTAATACTCTTGAGAAAACTGAGTACTAAATACTCCAGTAAATCCAGGTTTCTGAGTTCAGTGGAGAACACAGAAAGATGATTCAAGGGCTGGGGTAACTGAGATTATGTGAATAAGAGATTGGAGGACTTTCCGTGTAACTCCAATGTGCAGTTATAAATAACATTTCACTACCCCCTTCTTTGTTACAAATAAGGATTTTGTTTGGCAGCTGTACTTTTCCCAGGAATTTTCTATTTTAAAGTTCTTTTCCTGGGCTCTTGCTCACTTCTGAGTGTCTTTTGGGAAATTGTTTTTTAGACAAGTGTTTCTTATTATATAGATTTCTTTTGCTCATTTTAAGATTCCTTGACAACTAAGATTCTAGAAGCCTGTTCAAAAAGCTGGCAAGCACGTAATTCTGCTTTTTGCTCTTTAGCATTCATATATTCAGAATCTTTTGCATTTTAGTTATTTTTTTAAAAAGTTAAGTTAGCAGAATAGTCAAGAGAAGACCTGGAAACTCATTATTAATTCACCGACACCAGTGTTGGTTGTCACCATCATTTCACTATCGGCTTGCTCCTGCAATATTTAGGGCAGAGCTCAGCCCAGCGCCTGGCTTGTAGGAGGCATTCAGTAAATGACACATTATCATTCTCCTTCCTTTTCTTTCTTTTCTTTTTTTTTTGTTTTGTGAGGAAGATCAGCCCTGAGCTAACATCCATGCTAATCCTCCTCTTTTTGGCTGAGGAAGACCGGCTCTGCACCAACATCTATTGCCAATCTTCCTCCTTTTTTTCCCCCAAAGCCCCAGTAGATAGTTGTATGTCATAGTTGCACATCCTTCTAGTTGCTGTATGTGGGACGCGACCTCAGCATGGCCGGAGAAGCGGTGCGTCGGTGCGCGCCCGGAACCGAACCCCAGCGGCCAGTAGCGGAGCACGCGCACTTAACCGCTAAGCCACAGGCCGGCCCTTTCCTTTTCTTTCTTAATGATGTCCTATTGATAATGAATATTGACGTATTAATGATGAATATTGAATTGGCTTTTCTTAAGAAATTCTATGGACCTTACTTTCAGAATCTGGCCATTTTTTACCTTTTTACTGCCTCCACTGTGGTCCAAGAAACCATCATGTCTCACCTGGATTATTGCAACAGCCTCTTAATTGACATCTCTCACCCTCCTCCAGCTCTGCTGGCCTCCTCGCACTCCCTGACTATGCCACGCATATTGCTTCCTTAGGTTCTTTGCTCTGCCTATTCTCTCTTTCTGGTATACCCTTCCTCCAGATATCCACATGGCTTGCTTCCTCATTTCCTTCATGTCTTCAATCAATTTTCGTCTTCTCAACAAAGTTTTCCCTTATTGTCTTATTTCAAATTTCCAATAGAACCTCTCGACACCCACAGCTCATTTCTCTTACAGTATTCTGCATTTTTTTCCACAAGAGTTCTGTCTTCTTACATACTACATTATTTATTTATTTACTATATTTATTGTTAATTGTCTGTCTCCCTCCACAAGACAGAGATCCTTTCCATCTTTTCTTCCCCCTAATATATCCCAAAGGCTAAGGATACCATCAGGGACATAATAATCTCTGAATAAGTGTGTACAGAATGAATAAAAGACAAATGGATATTTTCTTTATTGAAAAAGATATAAAGAAGTGATTTTAGTTTTTGGACATACAAACTGGTTCCCTTTTAATTATCTCATTATGGCTGAGAGATCACATTGGTTAGTTCTATCTTGGGATTAAATTCTGGGCTACAGTTTTGGAATCTTTACAAGTGGGATAATTGGTAGAGAATACAGTGATCACACTTATTTATTGGGTCTTTCTCAACATTGGGCTCCCTTCTCCATCACTCTCTCTTCCCAGTGTTACTGTGATTCCATGTGGGCTGTGACCAAACTTATTAATTCCACTCAGATATAAAAAATCCTCAGTGAAAGAGAGTTTTTGGTCACCTCCCTGAAAAATCATGGTTTCTGTGCAATGGTGAATTCACTGTCTGCAAGACCATCAGCCCTTGTTGGTCTGATGAAGTATACAAATCCAATATTTTCCTGAATATAAGAGCCAGTGAAAATTAACTAAAAAATAAGGACAAAACTTAAAGCTTCTGTCACATAATCAGGCAAATGAAAGAGTAAAATGTAGTTTCTGACACTTGAGTGTATAATGAATTCAGAAAAAATCACATTATAAACAGATCGAAGTTTTCCTTATATATCAAGATTCTATTTTATGTGAATTAAAGTTCTATTGAATTCCATTTTTCTTTTGCTGCATATAAAAATGATTTGACGATAAAGCATATCTTAGACATAGGGATGTTTGAATGTGGGAAGTAAAAGCATTCTGTAAGATTTTCCAAAAAAGCCTAAGTTTGATAGGAAGAGAGAATACCTATTTGGTAGAAATTGTGAAATACTAAAGGTATGAGTGTGGGAGGATTTGGGAGAGATTTGGCTCACTGATCCAGCAGATTTTTGAATAAATCTGTCTTGTAGACCAAGACTCTTGAATGTTTGCCATGTGACAATATTTGCTTCATTTGGGAAAGATAGATTTGGCAAACTCTTACTATTGTTTCGTAGGCATGGTGTACAAGGCCTTGAGGTTGTACTCCATTGAGAAAATATATCCAATTTACAAGGCAAGGAAATGGTAATGTGAAGTAGTCTGAGAATTTCTTATTTTTTTCCTCTCTGTAGAAAAATATGCATGATACTTGTTAATATTTTTTTAAATAGAAGAAGATTGTCACTAAATGCCCCAAGAAAATAAGACAGTTATAATTAGATGTCATCTTTTCTAGGTTATAACAAACAGGCTGGAGGGTCAAGTTTCTGCCTCACTTTGGGGAAGTATTGCCATGTCTCATCAATGGAACTTGGTGATGGACACATCTCTCCTTTCTTCCGCCTTCTCTAAGTTAAGAGTACCTCATCGGCTCAGAATTTTGAAATTAAATTAAGAAATCTCACAGGAAAATGACTGAGAAGTTAGTGTGAGTGATATATCATTATCACATGATGTACTGTGTGAATTTAATAAAAGTCTAGAAAAAAAGTCACACCTTGATTGATTCTGTCTCTTTGAGTTCTGAATATTTATTTTACTGCTCTTGAAAAGATTCAATTAGTTAATAGGGTCTGGTAAAAAGAAGACAGTTTTCCTAATTTTGGCAAAGATTTCCAGAGCAACTTTATCGTATAAGCATTTGGAAAATGTGGGTATATCATAAATTACATCTGATTCATAATGAGTTTTTAATATACAGTTTACTAGACTGACCAAAAATTGGAAGTGAGAAGAGTGAAGAACTATCTTATATGTAGACTTATGTAGTCACTTTTTTTTTTTTTGGAATTTAATATGTGATACATTATTGGGTAACTTCCACTATTGGTGTCTATTAGGTTTAATTTCTATTCTAATGATTATCCTCCAGGAGGCATGCCATGAGACCTCATCAGAATTGTAAAGGGAGTTGGCATGAAAAGTAACATGTTGCTTAAAAATTTATATTTAATGTTACAGTCTTATATGTTGAATGAAAAGAAAATGTATCTTTTTAATAATCTGAACTATAAAAGGAAGTAGCTTGATACCAGTTTAGGTAGTGGAAACACACAGATGATAGAGTGGTAAAACATTTGGAATGAGCCATGCAGTTATCAAGGTCAATGGCACAGGTTCGTTACTTATTATTTTCTTTATGTGCATGTAAGGTATGATTTTTATAGCTAGCTCAATTGTATATCACAAGTATCAGTCAGAATATA